>NW_025814897.1:106912724-107512724 GCF_022079265.1 Lynx rufus
ACTATAAGATTAAACAAACATGCTACCCTCCCTCACGGTATGCTCACACTCTGCTTTTGTAATATTTGTGTGCCTTGGAATGCCCTTTCCTAGCCCGTTGGGTTGCTGCCTGCTAATCTAGCAAATCTCCGTCAATTCTTTCTTTCTTTTTTTTTTTTTTTTTTTTGAGTAAGCCTCACACCCAGCGAAGAGCCCAACTTGAGGCTTGAACTCACAACCCTGAGATCAAGAGTCAGATGCTTAACTGACTGAGCCACTCAGGTGCCCCTATAATTATTATATAATGCATACAAAGCAGTGATTATCAACTAGGGTGATTTTTGCCGCCAGGGGCATGTGGCAATGACATTTTTGGTTGTGATAGCTGGGTCCTGGATGGTACCGCCTTCTAGTGGGTAGAGGCCAGGGATGCCACTAAACATCCTACAATCTATAGGATATCTCTCCCCCCTCCCCCCGCCAGCAAATGATTATCTGGTCCCAAATGTCAATCATGTCAAGGTCTAGAAACTCCGATATGAAGCAGAATAGTGGCTGAAACACTGTAAAAAAAAAAATGGCCTTTGAATGTGGTTTCCTTCTTGCCATTAGCACTCCTGGACAGATAGAAGCTCTAACATTTGCACCTCTACAGTGGACCACAAAACATGCTGTTTTGTTACTGTCTCCTGTCTCCTTTCTATTTCTTTTTTTTTTTTTTTATTACATAATCTTTACACCCAACTTGAGGCTTGAACTCCGACCCTGAGATCAAGAGTCGCGCGCTTGACCCACTGACCCAGCCAGGCACCCCTCATTTTTTTTGTTTTTTATCAGGTAAAGGTTCAGTTGAGATCATTGTAGATTTGCACGCATCCCTCTGATTTTTGTATCTCCAGCTCTTGGCACTGGGCCAGGTTTTCCAAGCTTCTTGAATCTGGGAAAGTGTGCTGGATTAGCAATGAATTTTCCCATGGAAACCACGTTAAAGTCATGTTACCATTTCAGTATACGGTGAGTTGATTACTCAGGCTGTAGGGATTTCCCCTAGGCTGTAAACAGCATGTGTCTCACGGAGTAAAATTCTTCCCAAGTTCTCAAATGGAACCACTCATCTGTTAATTGTGTTGGGGATAATCTGGAAGTAACACCAGGCCTACAAGGAAGTGACTGATGGACAGAAGTGGCTTGTGGAACGTGAACATGTGGGTGCTGGTGAGGACGTGGGGTGTGGCACCAGCCAAGAAGGTGTGTGCTGTGTGGAGAGGGGATTAAGTGCGGACGGTCTGGAGATGGTCTCCAGGCCTCTTCTTTTTAAGGTTTGTAACTGAAAGTTATGGCCTCTTAAAAAGGTCACAGGTAACAGGAGTATCTGCCTGGTAATGCTAATTTTTTTAAAAGATATTTTATTTTCGGGGCGTCTTGGCTCAGTTGGTTTAGCATCTGACTTTGGCTCAGGTCATGATCTTGCGGTTTGTGAGTTCGAGACCCACATCGGGCTCACTGCTGTCAGCTCGGAGCCAGCTTTGGATCCTCTGTCCCCTCTCTCTGCCCTTCTCCCACTTGTGCTCTCTCAAAAATAAAGAAAGCATTTTTAAAAATACACATTTTATTTTTGATAGCAAGAGAGCGCTTGAGCAGGGTAGGGGCAGAGAGAGGGAGACAGAGGATCCGAAGCAGGCTCTGAACTGACCGCAGACAGCCCAATGCGGGACTTGAACTCATACTGTGAGATCATGACCTAAGCTGAAGTTGGCTACCTAACTGACTGAGCCACTCAGGTGCCTAATGCTAAATCTTTTACACACACTGCCCACAACAGTTCCACGAACTGTTCTGTTGGTCCACCAACAGATTCTGTTGGTCCACTTGATAGCTGATAAAACAGATTAGAGAGACGAAGGGTAATGCCAAGGGTACGCAGCTAGTGAGTGGTGGAGCTTTGTTTTGTTTTTAAACTTGTCAGTCTGCCTTCAAAGCCATCCTAGCTCTTTTTGCCAGGCTCTAGGTGGCTGGGGAGTGAGTGGGACCCACCTTTCTCCTATCTGTGGTCATGTGGGTCTCACTACTGCTCTCGTTGGCCCCTGCCTCCACTCGAGGCTGGGGGCAAATGGGCCCCAAAGTGCTTGAATACGGCTTTACTATATCCCTCAGGCCCCTGGGCCTTCTGTCATTGTGTCATGCCTTTGAGCTTGCCAATGGCTGTCCAGACTAACACCTCAGCAAGGAGAGCTGCCAGCAGCCCAGATCCTGCTGAACTGACCTCAGACTCAGGATGGTGGAGGAGGCCCTGCCGCTTCCCTTTATGCAGAGGTGGGCAGACACTCCAGTGTTCAAGCACAGTACTGACACTACAGCAGATGTCATACTGACTATAAGTGGAAGAGACTCAGCAGGGTCATAGTCTCCTTAGGTGGTGTTGCCATGGCAACCTCCACCACATCCATCTGGCCTTCCCAGCTCTAGCCTGGGAGGATCTTTTTTAGAGGCAGCAGCATCTTACCCTGAGAGGGAGGAAGGGCGAGGATGTGTACATTCACGCTCCTCCGCAGAAAACTCCTTTCTATAATGAATAGCCCACTGCAAACGACCTCATTTTGAATGAACATAAAGGAATTAATTCACTGTCTGCCTCCTGATGTGTACAAGAAGGTTCAACCTCAACTCTGCCAAGTGCTTTCACAGACTCATCTCACTTAATCTACAGTAACCCTGTGAAGTGAGTATCAGTACCCCATTTTGCACTTGGGCGAAAATATGGTTAGGTAACTTGCCCCAAGGCGATGGTAGAATTTGAACCTAGGTTGGTCTGACTCCAAATACTATCCGTAACCCACTAAACCCACTTGTTTCTGAATTGAGAGCTGTCCAAGTTTAGGAAAGCATGTGCGTGTAAAGTGGTCAAGGAAATCGAGGCAGGTTAGGGGTTATAGTTGGCTTACTGAGGAAGGGTGCCGTAATGAGCACAGCCCTAGAGTCTGTATTTTGCACGTGAGCTTGTCCCAGTGAGAAGACTCTTCTGCCCAAAGAAAATACCCAGTGGGAGCCCCATCAGTCCTGCAGGTGATGTTGGAGAGGTAAATTGAGCCCCACCAAGTGGGCAGGAAAGCTAATTTACACACCAAAGTTTAAAGCTTCGCTGCAGTCACATAAATGTAAATGCTTGGAAACTCAAAGTGCAGACAAGATCAAAAGAATAGAGACGCTTTCCTTGACAATACGCTTTTAAAACATACACAAGGGCACTTGGGTGGCTCACTCCGTTAAACGTCTGACTGCAGCTCGGGTCATGATCTCACGATTCATGAGTTCAAGCACCGCATGGGGCTCTGCTCAGGGCTTAGAGCCTGGGGCCTGCTTCAGATTCGGTGTCTCCCTCTCTCTGCCCCTACCCTGCTTGCAGTCTCTCTCTCTCTCTCTCTCTCTCTCTCTCTCTCTCTGTCTCTCTCTCTCTCTCTCAAAAATAAATAAACAAAACACAAAACATACACAGAACCATACATACCAACTCGCAAAACACCCAAGAGCTGTTGCTTTAAGAAGTCCGACTCTTCAGCCTCACGTGACCCCCTGCGCTCAGATTCTTTTACAGCCCCTTAACAGAGGCCAATCGCGAGGCGGGAAGCCTGCGGGTGGGCGGGAACTTCGCAGGACGCTCGCCGATTGGTTGTGCTCCTGGAGGGCGGGGCCCGGGCTCAGAGAGAGGGAATTAGGGTGAGCAGGGTGAGTGGGAGCTGCCTTCGCCGCCACCGCCGTCTGGGTAGCCGCCTTTGCCGCGCCAGAGCCTTCAGGTGAGCAGGCCCTCGCAGGCCCAAGGACTCTCCGTCCCGCTGTGGGCCCCGCACTGACTAGCCTTAGCGCCCGCTCCGCTGGGGGCCCGCCCCCTTCGGTGACCACGTGACCCAAGTTCGGTAACCCCTGACCTCCTCCACCCTACCCCAGCACTTATGGATCTGGGATGAAGGGAGGCTGGGTGGGAGGATGCGCTCCCCCGACGCCCGTGGCGGTCAGTTCCCACGCCACTTTACCAGTGTGGCTAGTGGCTGGGGATGCAGAGGAGAGGAGGTTGACGAGGGGGAGACCTTGGTCAGAGCCAGGACTTTGTGGGTCTTAATATAGGCACATAATAAGGAAAGCCCTTTGCCCGTGGGCAGGACTTCATGCTCCCATTTTACAGGCAGGGAAACAGAAACTTCAGAATTATCCATTGGCGGGCCTCCAACTCCAGTCTTCGGGCTGGAAATCCAGGCCTTGTCCCTCACACAGCCTACCGCTCTGATGACTAGGAACAGGAGTTGAGTCTCTGCTGCCTACTTAGTGCTCGCTGGATGTTCTTGGACAAGTCATTTAACATTTAACCTCTCTGAGCCTTGATTTCCTTGGCTGTGAAATAGACACGATACTTACATAACATCTATCTCATTGTTACTGAGAATAAGATGAGGTAGATGAGGTATAAGCCATATATAAAGCACCTAACTGTGTGCCTCAGGCATAGCATGTGCTTGGGAAAAATAGCTATTCTTTATTCGGTTTTGCAGCAAGTGTTTATTGAAGGAGTATTATGTGCTGACCCTGTGCCGGACTCTGGGGATGCAAAGGTGAGCAAACTGGCATGATCCTAGCTGGGCATGGAGCTTACAATATAGTGGGGAGGTGTTATCCACACAGTTACACAATTGTATAGTTACCAACTGTGATAATCGCTTTGAAGGCCAAGTACTGGGACATTGTGGAGGTCTGAGAAGACTTCCCTGAGCAAGTGACATTTGAACTGAGATCTGAAGGAGCCACTAGGAGCTCACTAGACAAAGAGATTGGAGGTGGAGGAGGAGGAGAGTGTTTCAACTAGGGGAAAGAGAGTGTACGAATGTCCTGGGATCAGGTGTTTTGGGGGAAATGGAAAGCGGCCATGGCGGGAATGCAGAACACAAGAGGGAAAGAAGTGTTGCAGAAGTAGATGGATACGCAGGACTTTGGAACCATGGTACAGGTTTGTTCTTTATTCCAAAGGCAATGTGGAGCCACTGGGAGAAATGCAGGAGGCCGGGTTAGGGACCTGGAGGTTTTTGGATTTAGGGACCTGGAGGTCACTGGTGACCCAGAAGCACCTGGAACTGGGCCTTGCTGCCTGTGGTGCTGATGCCTCACTTTGGCCCTAGTGGGCCTGCCCTCTCATTGTGGTGTCCGTCACTGGAATCGTTCATCAGTTGCTGTTTTTGTTGGGTTCTTATTCTGTCATATCCTGAGAACGGAAGAGCAGGTTCCTGCTGTTAGACCTCTAAGCCAGACTGGGGAAGATCAGACACAGGGGCAAAAGCCCAGCTACTAAAAGCCTGACAATCCCTGATGGCATGTGGCGAGGAAGACCTTAAAAGACAGACTGGATTTGCCTTAGCAAAGAGGAGGGGGGGGGGCTTGGAGTAGAGAGGGAGACGACCAGCCTGAGCACTGGTGGTGGAGCACAAGGCAGGCTGGAAGACTCTAGGCTGGTCTTACTGGGAGGAGGGATCAACTTGAATAGCTGGGGGGATTTGGGACCAAATCCAGAATGTCAAGCTGGGAGCCGCCTGGGTGGCTCAGTCAGGTGAGCGTCACGGACTTCAGCTCAGGTCACGATCTCACGGTCGGTGAGTTTGAGCCCCGTATGGGGCCCCTTGCTGGCAGTGTGGAGCCTGCTTGGGATTCTCTCTCTTTCCCTCTGCATTTCTCTTTCTCTCTCTCTCGAAATAAAGAAAGAAAGAAAAATGTCAAGCTGGGGAGTTTAGACTTTCTTTTAGAACCAGTGTGGAAGTCCTAAAGATTTCTGAGCAAGGAAGTGTCAGGATACAAGTAGTGTTTTCATCAAGACTTAGTAGATAGTGGTGGTAGCAAGAATCAGAAGGAAGAAAACATGACTTTTTTTTTCTTTTTTAACGTTTATTTATTTTTGAGGGGGGCGGGCAGAGAGACGGGGACAGAGGATCCGAAGCAGGCTCTGCGCTGACAGCAGACAGCCCGAGACGCGGGGCTCAAACTCACAAACTGTGAGATCACGACCGGACCAGAAGTCAGACACTTAAACGATTGAGCCATCCAGGCGCCCCTGAAGTTTTTATTTGTAACTAACCATGGTAACATCTTCCATCATCCCTTTGGGTGGTGTTCTGGTCCTTGGCTTTTTTCATACACCGTCTCGTTTTGGCCTCATAGCAACCCTGTGAGGTAGGGAGAGCGGTGGTGATTGCCTGTATCTTACAAGTCCGGACACCAGCGCACAAGCTGATGACCAGGGCTCTCAGTCACATTCACTCAGGAGGTGGTAGATCATGGCTGGGACCCAGTTCTGTGAACCCCCTGAGGCCAGGCACTTTCTCAGGCATCCCTGTTGTCTGACCCAGCTCGTCTGTTTCTTGTTCTTAGCCTCAGTTTCCTCGCCTGGACACTCCGAGCCTCTGCGGCTCCTTGTTCAGGGATTCTGGAACAAGAGCAGCGAGACTGGTTCAGAAGGCCTTGAAGTCGGGCTCCTGGGCCCTGAGGGAGACTGGGTGGCTTCTCAAACCTTCTCTCCTGGCTCCCAGCTCCGTCGGGGCCATGTCCGAGCGAGAAGAGCGGCGGTTTGTGGAGATCCCTCGGGAGTCGGTCCGGCTGATGGCGGAGAGCACGGGCCTGGAGCTGAGCGATGAGGTGGCAGCTCTTCTCGCGGAGGATGTGTGTTACCGTCTCAGAGAGGCCACCCAGGTACGCCCCCCTCGCTCCCCGCACCCCTGCCAGCTCCCCTTATTCTCTCCTTGATGGCTGCCTCCCACAGGGATTTATTACACAGCTGTATTTGCGGCACCTGCTCTGAGCTCTGAGGGACAGAGGCGGTCCTTGCCCTCTCTGGAGCTCCCCTTTCAGCCAGTGGGGCTTCTGGCAAACAAAGTGCTGGCTGGGCATCGTCCCCCCATTGCCCCTCTTCTCAACAGCCCCGCCAGGCAGGCCAGGCAAGTTCACACTCACATTCTGCGTGTGAGAAACTGAGTCACAGAGAGGGAACGTCATGTGGGGGGTGCTGTCCGCACCAGAGCGGAGCCAGATTCCGGGCTTCCTGGTGTCCTCTTTGCCTCCTCCCCAGGCTGTCTCTCTTCCCCTGGGGACTCCATACCCCCTTCTCCCTGTCCCCTGACTTTGTTCCTCCTCTCCCAGAATAGCTCTCAATTCATGAAACATACCAAACGGCGGAAGCTGACTGTCGAGGACTTCAACAGGGCCCTCCGCTGGAGCAGCGTGGAGGTGAGTTGAGCGCGGGCTGCACAGGGCTCAGGTGGCACGACCCACCCCGTGCCCAGCACAGACCTAAAGACCAAATGTGCACACAGGGGCAGCTCACAGAAACCACAGGGTAGGTGCCCGGGGGCCAGGAGGTTAGGGAAGCCTTGGAAGAACTGGAACTTGAGCCGGGCTTTAAAGGGAGGCTTGGGTTAGGCTAAGCCAAGAGGAGAAGAGGAGACATTCTGGGTAAGGGAGGAGCCTGGGCATAAATGTGGGTATTAGACTGTCCTGCACAGTTGTTGTGGGGCAGGGGCTTGAGGGAAGAAGATCATGTTTAGAAGAGAATAGTGTTGGGGTGCCTGGCTGGCTCAGGAGAGCATGTGACTTTTCTTTTTTGGTGGGGGGAGAGCACAGGCCGGGGAGGGGCAGTGAGAGGGGGACAGAGGATCCAAAGCGGGCTCTGTGCTGACAGCAGCGAGCCCGATGCGGGGCTCAAACTCACCAGCCGTGAGATCATGACCTGAAACGAAGTAGGATGCTTAACTGACTGAGCCGCTCAGGTGCCCCAGCATGCGACTCTTAATCTTAGGGTGGTGAGTTCGTTTGAGCCTCATGTTGGGCCTGGAGCTTACTTTAAAAAAGGGGGGGAGGGTGCCTGGGTGGCTTAGTTGGTTGAGCGTCTGGCTCTTAATTTCGGCTCAGGTCATGATCTCAGGGTCCTGGGAGCAAGTTATTCTGAGTGAGGAGCCTGCTTGGGATATTCTCTCTCTCTCCCTTTCCCTCTTTCTCTCTCCCTACCCCGCCGCCCCTCTCTTCCGCCCACATGCTCACACACGCACTCTCTCTAAAATAAAAAAAAAAGTTTATTTAATTTTTTTAAAATGCTTTTTGTTTATTTTTTAGAGAGTGCAAACAGGGGAGGGGCGGGAAGTTGGGGGGCAGAGAATCTGAAGCAGGCTCTGAGCTTTCAGCACAGAGCCTGATGTAGGGCTTGAACTCACGAACCCCAAGATTGTGACCGAAGCCAAAGTCGGACGCTCAACCAACTGAGCCACCCAGGTGCCCCTACGTTAAAAAAAAAAAAAAATTATTAAAAAAATATAGTGTTTTCAAAGTTCGGTGAATGTTTGGAGGGCTGGCGGCAGGGGGTTGGGTCTCAGAGCCCATATGGTTCTGGAAGGAAGACCAGGCTCTACTCCCTGACCCAGTGAGTACCAGATGCTCCAGCCAAATTCCCGGCAATAGGCCTGAAGCCTCAGGCATCTCCCCTTTTCTCAGACTCTTGGATTTCCCTCAAACGTAGGCTCCCTGCCCTGGTCAGTAGATCGCCTCTTCCCTCCCTGGATTCAGCCTGCCCTCCGATCCTCTCTTTGCTCAGGCTGTGTGTGGGTATGGATCCCAGGAGGCGCTGCCCCTGCGCCCTGCCAGGGAGGGCGAGCTCTACTTCCCTGAGGACCGAGAGGTGAACCTGGTAGAGCTGGCCCTGGCCACCAACATCCCCAAAGGCTGTGCCGAGACAGCTGTGAGAGGTGACTGCCGAGGTCCTCCATGGGGTGGGGACAGGAACTGGGCTGTCAGAGGAGGGGTGGGGGGGCAGAACTCCTGCATGCGGTGGTGCTACGAGGGGCAGAACCCCCTTAGCTGACCGATCTGTGCTCTGGTTCTAGTTCATGTGTCCTACCTAGATGGCAAAGGGAACCTGGCGCCTCAAGGATCAGGTAAGGGGTAGTACGGGGAACAGGCTTTCTGGACTTCCCTTCCTTAGGAGCTAAGGGGGGGGGGTGTTCCTGTACCTCTCTGCTGCTTTTTTTTGTTTGTTTTTAAGTTTATTTTGAGAGCGCAAGCGTGAACAGGGGAGGGGCAGAGAGAGGCGGGGGAGAGAACCTAAAGCAGGCTCCTCGTTGCCAGCGCAGAGCCCAATGCGGGGCTCGAACTCATGAACCGTGAGATCATGACCCGAGCCAAAATTGAGTTGGATGCTTGGAAAAAAAAAAAACAAACAAACCCGAGTTGGACGCCTAACTGACTGAGCCACCCAGGCACCCCTGTACCTCTGATTCTTCATCTCACAAGTACTTACTGATGCCCCGTTCTGAGTGGGCACTAGTCCCTGCCCAGAGGGTTCAGATTTGGAGCTATGAGCCCAGACCTGGGACCAGTCATGATGCCGGGTGTTGGATGCTAGCACAGAAGTCTGGGCAACTGGGTTCCCTGAGGGCAAGTGTCCAGGAGGGACTGAGGACTGAGCAGGAACCTGCGTGGCAGAGGACAGGTGAGAGGCACAGTACGGAGCACAGAGGTGTGGAGAGCCTGCAGGCTCAGGGCTGAGCAGGGCTGCTCCGAGGAGTTGGTGGCTGTGTGCTCTGGGAGTCCCGTGTGAACAGGCTTCTGGTGGGGAGGGGAGGGAGGGGAGGCGGCAGGTGAGGTTGGGCTGGGCTGACCCTGACCACCTCCTGCCCATCCTCCCACAGTGCCCAGCGCCGTGTCTTCGCTGACCGATGACCTTCTCAAGTACTACCAGCAAGTGACTCGAGCCGTGCTGGGGGACGATCCGCAGCTGATGAAGGTGAGCGAGTGGACCCGAATTGGGGCACAAAGTCCAGTTTTCAAATCCCCATGGAATTCGGTTTTTTTTTTTTTTTAGTTTATTTATTTACTTAGAGCCAGTGTGAGTTGGCGGGGGCGGTGTAGAGAAAGAGGCATAGAGAAGGAATCCCAAGCAGGCTCCACATGCTCAGCGCAGAGCCCGACACGGGGCTCGATCCCAGAAAGCAGGAGATCATGACTGAACCCGGAGCAGGAGTCAGACGCCTAACTGACTGAGCCACCCAGGCGCCCCCCACAGAGCTCTTTCAGGCCCCTGCTTCCTGTCCACTGCACACACCCGATGTGGGTGGGAGCGGGGGTGCAGGGCTCTGAGGCCGCCCTCCTCCAGGACCGCCTTGCTCTGCCCACTCCAGCGGGAACTCCTGCTCTCCAGGGAACGGGCAGCTCAGCAGAGCCATTTGGGGGGACTCGGGTGGTCAGTACCCGCACACCTTGATTCCAGAGCCTGCTCTCTGGGGTGCCTGTTGACTTGGGGCCGAGTGAGGCAGCCACGTTGCGGCTCTCATTTGTGAGGACTTGAGAGGGAGAGAAGGGAAGCGGAAGGAGCCGGGGTCACGGTGCCCGGCCAGACCTGCTCGGAGAGACCCTGCCGCTTTAGCCTCTGGGACTCCGCAGGCTGCCTGTGGTCAGTCCTCCTGTGTCCAGAGTCGGGCGAGCGTTAGTTTGCTGGTCTGCTCCACCATGTGGCCTCTCGGGGTTTCTGTCCTTCTTCCCATGTCTGGCTGTTGCTCCCATTCCTTAGGAGCTTGGCTCCGGTTCCCCGGGCACCGTGCCGATGGGATGGATGGGGGGCCTGGGGGCTGAGCTCCTTTCCCACTAGTCTGCTGTCTGCTCTCGTAGTGCCTGAGCATAGGAGCTTTATCCAGAGGGGTCTGGAGGTCACAGGTAGTGGAGATTCAGGGTTAAGAGGACTTTTCTCATTTACTTAACTCTTTTTTCTGCTTATAAAAGTTATATCAGCATGTTTATTATAGAAGTATTGTAATATAGAGGGGCACCTGGGTAGCTCAGTCAGTTAAGCATCCGACTTCGGCTCAGGTCATGATCTTGTGGTTTGTGAGTTCGAGCCCCGTGTCAGGTTCTGTGCAGACAGCTGGGAGCCTCGAGCCTGCTTCGGATTCTGTGTCTCCCTCTCTCTCTCTGCCCCTCCCCCGTTCATTGTCTGTCTCTTGTCTCTCCGAAAAATAAATACACGTCAAAAAAAATTTTTTTAGGGGCGCCTGGGTGGCTCAGTCAGTTAAACGTCCGACTTCGGCTCAGGTCATGATCTCATGGCTCGTGAGTTCAAGCCCCACATCAGGCTCTGTGCTGACGGCTCGGAGCCTAGAGCCTGCTTCGGATTCTGTGTCTCCCTCTTTGCTCCTCCCCCGTTCTCACTCTGTCTCCATCAAATAAAAAAACATTAAAAAAAATTTTAAAAAGATTTAAAAAAGAAAGTGAAAGTTTCCTATGGAAACATGTTTTCTCTCCCCCAAGTTTTAACTGTAATTTCTCTAGTATAAACCAAGGTGGTATTATAGTAAACATCTGGTTTTAGAACAAGTGCTTTTCTCAGTTAAAACCACGTTGGCCATTTAGGTTGTGGGCAGTTTTTATTATTACAGACTGTGCTGTGAGTGGGTATGTGTGTAAGTGGGTAACTTTTATGGTGGGTTAAATTTATAGAAGTACACTTGAATAATCAAAGAATATGAACATTTACATTTTTTAAAAATTTATTTGAGAGAGAACATTTAAATTGTAATACACAAGAAGTAAACTGTCCTCTAAAAAATGTCAGTTTAGGGGCACCTGGGTGGCTCAGTCAGTTGAGCGCCACACTTCGGCTCAGGTCGTGATCTTGCAGTTCTGTGGGTTCGAGCCCTGCATCGGGCCCTGTGCTAACAGCGCAGAGCCTGGAGCCTGCTTTGGATTCTGTCTCTCCCTCTTTCTGTGTTTCTCCCCTGCTCGTGTTCTATGTCTCTTTCTCTCTCTCAAAAATAAATAAAGATTAAAAAAAAAAAAATGTCAGTTTCTACTTGGGGCTGGAGGACCCAGTGCAGTCTGGCCTCTTCCTTTTCAGATCGCTCTCCAGGACCTGCAGACGAACTCCAAGATCGCAGCACTCCTCCCCTACTTTGTTTACGTGGTCAGTGGGGTGAGTGACGCGGCTGGGGCAGGGTGGGGACGGTTCGTGGGGAGATAACCCGGCACCGGGTAGGGCTCATGGCAGGCGCCGTCGCGGCGGTGGGCTCCTACCCGCACCCTCGTGTCCCCCTAAGCGACCCTCTTCTACAAACAGGTGAAATCTGTAAGCCACGATCTGGAGCAGCTGCACCGGCTCCTGCAAGTGGCTCGGAGCCTGGTTCGGAACCCACACCTCTGCCTGGGGCCCTATGTCCGCTCCCTGGTAGGGAGTGTCCTCTACTGCGTGCTGGAGCCACTGGCTGCCTCCATCAACCCTCTGAACGACCACTGGACTCTTCGGGATGGGGCTGCCCTCCTGCTCAGCCACATCTTCTGGTAGCCGCTGGGCCTAGCTGAACGAAGGGTGGGGCTGTCACAGTGCCGAGGGGTTGCGTTCGGGAGCGGGTGAGACGTCTGGCTTCGAGGCCATGCGTTGAGGGGGCAGGGAGCCTCTTCCATTAGAGCTTCCCAGTCGGTGTGCGTCGGCACGCTGGGATTCTAGAGATGGACACCCGATATCCCCAGGACACCCGATATCCCCGATTTCCCTCCGGCCCTTCAGGTGGCCTTCGCTCCCCCTTAGCCTTCCTTGTCCACTTACCCCAGTGCGCCCCGGCCGGAGTCCAGTTTAGGCTGCCCTGTGCCTCATTCTCCTCTCTGACTGAATGCCGCTCCCGTAGGACACACGGGGACCTTGTGAGTGGCCTTTATCAGCAGATCCTGCTCTCCCTGCAGAAGGTGTTGGCAGACCCTGTGCGGCCTCTCTGCTCTCACTACGGGGCTGTGGTGGGGCTGCATGCCCTCGGCTGGAAGGTGAGGACCCCGGCCTTTCCCACACACAGAGCCGGAAGAGCTCCCATTTGTAATCAGAAAAATAGTATTTGTGTGTCTTTTATCATGAAAATGGTATATGCTTGGGCCGCCTGCATGGCTCAATTGCTTAGGCATCTGACTCTTGATTTTGCCTCAGGTCATGGTCTCAACGGTTCGTGGGTTTGAGCCCCACATCGGGCTCTGCGCTGACAGCATGGAGCCTGTTCGGGATTCTTTCTGTCTCCCTCTCTCTCTGCCCCTCCCCTGCTTGCTCTCTCTCTCTCTCAAAATAAAAATAAATTAAAAAGCTAAAAAAAAAGGTATATGCTTGCTGTTGCCGTGTACCCAGCTCTTGCCTTAGGCCCCACTATTTGATAGCTTGCCTTTCTGTGTATAAATGTCTTATCCTTTCAAAAGTTCTACATGGCAGGTATTAGTATATCCCCACTTCATAAATTCCTGGCCATTGTGTGTTAATCATGTTAAGGAACCACCCCTCAATTCCTCTTGTATTGAGGGTTTGCTTTTGTTTTTTTAATGTTTGTTTATTTTGAGAGAGACAGAAGGAGCCTGAGTGGGGGAGGGGAAGAGAGAGAGGGAGAGAGAGAATCCCAAGCAGGCTCAGCACGGAGCCTGATGCGGGTCTCCATCTCACAGACTGGGAGATCATGACCTGGGCCAAAATCAAGAGTTGGGTGCATAACAGACCGAGCTACACAGGCATTCCCTTGTTTGTTTTGATAAGATCTCAGACTGTCTTTGTAAATGTTGGCACTGTGTCTTTTTTTGTGGTTAGATATTTTATTTAACTACTACAGTTATAGAATTATTTAAGCTCTTATACTTGAGTCAGCCGTAAGTTGTGTTTTTCTCGGAACTTGTTTTTTTTAACGTTTTCAAATCCTCAGCCTGTGGATGCCTAACCAAAGAACTCTTAACGCATCAAAGCCTGTAACAGATGTCACATCCTCTGTGAAGTCTTTTTTTTTTTTTTTTTTTTAATAGAATGTGCAAGAGTGAGAGGAGTGGGTGGAGGGAGAGGGAGGGAATGTTAAGCAGGCTTGTGACCTGAGCCAAAATCAAGAGTCCGTCGCTTAACTGAGCCACCAAGGCCATCCATCCTCTGTGAAGTCTTAATTGCTTTCCTCAAAATTAATCACAGGATTAAAATCATATAATCAGAGTCCAGGCCTCTGATCGGTTGTTTGTTTTTGTGCAGGTGGTCTGAACTGAGTCCCAGTGTACATTTAAGCAATAGTACTTGCCTATTGACTGTATACGGTTAACAGTTGGCAAATTAAATTTGTCTGTTAGCAATGGGCATTACCTATATCCTCTAGCCCTTGTCATACATGTCAGTGATAACAGGGTCACTTTACGTGGTCTTTGTACCTGACCTTCATTCTCAGTGCTTAGCCAAGGCTTGGGCATACAGTGGGTTCCAAATAAATGTTGGCTGAATATGCCAAGCTGAGAATTTCCTGTCAGAGGTAAAAGTACGTCTTCTGTGGGCAAGGGTACCTGAGAGGCAATAAGCAACAAGGTGCTTACTGCATTCCCTTTTCCCTTCCAGGCAGTAGAACGAGTACTGTACCCACACCTGTCCACTTACTGGACAAACCTGCAGGCTGTGCTAGATGATTACTCCGTATCTAATGCCCAAGTTAAAGCAGATGGACACAAGGTCTACGGAGCCATTCTGGTGAGTGCCTGCCCCTTCCAGTCTCCCTTCCTTGGCGTGAGCTCAGCAGCTCACCTGCCTTAACTTTGGAAAACTCGATGGGCCCAGGTTCCTCCTAGTTCTTGCCTATCCTAGTCCCTCTGCTCTTACAGGTGGCCGTGGAGAGACTGCTGAAGATGAAGGCCCAGGCGGCAGAGCCCAGCAAGGGGGGCCCAAGCGGCAGGGGGTGCCGGCGCTCGGACGACCTGCCCTGGGACAGCCTTCTCCTGCAGGAGTCTCCCTCCGGGGGCAGCGCGGAGCCAGGCTTTGGGTCTGTCGTCCCGCCGCCGCCAGGAGGCGCGGGGCCGGAGGATCCTTCCCCATCGGTGACCCTGGCGGACATCTACCGGGAGCTGTACGCCTTCTTCGGTGACAGCTTGGCCACCCGCTTCGGCACGGGCCAGCCCGCGCCCACCACTCCGCGGCCGCCCGGGGACAAGAAGGAGCCGGCGGCCGCTCCGGACTCGGTGCGGAAGATGCCGCAGCTGACGGCCAACGCCATGGTCAGCCCGCAGGGCGACGAGAGTCCCCGGAGCGGCGGCCCCGCGTCGGCCTCCGCGCCCGCCGCCTCTGAGAGCAGGCCGCTGCCGCGCGTGCATCGGGCGCGGGGGGCGCCCCGGCAGCAGGGCCCCGGCGCCGGCACCCGCGACGTCTTCCAGAAGAGCCGTTTCGCCCCGCGCGGCGCCCCCCACTTCCGCTTCATTATTGCCGGGCGGCAGGCCGGGAGGCGATGCCGCGGGCGCCTCTTCCAGACCGCCTTCCCCGCGCCGTACGGGCCCAGCCCGGCCTCCCGCTACGTGCAGAAGCTGCCCATGATCGGCCGCACCGGCCGCCCGGCCCGCCGCTGGGCACTGTCGGACTACTCGCTGTACCTGCCGCTCTGAAGCGGCGCTGGCCCCCCAGCCCCGCCCGCCGGCCTCTGTAAATAAAGCCCCTGTCGGAAGTGACGTCTGCGCGCTCGTGGGTCGCGCCGGATGAGGCGGGGCTTGGGTGGTTGGCTCCCGCGGCGGCGCTTCCTAGTGGCGAGGGCGCCATGGCCCTGCCCTGGTTGCAGCGCTTCGAGCTCTTGCTATTCACAGCTGCCTTCCTGTGCGGGGCCGTGGCGGCCGCGACGCTGACCCGGACCCAGGTGCGGGGCGGGGCCGGCCGTGGGGTCGCGTAGGCGGGGGCGGGCTGGCCGGGGCCGGCCTGGTTCCGTCGCGCTGCGCCTCGGAGCCGGGGCGTCGGGGGAGGCCCGGCGGGCGCCCGTCTGCGGCGGAGATGCACCGGCGCCGATCGCGCTCTCCGGCCCCGCCCGCCCACGTTGCTCTAAAAAGTCATTCCCTCGCCTAGGGACGGGTTTTCCGGAGTGTCTTCCAGCACCACACGTAGCCCGGTCTGGTGGCTGCGGCTGCATCACCTTATCCTGGTTCTGAAACAGAAATCGGCCCGGGCCCTGCCTACACGTTTAAATGAGGCACTTGTGCCGAGCTACGCCAGGAAATAAAGCGTAGTGTAGCGGAGATGACCGAGCTTCCACACGATTGCAGCACGGTGTATGAATGACAAAATACGGAGGTAGAAAATGCCCAAAGCAGGAGGGTTTTTTTTCCCCCCAGCCTGCAATCTTGTTAATAAACAGGCTCATTTAACCCTGTAAGGCACGATTATGCCTTTTTCGTGTTTTTTTTTGTTTTTGTTTTTTTTTTTACAGATTAGGAAATATCGGAGATAGTTGAAGGTTACACAAGTTCTGGTTTTACTCTAGGCTTTCTGCAGAGGGGAGACCAGAACTTGTGAGGCATCTCTGAAGCTGTCTTTTATAACCACCGCCTATTTCCTGATCCTTCTGTCCACTGCAGGTTTGACTTCCCCAGTAGGCCCTCTCCATCAGTCTACTGGCCCAGAAACAGGAACTGACAGTGCATAAATAACTTCCTAGGGTGGTCCTCTCCTAGGTTATCCCTCACACCTGCCCAGAGCCTGCACCGAGGCTCTAACCTGAAATCTAGGTAGGACTCAGCAGCTTCTCTTCACAGGGTTCCTTCAGTAGCCACTGTCCCTTGTACGGCGTGGCCACCCTCAATGGCTCCTCCCTGGCTTTATCCCAACCCTCGGCCCCATCCCTCTGCTACTTTGTGGCCGGGGTCTCTGGCCTCCTGGCCCTCTACTGCCTCCTGCTCCTGCTCTTCTGGGTCTACAGCAGCTGCATCGAGGACTCCCACAGGTGACTGCCCTACCCTGAGAGTCAGGGGCTGAGCTCGGGGAAGGCCCATTCCAACCACAAGGCTTGTTCTCTCCCTCCTCAGAGGCCCTACAGGGCTCCGCATTGCACTGGCCATCTCTGCTATAGCCACCTTCCTGGTCTTAGTGTCTGCCTGTATCCTTCGATTTGGCACCCGTTCTCTCTGCAAATCCATCGTCTCCCTGAACATTACAACTAGGTAATGGGAGAGGGAGGGAACCCTGGCTGGGGCTGACTGCCTTCCCTTTTTGTCCCTCCCAGTTCTCCTCTCAGAGGGCATCCGGGCACAGGTATGTTTGGGGTATATCCTCCCTTTCTCACCACCATCTTTTGACCTCACAGCTGCTCTGAAGCCCAGAAAATTCCATGGACACCCCCTGGAACCACTCTGAAGTTTTACTCCAGCCTATACGATGCTGAAGTGAGGTTCTGGGACATGAAAGACTAGGTGGAAACTCAGGGGTCCACAGACTCCTATAAGCATCTGTAGTTGTCAGGGTGCCCACCAGTGAGAGGCTGAGAGGGGCCGATGGGCTTGTTGACCTGACAGCGAGCAAATAGCTGTATGTGGGTGGAACTGGATTCAAGATGGCCACGTTCCTCACGCTCTTGTTCCTGTTTCCCACAGACCTCTTCTTGGGTGAATCTGGTATTGTGGTGTGTGGTCTTGATGCTTCAGGTGGTGCAGTGGAAGTCTGAAGCCACACCTTATCGGCCTCTGGAGCGGGGGGACCCCGAATGGAGCTCTGAGACAGATGTTCTTGTTGGGCCACGCCTTTCCCCTTCCTGAAGAGTAACCAGAAAATCCTTCCTGCAGCCAAAGACTCCATGCCCACGTGCCTACAGTCCTCTTGCCCCCACGTGGCCCTGTTTATACTGGGAGCCTGTTTTTCCCTCCACGAGGGAAACGTGACAATGGGCTCCCTCCACCTCTCTTCCTACAGCTGTTTTTGTACCAAAATATTAGATTACTTTTTTCCTTCATCTTGGTACTGAGTTCTTGGTGTTGAAAGCACTGTAGGCAGGTGGATCGGAGGACAGGAGCGAAAGCCAAACACACATGGAACCAAAATTCAGAGGTACTGTCGGCTGCCTTTGGGATGACTGCTCTTTTATTTGCTGTTAAGGAACCCTGGGCCCCCTTGGGTGACCCCCATCCCCGAGGTCCGGTTTTTATTCCCCTCTGGGAGGGGTGAGCCATCCGCGGTGGTCTCTTCACAAGCTGCGGTAGGCACCCACAGTGTTGTCAAAGAGTTTCGTGTTGGGGAAGTGTCCAGCTTTGTCCAAGAGGAAGTAGAAGCGCCGGCCTTTGATCTTCAGAGGCAACATGGCAGGGACTTCACCACGGTGGGCCATGCAGGATACGTGGTTCAAAGGAACGGTGAAATGGGCACCCAAGCCAAAGGGAGCGTGAGTGGTGAGGGTCACCTGCTTTCCTCCAGCCAATAGCATCACTGAACGCACAGAACGGAGGGAGAAGAGGAGACCGGCACCAAGTACCAGGGTACCTGCAGGAAGAGCAAAGTTTGGGGTGGGGCATTTTGGCGGGAGAGCTAAGCAGGAACCTCTCCGGTCCCCCCAAATTAAAACAATTGCGACGATGGTAACATTTTTTGAGCTCCTCTTCTACCCCGGGGTCTTGTGTTCCGTCATTCCTTCCCAACAACATTAATGTCCACCCCCATTTTAAAGACAAGGAGACGGGTCCAGGGCCGTGTAACTGCTCAAGCTCGCAGAGTGAGAGGCTGACCTCACCCTAGGCCTGTCCGAGAGCTTGGCTCAAGGCCCTCCCACCTCCAGTACTGCCCGCCTCGGAGGGTCGGAAGTCCCTCACTGTCCTTGTCGGAGCAGGGAAGGTCGTGCCCAGCCACCCCACGTCCCCAAGGTGGGAAGCCAGCCCACGCCTTACCGATGGCGCCGCAGCCGAGCGCCAGGCCGTAGCGCCAGAGCGTGGAGCGCAGGTCCGAGCGGCCGCGGTCCGGGAACTCCGCGTCTGGAGACAGCGCCCGGGCCGGGGGTCGGGCCAAAGCTGCCACGGCCAGGGAGGCCCAGAAGACGCCCTGGCCCGCGCAGAACAGCCCGAGGACCGCGAAGAAGCGGCCCCGTTCGTGCTCGAAGAGCAGCACGTCCCGCGGCGGGGCCGCGGCGTGCAAGGACCGGTGCACGGGCAGCGGCCGCAGCGCAAGGAGCAGCCGCACCGGCCACCGCCGCCCGGGCGCCGCCATAACTACGGCGGCGCTGCTTCTGGGGCGGGATTTCCGGCAGGCGGGCCCCGCCCCCAGCGCTCGGCTGCCCGCAGCCTGGGTCCAGCCCCGGGAGGGAGGGGAGGACGGGGGGGGGGGGGGGGGGGGGGGGGGGGGCTGCCCGCCAGGCTTCGCCCCCGCACCACCTCCTGGCAGGGGCGGGGCAAAAACAATCTAGCACGCGTGACACAAAATACAATATCACTCTTTATCTTAAAAAGTAAGGAGGGTTCTGGGGTTAAGTACACAAAGCACCTAGGTCCTTCGGTAGTTTAGTGTCAGTTCTACAAAGTAAGCTTTGGCTTCCTGGCACCAGTGAGGCTCAATCTTCCGGAAGTCTTCCAGAAGTCTCCCAGAAGGCAGGTGAGGAGAGGGATCCGGCAGCCCATTCTCGTCGGTCACGGTCACAGTCACAGGGTGGCCTCGGTCGGTCCGGGCCAGAGAGGAGAAAACGACAGCCATGACAAGGAGACGTCAATATCCAAGGGCTATTTTACAGGGGGCTTCTTCTGGGGCATGACTACGGATCACTTCATGAACGCCACTTCTGGGATCTCGCCCTTGGCCTTAGCAAAAAAAGAAAAGGTCAGCCGAGCCAGCCCCTTTCCCCCACCCCCAGCTTGCCTGACCCTCTTGAAGGCCCAGAGATCTCTGGCCTTTTTGCTACTGAATTCCCAAAACTTACCTTCAGATGAGTAAAGGCCTGGGCAGATCTGGTGTAGTCCCAGTTGTTGTCCTGGAGGCACCTGCAGTGGGGGAAGAACAGGCACCTTCATTAGAACCAAAACGCACTCACCCTGATGGCTAGATGCCACTTCAAAGTCCATTATATAGTAACACTTGCCAGTGTGTGCCAACAATTATATACATTCTTGCACTGTGTATACAAATAAAAAACTTGTAACAATCCAAATGTCTATCAATGGCCTACTGGATACAAAGGATTACTAAGTAGCTGTCAAAAGGAGGAAGGTGATTTTTACAGTGATGGGGATGTGCCTGGGTGGCTCAGTCGGTTAAACTTCTGACTTCAGCTCAGGCCATGATTGCAGGGTGAGTTTGAGCCTCATGTTGGGCTCTGTGCTGACAGCTGGGAGCCTGGAACCTGCTTCAGACTCTGTGTCTCCCCCTCTCTCTGCCCCTCCCCCGCTCATGCTCTATCCCTTTCTCTCTCTCTCAAAAATAAACAAGCATTTAAAATACACACACACACACACACACACACACACACACACACACACACAGTGATAGGGAAAGATGTTCACAAGATAAACAAAAAGGTAAGTTGTAAAACAGTATATACAAAGAGACTTCATTTGGGCTTTAAATTTTGTGATGCTGATTTATGCAGAGGCCACATTTTTTTATGGACCGTATTTACAAGTTCTGGTTTTTAAAATTTTAGGAGCACTCATTATTCACTACCACCCCTACCTCCATTTCCCCCTACTGCTACACATGCCCAGCACTCACTTCTGGGACCACTCAAGGTTCATGCCAGACTGGGTAGAGAATGCCTGCAGCATCTCCTGCTGCTCTGGGGAGAGGGTGGGCACTGGGCTGGAGGAAGGTGTGGGTGCAGGCATGGCGAAGGCTCTCTGGATCTCATCAGGGCTGGCATTGCGCACAAACAGCTCGTCATTTACGATGCACAGCCTGTGGGACAAAAAGCACTTTAGACAGCTGGACAAACAGACCACCTCACCTTCCCAACTTTATTCCTGTTCTCATACTTGACACTCTTACACTCGACAGGTTCTTTCACCATTCACAAAGTACCCCTCCCCCACTCTTGGTCATTACATTTTATCATTTACGACCCTTCCCACACAACCCGTGTAAGCGGTTCTCTACCGAACACACTACAATTACACATTCTCCCCCAACTCTGGACAGTTCTCATCCCATTTATCTTCACGACAGGCCACGGAAGTAAATATACTAGTTTCCAGATGAGGAAACTTGCCCTTAGCTAGAAGTGGTGGGGCCAGGATGAAAAACCCAGCCTGGCTCCAGAGCCAAGCTCACCACCACTGTGAGAGCTTCCTCCTGATTCCCCCCAGCCTTTCTGAAATTCTGAAAACATCCTGAGGACCGGCTCCCCCATCCCCGCCCCTACCAATTCCCACATGCTGGCCATGGATTGGGACTGGGACCCCATGTGGTAAGCCAAACACTTACCCTGAATTGCTGGCAGGAACAGCGACAAATGTCCTGGTGAAGGCTCGTAAAGAATCCCGAGATTTTCCATCCACTGTAATGTTAACAACAGCAATGACCCCTTAGGATCAGCCACGCTTCGTGTTTACCAAAAGCTTCTCCCATCACGGTCTTACTTGATACGACTAACCTGAAGTAGACCAGACGGATGACTGCGTGTGTACAGGGGAGCAGAGGTGAAGAGGAATGTCGGGCCAGCGAGGACAATAGCCACCCGTTAGCCCACCCACAGAACATCTGTGTGCAAGGTCCTACGGCAAGCCCTTCATTTACTCCCCACAGCACCGCTAGGGGATGGCTAGTACCCCTTTTTACAAATAAAGAATCTGAAGCTCAGAGTTAATGTAAATTGGCCACGGGCACACGGGACCAAGGTTGGAATGGAGCCTTGGATCTGCCTGACACCAAAGCCTGCGTCCTCCTAACCCTCAGGTTTGTCCCATATCCCAGACAGGAAAGACAGGTGGAGAGGGTAGGCCTCATGAAGATGGCTTGGGGCAGAAGAGGAGGAGGTCAGGGGAGGAGAGGGAAGGTAGCTGAGAAGCCGAGAGTGCGGAGAAAAAAAATCTAGCTGCAGGAGGGGCCCACTCTGCAAACTCCAGACTCCACCAAGGTTCTCACCTTCCTTGAAGACCCCATTGACGGAAAAACACAGCAACGTGCTCTGAAAGAGAAGCAGCGTCAGTCACCAGGTGGGCTCCCCGCCGGAGCCCAAGTCCCCCGTGCCTCGTGACCGCCCCTTCCTTCCCTAAGTTCAGGCTCCGGCCAGGGAAGAAACAGGTGCTTACTGTCTGGGCGCTTATGTCTACCACAAAGGAGTTGACGTCGTGCTGAGTTTTGGGCAACTCATTGAGGAAGGCAACAACGTTGAGACGCGTGTGCTTCAGCAGGCGGAACCGCAGGGCTGTGGGGAGAACCCAAGGTTAGGGGCTGCCACACACTCCTGAGCCCTGTGACCGATTCCTTCCCACCTCCGTCCCAGGCTTTCTGCTCACATCACACACTTACTGGGGTCTTTGAGCTTCTTCACATTCCTGCTGTCCTTGAAGTACTCGGCCAGGTTGCTTCTAGGGGCATAAGTGGAAAAGGAGGCGGCGGTCAGCGTGGGATGGATGCTGGCAGGTGCTAGCCTGCGTCTGCCGAGAAATGCTGGTCCCGGGCAGTGACACTCACCGGGAAGGGTTCTGGGGGGTAAAAGGAATGCTGAGGGAGCAGCAGGCCCCGTCATGGTAGGCGTCCAGGAGCCGCTGCCGGTCTCCAGAGTCATACACCGCATAGTACCTGCGGGAAGCACAAAAGGGCCAGTCTGAACTCCCTGCTCTGGATCCACAGAAGGACCCAACAGCTGCCCCGAGTGAGCGGCACTGGGGCTGGCCCACCTCTCCCCAGCCTCAGGGGTCCTCCGGCAATACTCACTGCTGCAAGAAATGCAGGACCAGGTTCTTCAGGGTCTCTGTTCCAAAATAGCTTCCCTGGAAGCAAACAGGTATCAGAATCCCGTAACCAACACTCTCCTCCCCACACGAGTTCTAACTCTGCCCCACTTCTTACCTTGCAGGGTGGTAACGTCGTGGGGGCTTCAACGTCAAAGGCAATCGGAGGGGGTAACTCATGGCCATCCTGCAGAAAGGAAGTGGAAGTTGACAGCATAAACAGAGATGAAAAAGGCTGGATGAGTAATTAGATGGGAGAACTAAGAGTGAGGGGGTCAGAGGCCAAAGAGACATGGAAAAGATCCCAGGAGCTGTGACAGGTGCAACTTTTGTCTACAGGCATTTCTCTGGGAAGAAAGATTATATAACCTTTGCCAGATTCTCCAAGGGCTCCATGTCTCCAAATTCATGGTCATACAAACATACGTGAGGTGGGACCTTTTGGGTGGGAGAGGCTATGCTCGTGACAAAAGAGTTAAAAAAGCTGCGGACTTACCAGGCGTAATAATTTGGGAAATCGTTCGCGAATGGCGCTGTCAAGAACAGGACAGAAGTGAGTGATGCTTCAGAGCCACCGTGCCTCCTGAGCTGCTCTAGGAGCACAGACACCAACGCCCAAGGGACAGCCCCTCCCGTCCTCACTCCCGCCAGCCTCTGAGCTCCTGGGAGAGAGGCCCCACTCCCCACCTCACCCGGGGCACCCAGAGACAACTGCCTTGAAGGCTGACCCTATTCTCTCTGCCTGATCCGAGCGCCACGAGAACAGCGCTCCCAGCCCGGGCTTTAAGCCAGGACGTCCTTCCCCACCCTGCCCCCCTTACCTTCCACCTACTCACCTGTGCAGCCCCGGGAGGAGGGAATGGGGTGGGAGCCCAGGGGCTCCGCTGCCTCAACGGGTATCCATCAGTTCTGCCCAGTCTGGCCGTGGCCAAGACCAGAAACACCACAGGGATGGCACAGGATGTTGGGGCAGGGAGATGAGCAAGGCAGGGTTTAGGAAGAGGTGAGGCGAAGGAAGAGGAGAGGAAAGGAGAAGAGAGGAGAGGAGAGGAGAGGAGAGGAGAGGAGAGGAGAGGAGAGGAGAGAGGAGAAGAGAAGAGGAGAGAAAAGAAGAGAAGAGAAGAGAAAAGAAGAGAAGAGAAGAGAAGAGAAGAGAAGAGAAGAAGAAAAGGGAAAAAAAAGAAGAGAGAAGGTAGGATGGCGCAGGGGAGAGATGGGGGAGACAGAGGGGGAGCAGAGAGAGAGAAAAGAAAGAGGAAGCAAAGAAAAGGCGAAAGAACTATCAGCCAAGGAGGCATTTAGAAGAACAAGGAAGGAAAAAGGGAAGAAGACACCCAACACAGCCTTTTCCTTCAGCTGCCCCTTTCCCTGTGGTCCAAGGTAGAAACAGAAAACAAATTCTTGCTGCAGCGAGAGGGCAGTTGCTGTCGTCCAGGTCTCTGCTGGCTACCTGGGTCCCGATCTGAGCTGGGCGTGGGAAGCGAAGCAGCCATGGGGGCGGGAGACCTCCCTCAGAAGGTTGAGGGTTCAGGCCCCTGCAAAGTTGGGGGGGTGAGGGTCTGTGCCCCACCTCTGTTGGCCCCCAAGTTCTCTCCTGATGGCCCCTCTGCGACTGTGCCTGTCTTAGGTTGTTCCTTCCCTGAGGAATCTTACCCGTCTCTGGCTAACCAGCCATCCTCCGGGGCCAAGCAGGGTGACGTGAGGTGTGTGAGTGAGGGCGGGGCAGCGCCCCCCGAGAGGGTCAGTTCTCTGTCTCCTTGGTAGCCATTGCCCCCGTGGCCTCCACGCCCAGCACCTGCCTTGGGTCGCCCTCGCCTGCTGGCGGGGCCCCGGCTCTGATCACACGGCTTGGGGAACCCAGGTTTCTTCTCCAGGGAGGGCCCAGCTCACAGCTCCGGGCAGGAGAGACAGACTGCATGGCACCAGCTCCAAGGAGTCCTCCACCTCAGCACGAGTGGGAAAGCCCAGGCAACAGCCTTGGGCACGTGGACCATGAGAGGAGAGTCCCTCTTGGCACAGCAAGAGGGGCCGTCGTGAGACAAAGAAGGGAAGGCCCATCAACAGGAAGTCCCGGGGAGGGAGGGCTTTCTCAGCCCAGGAATACCGGGCTCTTAGCACAAGGCAGCTCCACGTACGGGGCATATGCAAGACACCCCCTGGTCGTGGTAGAAAAAGGGAGGTGCCCTTCCTGGAACAGTAGGGTAGGGAGATTCTAGAAAAGGCAGTGTTCAGGAAGGAAGAGGCAAGACCACAGGACAGCGAACAGGCAGTCAGGTGAGAAGGAAGGAGAGGAGACCTTGGGGCCAAGCTGGGACACACGGACAGACGAAGGGAGGAGCACGTGATCCTCCCAAAGGACAGGCGGCTCCAGCTCAGGGCTGCACAGCTCCTGCAGACGGGCGCTGGTCAGGGTGCATTAGCTCAGCCTCCCAGGGGGTGAAGGTCCCCGGGAGGGGAGACAGAGGCCACAACTGACCTGATGTAGGTGGACTGGTCTCGGAAGGTGTCACACAGCGGGTTTCCGTCGAGCCACAGCTCTTCCAGCTTCAGCCCTTTTACCTTGTCCAACTCCCTCTCGGACTTCAACTGCAGAGACGGGGACAGAGAGCGGGCAAGAGACCCCGGTAAGGAGAGGCAGCGAGAGTCCCAGCTTGGAAACTCCCTCCCGGGGGCCCCCCTCTGCTCACCCCGCCCACAACCGGGCTCTCCTGCCTCACCTCGTTTCCGGAGAGGTTGAGGATCTTCAGGTTGGGTGCTTTCTGCACCAGGCTGGACATGTCATCCAGCCTGTACAGCCTGTTGTTGCTCAAGTTCAAGGACAACAGCTGCGGGCAGAGGAAAGTTTAGAGGAAGCGCCGCCAACAGAGGGTTCAGAGACGCATCTGCCTCCCAACCCCATCCTACCCACCCCACCCCGCCTCCTCCCCTCTCAAAACGGGACAAAGGCCTCACCTCGGGGATGTTCTCCTCGATGATCCGCAGGGTGGCCGCCATGCAGCTCCTGCGATTCAGGACAACATCAATGTTCTGGGCCACCAAGTCTTCAGGAAACAGAAAGGAAGGAAAGGCGAGTCTGAGAGGACTTTCCCAGGCCAGAGTTACTACCAAACCATTCTCAAACTGTCCCCATCTGACAGATCCCCCCGCTCGGTCCCCACCTCTCTGAGCGGGACAGCTATCAGCCATACCTGGGTCTGAACGGAGGCCCTTCAGGTCAAGCGCTTGTTGGGAGCCATCATATCGTTTGCTCATGATCAGCTACAGGGGAAGGAAAATGGGCCGGTGGTCACTGGGGCTCTGTGGGGAGAGGGGGGGTGGCAGGAGTGCACGTGGGAAGTGGGAGGGCTGGAGGGAAACATGACGCGAGCCCGCCTCACCTTTAGCTGCTCTACTTGTTCCGGCTTCAGCTCGTTCTGTACAGAATGGGGTGGGACAGAAGAATTGATGATGATAGAGATCTGCAGGGAAGACACAGAGGGCAGGTTGAATTCCGGGGAGGCCTAAGCAGCAGGCCCAAGACCCACCCCCAGCCACGCCAGGCCCTTTACACACACCCTTCGGTTCTCCTGATCCAAAATCTTATAGTTGACGGCCTTCAGCGCAGAGGCGGTACTGGCATCCTCAACAAAAAACTGGGCCCGTGTGTTTTCATAGTGAAACTGCACAAAGAGGAAACAAGAGCATGAGACTCGGGAGCCCAGGGCCCCTGGTCCAGCTGGCCCCTCGCCTTCCTTGGTGCCCAGCCAGCCACGCAGGCCTTATCTCACCTCGATGGGGGTGAAAGGGACACTGCACTTGCTCTGAATCACACTCAGGAGCCATGACTTGTCATATTTTCTGCCATAAGGAATCTAGACGAGAGAAAGAGAAGGGAACAATGTGGAACGAAGGCTGACCAGCAGCCCCAGTCTACTCCTTTCACACCTTCCGCCGACCCTCACAAGGTTTTCTAAAGAAAGGGCCAGTTAAAAGTTTTTTGTTTTCTTTCTTTCTTTCTTTTTTTTTTTTAACTCAAGCCAGACATGGATTCCTTGCCCTCCTTTCTGTCTATTTAAACTTAGCATTTCTTGGGGTGCCTGGGTGGCCTAGTCAGTTAAGTGTCTGACTCTTGATTTCGGTTAAGGTCATGATTTCACTTAAGGGAACTTAAGGGACCCGAAGCCCCACACTTGGCTTGAGCCAAATGGAGACATTCAGAGGAATTACTCCATCTCCCAACCAGTTTTCATGTTTCCCTTTAGATGGTGTCCCCATCCCTGCCCCCCAGCATCCTGCTTATCCTACTCCTTTTCTTAACCTGCTCTTGGGTGTTCTAGAAGAAAGGAGAGACACCTGATTGTGGAGAAAACAGATTTTGTCATGTGAAAAGTAGAAACCTTCATTCTGAGCCCAGCTCCCTGTCTCCCTTGCACATCCACTTCCCCAGACACTCACTGTAATCTTAAACCAGTTCTTCGAGGTCCCGTCCTGGCTGGTGCCAGCCCCTCCTCTCTCTGGAAGAGCTCTGTCTCTCCGCACGGTAACATGAATGCGGTCTCGATCATGCCAACTGTCACCTCGACGGTTGGGTCGGGCAGCATAGGGGTTGCTATGGGGAAGCAGAGAACAAAATGCCCACAAACACTAGGCATGTCTTCTCCAAGGCCTGCCCACACTGTTGTCAGGATTACAGCTAAGACTGCTCAACCAGTAAGCTGGCCCTGGCATCCCTCACTTTTCCAGGTGGAAAGAGAAATGACGTGGCCAGTAAGAGAGCTTTATCAAACAAATGGGCCGCTAAATTCAAACCAGATCAACTGGTTACTTACTATCGTACTCGGGGAACCTCCTGGGCATCACTCATCGCTACATCTCTGTCATCTTCCTCCAGGCGGGAAGACCGAATGCCAGAACCTCCTCTTCCAGACCTACGGTTCCCCTCACCATATTTCCACCGGAAGGGACCCCGGCCCTTCTTTCTTCTTTGAGGGAAACTAACACGGTCATCGTGCTCTGGGGTTAAAAGCAGAACATCAGTTAGAAAGTACATTGCTAGTCCAGCTACCTTGTTGGGGCAGTCACAGTATCCAGCACCCTGCTATCGGATGAGATACACAGTAACTACAGGGGCCACTTCCCTGCAAACTTCTGTCTGTTGAGAGAGAACCCTCTCTGTGGCATGGCGGCATGAGGGAAATGTTACTGGAAGACAGTGTAGGGCTTTAGGAAAAGGAATCAGAAACTGGAACTAACAGAGAAGAGAAGCACAATGTGGAAGTGTGAGTGGACCCAAAGCAGAACTAGACACAACTTGGACCCCCGGGGAAATTCACCTGAAACTTGCTTTCTTAGCCTCCCAAATCTATTTAACCCCTCTCAAACTCTGGGTGGTGACCTCTCTCACATCTTCTAAAATCAACCAATTACAGTGATTACATTAGCTTTCAGTAAACAATACTTTTGCAATACAGAGGACAAATGGCATACGGTTACAAAGGTGGTCAATTTAAAGGCTTTTTAAAAACTCTTGTTCTCAAACTGCCACTCTGAAGTTTTGGGAGTGAACTCTTCATTTCCTTGGCCAGAAATGCCTTTTTAAAAAAATCTTTCTTTTTTTTTTTTTTTAGTGTTTATTTATTTTTGAGAGAGAGACCAAGGCAGAGGCAGAGCAGTACTCATGGGGGAGGGGCAGAGAGAGACAGAGACACAGAATCCGAAGCAGGCTCCAGGCTCTGAGCTGTCAGCACAGAGCCCAACGCAGGGCTCAAACTCACAAACTGTGAGACCATGACCTGAGCCAAAGTCGGAGGCTTAAATGACTGAGCCACCCCAGGTGCCCCCAGAAATGCCTTTTAACTCAGGAGACAACTCCTAAGACTCAGGTTCTAATGACAGCTAGGGAGCTTAACCAAGGGTCCTTGACTGCTCTCAGGTAACATGACCTTCTGAATCCTGGTGTGTAGGAATGGCTTATTTAAAAAAAAAAAAAAAAAAAAAAAAAAGGTCTGTGATTCCTAAAAAGATCTGCCTCTTGCTTAGTAAGTACTCTGCAAACAATGAACCCTAAGAAATGACCCTGGTGGAGGGGGCGGGGGGGGGGGGGGAACGAATAGAAGGCACAGCTAACATTCACTGAGAACTTTCTCCAGTGTCAGGCACTATGCTCCAGGCACCTGATAGGAATGATCTCATTTTAGCACATACACGGACACACTCAGAAAATAAACACTGTTACTACCTCCTTACGGGGACAGAAAGTAAGGCCCGGGAGTGGACTTCACTCAAGCTTAGTGAAGACAACTCAGGATTCAAACCTCGGTCTTCTTGCGCTCCTACCCACTATTCTGGACTAAAATCCAGTGTAGTGTTCGGACTAGCACAGGGAGCTGGTGTGGAGGTCTGAAACATTAAGCCAAAGCCAAGGCCGCAGGGGAGGCGGGGCAAGACAGACTGGACGAGGTGGAAAGCAGCACACGGGCAGCTGATGAACTGGGCGGGCACTGACTCACATTAAAGGAAGAGTCTGGCCGCCAAACTGAACTGACAAGCATCAACCACCTACAAAGTTCAAAGGAATCTCGCCACCCCGCCGCCAAGCCACCCGCTCCAAGCCGAAGCTCCACGCAACGCCAGGATTCCCGAGCCAACGCCTCGGGCGCTCAGCCTCGATGGAGGCCTGGCCCCCGGGTGGCCTCGCCCCCGGCCCGCGCCGCCCCCCCCCCCCCGCCGCGGACACCCAGCCCCTCGCGGCCTCCCGCCCCGGGGCTGCGGCCTAGGCCGGCACCGCCCACCGGGCCCCAGATCGCCTCGCTTCCCGCCCAGAGAGCCAGCACTGACCGTTGTAGGACTTCCCCTCGTCCGCCATGGCACAGCGCGAAACAGGGCAGGTTCAGGCGCGGGCCACGACCCCGCCAAGCGTCTGAACACCCAAGCACCCCAGCCTAATCGCTCCTACGGCCGGCGCCACCGCATTTATCCTGCGAACTACGTCGCGCGCCGCCGACGTCCCCCGGTGGTGGGCGGTGCCGCCGAGGGAGCGCGGCCCGCTGCGCGTGCGCACTCGTTTGGCAGCAGGGTCGGGGCGGAGCTCGCCTCTGCCTACCCCACCAGAGACCCGGGCGCCGACAACTCGCGCAAGCTTGGGGCGGGCCCAGTCGGCCCGCGGTCTGCTTTCTTCTTTCTTCGGGCATCAGCTAGGCCGGCACCTCTGGGGCTAGCGCCGGAGCAGATAGCAGGCTGGTGCAGCCCAGGACTCCGAGAGGAACAGAAAGGGGGTCGCACGAAGGGCCCTCCGAGGAATGGGAGGCCCGGGCCTCGGAGTGAGAGTGATTGTTCATAGACCTCAGTACTTAAGTCTCGGCCCAACCCTTTGCCAGCTGCGGATATATACCACGCTTTCCTCATCTATAAAATGGATTATCAGGCAATAGAAAACTAGCACGTTAACCCCAAGAGGGCAGGGTCCTCGACAAATTCATGGGTGGTTTGGTTTTTTTTTTTTCTTTCTCTAACCCCTGGCTCAGTACCCTGCCTGGCACGCAGCAGAACTCAACAAACATTTGTGAAATAAATGAATTTCCGATCTCCACATCCTCCCAAGAGTTGCCGAGTCAAAGGAGCATTGCACTTCCGACTTTGGCAAGCAATTGTCTTCATGACCTCCTCACCCACCACAGACGTGCTGGGCCAGACCTACATTGTGTGTCAACTGGGCAGTGAGGATGCAAGCGAGACACCCGGTGAACAGAGGCCAAGGGGACCTAGTAAAATGCCTTGGCTAGAAAAGCCATAGGTTCTCCTAGGCGACCCTTCCCCACCCTCCCACCCCGACCCCCGCCAAAGTTCTAGGGCCAGCTTGGTGTATGGTTATTGTTTTCCTGTAGCTTGAGCTGCTTTTGGGGTGTGTGAGATGGGGGGGAGGCACTCCAGTAACCTCAGAAACTTGGTTGTGGGTCCTGGCCAAGAAGCATATGAACTTCCCCAGAGGGTGGATATTCCAGGCAGGCCTCCATCCTCCTGTGACTGGCTTGGATGAGGGGCTTGGAGGGGACCAAGAGCCTCAGTTGGAGCGGGGAACAGATTCTTCGCCTTTCACTCCTTGCAGCAGGCAGAGCTCCTGTGTCATCCAGCTTAAGGAAAAACGGGGCCAGCTGGTCAGAGGATGCAGCTAAAACAGGTACAAATACTGCTAGAGATGGTCCTGGAAGTTGCTACCAAACAAGGACCTCCTCTGGGGTCCCGATTCCCCCTCCGAAGGGAAGTTTCCATGCTAATGAAATGCTGCACTTGAGTCCTCCTCCACCTGGAGGCAGTTGTGTACATGGGACCCAAAGCCTGGCCCTTCAAGCCGTTGGCCCGGCCTTTCGGTCCCTGTACTGGGCGGTGTGCTCGCTGCATAGGCCTTTCGACGCTCCCACCCAGAAATGACGACAGGGCCAGTGAGGCTGACAGTCTTGCTGTAATTGGGAGAAAATGGGCTGCAGCACATTTGGCAGAGAGAGTCACCAGCAGCCAGAGTTGGGGTTGTGCAGGCAGCCGAGGGGCTCAGGGCCCCCTGCCTCATGTGGTGAAGAAAGGAAGAAGAAAGGTCAAATTCTAACCCAGATGGGAAAGTTGGTCCCAGGGGGGCAGTTTCGCTTCCTCTCCTCACTCGCAGGAAGGTGGGGAAACGGCATCATCTCCCCTTGCTGCCAAAGTTTCCTTTGGAAGAGGCTGGGGAGTTTCTAAAAATCTCCTACCTAGTGGAGACAACCTCCTCCACAGGCCCCCAGTTGGCCTCTGCTCTCTTCCAGCCACTTCACAGCAGAGTACAAATCCAGAACCGTGTGTTTCGTGGGCCTGAGGGTGGTGAGGGGAGGACAGGGTGGCCAGAGGCAAAGGGTCAGGGGTCAGGGGCAGTGGCCATTCTCAGCAGTTCTAGGGAAACAGGGCCTTTCTCCCCAGCACCCTGCACAGGCTCAGCGGCAGCACTGGCCACCTGCCCTCCCAAAAGGGTTCCAAACCCCCACGAAGTGCCTCAGAGTAGAGAGGGTTCAGGCAAGGAAGACCACAAAGATGATGAAGAAGACAATGAGGATGAGGAAGATTTTGACCATGAGCCACCGGTTAGAGGTGACCGACTGGAAGTACTTGAGGATCTCTGAATGGGCGGCGTCAACATCCAGCTGGGCTCCCAGCACGTTCTCGTCAATCCTGGGGACAGAGCCAAAAGAGGAAAGAGAAGGACACTGGATTAAAAAGAAGGCTATTATAGTATAGTTACGGACATGGGAAGATAGTCACAACGTGTGGGAGTGGGAAGTACGTACATACACTGTGATCCCATTTTTGTGTGTATGCACTTGTGTCCAGAGAAAGCTCTGGAAGGGCAACGTAGACAAGTCTTGGCTCTGGTTTGAAAATTAGCTCTGCAACTTATTAGCTTATGATCTTGAGCCAGTCATTCAGCCTCCCGACTCATTTTCCTCAACTGCAAAGGAGGGAAAATGAGGATACACCAACCCGGCCTCTCCGGTTGTTGTCAGCCTTAAATGAGTTAACAGGAGGTGCCCAACCCTTAGTAAGAGCCGCCAAAATGTTGGCTATTTGAATTTTTTGCTCATCAGGATTTATTGGTTTTCGTCTAAAAAACAGTATTGAATTTGTAACAAGGCGGGGGGGGGGGAACGGCCATAGATCATTAGAGTTAGGAAATCCCAGCTCTGAGTTAAGACAGGAAGAAAAACTGCATGATATGGACAGGAAGTCAGGGGAGAAGAAAAGCCCTGCAATTAGTCGAACATGTCTCTCCAGCATATAGAGAAGTCCTCAGATGAAGGGCCACCTCTTGAGACACTGCTGAGGAAAATAAAACATTTCCCTGCCAAACTGCATATGCAATCCTGAAAACCCAATACAAACCCAGGTCTTTGCAAAGGGAGTCCCTGGGAGCAGAGACCTCTGTGAGCTCTGGGGACAGAAAAGGTGGAGCCTTGTAATCCAGTTGGAACATGAGAGGCTGGGCCAGTGGCTGTAAGCCCAAGGTCCTCAGAAGGTGCTCATGAGAACTGTGAACTAATCTCTGTCCAAATACAAGAGCCCAGGGGTGCCGGCTGGCTTATTCAAAAGAGCATGTGACTCTTGATCTTGGGGTTGTTGAGTTCAAGCCCCGTGTTAAGTGTAGAGATTACACACATGAATACATTTAAAAAGAATTCAGATACAGGAGCCTGGACTGTACATGATTGCCTATTTATATCAGAGTGGCTAACTAAATTAGTATCAGGTTTCCTACCTTTGGGCTGGAATTTCATTTCTCAGTGTGGATTCCACTGTGATACCCCAGAAAGCTCATCTTGACCATTAGGAATGGCTTTACTTAACAAAAATGGATAGTCAATGCAGTCTGGCATAAGAAAGATTTTAAACTTTTTTATTTTATTTATTTATTTTGAGAGAGACAGAGAGAGAGTGTGCACAGGGGAGGGGCAGAGAGAGAGGGAGAGAGAATCCCAAGCAGGCTCCACACTGTCAGTGCAGAGCCCGCCTCAGGGCCCGAAACCACAAACCATGAGATCACGACCCAAGCCGAAATCAAGCATAGGACACCCAACCGACTGAGCCACCCAGGTGCCCTTGGCCTAAGAAAGATTTTAAATGGGAATCCATGAATGAAAACTAATGGGAGAGGGTACTGGTGGTGAAAAATTAGGTATTGGCAGGATACTCGGAGAAAGTAGGGGGGAGTAAAGATGGAAATGACGGGGGTGGAAAATAATGGCTTGGGAAGAAGGCTGAAGAAAATAGAAAGGGAACAAGTCTGCAAGGTGGGGAGGACAAAGGGGTGGATGGATGGAGAGGCAGGAAAACCCAGAGCACGAGAAGGTGTGTGTACGTTGGGGGTGACAATAAAAAGGAGGTTGAATGGAAGAAAACACTAAACCTAGGGCCTGGAAAGATTATTTGACCACAATTCAGAGATCTGAGACTTTAGTTTTCGGAGTGTAAGTTTCCCCAAAGCTTCCTAAGGACCAACAGAGGAGTTGGGTCATGTTCAGAGGATACAGAAACTGCCTTTAAGGAGCTCCACAAGGCCAGGTTTAGGAAATCTGACTGTAATGACAAAATAATGATGGGGCACCCGGGTGGCTCAGCTGGTTGTGTGTAACTCTGGCTCAGGTCATGATCCCATGGTTCGTGGGTTCGAGCCCCATGTCAGGCTCTGTGCTGACAGCTCAGAGTCTGGAGCCTGCTTCGGATTCTGTGTCTCCCTCTTTCTAACCCCTCTCCCGCTCACACTCTGTCTCTAAAATAAATATTAAAAAATAATAACAATGATGATGGCGGCGCCTGTGTGACTCAGTAGGTTAAGTGTCCGACTTCGGCTTAGGTCATGATCTCATGGTTCGTGAGTTCGAGCCTCACATTGGGCTCTGCACTGATGGTGCAGAGCCTGCCTGGGATAATCTTCCTCCCTTTCTCTCTGCCCCCTCCCTCCCCGGCTCAAAATAAATAAACATATAATAATAATGGTAATGGATTATCTTACATTGAATAAAAATAATCCATTATTCCTAGTAATGTTTAAAGAGAAAAACCTCCTTTTTAAAAAAATTTTTTTAACGTTTGTTTATTTTTGAGAGAGAGAGAGCGCACACGAGCATTGGAGGCGCAGAGAGAGAGGGAGACACAGCATCTGAAGCAGGCTCCAGGCTCTGAGCTGTCAGGACAGAGCCTGATGTGGGGCTCGAACCCACGAACCACAAGATCATGACCTGAGCTGAAGTCAGACACTTAACTGACTCACCCAGGCGCCCAAGAAACCTTTAAAAAAAAAAAGAAATGGGGGGGGGGGAGGCACCTGTGCGGCTCAGTTAAGCGTCCAACTTTGGCTCAGATCACAATCTCACGGTTCATGAGTTTCAGCCCTACATCGGGCTCTGTGCTGACAGCTCAGAGCCTGGAGCCTGCTTCAGATGCTGTGTCTCCCTCTCTCTCTCCCCTTCCCCCACTCTCACTCTGTCTCTCTCTCCCTGTCTCTCAAAAACAAATAAATATTAAAAAGATTTTTTTTTAATTTTTTTAAATGTTTATTTGTTTTTGAGAGAGAGACAGAATGTGAGCAAGGGAGGAGCAGAGAGAGAGGGAGACACAGCATCTGAAGCAGGCTCCAGGCTCTGAGCTGTCAGCATAACAGGGCTCAAACTCAGGAACCGTGAGATCATGACCCGAGCCGAAGTTAGAATGCTCAACTGACTGAACCACCCAGGCGCCCTGAGAAAGCTCCTTCTTTACAGAAGGATTCCAGCTGTAAAAATGTAGCAGAGAGGAAAGAATAAGAGAATTGCCATGTTGCCATATACAATGTTACAAATGAATCAGGCAAGGACCCTCATGGGCGGAAGGAGCTGCAAGTTCACACAGACTCAAATCATCACCCCATGGAAAACTTGGTGGGATGGTCACCACAGTCAACAAGTGACCAAACCTGGCATCGCCAAGAAAAGGATGACCTCACCACGTGCCTACTGATAACAATCACCTACACAGCTGGCCAAAAATCTAGAACCTACATCCAATCGTGAGGAAACACTGGATAAATACACGTGTGGGACTTTCTGTAAGAGGCACTGGCCTCTTGAAAGGAAAGTCCGTGCCACGAGAAGCAGAGCTTCAGAAGGCAGTCTAAAGAGGCAAAACAATCAAATGCCACCTGTCAATACTGCCTGGGTCTTAAATTGAAGGGGGGAAATGCTTTTAGCATTTGAGCGACTCTTTTCTAGCAGTTTAAAAAAAATTTTTTTTAATGTTTATTTATTTTTGAGACAGAGAGAGACAGACCATGAACGGGGGAGGGTCAGAGAGAGAGGGAGACACAGAATCCGAAGCAGGCTCCAGGCTCTGAGCTGACAGCACAGAGCCTGACGCGGGACTCGAACCCACAGACCGTGAGATCATGACCTGAGCTGAAGTCGTAGACTCAACCGACTGAGCCACCCAGGCGCCCCCTTTTCTAGCAGTTTTTAAGAACAGCTGGGGAAATTTCAGTATGCACTAAATACTGGACAGTGCTAGAGAACTGTTCGTTTTCTTAGCTATGATAATGGCATTGTGGCCGGTCAGGAGAATACCAGACCTTGGCAGATGTGTGCCAAAGTATTCAGGGATAAAAACATCATGATCTTTGCACTTACTTTCAAATGATTCAGAATAAAAAAAAAAAAAAAGAGAGAGAAGGAAAGCAAATACGATAAAATACTAAGCGAATCTGGGTAAAAGGAACATATAGGTGTTCATTGTACTATTCTCCCCACTTTCCTAGTTAGAAATTTCATAATTTATAAAATGGTGTGAAAAAGAAAACAAAGAGTAACAGATCAGCAGTTTTCATACCCGTAGAAAAAAAAAGAAACACCTTTGGGGTGCCTGGGTGGTTCGGTCGGTTGGGCATCCGACTTCGGCTCGGGTCATGATCTCACAGTTTGTGAGTTCAAGCCCTGCGTTGGGCTCTGTGCTGACACCTCAGAGCCCGGAGCCTGCTTCAGATTCTGTGTCTCCCCCTCTCTCTGCCCCTCCCCTGCTCAGGCTCTGTGTCTCTCTGTCTCTCAATAATAAATAAATGTTAAAAAAATTTTTTTTTCTTTTTAAAGAAACACCTTTTAGGCATCCCCTAAATGAAAATTCTCATGTCTCGCGTCCAGAAAGTCTAGGATGGGACCCAGGAATCCACACACTGAAGAACTTAGGACTAAATTACTTTTTTTTTTTTTTTAAGTTTATTTCATTTATTTATTTTGAGAGAGAGAAAGAGAGATCAAGGGAGGGGCACAGAGGGAGAGAGAGAATCCCAAGCAGGTTCCACACTGTCAGCGCAGAGCCTTATGTGAGGCTCAAGCTCACAAACTATGAGATCATGACCCAAGCTGAAATCAAGAGTCAGATGCCCAACCAACTGAGCCACCCATGTGCCCCTACATCACTGGTTTCTAAAGAGGGTGCTCAAATCCAGATCTACCGGCATGCAGGAAGCAAAGAGAAGAATGTTTAGGTCTATTTTATTATTATTATTTTTTTAACGTTTATTTATTTTTAAGACAGAGAGAGACAAAGCATGAACGGGGGAGGGTCAGAGAGAGGGAGACACAGAATCTGAAACAGGCTCCAGGCTCTGAGCTGTCAGCACAGAGCCCGACGCGGGGCTCGAACTCACGGACCGCGAGATCATGACCTGAGCCGAAGTCGGCCGCTTAACCGACTGAGCCACCCAGGCGCCTCAAGTTTAGGTCTATTTTAAAACTTTCATCCTTTGAGGGGGCCCCTGGGTGGCTCAGTTGGTTAAGCGTCCAGCTTCAGCTCTGGTCATGATCTCACGGTTTGTGGGTTCAAGCCCCGCGTCGGACTCTGTGCTGACAGCTCAGAGCCTGGAATCTGCTTCAGGTTTTGTGTCTCCCTCTCTCTCTCTGCCCCTCCCCCGCCTGCACTGTCTCTCTCAAAAATAAATAAACATTAAAAACAAAATTTAAGAGGCCCCTGGGTGGCTTAGTTGGTTGAGGCCTCCCTGATGAGGGACTCCCCCAAAGTCTCTTCTGAGTATCAGACCACACATCACATGCCACTCGGATGTCCCATCTGGCACTCGGCATGTCCAGAACAAAGCTCGTCCCTTTACCCAGCGCCAATCTACTTCATCCTGTATTCTCGCCCTGAGCACAAACTCCTTGCTGTGGCGCACCGGTCCTTTGCGGCCCTGCCCCCTCCGGTTTCCTCCCTCACCACCCCCCATGCCCTGTGCGGTAGCGCTGCATTCTTGGAATCCACCCAAGCTCTTTTTCATTTCTGAGCTGGTCCTCCCCGCCCCCCCTACCCCAGAGAATGGCCTTTTCTTTCTCCTTCTTCGGCTGGCATTCCTCCTCAAGACTTAGCTCGGTATTTTTTACTTCTAGAAAGAGGTACCTAGTCTGAGTTCCCTTATCTCCTTCACTTCCTTCCCTTCCCATGCTGAACTGTAACTGTCAGCGTATGACGCTCCGAGTGGACATGAGCTCCACGAGGACCAGGACTGTCTTTCACCGTCCTATCCCCAGATCCAGCAGGACTAGCGCGCAGCCGCGACAACAGGTGTTTGCTAAACCAACGACCAAATGAATACTAACGCTGAAAGATACTTACGGCTGAAAGATACTTACGACACTGTTGCAAAGAAGACTAGAAGGTCAAGTTGCACGCGTGCTATCGTGTTAACTATTTAAAACACGTACGCGATGGACACAGAACCCCAATGTCTTTTATAATTCTGTCTCACTGGATCTACAGTAATATTCTAACATTCAAAATACATCACAGCCTGAGGAGCTGTGCAGTGTCTGTGGAACAAGCCAGTAAGGAGTTCCCGAGGTACCAGCTGAACCAAGTAAGTGTCAGTCTTTTGAAGTCTCTTGATTCTAAGACCAAGACAGCTGTACTCACAGCACCTTATAAATGGCCGGTACCATAGTTGTTGAATAAATAAACATCCTATTAACCAGTGGTTCTCAAACTTGGACGCTCATCAGAACCCTCTGAGCTTACAGGTCATGATCTCACAGTCTGTGGGTTCGAACCCCGCGTCGGGCTCGGTGCTGACAGCTCGGAGCCTGGAGCCTGCTTCGGATTCTGTGTCTCCCTCTCTCTCTGCCCCTCCCCTGCTCTCTCTCTCTCAAAAATAAAACATTAAAGAAAACATTTAAAACAAATAAATAAAAGAACCCTCTGAGCTTACATAAAAATGGGAGATTCCTGGCGGGCCACTCTCCTCACAGGCACGGAATCTGAATCTCCAAGTGTGAGGCCAGGGACCTATCTTCTTCACCTCTGCCTAATTAAATATGTGAGGCTGCTTAATGGATCGGTACAGGGAAACCTGCTGTGTACAAATCCAGGTGTTCACCAGTTTCACTCGACCTATACCCCAGGGTGAAAGCACTCTGCTAGGCGCCCTGGGGAATAAAGATCAACCAAGACTGCGTGCTGCTAAAAGGCGGAAGAGCAAGTGGGCAGGCACGCGGAGCCGTGTGGATTCCTCTACCTCCCACATCTCCCTCTGCCCCTCTCTCTGCCACTGGCCCCCCTTGTACTGAGCTGAAGAGGCTGAAATTGTGTGAGGAACTGGGCGCGGTCTGAGTAAGTAACAGCCAAACAGTTCTGAAACTTTGTGAAAGATACAAATGTACACATTCGAGAGGCTCAGCCAACCCCAAGAAAGAGAAATGCAAAGAAAGTGACATCTGGACACATGCTGGTCAACTGCTGAAAAACAAAGACAAAACAAAACAAAACAAACAAAAAACCCCCAAACAACTGAAAAGTAGCCAGAGAGAAAGACATCACATAAAACAGTTCATGTTACCACTGTCTTCTCATTAAGAACAAAAAAGACCAAAAGAGAGTAGAGTGGTACATCTGAAGTGCTTAAAGAGAAAAACCATAAATCCAGAATTCTATAACCAGGGGAAACATCCTTCTCTATAGAATGAGGGTAGGGTCGCCTAGCTGGCTCAGCCAGTGGAGCCTGCGGCTCTTGAACTTGGGGTTGTGTGTTCACACTGGGCATAGAGCCTACCTTTAAAAACACAAAACAGGGGCACCTGGGTGGCCCAGTCGGTTGAGCGTCCGACTTTGGCTCAGGTCATGATCTCGCGGGTCCATGAGTTTGAGCCCCTCGTTGGACTCTGCTGACAGCTCAGAGCCTGGAACCTGCTTCAGATTCTGTGTCTCCCTCTCTCCCTGCCCCTCCCCTGCTTGTGCTCTGTCTCTCTCAAAAATAAATAAAACTTAAAAAAAAAAAAAAACGGGGTGCCTGGGTGGCTCAGTTGGTTAAGCATCCGACTTCGGCTCAGGTCATGATCTTGCGGTTTGTGAGTTCAAGCCCCACGTCGGGCTCTGTGCTGACAGCCTGGAGCCTGCTTCTGATTCTGTGTCTCCCTCTCTCTCTGCCCCTCCCCTGTTCACAGTCTGTCTGTCTCTCTCTCTCAATAATAAATAAGCATTAAAAAATTAAAATAAATAAAAATAACAACAACAACAACAAAAAACAACTACAAAACAGGGGCACCAGGGTGGCTCAATCGGTTAAGTGTCCTGACTTTTCAGCTCAGGTCATGATCTCATGGTCTGTGGGATCGAGCCCCGCGACAGCTCTTTGCTGACAGTGTGGAACCTGCTTGGGATTCTCTGTCTCCCTCTCTTGGCCCCTCCCCAGCTCGTGTGTGCACACATGCTGCTATAATACTCTCTCTCTTTCAAAATAAATAAACATTTAAAAAAAAAACAAAAACAAAAGAGGGGTACCTGAGTCACTCAGTTGATTAAGCATCCAACTTCAACTCAGGTCGTGATCTCACGGTTTGAGTTCAAGTGCAGCATCGGGCTCTGCACTATTCAGAGCCTGCTTGGGATTCTCTCTGCCCCACCTCTCTCCACACACTGTCTGTCTGTCTGTCTGTCTCTCTCAAAATAAATAAATTCAAAGAAGAGAGAGAGAGAGAGAGAGAGACAGACACCTGGTTGGCTCAGTATGTTAAGCATCTGACTCTTGGTTTCAGCTCAGGTTATGATCTCACAGTTCGTAAATTCCAGCCCTGCATTGGGCTCTGTGCTGGCAGTGTGGAACCTGCATGGGATTCTCAGTCTTTCCCTCTCTCTCTCTGCCTCTCCCCTGCGTGCACACTCTCTCTCTCAAAATAAATAAACTTAGGGGCGCCTGGGTGGCGCAGTCGGTTAAGCGTCCGACTTCAGCCAGGTCACGATCTTGCGGTCCGTGAGTTCGAGCCCCGCGTCGGGCTCTGGGCTGATGGCTCAGAGCCTGGAGCCTGTTTCCGATTCTGTGTCTCCCTCTCTCTCTGCCCCTCCCCCGTTCATGCTCTGTCTCTCTCTGTCCCAAAAATAAATAAAAAAAAAAAAACATTGAAAAAAAATTAAAAAAAAAAATAAAATAAAATAAAAAAATAAATAAACTTAAAAAACAGAGGGAAAGAAGGGTGCCTGGGTGGCTCAGTTGGTTGAGCGCCGACTTCAGCTCAGGTCATGATCTTACAGTTCGGGAGTTCGAGCCCCATGTCGGGCTCTGCGCTGACAGACAGGAACCTGGAGCCTGCTTCACATCCTGTGTCTCCCTCTCTTTCTGCCCCTCCCCCACTCATGCTCTATCTTTCTCTCTCTCTCAAAAACAAAAAACATTAAAAAAAAAAAAAGGGGGGAAGAGAATAAAAGTGAAATAAAAAAATTTTCAGAGAAAAGAAAAGTAAAACAACATGTCAGCAGATCTGCACTACAAAAAATGCTACAGAAAGTTCTTCAGGTTAAAGGGAAGTGATACCAGACAGAAACTGGATATCCAGGAACGAATGGAGAGCACTGGAAATGGTCAACAGAGAAGTAAATCGAAAGACAATTTTTTCCTTTTAATTTCTGTGAAACAAAAACCATAATACTGGATTAGGGGATTTCGAATGTATGTAAGTGCAACAGATAGGACAACTAGAGTGTAAAGGCTGGATGAGAGGGTTGCGAAGTTCTTCCATTTCACATGAAGGAGGCTGTAAAAGCTGATGATGTAATCCCTAGAGGAGCCACTTAAGAAAACAGGAAAAAGAAAAAGCAAATAGTAAAATGGTAGAAATCCAACCTTATCAAAAATTACACTAGTTTTATGGAATCACAAAAGACCCTGAATAGCCAGAGCAATCTTGAGAAAGAACAAAGCCGGAGATATCACACTCCCTGATTTCAAACTATACTACAAAACATTAGTAATCAGGGGTGCCTGGGTGGCTCAGTCGGTTAAGTGTCCAACTCACGGTATCGGTTCAAGTCATGATCTCATGGTTCATGGGTTCAAGCCCCATGTCGGGCTCCGCGCTGATGGTGCAGAGCCTGCTTGGGATTCTCTCCCTCCCTCTCTCTCTAGCCCTCCCCTACTTGCGCGCGCGCTCTCTCTCTCTCAAAATAAACGGTAAAAAAGAAAAAGAAAAAAAAAACTGTAGTAACTAATACTGGCACAAATGCAGACACAAAGATTAACAGAACATGAGAGAGAGCCCAGGAATACATCCACCCATGTAACATCAATTGATCTACAACAAAGGAGATAAGACTATACAATGGGTAACTGTCAGACAATCACTTCAATAAATGGTGTTGGGAAAACTGGACAGCTCCATGCAAAAGAATGAAACTGGACCACTTTCTTACACCATACACAAAAAGAAACTCAAAATGGATTAAAGACTTGAATGTCAGACCTGAAACCATAAAAATCCTAGAAGAAACCATAGGTGGTAGACTCCTTGACGTCACTTAGCGCGATGTGTTTTGGACCCGACGTCGCAGGCAAGGGCAACAAAGGCATAAATAACAAATGGGAGTACAACCAAACTAAAGAGCTTTTGCACAACAAAGAAAATGATCGGCGAAGTTCGTTTCTACTGCGAGGGAGAAAAGTTTGCAAGTCATATATCTGATAAGGGGCCAATATCTAAAATAGAGAACGACCTTATACAACTCAACAGCAAGAACTCCATAAACAACCCAATTAAAACATGGGCAGAGTCCAAGTAGATGTTTTTCCAGCGAAGACATCCAGATGACCAACAAGCACATGAAAAGATGCTCAACATCACTCATCAGCATGCAAACCAGAACCACAATGAGATACATGACTTCCTACCTGTCAGAATGGTTAAAAAAAACAAAAGAAAGAAAGAACAAGTGTCAGCGAGGATGTGGAGAAAAGAAACCCTTGTGCACAGTTGGTAGAAATGTAAACTGATACAGAGATCATGGGAAACAGCATGAAGATTCCTCAGAAAATTAAAAATAGGGGCGCTTGGGTGGCTCCACCAGTTAAGCGTCCGACTCAACTTCAGCCCAGGTCATGATCTCACGGTTTGTGGGTTTGAGCCCCGTATTGGGATCTGTACCAATACTGCAGAGCCTGATTGGGATTCTCTCTCTCCCTCTGCCCACTACCCTCTCAAAATAAATAAATAAACTAAAAAAAAAAAAAAAAAAAAGAAAAATAGAACTACCATACAATCCAGTAATTCTACTGGGCGTTTATCCAAAAAAACCCAACAAAAAAAGCCCTCCAAAAACCACTAACTCAAAACGATACATGCACCCCTATGTTCACTGGAGCATTATTTACAACAGCCAAGATATGGAAGAACCCGAAGAGTCCATCGATAGGTAACTACTCAGTCACTTTCTTAACACGTCATCCTGTTATAATTCTCCCTGTAGACCTTATCACTACCCGGAAATTTCTTGTCAATTCTTTTGAACAGCTGTCCTCACCTGCCCAATTGACTTCCGTACCTATACTATGGAGACTCCACAGTCTTACTCATCACTACATCCCCAACACCTAGAACGTCGCCGAGCATGAAATAGGTGCTCAGTAAACACTTGTTGAATGGATGGACTTGGCCCTGTGGGTGGGCCAGATTTACTCTACTCTTCCAAAGGGCATCAAGCTGTCCCGGGGGAGCTTTAGGATGCCACCCTATGGAGAGGAGAAGGTCCTTCTGTCTAGAGTGAAAGAGAGACTCTCACCTCTGAATGGTCTCTTCCTGCTCCTTAACCATGTGTGCCAACTGCTGAAAGATGGAGCCCAGCTCGACAATCGTGGACTCAATGTTCTGCATGGTGTCTGCCCGGCTCTGGATGTAGGAATCCTTCAGAGAAGAGAGAGCACACGTGAGCACTGGGAGCTTCCTCAGGGTAGAGCCTGCCTCTTTAGGACTGTCCCCGCTTGCCATTCCACGCAAGGCACATTTCAGCCCTTGCTGGTGGCCCACAGGGGAGGACAAAGGAGCATCTCCTCCCCAGTTCAGAGCCCAGGTACCTGCTCATCAATGAGCTGCAGCTGCTGGCTGGTCCGAGAGTCCATCATGTCAATGGCCACATCCCCGGAGGCACGGGACTCCGCCCCCAAGACCACAGCACTGCCCCCTACGGAGAGAAAGGAAAAGCACTTCTTAGGTTCAAAGCCCACATGCTCTGGATGTGAATCCCAGCTCTGGCACTTAATAGCCTTGTGACCCTGGACAAATCATTTAACCTCTCTGAGGCTCGGCTTCCTCCACTGTAAAATGGGGGATAGTAACAACTGCTTTCCCAGAGGGGGGTGGTGACAAGTGAGAGAGGGGCGCCTGGGTAGCTCAGTTGATTGAGCATCCAACTTTGGCGCAGGTCATGATCTCACAGTTTGTGAGTTCGAGCCCTGCATCGGGCTCGCTGCTGCCAGCACAAAGCCTACTTCAGATCCTTTGTCTCCTGCTCTCTCTGCCCCTCCCTGGCTTGTGCTCATCTCTCTCTCTCTCTCTCTCTCTCTCGCAAAAATAAACATTAAAAACAAAATTAAGTGAGAGAATGCGAATGAAGTAAGTACACGAAAAGATTAGAAACCATCATCGTACTGCATGTGACTGACGTCAGCCCCAAACACGAGAACGTGGTAGACTGAGTGTGGATCACGAATGCCAGCAATGAGGTTTGACCTCTGAAAATCCTAGCACGTCCCTTGTCTGTTCTCCTACCCTACTGCTGCCATCACGGATTAGAGGATGCCATCAGCGCCAGAGGAACTGGGTCTTTCCCCTCAAGGCTCCCCTCATCACCTATGACTTACCCAGGTGGTTGGGGGCAAGGGGCAGGGCTGACACAGGCGCCCGGGAGAACTGCTCCCGCCGGTTCCTCTGCTGCTTCAGGTTCTGGGGTTGGGGAAGAAATGCAAAGGTCCTGAGGCCTCTGGGAAGCAGGCATGTTACAGGGGCCCTCTTGTTGGTCCTTGACCCTGTTACCTTCACCCCTCCACTTGTTCCTGCCCCATCTCTCCCTTGGGCCCTTAACCCCAAACTCCTACCCCTCCTGCAGATTTTCCTTACCTCTGTCCTCACTTCTAAAACTGATTTGAAGTCATTGGACATCGAGGCCAGTTTCGACTAGAAGAAAAGGAGACAGAGGATCAGCCAAAGAAGACAACACCTTTCTCCCTTCTGCCTCCCCCTCTACCAACCCCAGGTCCCACCTGCAGGGAGACCACGATGGTGTTGGAATGCGTTTGCAGGTGCCGGCCGCTCTGGCTGCCCTTGGCCCTCACAAAATCCTGAAGCTGGGCAATTTGTTTGTTGAGGCTATTGATGTCCTAGGGAGAGCCAACAGAAAAACTGTTAACAAAGGGTTCCTCAGCCAATGTCTCTCCCGCATGGACGGCTCTGACATGGAGGGCAGGGCGGAAGTTACAAATGGGAGGGAGGGTGCTTCAGAGTCAGACCAGAAGGGCCTGCTAGGATGTTCCAAGGTCTGGACTTTGCTCTGGCTCAGTCCCTGCAGAGGAGAGCCAGAAGAGGCGAAATATGATCTCATCCATTTGTATACAAATTTTTTTTGAATGTTTATTTATTTTTGACAGAGAGACAGACAGACAGAACATGAGTGGGGGAGGGGCAGAGAGAGAGGGAGACACAGAATTCTACGCAGGTTGCAGGCTTTGAGCTGTCAGCACAGAGCCCGATGCAGGGCTTGAACTCACGGACAGCGAGATCATGACCTGAGCCGAAGTCGGATGCTCAACCGACTGAGCCACCCAGGCACCCCTGGTCTCATCCATTTGTAAATAAATGACTTGCTTACCCTCTTCGCCCTACGGCCCAATTCTACCCTGTGAGGCCAGGCACATGGCCACAGAACTGCTTCAAAGGCCAAAATCTCAAGCCCAGAGCACGCTGACTGACAAAGCACCTGTGCAGTAGGCAGGAGAAGGGAAGTCAAAGTCTCCACGATGGCCCAGAAACATCAACAAAATGCCTTTTATATACAGAATTCCATTAAAAAATTATTGCGGGCAGCCTGGGTGCCTCAGTTGGTTAAGCAGCGACCCTTGATCTTGGCTCAGGTCGTGATCTCACAGTTCATGGGATGGAGCCCCACGTCAGGTTCTGTGCTGACAATGCAGAGCCTGCTTGGGATTCTCTCTCTCTCTCTCTCTCTCTCTATCTCTCTCTCTCCACCGCTTTCCCACTCATACACACACTCTCAACATAAATAAACATTAAAAAAATATTTTTATTGCAAGAGAATGAAAGCTGTGACTTATCCGAGGTCACACATAAGGAGGTACCGTAGCACAGCCAGGCCTTCTACACCAGACCAAGGCATCCTCTGCCCCCCGATCTGGCTTGGCAAGTTACCAAGGGCCACATGAGACAAAAGAGATGAAGGAGGTGGCCACAGAGTGGCAGAGAAAGCTTGCCCAGGGGGTTGGGGGTGGGGAGCCCAGGGAGAAGAGGTCAGGAATAGTGAGTTCAAGGAATAGGCTGGAAGACAAACTGGATTAGGCAACTTCTAGAATTTCTCCAATAGGCCCCAGGTAGTATTCCAGGTGCAACCATTCTTTTCTTTTTTATTTTTTTATAAGTTTATTTACTTATTCTGAGAGAGAGTGAGAGAGAGAGAATACCAAGCAGTCTCTGCACCAACACAGAGCCTGACGCAGGGCCCGAACTCATGAACCTCGCAACTGTGATCTGAGCTGTAAATCAAGGGTGAGATGCTTAACCAACTAAGCCACCCAGGTGTCCCCCTGCCCTACAGCAACCATTCCTGAGACCAATGGATGATTTTCACTGCTGGCTGGCTGTCCCTTCAGAGCTGATGCACCCTCCCTAGAGTCCCGTGGCCAAAACTGCATTCCAGGTTTTCTCCCCATAAAATCTCCTTCCCCAGAGTTCTAGTTTAGAAAACGGCACCACTTCCCACCGAAGTGCCCAAGCTGGAAGCTTCTAAGTCACACGTTCGTACCTCCTAAACCCATCTATGTGCCACAACGCAGCCACACTCAGCTGATCGCTGACCAGGCACTCGGCACCTTATGTTCGTTTACTGTGTGCCACACGGCACACTACGTAGCTTATAACTTGCTCTTTGTGGTGAAACTTAACGTGGACGACAACTCCTAATCCCCCCACCTCCAACGAAAACCTGTTCCCCTTCTCCCTCCTTTTCTGTTTTGGTAAATGGCACCGCCAGTCGCCAGCTGCCCAGACCAAACGCTGGAGAGCCGTCCTCCTCTCTTTTCCCTTGATCCACATGGAGCCTACACAGAGCCCACAGAGAACCCAGCCAATTCCAACAGATGCTCCGAATCGAGCCGCTCAGCTACTTCTCTTCTAACCCTATTCTAGACCAAACCACCACCTTTGCTCTCTCAACTATAGCCAAGAGCCTCCTAAATGACCTTCCCCTTAAAGCCCACCCGCAACAATCCGCTCTCTACACAGCAACCACGGTGAGCTTTTGAACCAGAAATGGAGCAGGTCCTCCCTCTGCTGAAAATCTTCCAAGAGCTTCCATTCAAGTTAGAACACAAACCAAATTCTTTGCGCAGCTTACACCTGACTCTGTGTGGTCCAGCCCTGTCCATTTCCCCAACCTCATCCCTTCCCAGTCTCCTTCTCACTTGCTCTGCTGCAGTCACACTGGCCTCTTTCATGTTTATCAGATGCATTAAGGTGGCCCACCCTTCAGGGCCTTTCCCTTTGCTATTCCCATTTTCTGGAAAGTGCTCCCACCAGATCTTTGGATAACTGGCTTTTCCTTTACCATTCAGGTCTCAGAGTCACTTCTCACAGACTATCCTTTCCTTTCCTTTTCTTTTTAATTTTATTTTAGAGAGAGAAAGAGAGTGTGAGCAGGGGAAAGAAGTAGAGGGAGAGGAAGAAAGAGAGGATCTTTTTTAAAAAAAAAAAATTTTTTTTTAACGTTTATTTTTGAGACAGAGAGAGACAGAGCATGAACGGGAGAGGGTCAGAGAGAGAGAGGGAGACACAGAATCGGAAACAGGCTCCAGGCTCTGAGCTGTCAGCACAGAGCCCGACGCGGGGCTCGAATTCACGGACCATGAGATCATGACCTGAGCCGAAGTCGGACGCCTAACCGACCGAGCCACCCAGGCGCCCCAAAAGAGGATCTTTAAAAAAAAAATTTTTTTAATTTATTTTGAGAGAGTGGAGGAGAGGCAGAGACGGGGCCAGAGGATCCAAAGCAGGCTCTGTGCTGACAGCAGAGAGCCTGACCCAGGGCTTGAACCCAAGAACTGTGAGATCCTGACCCAAGCCAAAATCAGATGCTCAACTGACTGAGCCACTCAGGCGCCCCAAGAAAGAGAGGATCTTAAGCAGCCTCCACGCTCAGCACAGAGCCTGATATGGGGCTCGATCCCGTGATCCTGGGATCACGACCTGAGCTGAAATCAAGAGTCAGACGCTCATCCAACTGAGCCACCCAGGCGCCCCTCACAGATGATCTTATATCACCCCATCTAAAGTAGGCCCCTACCCTGAGGAACTCACTTCCCTTATGTCTTTAATAGGATTCACTACTCTGAAGTCGTCTGACAAATTCTATTGTCGAGTTTCAGATAGGAAATCCTCAAGGGGAGGTACCCCATCTGTCTCGTTCACTGGGGAGTCCCCCAGAACCAGGCAGCTAACACTCACTCCATCACGTGAGTGACTCCAAAAACAAACAACTGAATCCTCACATCCACCCTACGAGGTGGGTGCTGTTATCAGCCCCCTCTTATTTCCGAGGGCACTGAAGCTCAGAGTAGTCAGGCAGCTTACCCAAGGGTACACCATAACCAATGGACTGTCTGAGAACAGGCTGTGGTTCTTCAAAGCTTACGCAATAGCGCCCCAATAGTTCATGGTATCCTCTCTCTCCTACCCTGCATGGCACCTCTTGAACACGTCTGCCCTGGCCTTTGCCACCATCATCTTTTCACTGGACAGCGGCAGCAGCCTCCTCCCTGGCCTCTCTGCCCATCCATGCTCCAGGCTGGTATTTCCCCCCGGCGGTCATTCAGTCAACAAATACGGAGCACCTTTTCTACACCAGACGCTATTACAGGCAACTGGGATACATCTATGAGCAAGACGAAAAAATAGCAAGAAAAAACTCTCCACTCTTGTGGCACTTATATTTTTCTCTTTTTTTCTTTTGGTTGGGGGCTGGGATGAGGTAGATGAGAGGGAACGGAAACAATAAATGTAAGTGAGGGGCGCCTGGGTGGCTTGGTCGGTTAAGCGTCCGACTTTGGGACTTCGGCTCAGGTCATGATCTCACGGCCCGTGAGTTCGAGCCCCACGTCGGGCTCTGTGCTGACCGCTCAGAGCCTGCAGCCTGTTTCAGATTCTGTGTCTCCCTCTGCCTCTGCCCCTCCCCTGTTCATGCTCTGTCTCTCTCTGTCTCAAAAATAAGTAAACGTTGAAAAAAAAAAATTAAAAAATAAATAAATAAAATAAATGTAAGTGAGTTAATGATACAGAATATTAGAAAGTATCAAGTGCTATAAAAAGCACAGTTTGGGGCACTGAGCACTAAACAACACGCTCAGGGTAGGCCTCCCTGGGCAAACAACATCTGAGCAAAGACGTGAACTTTCTTTTATAAGCCATGCCTCTGAACCCTGTTTCCTTTGTCTGGAATGTTCTTCCACTGCCTCTACACAAGCCTTGACACCAGTTCAGATTTCACCCACCTCTGTAACATTTTTTCCCAGCGTCCTCAGACTGTCTCATTCATCTTTTTGAAGCTCTGTTTTGTGCCACTTGCCTTCTACTCATTCTAAGTACGAACGTACGGACTAGATACCCCTTACAGACAATAAGCCCGCAGGGTGGAATTCTTGCCTCAGGTTTGTGAGGCAAGGGCCCAGCAGGGCTTTGTACACAGCACATGACCAAAGAGTGTCCACTGACTCAATGGATGAGCAAGGTCTTTGGGGCTGGCTCCAGAAACTTGCTCTGGACCTCCAAGACAAGGGGAAATTGATGAAAGCGATCTGACTGGAATGCTAGCTCCCAACAGCTAGCAGCTCACCTGTTTGATGATGTAAGTTAGCTCTTCGATTTCCACTGCTTTATCATCGAAGAGGGACTTGCGCTTTGCCACTGTAGAGACAAATGAGGCCAGGACGGGTGAGGTCAAAGACAAGGCTCAGGGAGTCCGGTTCCTTAGAGCTCTTTGGTTCACTGCCCCATCTCTGAAAGACCCCAAGAACTCACAGATCGTCAGCTTCTCCAGCTTGGCAAATGTGTTGCTGAGGTCTTTCCCGATGTGCCTGGAAGCAAGCATTAGTGAGGGCACTAGGAGAAAGAGCAGGACAGGACCTATTCCTATTCCCACATTAGCTCCCTCACAGCCAAGGCCACCAAAGGCAAGCCAACTCCTTCCCAGACACCGCACCACCCCACCACGTAACTTCTCTCAACTTACTTGGCCATGAGGGTAAATTCACTACGCTGCCGGACAGCACGCAGAGCCGGCTTGTTTGTCTGGATTCCATTCTGAAGAGCAACATCAAGAGGTGAAGCTTTAGTTCCCCCTCCCCATTTCCAGCTTTCGCTATTCCTCAGGTGCCCACTAAATTCTCTCTAGCTCTTGTACCGGACAGTCTAATCTTGTCAGTAGTTGTCACGTAGAGCTCAGGTTTGAGCACAGGTGGACCCAGGTTCAAATCTCGACTCCACCACTTACTAGCTGGAGGGGTTGGGGCAAGTGACATGCACCATTCTGAATATCTATTTCCTCTTGTATAAAATGCAGTTGCTGGAATCAAGCAGCATCAGAGCTATAAAGTACTTTAGTCATATACCTGGTACGTTATAAGCACTAAATAAACGACAGGCACTATTAACATTCGGTTTCTCCAGTCAGGAAATCAAAGAGGATAACTGGAAAGCTCTTGGTGATCATACAGAAGAGCAGTAAAAATCTTTCAAATTACAGTCACTCAGGGCCCACTTTGATTCAGAAAGTCTGGGCTGAAACCAGGGAATCTAATTTTTTAAAAAGCACTGCGAAGGAATTTTGACACAAATTACTTATCAGGAAAACTTCTTTCATTTTACAGATATAAAAACTGAGGTCCCACTAGACTTTCTGGCCCAACATTCTGTGGTCACAGAGCAAACGTATGGTAAGGACTATTCCAGAACCAGTATTCAAAGTGCCTGTCTCTGAGCTAAAGGCTCTTTCTAGAACGTGTTCCTTACCCAAACCAAAAATACTGCGGCCACCTCTCACCCTGAGATATTCCTTGCCAAGTAACAACCCTACCCTCTGGGGGATTTCTCACACAAAAAAAGTCTAGGTCCTTGCCTCTAGAGAGCTGGCACACCCCATTCCCTGTTGCTTAGTAGGTCCTCCAGCCCCCTCCAAGCTCGATCAGCTCTCCATCGCGTCACCCCCAAAATTCAGTCCCTCAACAGTGCTGGAGCACAGCCTCTCCCAGATTTCAGTAAGGCTCGCTCCTGCCTTTCCCACTCCTGGTCCTTACCTGACGGCTCTGCAGAGACTTGCAGGCAGACAGGAACTCCTGGGTCCGATCCCGGCAAGACATGGTGTTGGGAGGGGGAGGGACCAGGGCCGCTGGGGGGGGCAGAGGGGCGATGTCGCTGCTGCTACTGCCAGCAGTTGCAGGGGACAGGACCTGTGTCTTTGAGAGACCCAGGTAGACACCCTGATCCGTGTTCTTAGACCCGTAGCGTTTCCGCGGGATCATTGAGACGCATAACCTCGGACTGTTGTGGAGGGGAGAGTGTCATTCCCTAGGCAGCCTCCTTCCCCATAAATCCTTCCCCCACCCTCCCCCCGCCCCAGCCAGCAAATCCTCGGGTCCCTTCTGCACCTGGCACGGACTTTCGCGCCCAAAGCTACCCGCAGATCCTGGGGCCGGCCCACGGCGGGCAGGGGCCCGCTCTCCGACCCAATCGGTTCCCCCTCCTCAGACTCTTCTTCCAACTTGGCTCCGGCGGCCAGAGCGCGGGCCGGGGGCCTTGAAACAGAGACAGGGCCAGAGGCAGGTCCCGTGGCCCCGAGGCTCCAGCCCGGCCTGTGCAACTGCCCCAGGCCCTAACCGGGCCCTCTCGTATCCGCGGATCCCTTCGACTCCTCAGGGAGAAACGGTGACGGACCTCCTGAGGAGGACACACTTCGGTGGGCGGAAGGGGGAAAAATCTCTAGGTGTTTATTTGAAACAGGAAGTCCCACCCCCGCCCAAATCCCGCCTTCTGGGGGACTGCGACCACCGATTAGCTAATGCCGACGTCTTTCTCAACAGGGGTTTTCCTGATTGGACGACGAAGTATTCCCTCAGCCCGAGCCGGGCCGGCAGGACTTGCCCGCTCGCCCCAGGTTCCCTTCCCCCCATCCCGTCGCCGCCCCCGGAAAGCCGCTGCCCAGAGCGGACACGGTGGCCAGACCCCTTCTAGAGCGAGTCCTACCTCCTCTCTGCCGCCTGCCGCCGCCACCACTGCCACAGTCTCCCGGGTGGTCACCGCCTCCTCCCCAAGCGCTAAAGCCGCCGAAACCCGACCAAAGCCTAGAAGCCGCCACGTCACCCACACGTAACCCCACCCCCGGTGACGAGAAGGCGGTGCCACACCTTTTGGAGCACAGCAACCAGAGAGACACGCCCCCCCACCAAAGCGCAAGAGCAACTCCGTCCTCCCATTGGCTAGGCCGCCTGTCACCCCGCCCCTGAGGAACGAGAGCTGGGGCCCAGGGGGCTGGGCCAGCCTCAGGGGAGGGGCCTTAAAGAGCCCAGGCGGTGTCCAGTGCGCCCAGAGCGGGCAGCGGAGACAAGCAAGATAGGAAAGGTACACGTTAGAAACTTTATTCTCCGGAGGCTGGGGCAGATTGAGAGCAGGTTGGGGTCACCCCTTCTCCGGCTCCTCCAGGATCCCCTCCCGCTTGCTCTGCTGTAACGCATGCTTTTGACTCTGGACTGAGTGCCTCTTGTTTGAACGAGAGCCCCGACGGCTGCACAGGGATAGCCGCCGCCACAGCACGGTGATCAGAAGGCTTTCGTTCGACTTGAGAGTCTTTTGGTCCGGCGAGTCCATATCGACCTCTTCGGTGCCTGCGGGGATGACGAGGCCACTGAGCTCTGCTCTACCCTCCCCGGTCCAACCTCCCGGGCGATCCCCTTCGGCGCAGCCCCTTCTCCCGCTCCCTGGGTCCCGGTGGTGTGTCTTGGGTCTCACCTTCGACTTCCTCCGAATCAGCCTCCTTAGCCTGATCATCGGAGGTCTGAAAGTCCTTGTCTTGGCAGCAGCCCATGGTCCCGAGCGGCCCCGAACTCCGTGCCGCCCCCGCCAGCCCACCAGGCTCCGCGCCTGGCTTTTGTGACATCAGCTATCCTGCTGCACCAGCGCTGGGAGCAGCCAGTCCTCTTTCCATTCTCCCATCACAAAAGGCTCAGGGTCATGGTGGGTGTTAAACTGTTTATTTACAAAGTGAGCACAGGCTCTTCAGGTGCTGGTGGATCCAGGCCGCTGCTTTTTTCTCCGTCTGGTTTGGAGAGCCCCTTGGGTCTGCTCCAAATCAGGGAGCTTCCGCTTGGCGGCTGCCTCCAAGGAGGCCCAAAGTTCATCTGTCTCTGTGTCTTCTAGGGCCGCCTTTTTGGGCTCTTGAGGCTCTTGGGGCTGATCCTGGTGAGTGGGAGAAAACTTAGGAATCTGGGGCACAGTAACAGAGGCCCGGGGAAGGAGGATCTAGTTGGGAAAGCACTTTCAATTCCTGCTCCCGGACACTATTCCCATCCATGCTCCTATGTGGCCCTTTGCAGTAGCCCTGCCAGGATTATAACTATTAACCCCCCTCAGAGAACTTAAGTAACTTGGCTGACAGGCAGACAGTTCTGGCTGTGTTCCAGCTGTTTCTTTTTTCTCTCCATGGGGCAGTGCTCACATCTGTGCCCTTGCTCCCACATTCCAAGACCCAGCTGCTTACCTCCCAGTCATCCCTGCCTGACAGGAGGAGGCAGTTCAGTTGAGACTTGAGATAAACCTACAAAACCAAGAGGGGCCATAAGGAGCTAGGGACACTGAAACGGAAACGTGGCTTGGGGCACACAAGGCAGCCAGCTCTCACCTTATGCTCTAGACCCCGTGGATTCCGGATCCTGTGCACCCTCAAGACTCTGTCCAAGCCACAGGAGGCTAGTAGGGGCTTTGAAGGGTGGCACTGTAATCCTCGGACACTGCCTGCCAGCCCCTTCAGACAGCCCAGTAGGCGTCCTGGAGGAGAGGGGGAGGCATCAGCACTAGCCGGCCAGCCAACAACCATTGTTTACCGTTTCAAGTCGCTTTATGTTTCAATATTTATACCTCAACATAAGGTGGGGACAGGAGTTGTCATTAATATCTCCATTTTACAGGTGGAGGAGCTAATGTCACAGAGAACTGAAGTAATTTGTCCAAGACCCTACAGCTTCTGGTGAACCAGGATTTGAACCCAGGCAATCGGCACCTGAATGAGGGCTCCACCATGCCACTGTACCCCCTCAGAGGGAATCTTGCCCTTCCTCCCACCTCTTCCCCTCCTGCAAGGCTCCCTAGTCCACTCACCTTGCCGAAGGTCAATTTCTGCCAGCTGCCCATGAGTGTTGCCCACGATCACTGAACTAAGGAGGAGACCAGAGGTGGGTGGGGTCAGCAGGAGCCTCCTAGAGTCCTCTCTGAGCCCCACTCTGTGTCCTCTCAACACTTACTTGCCCCCGGGAGTGAGGGTCATGGCCGTAAGTGGATACTCTCCATAGGTGGCCTCTAGGACTGGCCGACGCTGGGGAGAGGCTGGATCGTAGACACGGACCTGGAGAATACCGAAGCATCACGAGAGCACCCTCACGCCACATACCCGTCCCTGGATTGTCTGTATCTTCACTCCCTCCTTCATACACTGCTTTCTTATGACCCACTCTTAGAGAAACTTTCTCATCTGAAACGTACCCCCCTCTTGCTCTGAGTGTCAGGGAAGAGTGGGCAGAGGAGATCTGCTTAGGGAGAGAGGTCCCCCAGGTTAGGGGGGGTGACAGCATTTCCAGGGTCCACATGTGTGGGCATTCCACCCCTCCATACTCCCATCTTGGCATGAAAAGGCAAGCCAGTCCAATTTTCAGAGACTACTGAATTTCAGGCAGAGAAATTTAGCCTGAGCAACAGAGGGGAGAGTAAGCCCTCACAGTGTGTTTTGAACAGCGACATATCCCCAAGATCAGATTTCAGTATGCAGGAGCAAAGGAAATGGGACAAACACAGGGACCCAGTCCTGCCGGGATCTTAGGACTTCAAATGAGGCCAGCTGTAAAGATCTCCAGTCGGGCCCGCCCGCCCTCCCTCCTATAAAGCTGAGCTGAGGGGGCGCCTGGAAGGCTCAGTCGGTTGAGCATCAGACTTTGGCTCAGGTCATGATCTCGCGGTCCTTGAGTTCGAGCCCTGCATCGGGCTCTGTGCTGACAGCTCAGAGCCTGGAGCCTGCTTCAGATTCTGTGTCTCCCTCTCTCTCTCTGCCCCTCCCCTGCTCATGCTCTGTCTCTGTCTCAAAAATAAATGAAAACATTAAAAAAAAAAAAAAAAAAAAAAAAAAGCCAAGGAGCCGAGGATGCAGAGGAGTGGGTCAGGCCTGGGTCCCAAAGCAAATGAGAGGCTGCATCAAGACCAGAACCCAGTTCCCCTGACACCCAACCCAGTGTCCTCTCGTGACACCTGGACCGTGGGATTCTACTGTGAAGAAGCAGAATTCTCCCTTCTTCTCTCCTCCTTTCCACATTGGAAGCGAAGGAAGGGTCACAGTTCAGAAAACTCATCCTACAATGTACCAGAAGGTCTCTGGCTCAGCCATGGGGCTGGGATGGTCGGGGAGCGGGGGGCGGGGGGAATGCTCCCTCTGGGAGCTCAGAGACAGAGGATGAAGGTCGGCCTGTGCCACCAGGCAGGTTGTTTCGTTGTTTCTCTAGGAGGCTGCTTAAGCCCCGGAGGAGGTAGAGGTGGGGCAGTACCTCACCTGATGGTACCCTGTGCAGGTGACAAGCTTCTGAGATTCAGGAAGGAACTGTATATCTTGATCCCAGATGGGAACCCGCAGGTCGAGCCAGTCGTTCCGTACCTGGTGGGGTGGATAGAGGGGGGACAGGTTGCAGGAGGGCTCATAGGCCCTGTCCTTCAGCTCTTCATCATCACCCCCCAACTCAGTGGCCTCAGCCTCCTTGAACCTCAGCCCCAGCCCCTCCCACCACTGTCACTCACATTCTTGGCCCTGAACACAGGCTCCTCCGACCCCTGTAGGTCCCACACCTTCAAAGCATTCTCTTTCCCACCCGTGGCAACCACGTGCGGGCGTGCTGGGTCTTGGCGCATCCTGCACACCCCAGGACCCACACTCAGCTCCAGGAGCTGAAAGAGACAGGAGATGAGAGTCAGTTCCGGAGTCCTTAATCCTATTCCCCCATGGGAATGCAAGCTGGTGCAGCAGCCACTCTGGAAAACAGTACGAAGGTTCCTCAAAAAACTAAAAATAGAACTACCCTACGACCCAGCAATTGCACGACTAGGTATTTATCCAAGGGATACAGGTGGGCTGTTTTGAAGGGGCACATGCACCCCCACGTTTATAGCAGCACTATCAACAATAGCCAAGGTATGGAAAGAGCCCAAATGTCCATCGATGGATGAACGGGTAAAGAAGATGTGGTATAGATAGATAGATAGATAGATAGATACAATGGAGTATTACTCGGCAATCAAAAAGAATGAAATCTTGCCGTTGGCAACGACATGGATGGAACTGGAGGGTATTATGCTAAGCGAAATTAGTCAGTCAAAGAGAAATATCATATGACTTCACTCATAGAAGGACTTTAAGAGACAAAACAGATGAACGTCAGGGAAGGGAAACAAAAATAATATAAAAGCAGGGAGGGGGACAAAAGAGAAGAGACTCATAAATATGGAGAACAAACTGAGGGTTACTGGAGGGGTTGTGGGAGAGGGAATGGGCTAAATGGGGAAGGGGCACTAAGGAATCTACTCCTGAAATCATTGTTGCACTATATGCTAACTAATTTGGATGTAAATTAAAAAACAACAACAACAACAAAACAAAACAAAGAAACAAACAAACAAAAAAACCCTCTTCCCCCAAAGCCCTCCCTCGGTTCCTACCCGGGCCCTCATCTTCCCCATCACTGGCAGGGCAGGGGAGCCTTACTGGGTCAGAGGATGCTTCCTTGTCATTGTTACGCCAGACCCGGACAATCCCAGAATCCACACATGTGATGAGGGTGCTGTGGGCAGAGGGAGGTTAGAGTAAACAACAACAAAAAGTAAGTATGAATTTCAAGTGTTCTCTGGGCCCTAGTCAACCCATCCCCAGATTCACATTAACTAGACTCCCTCCTCCCATGTTTGTTATTTAATATCCTCAACGGGGGATGGTTTCTCAGTTTTGTAAGTGAGGAAACTCAAGCTCTGAGAAGTGTAAAAAGATTTGCCCACACAGCTCTAAATGTCAGAACCAGAGCTGGAAAGTCAAGCGTGTGATACTCCAAAGCAGAGTGCCTTTGCTATTATCTGGGGGCAGCCGGCCCTGCCGGTTTTTCTGAACCTTGGGTGGGTCACCAGGGGTCAGGATCAGTAGCTCTGAAAGAGCTGAAGTGGGACTGGTCTCACGTTCGGGTCTGGCCAAAGTCAAACACTAGCTTCTTCTCTCAAGTTCCCTGTTTGGCATTCCAGACACTAAATGTCAATCTCTCCCTAAAACACACACCCCCTCCCCAAGCAAGCCTCCCCCAGGATCTGTGTAAAGCCCGAGCCTATGTTCTTTTTCACATCTGCCCACCCTCCCCGCCTCGGTTCTGGCTGTGGCGGTGCTTGCCTGGGCTTTGGCAAGAGGTTCTCAACCACTTTTTCCAACCCATTCTCCACACCCCTCCTCGCTCAAAACCACCTGCAAAATCATAAGTGCAAATCTCTCAGTCTGACGCTGAAAGGCCTTCACATTTAATCACTACCTACCTTGCCCATCTTGTACTAAAACGCGCCCTCGGTTTCCACCCCCAAATGCTGTTTACCTTGCCTGAAATTACCATGTAGCCTGACACCAATCCTTGGCCTCAGCCCAGGCAGCAGTCTCTTTCTGAAGCGCGCTTACTCCTTTCTCCTCCTGTCAAAATTCTACCCATCCTTCATGGCCCAGTTCAAGTGACTCACCTACACAGGCACTTCGACTAGTCAGTTTTCAGAACACCACCAAACCCACACAGCCTGTTCACAGCCTCCTCCCTCTTTGGAAGAAAGCTACCCCCAGTTACTTAACCACTAACACTTTCCTATCCTTTCCTTTGGGAACTTCACCGTATCGTTGGTGGTTGTTAGTCTCCATTTTCAAACATACTCTAAACTATTCAGTGACCTGCTCAGGGTCATCCAAAAAGCTATGGAGCCAGGAAAAATACCCTTGATGCAAACTCATGAAGGCAGGTACTGCACGTGTCTGGTTTGCCTGCAGCCTTTGCATTTCGTCCAATGCCTATTAATAAGCAGGTGTTCAATAGCACCTGGCCTGTCACTCAGCCCAGGCTGGGGTCCCTAAGGGTTGATTGCCCATTATTCGGCAGTCCCGCGAGAGCCTCCACGCTGTCCCTACGACCTGAGCGTTCAGCGAGGGGCTCGGTCTTACCCGTCGACCTGGGCGAGGCCTCGGAACGTGCCCTCCCCGCCGGGGCAGTGCTTGTGGCCCTGGAATCTGCCCTCCTCGGTGCTGAAGTACCTCACTGTTTTGTCGGCGCAACCCATTAGGATCTGCGGGCAGAGGAGGGCAGGATGGCGACCAGAGCGAGGCTGCCGCACCGTAGAGTCCCCCCAGCTCGGGACCGACCAGCGGCCGCTCACCTGAGTCTCGCCGCCCGCGCCCCAGCACAGGGCGCTCACCGCCTCCTCGCGCCGCTGCTGTCCTGCCGCCGTGAAGTTCGCCGCCTGTTTGCGCTGAAGGTTCACCCCTGCGGGAGGCGGGCGTCAGTCGCGCCGGGGTCGCGAGCGAGGGACACCCCCCCCCACTTCCCGATGCTGGGCCCGGCCACCCACCTTTCAGGATCCCGGTCTCGGTGCCCACCCACACATGGTTCCAGCGTGCCCCAGCAGCCGCCATAACGGAACCCAACAGCCCACGGCTCGCACTTCCGGCGCAGCGTTGCGTCACCAGCGCGCCGCGTTTGATCCGGATGAACGCCGTCTCTTGCAGTTTAAAAAGCCGGAAGAAGGGCGCTTGGCTGGCTGGGTGGAAGGAGTTCGTGACTTTTGATCTCCGTATCGTAAGTTCTAAAGCCCCACGATGGGTGTAGCGATCACTTAAATAAATACAAACTTAAAATAATAAAAAAGAGAAGAGTAAAGATCCCCTGGTCCCCTGCCTTCTGCAGCTGGTTTTGCTTTACGAACTCTGGGGGTGCTGGTGGAGATCTGGAGAGTAACTTGACAGTTGTGTACTTGGAGTGGAAGGCGCCTCCCTGCTCCAAAGCATCGTGTAATATGTTTTCTGTACAAGACAAGAAAGACGAGCACACTTGAGAAAAAAAAAAAAAATCACTGAGGCGCATGGCTTCAACCTCGAGCATAAAAGCCACAAACCGACGAAGGATGGGGAAAATGAAACCGATGATCTTAAAATAGAAACCTGGAAAGTGGAGGTAGCTGCGTCGTTTTTATTTCCTCGCATTGAGGTTTGGTGATGGTTTTATCAGCTCCAACTGAGAATAAAACTGCAAAATTAACAGTATTTCTCCCAGGTACAAGCTGCTGCATAAATGTAACCACCCTTCCTGTGAATGACTACACTTTTATTACAGAGATTTTGTTCTCTGAGATTAGAGTACCAGAAATTTGCCCGTTTAAAATTTTATCAGTAAGAAATAAAGCATCGCACTCTTACCTGCACAAGGCCTCCACAGAGAAGCAGCCACGATTTCCAGTTCAGCTGCAGAGCTGTGAATGAGGGTTCTGAGCACAACATTCCACACTTATGCAAACGTTGTTACCAAGGTAACAAGCACGATGTCTTCTTCACAGGGTACACTGGACATTGACCCCTTTGTCTCCCCTCCACAGTCCTAGTTTGTATTGAGCCTATAACGTTAAATCAAATCTAAACTCCACCTTAACCTTAAAAGTCTTTCTTTAAATTACTCCTTTACTTTGCGAGACGTCCTCTTTGTTGGTGGGCGGTTTCCTCTCGTTGTAAACTCGGGGGTACACCTGGGGTTTAGGCTAGGCTGGGCCGATCCCCCGGGAGTTCCCCTTTATAATCCAGGATAAAACAAACCTGCAAATCGTTTTTGAACCCTTTAAAGAAAGCATTTTCTAAAAGTGCAAGAGAAAAAAAGTTGCTACTCCAGCTCCCAGACCGAGAAAGTTATTTTACCAAATTGAAACTGCCTGGGGGAGAAGCACATCGATAAACATACCAGGAAAACAATTTCTGCACGCAGAGTAAGAAACAACGGGGATCATTCTCAAATTACTTTACTTGCTTGTATCAGAACGCTCCCCGGTAAGCAATATATTATTCTTATTAACGTTAGTACAACTTCTATCTGACAAAGAGCACGGCCCGCGGAAAAGACACAGAACCCGAAAGAGACTCCAATTTCTGAGTTACCAGCGCGGAGCCCACGGGGGGAGGGGGGGCGCGCGCGAGTTCACAAGTCAGATAAGTCATAACTTGGTTATTAAAGCCAGACACTAATGAAACTATTCAGCAGCCCCGTCGGTTTAGTGTGTTCAAGAAAAACCACCATTCTTTAATACTAGAGCCAAAGCTGTTCTGAGAACAATGTTCTTTTTTTGGAACCATTATTGTTCCCCCAAAAGGGGGTGCACCGTTCCTGGAAGTACTGCAATACCAGGTCGATGCGTGGAGTGGACGGAGCAAGCTCCTATTCCATCTCCTAATTCCAAAAATCCATTTAATATATTGTCCTCGGATAGAGGACGTATCAGATATTAAACTGATAAGAACAGATACTACACTTGATCTTAGCCAAAAGGCCGAGAAGCGATACTGTTGCAGCCGGCTCCTGGCAACCCTTACCCTTACTATAGCTTTTTCGATTGTGGCGATTTCTATGACATAATGATTAGATTACCTTGAAATATGTAATACTTCTTAAATTCAACGTCTCATTATCCTTCCTTTATAATAATAGCTAGATTTTTTAAAAAAAAGATCTTAAATAGTGGTCTTTGCTGCATTGCCTGCCTGTACTCGCTCCGCGTGTTTTACATAACCCCGCCCTACCAATGATTTTCTTTCTTGGGATTGGTCCACATACAAGTCTGGATTTCAATATGGGCGTGGTCTCTTTGCCTCCCAGACTCGGGCCTGTCTCCCCGCCTGCAGGCCGCGCGGCGCTCTCGGTGAGTGGGTGGAAGGCGTTTCGGTAGGTGGTGGCGCCCTTCCCCGGGACGTTTGTTTATCCATCCCAAGTACAGGCTTCGGAGTCCGAAGAACTGGATTGGGATCCCTGCTCGCCAGTTCCTGGCTTGATGACATAAGGCCGGTTGCTTGGAATCTTTTTCTGTTAACTGGGGACTAATAACGCGCTTATACGGTGGTAGTGAGAACCCAGTTGAGGTTGGGCTTTAGGGCTGCATTCCCCTCTCATTCTAGGGCTCCCCTCCCTTCCGCGCCTCCTCCTTGACTGTACCATCCACCCCCAAACCACTTACATCTTGCCGTTTACGACGCATCGTCCACCGTGCGCCCTTCACACAAGGGAAGAGATGCCCGGAGAAAGGCGTTTTGGAGGGTCCCGATTCCTAAACCCAGGTGGGAGAGACAGGCTGAGGCCAGTGTAGATAAAATGTAAACGAAGCAGTTCTTTTGTAGGCTCAAGGCGAAGTCCGGCTGTATGAAAAGGATTGATGATCAGGCCGGAGCTGAGAAAGGACTTGAGGTCCCGTTTCCTTGGAAAGTATATTAATATAAATCTGGAGCGTTCTTTTTTTTTTTTTTAATGTGGAACGTTCTGCTGGAAATCTTCACTGAAGCTCTACGCCCGGGCTGGAAATAGAGGCCGTTGTCTCTGTGTCAAGGTGACTAGGTGGGACCTTCTGTTCTCACTGACAGGCTTTCAACTAGCAAAATTTCTATAATCTATGATTTTAGAGAGCAAGGCTCTCAGCATTGTGTCCCTGATGCTAATAAACAGGCAGTTTGTAAAGGTTCCCATATGTAAATCCAGAGCCTCCAGGGAGGGCTGAATTAAGGAGGTGTGGCCGGTAGAATACTGCCTCCAATAAAGATACTCCCGTGCTAATTCTCAGAACCTCTCAATGTGTTACCTTACATGGCAAAAGGTACTTTGCAGATGTGGTTAAATTAAGAGTTGGGGGAAGGAGAGTTTATCTGGGATTATCTAGTGGGTGCCTGTAATCACAAAGGTCCTCATCAGGGTCAGAGGGGGGCAGGAGCCAGCGTCAGAGTGATGGAGCACGTATAAGGTGGATGAGCCATTGCTAGCTTTGAAGATGGAAGGAGGTCATCAGATGGATGTGGGCAAGCCTCTAGGAGCTGGAAAAGGCAAGGAAACGGATTCTCTGTCTTAGAGCCTCCAGAACGGGATGCAGTCCTGCGGACCCAGCTTGATTTTAGCCCACTGAGACCTGTTTTGGATATCTGACCTCCAGGACTGTAAGATAATAAGTTGTTATGTTTTAAGCCACTGAGTTTGTGGTAATTGGTTTCAACAGCAATAAAAACCAATACAGGGGCAAAAGCAACATTCAGTTTCTTTCCATCTGAACCTTCTCCAAATTCTACTGGACCCAACCTCAGGCAAGGCCACAGCCCCCTAGCTGAGCGGGCTTCACCTTCTGCCCCAGGCTATGTACAGCCAAGCATCCCAGAACACAGATCTGGTGGCCCGTGCTTCCTCAGGTCGGTCTGCAGTCAGCAGCAGCCCTGTTCCTCCTCTGAAGCCAAGGCAAGTGGGGAGTGGCTCCTTCACCCTCAGTCCGCTGTTACCCTGCCCCTTTCTATACAGGTATGGGAGACTGACAGTGCAGGCACCATAAGAACTTGGAAATTAACCTTTGCTCCTGGGAGGCCATGTGTCCATTTGTTTATGCTTATGGAGCACGTACTCTACAATGATAAAATCAGACAGGACCTTTGGCTTCGTGAGTTCGTGGTCTACTGGGGAAAACTGGGAGAAGGCTCCTGTGATTCTCCAGGCAAGAGCTGGAGGGGATCTGGGCAGGGTGGCTGTGAGGGCAGAGGTGGAGGGAAGTGGAAGGGATCACAGAGAATCACTGGCTTTGATGACAGGCAAAGTGAGGCCAAGGGAAGGGTATTCTTTCCGTGTGCATACATTTTAACTTTGATGTCTTGGGGGCACCTGTGTGGCTGTTGGTTAAGCTTCTGACTTCTGCTCAGGTCATGATCTTGCTGTTTGTGGGTTCGAGCCCCGCATTGGGCTCTGTGCTGACAGCTCAGAGCCTGAGCCTGTTTCGGATTCTGCGTCTCCCTTTCTCTCTGCCCCTCCCTTGCTTGCGTTCTGTCTCTCAAAAATAAACATTGAAATAATAATAAAATAAATTTGATGTTTTGTTTTCACAAAAGTGACACACTATATATTGTCACATGTTCAAAGGCTTATAACATCCCCCCCATAAAATGTTTTAATGGTACTTTTCTTGTTGTTTATAAATTGATTAAACAATTTTAGACTTTCTATTTGTGTGTGTGTGTGTGTGTTCTTAAGAAATGGTATAAACTTGGGGCGCCTGGGTGGCTCAGTCGGTTGAGCATCTGACTTCAGCTCAGGTCACGATCTCGCGGTCCGTGAGTTCGAGCCCCGCGTCGGGCTCTGGGCTGATGGCTCAGAGCCTGGAGCCTGCTTCTGATTCTGTGTCTCCCTCTCTCTCTGCCCCTCCCCCGTTCATACTCTGTCTCTCTCTGTCTCAAAAATAAATAAATGTTAAAAAAAATATTAAAAAAAAGAAATGGTATAAACTTAAAAATCAGCACAATATAGAGCATGTCAAAGAACAGCCTAGTCAGTTTGAAGATTTTGATTTTAATGTAACTGCATCTCCCAACCCTTCTGAGAATCTGTTGAAGCTTTCCTCAAATGAGTTGCCTTACACACGTCTTGCATACCATTTCCTGGGGGGATTCTTTAGGGCCCCCTAAGCCCATTCATTAACAACCACAGTCCTAAAGAGACAGGAGAACCTGACGGCGTCCAAACACCTAATGAGGTCATATCAAGTTGGAGGTACAGGGGCACCTGGGTAGCTCAGTGGGTTGAGGGTCGACTCTGGATTTCAGCTGAGGTCCTGATCTCACAGGTTCCTGAGTTCCAGCTGCGCGTCAGGCTCTATGCCGACAGTGCAGAGCCTGCTTGGGATTGTCTCTCTCTCTCTGCCCCTCTCCCCAAATAAAGAAATAAGCATTTAAAAAAAAAAATGGGGGCATAGATGGGGATGGTCCCGGAAGCCCTGCTTCAGCTTGTGGCAGGGCTGTCTGAGAGCACGGTCTCCTGGACTCAAGGCTGGCTCCACTGGGCCCACTTTCCCGTGGTGACTCGGGGGTGGATTTGGACAGCTCCTGCAGCTCCTGGAAAAGAAGCACCAGTTCTCCTCTTGGCCACCAATTCCACCACCCCCTTTGCTAATTTGTGTGAACCGCCCCCACCCCCCCCCACCCCCCGCCCCCGTCCCCCAGCTCTCTAGAAATTCGAATTCACACTTTCTACTGAAAGCCTCTCATCTGGTGCCTGGGCTTTCGGTGCTATGGTGACAACGGATTCCCTGTCTCCAGCCTGACTGGTCAGTGGTGCCAGGCACCATTCCAAGTGCTTTGTATGTAGTAACAGCCTTGAGAGAGAAGTGGTGACTGTCATGTTCCGTCTTTTACAGATGGAGAAACTGAACCACTTCAGGTCACACAGCTAGTAAGTGGTGGAGACTCCAACCTCAGGCAACTCCTATACCATACCACGTCTGCTTGACTCCTTGGGTGTCAGGGAGGCATCTGAGACTCACGCTATCCAAAATCATTCCCTACTGTCCCCACTGGAATGGCCTTTATGCTCCCTTCACTCACCCCCACATCCACTCCGTCCGCTAGTCCTGTTGCGTCTACTCCAGAATACATCCTGACTCCGGTTCATCCCATCAGCTGTTCCTTCCTTAGCCTCCAGAACTCCCCATCTTAGCTCAAATGTCACCTCCTCAGAGACGCTTGCCCTGACCACCTTCTTACCAAATCACGGATTCTTGTTCCCTGCTGGCATTTGTCACAGATCTCAGGGTGTCTTCAACTTAGCACTATTGACATTTTGGGCTGTATGACTCATTGGAGTGGTAGAGGGAGCTGGCCTGTGCATCGTAGGGTCTCCCCACTGGATGCCAGTATACCACCCCCAAAGTTTTAACAACCAAAAGCGTTTCCAGGGATTAACTTTTTTCTGGGGGATGAAGTCACTGCTGCTTGAAAACCACTGTTATTTCAAACTATCTTGTGCACTCACTGTCCTATTTTCCCTTTCCCTCCCTCTTGTAAGAATGTAACTAAACAGCAATCAACAACGGCAAAAGCAAGGCCATGGCTCTTGTGATCAGTACACTGCTAGGTTTGGGACACAGCAGCTGCTCAGTGCTGTGACCATTCATGGAGGTGGGGAGACAGGGTGTTGTGTCAGGGGGGAGCAGACCTGGGCAGGACAGGGACTCCAGGGACTGTGTCCAGTTAGATATATCAGGGAAGGAGGTCAAGGGGCAAGTGGATGTACCTGAAGCTCAGGGTAAAGGTGGTCTGAGGCATCAGGAACTCGAGGAGCCAGGCCTCAATCATTCCAGCCCTCTCCCCCGTTCCTCCATATTGTCTGTGATCTCATCTTTTAGCCAGAGTAGCCATTGACTTGGATCTTAATTTGAATTCATTTGCCAAATGGTGAGAATAGTATTCCTGGAAGGCTTCATTGTCAACCAGACTCTTCCAGTGAATACCTTCTGGCCCCTGTACCAGCCTAGATCCAACTTTGGTTCCATCGTCTGCTTGCTGAATCCCTCAACTGGGTTAGAGTAGAAGCAGCCTCCAGACTCCTAGAGATAGCACCCGGCCTGATGTTTAAGTACCTAGGACCTTGAATAGTAACCCTCTCCTCCCCTGGTATTCTGTGACAGGGACAAGTCGCTTCTTTGCTGGTTCCCCTTTATCCAAGGGTACTTCTGGCAAAGACCTCCCACAGGAAGTACTGGGGTGAGAGGTCGTGTGCATAGTGGCTGGTCTGTAGTAAAAGCTAAATGCTTGCTGTTTTGTTTCAAGTCCACCTGACCTTAGTGGCTTTGACACAAGTGACCTGATGTTTCCTGGTCAGCACTGCAGATTCTCACTGCTTGTGATAGCTCACTGTGAGTTTCTCCTGTGTTCCTCCCAGGCTTTTTTTTCCCCCCACCAACTTTAAAAGCTGGTCCTTGTATCTTTTCTTATGCAACCTATTTGCATCCCACGTATACATAAGTATAACTATCCGCTCCCCAACAGTGCCATAGGTTTGTGGGCTTTATTGCCCACCCCTAAAGCTGGCTTGCCCAGGGCCAATTAAAAAGCAAAGACTTGAAAACACTGGTATGTGTGAGGCGACAATCCATCTGAATGAGATTGTAAATTTTCAAGTACTCATTCATGTACCTTAACGCCACTTGCTAAATTTATGCTCAGAAACAATGGCACATGTAGATGGAAAGATGGATGTTTGATGTCAATTCAGGTGTTCACTGAGCATTCCTACCAGATGTCCTAAGTGAACAGAAGTTCTGGTTTCCCATGGAAAGAACAAATAGAAGACAGACACAAGCAGGATTATTCTCATCGTTATATTTACACCAACAGGATAAACACAATTGGCCAAAGTAGGCCTTTTAGCATTGACTTAAGAAAATTTTTTTTAGGGGCACCTCATTGGCTCAGTCTGTTATATGTCGAACCATTGATTCCAGCTCAGGTTATCTCAGTTTCAGAGTTCAAGTCCTGCATTGGGCTCTGCACTGGACAGCATGAGGTCTACTTGGGATTCTGTCTCCCTGTCTGAAAAATGAACATTCACAATTAAAAAAAAAAAAAACTTTAGAAGTAGGCTCTGCCCAAACATGGAGTTGAAACTCAGGATCCTGAGATCACGAGTTGCATGCTCTGAGCCAGCCAGGTACCCCCTAGCAGGGACTTTTGAGTGGGACCCCGAGTTACCTACAAGAACCAGGACAATTCCAGATAAAGGGAAGAATGTAGAGACCCAGAAACTCATTAGAGGAACAGAAATCCAGGGGCTACTGGCCTGATCCTACAGAAAGCAGACTCCACTGAAATGTTGGGAATTTTATATGCAGAAAAAGGGCAATGAAATACCAAAATCTGACAGCGAATATTTTGAGTCTGGGTGGTCCTTAATGGTGATTATGCCTTATGGCTCTTTGTGCCTTATGAACCAAGCCTGCCAAAGTTAAGGCAGAGCTAAGGATCACCCAAAGCCAGGAAACTTTTCATGCAGCGAGGCATGTATTGGGGCAAGAAGATCTTAGAAGGCTCCTTGAACAATGCTTCCCTGAGCTAGATAGCATCAGGCAAAGTGCCACATTAAACTGGATACTGACAACTTCCCCAGGATTATTTCTTTCTATCCAGCTACATGCACAAGTCACAATGAAGGTTAAACCTGTATTTAGAAAGGATTAAACAATTATGTTAATTGCAATAACTAGGTTGTACAAAAACAGGACTTGAAAATTCCCTTTTGATAAAGAACTGAATTCCTGTACAGAATAAAGTGCATTTTCTTGGTAGACAAGAAGAATGTATGTACTACATTGAGTTTACAAGGGACTACCCTTTAAACTAGTTCACACTGGAGAGCATCAATAGCTCAGTTGGTTGAACATGATTCTTGATTTAGGCTCTGGTCATGTGGGTAAGCCCCAAGGGGGCTCCACACTCAGTATGGAGCCTGCTTAAGATTTTCTTTCCCTCTGCCCCACTTCCCCCACTTGCTTTCTAAAAAAAAACAAACAAAAAAAAAAACCCTAGCATACCTACTTTCAGGTATACTTTTGTTTTTGTTAGCCTGCTTCAGATTCTGTGTCTCCATCTTTCTCTGCCCCTCCCCCACTCACATGTGGTCTCTCAAAAATAAACATTAAATAAACACCAATATTTGGACAAATACCTACCCATTACCTATGCCTTGTTCCTTCTTCAGACCTGGGGGAAAAAAAAAAAAAAACACTCTACGTCAAAGTGACTTGTCCTTCCCTTTCCCATCTTTAGAAATCTCTTGTAATCCCTCAGACTGTTCCTTCTGGAACAAGCTTCCTCTTTTCCCCCAGCCAGTCCCAGTGGGTTCACCTTTACAGGCTCTGGGACTAGAACAGGAAGTAAGACATGTGACTGTTTCTTCACTGGGAAGTTTTAATTTGGACCATCTAGTATCTAGGTTTACCCACCTGACTTCAGACTGGAGCTGAGCAGAGAAATGGCTGAGGGTACCTGTAAAAGAATGATTGGGAATTATAGGCCTCTCAGTTATCCCCCTGGGTCCCTATTGCTTAGAGGGTAGGCACAGTTGTAAAGGTTATGTAGTATTCTGCATGCACATTTTACATAGAAACCACCAGCCAACTTACCACTTCTTACTCTAAGATAAGCTCACAGCTCAGAGAATACCTTTCAGTCACAGTGTTCAGACTGGGGCGGTATTGAATTCATCACTGGTGAGTGGGAGCTTGTCACAGATGGTTCAGGGTGTCCACAGACAAGACCGAATTAAGTCAGTAATGTCTTCTTCGAATAGCTCCCAGACCAAAGTGTTGCCCCCTCCCCATTAAAAACACCTAGTAAATTTTACATAATGGCTATAAATGACAACATTACAAAGGCATTCACCTCAAATCATTCTTGGGCTCCAGAGAAGGTGCTGAACCTGAAACAAACCAGACTGGAGTCAGTAATGCTTACCTTCAGCAATAAATCGTTCCCCTTTAAAACCATCATTTCTAGGAAAATCAGATTTCCAATCTCAACAGCAAGTTATCAGCCGAACGAGATTCCATGTAAGTCATCACGTGTTTAGGCCCCAAAGGGTGTTTTTTTTTGTACCCAATATGCTTCAGGTATCACGTATGGAAACTACTCACCTCTGAGCAAATGAGCAGGTTATGGGTAACCATACCTAGAGAAAGACAAAGCTGTGGGTAATGAAAAGTCCTTCCACGTGGCATCCCCCCATTCCTACTTTTTCCAGTTTCTCAGGTGTTCACATGTTTTCATTGTGGAGTCATAGTGAGCTAGTTTTATTCATCATGGAAACTTGCCTATTTGGTGGCATGAACCACAGACATTAACCAACTAACCTGTTAACTTGGAGGCCTTTTGCTAGTATACACGAACAAGCTGCTCCTGAAGAAGATCATGTAATTAGCCAAGCAAGTATCTAAAACAGCCAAAGCTATTCTAGCTATATAATTAATGGGTTTAAGTGAAGAAAACCCAAGCAAATACTATTGACAGGGATACGCTGTACCTCAGACAGTTCCTTATGGAACAAATTCTCATCCTCTCACCCAGTTAGCCCCAGTGGGTTCACCATTACTGGCTCTGGGGCTAGAACAGGGGTAAGACAGGATGCTTGCTCTCTTCATTGGCATTATACTCTGGGGCAAGCTGTAATCAGCAAGGTTACAAGTACTCACCATCCTTAACTCTTTCCATGAGTTCGACCCTGAGCACATCAGTGGGCATCTAGAGAAATAGATCAAGAAATATCACTACAAGGAAAAAGAACCAGAAAGTTATACGGGCTGATCAAGTCTTTGGTCACAACGACAAGACAAATAAAAACCACACGATGAAAAAAAAAAAAAAAAATCACCCTTTGATGGGTTCACACATACGCTAACAAAACAACAGTATTAGGAGAAGCTACTCACCATAATGTAAATCAACATATTACCATCAGGACGACCTGCAAAAGGAGACCAGATGGTTATCAAAAAATACTAGGCTAGAACAAAGTTTCTTCATTAATAGAAACTGCCATCAGAACTCTAACATGCTATTAATTGTTGTACCTCACAGAGGATCAGCATATCTATTCAAATCATCTGACAGTGACATATGGGTGAGGGAGAGCACACCATCTCAAGAATTAACTGTACTGTTGGGTTGCTCTTTCCCTCCACAGGAAAGTCATTCTAAGAGGAATAAGCTGCAAGAAGCAAAAAGGCAAAACTGCTCATTTTGCTCTCCTGGTTGTAGGCCAAACAGGAGAGGACACTCCAATCCCCTCATTTGGTCAAAAAATTACCTGTCTTCACCCTTGGAGGCAGCTGGATTCCTCAGGCTTGGGGAGGAGATGCTGGAAACAGAAAAGGAAGGCATTATATGTACCTAAAAATAGCCATTCATAGGTCCTTGAATACTCTTGGTCCACTTCTCAGCAGGAAGATGACATCACTTTTAAGATCAGCCATATGCTTGTCTTTCTTTATGTTCATCACAGAGTGGTCAGCATAATCTGAACGAGAACAAACCCCATCTAGACACAGTGCCCACCCTTAACTGCGGTAAATCACTGCATACCCACCTGGAGCATCACTGGAATGCTTACTTTGCAGGGATGGGTCTTGTCCCATCCTTCAACCCGTAAGGTCTTTTGAGCTGAACCACATCTGGAAGGAAAAAAAAAAAGGGGGAGCACCTCTCACTTAGTTTCATACTTTGCAGTCGGTCTTCTTACCTCCGCGCGAAACACCCGAACATTCGCTGCGGGCTGGTGCTACTCAGAACTCTTAGGCTTTCTCCACTACTCCATCAGAAAGAGAGAGTTCAATCCTTAGTATCATCCCCGTAGCACTTCCCACAGGGCCCCCGTACACTCGACAACCGAGGAAGAGGGGGTAAAAGAGGACCACCCACCTACCCTAACAGGTCGGCTCTTTTCCATTCTGGCCTTCAGACGTGCGCCTGAACCCTGCAGACAAGAGGACATTAAATCAACACCGGCTTTTTCACAATCGTTTTGTCCGCCGGAGCTACGACTGTGTCGCATTTCGGCTGTGCAAGGCCCGTCTCTTCAGAGTTTCTTATCCTCACGGAGCTCAGTACAGGTCTGTGAAAAGGTTCTCATCACAGAGAGGGCCGCCGGCACGGCCCGCCATCGCCATCTTGTCCTTCACAAAGCTCCGCGGCTGCTTCGTGGACTCAAGGCCGTGGCCGAGCTCTTACCCCTCCCCCACCAGCCAATAAATGCAATGTATTAGTGCTCAGGCAAGCCACGCTCACTTTTTATTTTTCCCTCGCTTCACCTTTTAAAAAAAGATAAACAACCCACATACTCACCTGACACCGTGAAAAAAAAAAGAGGCAGACGGGCGGCAGCGAGATACTTAAATACCACCTCGCAGAGGCCCACGGGATTTATGGGCGGGACTACGGCGGGCGCACGCGCATATGGAGACAGCGCGCGAGCCTGGGGAATTGTGGGTAGGGAATTCCAGGGAAGGCGGGAGTGCAGCGCGCACACTCAGCATCTGGGGGCGCGAAAAAAGACGCGCATGCGTCTCAGGGAGTCGCGCTGGCGCTCATTGTAGCGGGGTCCGTACCGCCGGCTCTCTGTGGGACGAGAACGCAGAGGTCCCGGCTTTGCAACGATCTTGGGAGACGCTCCGTCCCGGTCACGACCGCCTGCTTCCACTCCATTCCCTGAGCCCCCCACTTACCCACACACACCCTAAACTGGTGTGCAGGCTCCGCCTCCCCGTGAGGTTCCCCCTGAACCTCATTTTGAAGTCTCGACCGGCGTCATCCCGGTTACACGCCTGCCTCCCGGCGCGCCTCTGCAGGCCTGGTGCGCAGGGTCCCTGCGTAGAGGGCGGCTGTGGGGTACCGGGAGCGGAAGGCTCTTTGTACGGAGCCATTTTGGGAATGTGAATCAGACCCTCAGTGCTCCTGCTCCGCTTGGATCTTCTGACAGGGTCTGATTTTTCCCGAGCGACGGTTTTTACCGTCCGATGTCGCTAGGAGCTTGGCTTGTAGCAGGGCGTATACATATACAGGTTATATATAAAGTAGGCTCCACTGTCCAGCGTGGGGTTCAAAGTCACGGACCCTGGGATCAAGAGCTGCGTGCTCTACCTGCTGAGCCACCCAGGTGCCCCTGAATCCCAGGTCTTTCCACAGACCAAATGAATCAGAATTTTCATGTTGACAAACTACCTGGCTGATTTGTATATGCCATGTCCACTGTGCTTTCTCAAGACGATTTTCAGTCACTTTCTTGACCTCTCGGCAACACTGTACCCAGTTGATCCATTCCCTATTTCCTGAAACACTGTGTTCCCACAGTTCTTGAGACCCTGTCCTCTCCCACTGTTGACATTTCTCATAATGTCTTGTAAGGGTTAAATTGTAGTGTAGGGCTAACGTTTAGCTTGAAAAATAACAGCTTTGTGTTGATACTGAAGGTTAAGAGATAACAGCCTTGCTTCACTCTTGTAAACTACCCCTCATACTCTTGTAAATTAGGCTTCACCAATTAAGGAAACAAAAGTCCAAAGAAAAGAGCATCAGAGGCAGGGTCAAGGGGATCCACTGGTTGCAACTTAGAGGCAGAAAGTCTAAAGTAAACACCTCGTTAGGCAACTGTTTCTAACTCATCTGGCAACTGTTTCTGACTCATCTGGAAACTTTCTTTGTTCTGTTCCCAGGTGATGATAAAACGATGTGATCGGTTATAAAAACTCTGTACCCCGGCTGTTCGGGGCGCACTCTTATCAAGAGTGTTGGACCCGATCGGTCAGCCTTGCCTCTCATTGTAATAAAGTTTGTTGTGACTGTCACTGGTGCCCGTAGCATTCTGTTTCAGGAGTCGTGTGGATGCAACAGTCTTAGTGATCTCTTGAAGTAGATAGTGTAGCCATTCCTTAAACAGTAATGTACCCCCAGTTGGGTGCCGCACCCAGCTATTTTTCTCACTCTGCCTGGGCCACCTTATTCACTCCCATGATTTTAATGACCAGCATTATGCCTATGACTCCAGCCCAGGCTCTTTCTCCTGAGCTTCACAGCTGTAAGTCCAGTTGCCTTCTGGATGAACGTTATCACTTGGTTGGTCCCCAGACTCCTCAACTTTTCCAAAATGGACTTCACCTCACTATTCATTCCACCCAATTGTCCATGCCCCCCACTTCTGCTACCCTAATTCAAGCCATTCACCCTGAGGTTTTTACAAAAAATTTAACCTGCTCCCTGGGCCTGGTTTCCTCCCTTCCAATCAATCCATTCTCCCCCTTGCAGCCAGAGTGATTTTTCCAAATAAAAAATTATGATCAAGTCTCACTTCTCAGCTCATAAAACTTCAGTTCCTTTCCATCGTCTTTAGGACCCACCAGTATAGCCGTTAAGACCCCTGCTTTCCTTGCCAGCTTTTTTTTTTACCACCACTCCCTCCCCAAGCCTGATTCACCTTGCCTCCCACTATAACTCTCTTTAATTCAAGATCATGCCTGTGTAAATCATCATTGTATCCCTGTTGCCTGGCAGAATGCAAGACACTAAGTAGGACTCAGTATATATCAGTTTATCTCCATACATTTCGAATGACCTTTTTCCAGCCCCAATTCATTGCCCTACATATCACAGGTGCTCCTTGCTTACAGAGGTCCGGGAGGGTTTGCTCAGGGAGCAACTCTGCCCTCACCTGGCTACAAGAGGCACTGCCTCGCTTAACGGAAGTGGATATACAAATAACTACCGCTTTGCCAGGAATTACTCACTTCCATGGAGAAACAGTCCCAATTTGATGACAGAATTACTGGATTGTGGAGAAGCGTGACACTGGGGAGGATTAGCCTGGTCTCAGGGGAGACGAGAATGTTGAAGGTTATAAGGACAGGCTCATATGCTGTATTTGTGGACCTGAGGGAGGAAGGTTTGGGATAATAGGGAGCCGATACGGGTAGGAATTGATCTTTTGGCTAAGCTCAAGTGTGGTATCTGTTCTTATCAGTTTAACATCTGATACCTCCTGTATCTGAGGACAGTGTATTCCATTGATTTGGGGAGCGGGGGCTAGAATAAGAGCTTGCTTTGGGTACTCCATTCATCATTTCCCTGGTCCCCGGGTGTTTAACGGGGTTGATATACTTGAGGTTGGAGCGCATTACCACCACATCAGGTCTTTGGGCTGGGGGAAAAAAGCTATCACAGTGGGAAAGACAAAGTAGGAATCTCTGAAACTGCACCGTCCCCATTCCAGCGATGACCTTTTCTCCCATTCTGTCCTTAACCCATTGCACTCCAGCTCCTGTACCCGCCCCTCCACGGAGGCCACTACTGACCTCATTCACTTAATCCCAGAAGATACTTCCATCTTTCTTGACCTCTCTGTGGCATTTGACACTGGTGACCTCCCCCTCTTCCTGAAGTGCTCCCTACCTTTGCTTTCTGGGACCCTGCACCCTCCTGGGTTTCCTCTTCCTTCTTGACCTTTTTCACTATCTATTCCTACCCGTTCCTCAGGGTTCTGTTCCGGGTCCACTTGTTTTCTCACTCGCTAGACTCTGCCTAGATAAACCAGCTTACCCATCACCTTGGGCCTCATTTACCATATATATATGCTGCCATCTCCCCCACTTCATCCCAACACAAGATCTCCTGGACTGCACACGCTGGTATCTAACTGTCTATCAGACATCTTCACTGGGATGACCCATAAACAGCTCAGCTCAACTTGTCCGCAATGGAATTTATCATCTTTTCCTACAAATCTGTTCCTTCCCCGACGTGCCCTCTTTGACTCGATTGTCTAAGCCAGAACGTGGTCCTTATCCCTGCTGCTGATATGCTGTAAATCCTCTCCAGCCAAACACTTCCGGGAACGTATTTGTATTGGAGCAAGTTGGTTATTTGTTGCAGTGAGGAAGAACACACCCCGTGGGGAATCACGGGGTGTCTCAGTAAGAGGGTGTTAGAAATAATTTACTGCAGGATTTGGGCTTGTGCTAAGTGATTTGTGGGAGATTTTAAGCAAGTGAGGCTTTACTCTGGATTTGATGTTTTCAGGAAGTGACATCATTTATTATTGGGTATCTTAATAAGTCTTACCTAGAAGGACGGAAGGATAGAATGAGACTGACTTATGATTGGTAAATAAACCATCACTCATATTAGCGAGGACAGGGAGCAGTTTGGACTTTTGCTATCTGGACGATGTTCATGCTTTTTTTCTGTGCTCAGACGTATGGGATGGGCTTGTTTTGCCTTGACCCACCATGATCACAGAGTGGCCTTGACTTATGTTGATATTCTGAAATTATGTTCAACAGGAGACCACCAAGGTCTAGGTGTGAATCCCAGGCCAGCTTCTGGATGTCAGTAGATGCTTTTCTCCTTCTCAGTACCCTAGTGTAAGCCATTCACCCCTGGATTTCTGCTACAGATTCCCAAACTGGTTCCCTGGCTTTGACTTAACTCTCTTTTTTTGTTTTTTTTTTTTAAGTTTATTTATTCATTCTGAGAGAGAGTGTGTGTGGGAGGGGCAGAGAGAGAGAGAGAATCCCAAACAGGATCTGCACTGCCAGTGCAGAGCCCGATGTGGGGCTCAAACCCACGAACCACGACATCATGACCAGAGCAGAAATCAATAGTTGGTTGCCTAACTGACTGAGCCACCCAGGCATCTCATGACTTCAACCCCTTATAACCCATTCTCCACATTATAGCCAGAGTGATCTTTCTAATTTAAAAAAAAAAAAATTTTTTTTTTCAACGTTTATTTATTTTTGGGACAGAGAGAGACAGAGCATGAATGGGGGAGGGGCAGAGAGAGAGGGAGACACAGAACTGGAAACAGGCTCCAGGCTCTGAGCCATCAGCCCAGAGCCCGACGCGGGGCTCGAACTCACGGACCGCGAGATCGCGACCTGGCTGAAGTCGGACGCTTAACCGACTGCGCCACCCAGGCGCCCCTCTAATTTTTAAAAAATGTTTTTTTTTTTGAGAGAGAGAGAGGGGGGGGAGGGGCAAAGAGACAGGTAGACACAGAATCCGAAGCAGGCTCCACGCTCTGAGCTGTCAGCACAGATCCCAATGCAGGGGCTAAAACTTACGAACTGTGTGAGATCATGAGCTGAATGGAGCTGGATGCTTAACTGGCTGAGCCACCCAGGCGCCACCAGAGCGATCTTTCTAAACGGAGAGTCTGATCTCAGCTCAAAATCCTCAGTGCTTCGCCTTTGCTCTTAGGTTAAAATCTGTACCCACTGACAGAGCCAACAAGGCCCGTTTTCCTTTTTCAGTTTTAATATCACTACTCATTCCCTCCCTTGCTCTACTTGACCCCTTCCCTATATAAACTCCCTGAGGTCAGAAATCGTGTCTGTATAACTTATTTTATCCGTATCGTGTAGAACAAGGCATGACACTGTAATGCATCGATTGCCTGCCCTGTGCTATGAAGGAAGCTCCTGAAGAGGCTGTTAGGAAAAATGCAGTTCCTGGCAACAGGAAGCTCTCTCAGAGGATGGAGGCTGCGTCTGCCCCCTCCTGGCAGCAAGAGGCACTGCCTCCATTCGTGGAGGAAAAGGGATCCGCAAATGAACAGGGCTCTCCTGGGATCTGGGAGTAGGGCATTCACCTCTGGGAAAAATTCAGTTTGAGGACAGAATTTCCTTATTTCCTGAACTGTGGAGAAGTATGCCAGGAGAAGCTCTCTCATAGAGGGGTGAGACTGGTTTTTGGAAGAGTTGAGCATGTGGAATTTTATAAGGGACAGCTGGGAAGCGAGTTCTGCTGGGAATCTTAATTGTAGGTTGTTTCTTTGTTTCTTGGCCCAAGATCAAGAACAGTATGTGTTCTTTAAAAAAATGTTTTTTTTTTAAATGTTTATCTTTATTTTTGAGACAGAGAGAAACAGAGCTTGAGCGGGGGAGGGACAGAGAGAGAGGGAGACAGAATCCGAAGCAGGCTCCAGGCTCTGAGCTGTCAGCACAGAGCCCAATGTGGGGCTCAAACTTGTCAACTTCAAGATCATGACCTGAGCTGAAGTTGGATGCTCAACCGACTGAGCCACCCAGGCGCCCCATGAATAGTATGTGTTCTTATCATTTAGTATCTTGTAAACCTGTACCTGAGGATACTTTATCAAGTTTATTATTATTATTATTATTATTATTATTATTATTATGTGGGTTTTGGAAACAGAGAGATTGAATAGGGGCTCTCTCCATCTATTCTACAAACCAACCCGATATTGCAGTACCCCCATGAATGGTATGGTTCTCCCTTTTGGACTCAATGTCAGTTAAAATGCAGACTGTTGCATTCCACTATGTCTTTTGGTTTTTGGGAAAAAATTTTAAGATAAATCTGCTCTTTCCCCTCTTTCTTTAATGCTATATGTTTGACACATATTTTACTTGTCTTTTATGTCCTGGTTCTTTAATATTTATTTATAGTGCTCTATTTAGAGATTTTCTACAGATGATCTTGTCCCTTAGTGATAGAACATGTTTCAGGTTACCAAATATATATTGGTGTAACCGACGTGGCAGTAAAATCTTTCATATGTTGCTTTGTGCACATGTATGAGAGTTTCTCCGGGGTATGCATCTAGGAGTGACATTTCCAGATAACAGCAAGAGTATTTTCAGTTTTATAGACTGTTGCAAATTTCCCACATGTCCTGAATTGCAATTCTCTGGTATTCCTGAATAAACTCTTTTTTTTTTTTTCTGGTAAGATAACTGACAGTTTTATTTTTAAGGTTAACAGTTGCTAGTATAAATGGCAACTTAAAAAAATTTTTTTTCTCATTGTTTGCTACTGGTATACAGAACAGAATTGTTCTGCATCTAGTTTTTTTAATTGAACTCTTAATCTAATAATTTTTAGATTCAACTGGACTTTTTTCAAGAATTTATTTTGGGGGCACCTGGGTGGCTCAGTGGGTTGAGCATCCAACTTCAGCTCAGGTCATGATCTCAACAGTTTGTGGGTTCAAGCCCCACATCGGGCTCTGTGCTGACAGCTCAGAGCCTGGGGCCTGCTTCAGATTCTGCGTCTCCCTCTCTTTCTGTCACTCCCCAGCTCGTTCTCTCTCTCTCTCTCAAAAATAAATAAATAAATAAATAAATAAATAAATAAATAAATAAATAATTTAAAAATTACCAAAAAAAGATTTTTTTATTTTTAAACTAATCCCTACACCCAAAATGGGGCTCAAACTTACCACCTCAAGATCAAGAGTCACACACTCTTCCAACTGAGCCACCAACCGCCCCTCAATTTGGACTTTTTTGTACAGAATTTTCTATAAGTAGAGCAAAACATTTAGGTTTCATTCCCTACCCCCCCAATTGAATGTTAGTTACCTATAAAAGTATTTTGTAAATTACTGATAGTAATTTAAATTTGAGACCTGAAACCATAAAAATCCCTAGAAAATAACACAGCCAGAAAGGTCTCTGACATCAGCCATAGCAACATTTTTCTGGATACGTCTCCTGAGACGGGGGAATAAAAGCAAAAATAACCTATTTGGGACTTCATCAAAATAAAAAGATTCTGCACAGCAAAGGAAACAGTCAACAAAACTAAAAGGCAACCAACTAAATGGGAGAAGATCTTTGCAAATGACATATCCAAAAAGGGTTAGTATCCAAAATATATAAAGAACTTATACAGGGGCACAAGGCTGGCTCAGTTGGAAGGGCATGCGACTCTTGATCTTGGGGTCGTGAGTTTGAGCCTCACGTTGGGTATAGAGATTGCTTAAATAAATAAAACTTAAAGAGAACTTATACAAATCAACACCCCCAAAACCAAATAAAGCAGTTAAAAAATGGGCAGAAGAAATGAAAAGACATTTCTCCGAAGAAGACATCCAGATGGCCAAAAGACACATGAAAAGATGCTTAACATCTCATCATCAGGGAAATGAAAGTCAAAACTACAGTGAGATATCACCTCATACTCATCAGAATGGCTAAAATTAATGACACAGAAAACAACAAGTGTTGGCAAGAACTTGGAAAAAAAGTGTTGGTGGGAATGCAAACTGGTATAGCCACTAAGGAAAACAGTAAAGAGTTTCCTCAAAAAATTAAAAATAGAACTACCCTATGATCCATGAATAGCACTACTGGGTATTTATCCCCCAGAATACAAAAACACTAATTTAAAGGGATACATGCACCCGTATGTTTATAGCAGCATCATTTATAATAGCCAAGTTATGGAAGCAGCTCAAGTATCCATTGATAGATGAAAGGATTAAGAAGATGTTGGGGCGCCTGGGTGGCGCAGTCGGTTAAGCGTCCGACTTCAGCCAGGTCACGATCTCGCGGTCCGTGAGTTCGAGCCCCGCGTCGGGCTCTGGGCTGATGGCTCAGAGCCTGGAGCCTGTTTCCGATTCTGTGTCTCCCTCTCTCTCTGCCCCTCCCCCGTTCATGCTCTGTCTCTCTCTGTCCCAAAAATAAATAAACGTTGAAAGAAGATGTAGTATATACACACAATAGGATATTATTCAGCCATAAAAGAGAATGAAATCTTGCCATTTGCAACAACGTGGATGGAACTAGAGCGTATTATGCTAAGCAAAATAAGTCAAAGAAAGACATATGATATCATTTCACTCATATGTGGAATTTAAGAAACAAAACAAATAAGCAAAGGGGAAAAAAGAGAGACAGACAGACCAAGAAACAGACTCTTAACTATAGAGAAGAAACTGATGGTTATCAGAGGGGAGGTGGGTGGGGGGATGGGTGAAATAGGTGATGGGGATTAACAAGGGCGCTTGTGATAAATGAAAGAGCAGACTAAGCAGGACAACTAGTGACTATGTCCCTGACATGGCCGCAGGAAGAGGTTCCCGCTCAAACCTCAGACCACGCCTCCTCCCCTTGAGTAACTTATGTTTTCTAAGAAAGCAGGCTACCGATTGATGCATTCTTCCGAAGTCTAAGGTGGGAGGAAGGGGAGTATGAGAGGCGTGGAAAGCGTGAGTAGAAGAGGGAGGGCTTCTCTCAGGTAGGGGCCAGAGGCAGGAGCCCTGAACCCTGTCCAGGCTTAGAATGACCTGGGAGCATTTTACCCCTCCCCAAACCAATTAATCAGAGTCTCTGGGGATGGTGTTTGGTGCTAGGTATTTATATAGCACAGCGAGGCTGACAGCCAATGGTTAATAGGTGACCAGTGAAAAATGTTCTGTATACACTGAGGCCAAACATGTTAGAGATCCTCAGACACAGTGGTTCTTAAACTTCAGGTGCATCAGAATCTCCTGGAAGACTTGTTCAAACACAGATCGCTGAGCCCCACCCCTAGAGTTTCTGATTTATTAGGTCTGTGACCACCAGGCCCAACATTTGCATTTGTAACAAGTTCCAGGTGACGCTGATAATTGCTGATCTGGAACCACACCTTGGCAGCCATTGGTCTATCCTTCCCCAGCCAATCGGCTAAGGCCATGATCCCTATAAAACCTTTGTGCTTTTGAAACTCGTTCTCTCTCTCCGGTATCTCACTGCTGCCTTGGTGCAGGTAGGGGATTGAGCTCGAGCTAGCTTGAATAAAGGCTCTTTGCTTTTGCATCAGACTCGGCTCCCGGATGGTCTTTGGGGATCACGAATTCTGGGCATAACAGTAAGCACCTGGTGACATATGGAATTGTTTAATCACTATGTTGGACACCCGAGACTAATATAACACCATGTGGTGACTATGCTGGAATTAAATTATTGATAGTACTATTTAAAAAAAATTTTTTTTAATGTTTATTTATTTTTGAGAGAGACAGAGACAGAATGCAAGTGGGATGGGGCAGAGAGAGAGGGAGACACAGAATCTGAAGGAGGATCCAGGCTCTGAGCAGTCAGCACGGAGCCTGACGCGGGGCTTGAACTCACGAGCTGTGAGATCATGACCTGAGCCGAAGTCAGACGCTCAACTGACTGAGCTACCCAGGCGCCCCTTGATAGTACTATTTTAAAGAAACTGGGTAATCAGTTCTAATGCTGCTGTCTAATTTGAGGATGAAAGGGAATCTGTTCTAAACTTGCTAGAGGATCCATTTCTTTAAACTTTTGAGTTTTAGTTTTCTCTGTAGTAAACACCTTATTTAATTTATTTATTTAATATAATTTATTTTTTGAAAGCAATTTTAAGTTTACAGAATAGTGGACAGGAAGAATGGAGTTCCCATATCTTCCATTACCCTCTCTCCACCTCCCATCCTTTCCCCTATAAAAATCTTGCTCTAGTGAGGTACACCTGTTATAGTTGATGAGCCCATACTGATACATTATTAACTAAAGACCATGGTTTACATTAAGGTTCATTCTTTGTGTTGTACATTCTGTGGGGTTTGACACATGTCTAATGACATGTATCCACCATTACAGTATTGTACAGAATAGTCTTGTGGTCCTAAAAATCCCCTGTCCTCCACTTTATTTAGCCTGCTCTCCCCCCCACTCCCAGAACTCCTCGCAACCTCTGATCTTTCTACTGTCTCCATAGTGTTGCCTTTTCCAGAATGTCATATAGTTGGAATCATACAGTATGTAGATTTTTCATATTTGCTTCTTATGCATTTAAGATTAGCAATATGCATCTAAGATTCCTCCCTGTATTTTTGTGGCTTGATAGCTCAATAATGTTCCATTATCTGGATGTACCAGCTTCTTCATTCACCTAGTGAAGGACATCTTGGTCGCTTCTGAGTTTTAGCAATGATGAATAAAGCTGCTATAAACATCCGTGTTCAGGTTTTTGTGTGGACACAATTTGTTGTACAGCTCATAGAACTCAGGGAAACACTTTACTTACTATTCCCAGTTTATTAAAAAGGACGTTATAAAGGATACAAATGAATAGCCAGATGAAGAGGTACATGGGGTGATGTCTGGAAGGTTCCAAGCATAGGATCTTCAGACCCTGTGGACTTGGGGTGGGTTACCTTCCTGGTACATGTTCATCAACCTGGAAGTTCTCCAAACCCCATTGATTGGTTTCTACAGAGGTTCCATTACGCAGGCATGATCATTGGCCCTTGGTGATTAACTCAGTCTCCAGCCCCTCCCCTCTGCTTGGAAGTTGGGGGATAGGACTGGAAGTTACAACCCTCTAGTCATGCCTTGATTTTTCTGGTGGCCAGTCTCTACCCCAAAGATACCACCAGGAGTGGTCTCTTTGGAAGAGGCTTTCTTATCACCCAGGAATTCCAAGAGATTTAGGACCTCGGCGTCAGGAGCTAGGGACAAAGGTTCATGCCCTTTCTTGTGCCCTCGTGTTCTCTCTCTCTCTCTCTCTGCTTTTATCATATCACAGTTACCCATTTATAAAAAAGGCGAGGTTGGCTTTTACCATAAATAAAAAATCAATTAAAGGTGGATTAAAGACTTAAATGTCAATACCTTCTTGCATAGAAAATGTCGATGAATGTCTTTCAGGCCTTGAAGTAAAGAAAGAATTTTTAGGGGTGCCTGGGTGATTCAGTCAGATAAACGCGGACTTCAGCTCAGGTTATGATCTTAGGGTTTGTGAGTTTGAGCCCCACCTTGCACTCTGCACTGATAGCTCAGAGCCTGGAGCCTGCCTCAGACTCTGTCTTCCTCTCTCTCTGCCCTTGCCCCACTTGTGTCTCTCTCTCTCTCTCTCTCTCTCTCTCTCACAAATAAACAAAAAGAAAGATTCTCAAAATAACACACCAAATAATATTTTCCAAAACAAATAATACATTAAAATTTTTTATAAAGTTTATTTATTTTGAGAGAGACAGAGAGAGTGTGGGTGGGGGAGGGGCAGAGAAAGAGGGAGAATCCCAAGCAGGCTCCACACTGTCAGCACAGACCCCACGCAGGGCTCGAACTCGTGAAACTGTGAGATCGTGGCCCGAGCTGAAATCAAGAGTTGGATGCCCGACCGACTGAGCCACTCAGGTGCCCCAATAATACATTTTAAAATAAGACGTCAAAAGTAAAAATGTGGGCCATAAGAGAAAACACTTATTTATTTATTTATTTATTTATTTATTTATTTATTTATTTATTTATTTAAGTAGGCTCCATGCCCAATGTGGGGCTTGAACTCACGGCCCTGGGATCAAGGGTCGGATGCTCCACCAACTGAGCCAGCCAGGCACCCCTATTTTTTCAATCCCAGCCATCCCACCAAAACTGATAACATTTTATTATTTTTTTTAATTTTAGAGAGAGAGAGAGAGAGAGAGCACATGAGGTGTGGGGGAAGAAGGGCAGAGAGGCAGGGAGAGAGAATCTTAAGTAGGCTCCACACTCAGATCAGAATCCAAAGTGGAGCTCGATCCCACGACTCTGTGATCATGACCTGAGCCGCAATCAAGACTCAGACACCCAACTGACTGAGCCACTAAGGTGCCCCAAGACTGATAACATTTTTGATGGATAACTTTTGTTCGTCAAAGGACACCTGAAGGGTGCCTGGGTAGCTCAGTCAGTTAAGCATCCCTTGATTTGGGCTCAGGTCATGATCTCACCATTGGTGAGATTGAGCCCTGTATTGGGCTCTGTGCTGTCAGCACAGAGCCTGCTTGGGATTCTTTCTCCCTCTCTCTGCCCCTCCCCTGCCCTTCCCCCTCAAAATAAATAATAAATAAACGAAGAAGAAGAAGAAGAAGAAGAAGAAGAAGAAGAAGAAGAAGAAGAAGAAGAAGACGACGACATCTGAGTGCCCAGATCTTGGTTTCTAATACCATCCTCCCAATAAAAGGAACCAGGGTTCTTTGGAGATATGGCTGATTCTAGGGCTGGGGCCCTAACATACAATACAAGATGAGCCTGGACCATTTTGTAGTGCCAGGAAGTAAAGAACATGCTCAAAAAAACTGTATGTGGGGGGAGGCAGGGGGACAGCAGAAAGAGAAATGTATTAAAAGAGCCAACCTAAAAGAGCTCACAGCGGCCAAAGCTGTAACAATTTGAGAACCCCCCCCAGTAATATAGTATTGAATTCTAACCCAAAGGATAAAATACATATGCACAAGTCCATACTGACAAAAAACAAATAACCAGATAAATGAAGGAGAAGAGATAAGTCTCCTGTACAGAAAATCTCCAGTAATTCATGTCAATACTCCCTCCCATCCAGGAGGCAGAGCTTAATGCCAGACCTCGTGAGTGTGGCTGCACTTAGAGATTTTCTTCCAAAGGATGTGATGATAGAAAGTTTTGAAGGTCACAGGGGCTGGAAAAATAGCAATACCCACCAGTATCGTGTGACCACAATGGTAGAAAGAGCTGATGTTGAGGGACTTCAGTCACCATTTTAAGGATAATTTAATCCCTTATTACTATGTAGCCTCTTGGATGAGATCAGTATTCTGTCTCTGATCAGCTAAATATCTGATGTCATCTATCCAAGGATACTATGTTACAAATGCTTCTCTGTTTCTTCCATAGGTTGATCTGCTATATCTCTGATGTTACTCTCTTTTTTTCTACTTTTTAAAAGTTTATTTATTTATTTAGAGAGGAAGAGAGAGAGCACGAGAGGGGGAGGGGTAGAGAGAGAGAGAGAATCTCAAGCAGGCTCTTCTCTGCCAGCACAGAGTTCGATGGGGGGCTCATCCCGTCATCCCAGGAACCATGAGATCATGACCTGAGCCAAAATCAAGAGTCAGATGCTCAACCAACTGAGCCACCCAGGCGCCCCGTGTTTCTCTCTTTTACTATCTGGTTGCAATGAGAGAGAAAGGCTTGCTGCTGCATTATTGTTCATTGTCTGATTTACTTAGAATCAGGTACTTTTGAGATGGCACATTTATTTCTCTTCTAAGCGATGGCTTTGGCTGTGTTTCCTCTCCTCTTTCTGGCTTTTATCCCCCCTCACATTCCCCATCCTCCACTGAGACAACCCTGACGGTTCTCTTCTTTAGAAGCCAGCGTCCCTCCTGCAGGATTCGTAATAACAATATTATTCCAACGTCACTTCTTCAAATGACAGTTGCCAAGTGAGCCCCTTTCGCTGAGGGTCGGCCTCCTTCTCGGCTTTCATCTCCATAGCGCTTTGACCTCCAAATGCTCAGTTCTTTAACTTTCAGCCATCATCCATTTTTCAAATGTCTGAACTCCCCAAGGTCGATGGACATGTCAGAAGCAAAATATGTGTTAATCAGCTGCTTATGTTATCGGTAAGGCTTTCGGTCAACAGTAGGCCATTAGTAGTTAAGTACTTGGGGAGTCAGAAGTTACACGCAGAGTTTTGACCGTGCCACAAATCCCTGTGCTGTTGAAGGCTCAACTGTAATCCTTATTTGTTGGGAAACATGTGACATGGACTTTTGCAACAGGGGTTTAGAAAGGAATTTTCTCTGTACACTTAGCGCTCTGCGTTTCAGGGCCCAACCCTCATCTGTCTGCCTGAGCGTAAAGTATTAAAGATGTGTAGCCTCACGTGGTCTCTGGATTGTTGAGCTGCCTTTTCTCTCTGCGTTGTCTCAGTCTTTTTTTTTTTTTTTTTTTTTTAGTTTTTTTAAGTTTATTTATTTTGAGAGAGAAAGCGAGTACGAGTGGGGAGGGGAGGAGAGACAGGGAGAGAGAGGCAGAATCCCAAGCAGGCTCCACACTGTCAGCATGGAGCCCAATGTGGGGCTTGAACGCCCGAACCGTGAGATCATCACCTGAGCTGAAATCGAGTGGTGGACGCTCAACCGACTGAGCCATCCTGTCCCAGCCTTGTTTTGAAAGCTTAATTCTTCGTGACAAATCATATACTTTTCCAGACACCTGGCTGGCTCGGTCAGAAGAGCATGTGACTTTTGATCTCAGGGGCATGAGTTTGAACCCCACGTTGGGTATAGACATTACTTAAATAAAACTTAAAAAAAAATATTTGTTAATGATCTACTTTGCGTTCCTACAGTAAATATTAAGTCTTATATGTTTTTATATCAAAAGGCATTGAAGGATCTGAGGATCTCTAGCCACGTTCTGCCTCTTTCTGTACAGTCTTTCCATGTTTTCAGGTCGTCTCCTTCCCCCAGATTTATTACTTTCTTTTGGTTGAACAGTAACAAGTCTTGGTTTCCTTTTTTTAAAGAATTTGGTATTTGGGGCACCTAGGTGGCTCAGTCGGTTAAGCAACCAACGCCTGATTTCACTTCAGGTCATGATCTCATGGTTCATGAGTTTGAGCCCCATGTCAGGTTCTGTGCTCACAGCATGGAACCTGCTTAGAATTCTCATTCTCCTCCTCTCTCTCTGCCCCCCCCCCACCAAATAAATAAACATTAAAAAAAAAATAAAGACTTTTGTTTTTAAGTAATCACTACACCCAACCTGGGGCTTGAACTCACAACCCCGAAATCAAGAGTGGTATGCTCCACCGACCGACCCAGCCAGGTGCCCTTGTTTTCCTTATTTATGATATAATGTGGTGTTGTTTACATTTCTTTTCACTTTTATCCCTTTATCTTCATACGCTACTTTTGTTGTTTCTAAGAAGGGAAGTATTTGGGTTCGACTGGTATAGTTCATCCACTCATTTTCCAAACACTCATGAAGTGCCTACTATATGTTATCTCTGAACAGGCAGGTCCGTCAGCAAATTGCACAAGGTCTCTGCCACGCGTCTTGAAGTGCAAACAGATGCTCAGAAAAGGAAATGCAATAAACAAACAGGATATGTGTTGTGGCAGAGGTAGATGGAAAATAGTTCTTTGGGAGACGTTGAGAAAAACTGTCATCTGAGCTAGGTCTTGAATGAACGGGAACTAATGAGGCCGAGTGGCAGAACAGGACGGGAAAAACACGGAATGGCATGTCCAGAGATGCAGAGGCCTGACAAAGCTGGCTGTACTGTAAGACTGGCAGGTGTTTGAAGGCTGATGTCACTGGGGGGGGGGGGGGAGGAGGGGGAGGGGCAATCCCTGTGGAAGGCGTGGGGATCATAAATTTTGGGGGGTAAGTTGTTAGCTTCTTTACTGCACGCAGAAGGAATTGGAACTTCATCTGTCCGGAACCACAGGGCTGTGAGTGAGATATTAGGTTTCTAGGGGTGTAATGTTGGACAATCTCAAGGAGAGCTTCTGAACCCAGTTCTCAACCTTGAACTTCAACCCTGTTAAAGTCTGTTCAGAGCCTTTGGTTGGCACTTATCTGCCATGCCCAGGGTACCTTGGACTTATCATCTTTGCGCAGTAGTCTGAACTCCACCCTCTATCCACTCGCCTGCCTCCCTCTAGGAATTGGTTCTGGCTCTCTTAGGGTGGGGGTAGGGTATGGGCTTTGGCATGCAGAAAGGGAATGGCAGAAGATGAGCCTTTTCACACCCTTGACTCTCCTTGGGCCCCCCTTCCTGTCTGCTGTTTCTTTAGATTTGGCTTCTGCTTTCTTCCAAACACACAGCTACCTTGGCTTCCAGCCCAGGTGGGAGAGGGAGAAAGAACTTGTTTCCTTCAGCTCCTCTCTGAAAATAATCCAGCTGGCACTGGTCAGGAACAAGTAGTTCCTGAACGTCTGCACCCCATGGTGTTGATGTCCAGCAGTCCCTGCTATGAATCTTGTCTCTGCCCCACTTAGTCTCCATCCCAGAATCTCTGTGGAGGGAAGCTGGGTGGTCTTCAAGGCCTCTGTGATGAAATTTTGGGGTGACGGTGGGGTGGTCTGGAGCCGACGACCAAGAAAGAATTCTTGAAGACGTCTTTGGTGCAATAATTTTACTACAGCATGGGAACAGGACCCGTGGGCAGGAAGAGCTGCACTGGGGTCATGATGGGTAACTCATTATATACCCTCAGCTTGGGAGGTGGTCAGGGATAGAGTACGTCTCTAAGGAATTTTGGAAGCAAGGTTTCCACGACCTTGAGGGGCTAGTTATTGCCAGGGAAATTACTGTTTCACTTATTACCGTTAAATAAAATCTCAGTCATGAGATCCTTCAAATGTATAAGGGGGGGGGTATAAGCTTGGAGCATGATTGCCAGCATATATCCTGGGGCAGTTGAGATAAAGGAAGTAGACTTACAGGCTCCTCGTGGTTGGGATAATGTTAAACCAAGGTTCTCTTTGGCCCCAGCAAAGCGTCATCCTTGAGGCAGTTGAGCTCCTAGAGGGAGATCACTCTGTCGGTCTCGGGTCTCGAGGACTTGTCATGGGCTATAGGCAGTAAGGGAATTAAATTTTTCATTTCTTTTAGTTTCCCTCATTACCATGGCAAGCACTGAAACCCCTTTCCTTTGTTCTCTGGTAGCCAGGAGTGTCCGAGGAATATCACATGTATCCCACCTGAAGGCGGGGGGGGGGGGGTGCGGGGTGCTAGTTTATGCTTTGCCCTCAACTTGTCTCATCATCTGCGGCTGCCTCCAAGGCTTAGCATAGTGAAGTGATAAGGAGGTAAGGGAATCCTGGCACCCTGGGGAGATTGGGCTAATCTGTCGGAGGCCCTGCAACAGTGGGGAAGAGTCTGGTCTGTTGTAGGAAAATGGTGGGTGCCTCCAATTGAGGCCCAACCTTGGAATGTTTCCTACAGCCCATCAGGCTTTTGGCTCTGCTGTCGGATTCCTAGCTGCCCGACATCCTGGCGCCAGAAACTGGCGGTGGGGGGTTGGGGGGTGGGTGGGGTAGGGGAAGACGGGCGGTGGGGGGTGGGGTCAGCTTCAACTCTCCTGTCCGAACAGATTCATCTTAAAACATCAGGGAGAAGACTGCATTACAGTTAACCCAATAAAATTAACACAGCAAAGTATTGTAGTGGGCACTTAATAGTTGCTGCATGATGAATTATTTGAAATGAACTCAAGATGAGTCTTGAAGGACGAGTGGGAGTAAGCCCTGCGGGGAAGCAGAGATCCGGCGCCAAGTTCCAAAGGCTTGAGGAGACAAGGCTAGGTGGGGGAAAGGGGAGAAGCTGAGTTTGGCTGGCTCTGAGAGCGCCAGCGGCCGTGCGAAGTTGGGCCCACCACGCGGTGGTTGGAGCCCAGGGCCAGGGGCGAACGGAGCACGGCGTTGGGGCCCAGCCTTCGACGGCGGCGAAGAGGGGCCCTAGGGACACCCGCGGTGCTGGAAGTCCCCTCCCTGTCCACTCCTCGGGGCGGAGACAAATCAGACTCCGCCCACCGGGAGGTGGCTCTGCGCTCAACCTTCTTAGCGTTCGACTAGGAGGAACTTTAGGGGTAAACAGGTTCGAGAAGGGGGAATTGAGGCGCGCAGCGGTGGGAAGCGTGCTACGGAGCCTAGTCCCCCCACCGCCGCCCACCCGTGTTGTCTCAGAAAGAGCAATCGGGGCCGTTCCTCTTTAAGGGGCGGGCAGGGGCGGGGCTCCCCGTCTCTTTCCGGTAGGCTGCGCCCTTCCCACCGCAGACGCGAACACTGTAGCGTGAGCTGCGCGTGATCGCGAATTCTTCGGAGGCCGAGTTGGGGCGGGGAGGTCGCGGCCGGAGTCCAGCCACCGCTTGATCGCAGACTGCATCGTATCGCCGGTTCCGCAGGCATCATGAGCCAGGACACTGAGGTGGACATGAAGGAGGTGGAGCTGAACGAAATGGAGCCCGAGAAGCAGCCGATGAATGCGGCGTCCGGGGCAGCCATGGCCGTAGTCGTGGCGAGCGGCGCGGAAAAGAACGGCCTGGTTAAGATCAAGGTGGCCGACGACGAGGCAGAGGCAGCGGCCGCGGCCAAGTTCACTGGCCTGTCTAAGGAGGAGCTGCTGAAGGTGGCGGGCAGCCCCGGCTGGGTGCGCACCCGCTGGGCGCTGCTGGTGCTCTTCTGGCTCGGCTGGCTCGGCATGCTGGCGGGTGCGGTGGTCATCATTGTGCGGGCGCCGCGCTGCCGCGAGCTGCCCGCGCAGAGCTGGTGGCACAAAGGCGCCCTCTACCGCATCGGCGACCTGCTGGCCTTCCAGGGCCACGAGGAGGGCGACCTAGCGGGTGAGCTGTGGGCGCGACCCTGGGTTATCGGGCCACCGGCTCCGATCCTGTCCCCAGATTGACGCCGACGGTTGTCCACCCCCCCATTCTGTACTCGGTCCCGCACCCTCAAGCCGGAGATGTAGCTTCTCCATTCCTTCTTTGAAGAAAACTGCCCCTACGCCCTCTTCCACGAGGATGGCTGACTCAGCGTCCTCACTTACCCTGCGAAGCCTGTAGCTGACGGTTTCTGAAGTAATGCACCGGGCACCTTGCGTCAGCTCCTCTGAGTCTCGTGATTCAGGCTCACTTCTCCCCAACACTTAGTTCCTGCCGGAGGGGAGAAGAGGGGCCACCAAGGCCCAACACTTATTTCCCCAACACTTAGTTCCTGCGGGAGGGGAGAAGAGAAGAGGGGCGATCAAGGACCTCTCAGAGGACCTTCACTTTAAATTTTTTTTTTAATGTTTATTTATTTTTGACAGAGAGAGAGACCGACAAAGCATGAGCGGGGGAGGGGCAGAGAGAGAGGGAGACACAACCTGAAGCAGGCTCCAGGCTCTGAGCTGTTAGCACAGAGCCCCACATGGGGCTCGAACTCACAGACTCTGAGATCATGACCTGAGCCGAAGTCTGACGCTCAACCGACTGAGCCACCCAGGTGCCCCTCAGAGGGCCTTCACTTTAAATCTGCTTCCCCATTTCAGGCCTGAAGAGGCACCTGGATTACCTGAGCACCCTGAAGGTGAAAGGCTTTGTGCTGGGCCCAATTCACAAGAACCAGAAAGATGACCTCGCTGGGACCAACTTGGAACAGATCAACCCTGTTCTCGGCTCCAAGGAAGATTTTGACAATCTCTTGCAGTCGGCCAAGAAAAAGAGTGGGTGTCCCGGAGTTGCCAAGGAAGCAGCTGGGAAGGGCTTGGCCTTCTGGCCACAGAAAAGACAGGACAGGGTTTTTGTTTGGTTTACTCCTGTCTGGCTGAGTTTTCTAAGGCAGGTACAAGCTCCCTGCAGTTTGTTAGGCTTCAGCCTAAAATTAATTTGCCAAGTGGTGCAGAGACTTTCTACTTGGATGTGTGCGCATTCACTTACCTTCTGGGCTTCAGTGTCCTTATTTGCAAAATGTAGGCTTTTGCTGATTCAGTGGTCTTTAAACTTGTAAAGGAATGGATCCTTTTGAGAACAATATCCAAATAGAATCTTGTCTTATTTTAAGAGGATTCACTTTGGGGTTGGGGAGCCCAGGGCCCCCTAGTTTAGCCTTCTGGACTACACTACATGCCTTCTGCCCGATGATATTTTCAACCCCTCCACTCACATCTTTGTTTCAATGGAATAGGTTTTGCCGGGGTTCAAATCTAAGCTTTTTGTGCCAAATGATACATAGGGAGTAGTCCACCAACTTGTATTTGTTGATTTCTTCCTTTCCTGACACCCCAACGTCTTTCTTCTGACTCCCTTTTTTCCTCCATCGTTCCAGGCATCCGGGTCATTCTGGACCTCACTCCCAACTATGAGGGCCAGAACTCATGGTTCCTCCCCACTCAGATTGACACTGTGGCCGCCAAGATGAAGGTAAGTGTGTTGGCGCCGATGGCAGGTGGGAGTTGGCTGCTGGGGCTGTGTTGATCCTTCTAGCAAGCCCTTGTAAACTAGCCTGGCTCCAGCTGAGGGGCCCCTTGCTCCTTGGAGCCGAGCTGGCACACCCCTCCCACAGGCAGAGGGTAGGCCAACAATGCTCCCTGGTTTTGCTTGTTCCTTTTCTGGTCACTCATTTTCCTTGTTTCCTCGACTCTGATGGTAACAGTGCCAGGAAAGGAATTTCTCAGATGGCGATCTGGGTTTGACTTTTCTTCCTTTGGGGGAGAGGAAGCTGTTTCTCTGTGGGAATCCTGCCGTGTCTGGTTTCCCAGTTCTTGTTTGATGTATTTTGGAGGGGAGCCCAGTCTGAAGTTGTAAGCATTGTGGTCTTATGCGTCTGGGACCATGCCAAGTATTTTGGATATGTGTTCTAAGTTTCTCTGTAACCACACAAGGTCTCTTTCATCTCTAATCTGTCAGTGAAGAAGCTAGGGTTCAGAGGGGCTTGAGGTGCTTAGGATTTGAAGTCTCAAGTAGTCTCATTTCTGTAACCTGCTTTCCCTGAATACAGGTATAGGCTCAAAGACTATACCCAGCAGGCTGCAAGTGGGATTTTGTTATCCAAGCTCCTAATGCCTGGGTTCTAGGACACTGGCCAGTTCAGCAGGGGTATAGAACAAAATATAATCTCTTAAAAGTTATTGATGAGGGGATGTTTTCAGATGGTATGGCTTGAGGACTGGTAGCCTCGGGTGAAAATGGAGATAAGAGGTGAGACAGAAAGGGGAAAAGGGGTCTTGGGGGTGGGGTTCCATGTCTTGTGCCCACCAATGCCAGGACTTCAGGCCTGGGCCTGTTTTGCAGAACTGGCTTCTCTTCTCAAATCTTCATCTGAACTGCCCTGGGGCTGTGCTTTGAACTTCACTCTTTCATCTTTGGCCTTGCTCTGACCTGCTCTCTTACACACACCCTCCCCTGGCCTCAGGACACCGGGAGAGGAGTAAGTATACTTGTCTTCTGATCTTGGCTAGAGAGAGAGAGAGAGAGGGAGAGAGAGCGCCGAGCCCGCAAGCGAGCACGTGAGCAGGGGAAGGGGCAGAGAGAGAGAGGGAGACAGAGGACCAGAAGTGAGGTTCTGTGCTGACAGCAGCGAGTCTGATGTGGGGCTTGAACCCTCGCACTGTGAGATCATGACCTGAGCCAAAGTCCGATGCTCAACGGACTGAGCCACCCAGGCACTCCTAAGTGAAGTTATGTTTATCAACATACTTTTTCTCTTAGGCCTTTTCTATATCAAAGGAGAAGCTGTGTGATTTGTAATGGGGAGGAATACAGAAGTGAAATGCTATAACTTTAAGAATCAGTGATGGTGAGAGGCGCCTGGCTGGCTCAGTTAAGCATCTGACTCTTGGTTTGGACTCTGGTCACGACCTCACCGTTTGTGAGTTCTTGTGAGTTCGAGCCCCACATCAGGCTCCGCACTGACAGTGTGAAGCCTGCTTGGGATTCTCTCCCTCTCTCTGCCCCTTCCCTGCTCATGTGTGTTCTCTCTCTCTCTCTCTCTCTCTCTCTCAAAATAAATAAATAAACTTAAAAAAAAAAAAAAAAAGAATCCGTGATGGTGTAGAATGGGAGGGAGCTGAAGGCTGATGGTTAAGTGAGGCCAGTCAAGGCAGGTGACTCTTCCAAGGTCATAGGGAAGTGCGTGGTAGGTGAGGTTTAGCGTGGGCTGGATTTTCTAAGCCTTTGCATCAGAGTGTTGAAGCCCTTCCTCTGTTGTTTTGCCCCCTCCCTATAGGATGCGCTGAGTTTTTGGCTGCAGGCTGGTGTGGATGGGTTCCAGGTTCGGGACGTGGAGAATCTGACGGTGAGTTTCTTTCCATGTGAGAGGCAGAGCCTGGGTGAGAGCAGAGGGACTCGTCAGGGCTTGTTGGCGTTCTCTGTTCCTTGACTTTGTTTCTTTTCTTCTAGGATGCGTCTTTGTTGTTGGCTGAGTGGCAGAACATCACCAAGAGCTTCAGCGAAGACAGGTAGGTGCCAGACCTCCCCCCGCCAACTCAGCTTCATGGTGGGAACCCCCCAGTAGAGTGCCAGACCCAAGGAATGGGCGATTTCCTAGCCCAAAGAACTTTCTTCACTCTCATTCTTTGCTTGTTCTTTACCAACCTTGTCCCCTGCCTTGCCCTCTGCAGGCTCTTGATCGCAGGGACTGAGTCCTCTGACCTTCAGCAGATTCTGAGCCTCCTTGGATCCGCTAAGGACCTGTTGTTGACTAGCTCATACCTGTCAGACTCCATTTCCACCGGGAAGCATATAGAATTCTTGGTCACCCAGTATCTGAATGCCACTGACAGTCGCTGGTGCAGCTGGAGCGTGAGTACCACAGTCGGGGGACGAGGCGGGGGGAGGAGGCCTTTTTGACGAAAGGTGTGGGCAGACGGAGGCAGAGACGGGCTTTCGGGCTCACCAGTGCATCCATCCCTGCAGTTGTCTCAGGCGGGGCTCCTGACTTCCTTCGTGCCGGCTCATCTTCTCCGCCTCTACCACCTGCTGCTCTTCACCCTGCCAGGGACCCCGGTTTTCAGCTACGGAGATGAGATCGGCTTGGAGGCCGCTGCCCTGCCTGGCCAGGTATGGCTTGCTGCCTCCCTGGCGCAGTGGGGGAGGTTGTGTTCCCGCATCACGATGCTTCTGTGGATGGCAGCCGGTAGACGTGAGCCTTGGGGGGAACTGCGTTTGACTCCTGGTCAGCCACGGTAGCCGCGTGGCCTCGGCAACTTACTTCACGGCCCTAGTCTTGATCATGTCTTCTGGGGCCTTGCATTTCTTGGAAGGAAGTTGGGATTCAATGAGAGCATATTTGAAGATGCGATGCCTGGTACCTGGTAGGTGTTCCATATGGGAGCCATCCGTTGGTTGGTTGGTTCGTTCGTTCATTCTCATTCATGTGTTCGGTGGGCAGCAGGTAGGTATTCAGCTGGGCTTGTGCCCTCCAGCAACTCCTAGTTTAGTGGGGGACCCAGAGGAGTAAGAGAAATGCATGGTAGCCAGTGCTGAGATGGGGTAAGAGCATGGTGTTCACTTAGCTCTAGCCGCAGGGTTAGAGGTTGACACCCAAGCTGATATTTACAGAACTGGTCGTGCAGTTATTCCACGGTTTTCTGGAGTAATTCCTACATGCCATGCACAGAGGACACAGCAATGCACAGAAGAGCTGGAGGTGGGGAAGTTAGATAATAAGCAAAGAGAATAAAGATGCCCAATGCTGGGGCGCCTGGATGGCTTAGTCTAGGTTAAGCACCCGACTTCGGCTCAGGTCATGATCTCACGGATTGTGAGTTGGAGCCCCACGTCCGGCCCTGGGCTGACAGCTTAGAGCCTGCAGCCTGCTTTGGATTCTGTGGCTCCCTGTCTCTCTGCACCTCCCTCACTTGCGCTGTGCCTCTCTCTCTCTCTCAAAAATAAGTAAATGTGGGGCGCCTGGGTGGCGCAGTCGGTTAAGCGTCCGACTTCAGCCAGGTCACGATCTCACGGTCCGTGAGTTCGAGCCCCGCGTCGGGCTCTGGGCTGATGGCTCAGAGCCTGGAGCCTGTTTCCGATTCTGTGTCTCCCTCTCTCTCTGCCCCTCCCCCGTTCATGCTCTGTCTCTCTCTGTCCCAAAAATAAATAAACGTTGAAAAAATAAGTAAATGTTAAAAAAAAAAAAAAAAACTAAAGGTGCTCAGTGCTGCTAAGTGCTGTGTGCAAAAGAGAGCAGGGTCAGGGGCCTAGAGAATGGGATGGGGGATGTTTGCCATCGTGTGGCCACAGAAGATCTAGTGAGACACCTGAGCGGGGAGTGGAGGGCAGTGAGGGAGCTAACCCTGTGTCTGGGAGAAAAGCCCTCCACGCTGACGCGATAGTGCGGGCAGGGACCTGACTCGGGGGCCGGCCTTGCTTATCCAGTAGAGGTTAGCCCAGCGTCGGGGGGAGGCTCTACACGGATGGGGCTGGGAACAGAAGGCGAAGGGAGAGCAGGCCCAGGCCTTTCCCAAATCCTGTTTTCCTGGCTTTTCAGCCTGTGAAGGCTCCAATCATGCCCTGGGATGAATCCAGCTTCCCCGACACCTCAGAACCTGGAAGTAACAACATGACTGTAAAGGTAAGGGTTTGGGGTGGGCCAGACCTGCTTGGCCGAGGGTGGGCAGGTGGCGTGTAGGAGGTTGCACCCAGGGGTGTCCTTTATCCTTTCTTGCTGTGACCACCACTTGCAGGGCCAGAATGAAGACCCTGGCTCCCTCCTCTCTCTCTTCCGGCGACTGAGTGATCAGCGAGGCAAGGAGCGCTCCCTGCTGCACGGGGATTTCCATGTACTCTCCTCCGGGCCTGACCTCTTCGCCTACGTCCGCCAGTGGGACCAGAACGAGCGCTTCTTGGTAGTGCTCAACTTCGGGGATGTCGGCCAACCAGCCAGGTTGCCGGCCACTGCCAGCCTGCCAACCAAGGTCAATCTGCTGCTCAGCACCCACCTGGGCCGCGAGGAGGGGGCCTCTCTTGAGCTGGGGCACCTAAACGTGGAGCCCCATGAGGGGCTGTTGCTTCGTTTCCCCTATGTGGCCTAACAGGACCCATTACCCCTCCCCTCCCCAGGCCCTTTGGGTCCTGGCTTCTTTTCTTTTCTTTTTTTTTTTTTTACGGTCACAGATTACAGTTGAGAGGTGTTTTCTGGCTTCAAATAAAAGTCACTCCTGCCTGGTGAGGTCTTGTCTTCCCTTACTCGGTCACAGCAGGAATCTACCCCCTCCTCCGTGCACGCATGCGTGCACACACACAAAGACAGTGATCAGGGCTAGAGAGTTCCATGCACCTGCTCCAGCCCAGAGAGGGAGGGGCCTTCCAGGCTCATAACAACAAGGAGGTATGAGGGCCAGGGCTAGCGTCTGGGTCAGGGTCCTCTCCTGGAGGTCTTCGGTCTTACTGACTCTTTCCTTATCCCCCTCAGCAGTGGTCTCCAGCCAAGTGTGGTCAGGTTTCCTGTTTTTTGCAGACTTGGCCTCTCAGGGAGAAGGAGTGGGAGCCGGGTGGCCTGTTTCCTAAGAGATGCTTCTAAAGGGTACTAGAGGGCATTCGTTCAACAAGAATCTGTTGTGCACTCAGCATGTGACAGGAATCGTTTTAGGTCCCGGGGTCACAGGAGAGGACGAAGTACAAGATCCCTCTCTTCTAGTCTTCTAGGGCTTCTAGTCTAGTGAGGGAATGGAGAAGAAATAAGGTGAATACAATTTCAAGTGCCGTGGATATAGTGATGGTGTTCCAAGAGGACAAAGTGAGGCAGGAAGAGAGGCAGGGGTTTGGGGTGGAAGGGAACTGGAGCCACCCAGCTGAGCCACCCAGATGCCCCAAGATCACAGTGTTTTAACAGCAGAAGGATACACGTTCAACTAAAGGGCAGGTTGCACAGGGTGGAATCCTGTGCAGGCGGGGGACTGGCAGGGGGGAAGGGGAGGCTCCAAGTGTGAAGCTTCCAATGGATTGTTCTCTCGCAGTGGGGTCCTGGACCTGAGACCCCCTGGTTTGTAACACACGGTGTGGCCAAGCAGGGAAGCTCGTCCTAGGCTTGGTGTCCAGAGTTCCTGGGTGTGCCCATAACCGGGTGCCCATGTGCCCGACCTTTACTCTCCAAGTTCCCCCAGAGGGCATGTGTCCCAAAGCACTCCTTGCAAATCACATTGTTTGACAGATGTCTGAAGTCTTCAGACAGGACATTCCAGAGGCCTGGAGATCACCACCCAGGAGCTGAGGGCAAAGGCCAGACTTGGAAGGTAAGACTAACTCTGAGTGATGGGAGGGAGCTGGAAGGCTGTGAGCAGCATGGGTGGGCTGATGTGTTTTCGCTGACTCGCTGTCCCCCTAGCAGGGAGGCTAGTTAGGGTGGCTGTTAATGGCTGTAGCTTAACAGACTTCGCAGGATAACAGCAGTGGAGGTGTTTGGGTCCTGGAAAGAACACTGGTTCCTGCAGGATGGGGCTTGGGTCGGGCCTGAGCCTCTAAGGGGGTCTTGGTGGAGGGGACAGGTCAAGAGACTAGATGGCCCAGTTAAGGCCCAGTCCTTGTTGGTTCATTTGATTTCTCTTGCCCTGCACCTGTGCCAAGGGCTGTGCGGGCATGTGCTCAGGTGCTAGTAGGGCACAGTTCCTGAGAAGACACACCCGGCAGGTTCCGACCCTTGTCTGATCCGGGCTCTCCTCTTCCTGAGGCTCCCACCCTCGGCCCTTTCCCAGGGGGCCAGCTCCAGCCCTCCCCGTTTCCCTCTTGCTCTGCCTCCCGCCTCCCCTCTGACCCAGTGGGTATCATGGTGTCACTACAGATGGAACCTCAACCTCATTTTGTGCTTTGTGATTTCCTGTAGACTTTCACATTTTTCAAATTTTTCCTATGCGGGACTCAAACCCATGAACCGTGAGGTCATGACCTGAGCCAATGTCAGACATTTCACCACCTAAGCCACCCAGGTGCCCCGATTTTCCCTTTTTAAAAAGCCCTTTCCCTACAATGGAGTATTACTTGGCAATCAAAAAGAATGAAATCTTGCCATTTACAACGATGTGGATGGAACTGGAGGGTATTATGCCAAGTGGAATTAGTCAGAGAAAGACAAATATCCTATGACTTCACTCATATGAGGGCTTTAAGACACAGAACAGATGAACATAAGGGAAGGGAAACAAAAATAATATAAAAACAGGGAGGGGGACCAAACATAAGAGACTCTTAAATAGGGAGAACAAACAGAGGGTTACTGGAGGGGTTGTGGGAGGGGGGATGGGCTAAATGGGTAAGGGGCATTAAGGAATCTACTGAAATCATTGTTGCGCTATATGCTAACTAATTTGAATGTAAATTTAAAAAATAAAATTAAAAAAATAAAAATAAAAAACCCTTTCCCCATTCATACAGGGGTACTCATAAGCCTAGGGTGGCACTCGATAGAGGAGTCAGGATGATTATAAGGTTTTCGTCTGGAGCAGCTGGGAGACTGGATTTGCCTTTACTGAGGTGGGCAAGGCTGCAAGTTTAATTTTATAGATATCATAAAATTTACCATGTTAAATGAACATGGACCTGTTTTTAGGTGCAGTTCAGTGGCATTAAGTATATTTACATTGTGGGGCGCTTGGGTGGCTCAATCAGTTCAGCGTCCAACTCTTGATTTTGGCTCAGGTCATGATTTCACAGTTCGAAAGTTTGAGCCCCGCATTGGGCTCTGTGCTGATAGCACAGAACCTGCTTGGGATTCTCTCTCTCTCTCTGCCCCTCTCCCCCTCGTGATCTCTCTCTCTCTCTCTCTCTCTCTCTTTCTCTCAAAAAGAAAAAAAAGAAACAAAAAAAATCTATATTCACATTGTTGTCTGACCATCCCCACCATCTACCCTCAGAACTTTTTTGTCTTCCCAAACTACTGAGACTGTACCCATCAAATACTAGCTCCCTCCCTCCATATTTTTTATTTATTTATGAGAGAATGCAAGCAGGGGAGGGGCAGAGAGAGGGGAGACAGAATCTGAAGCAGGCTCCGTGCTGACAGCAGAGAGTCTGATACGGGGCTCGAACTCACTAACTGTGAGATATGACCTGAGCCAAAGTTGGACGCTCAACCGACTGAGCCACCCAGGCACCCTTCTCCATATTTGTTTTTAAAATAGCAAATGAGGGGCGCCTGGGTGGCTCAGTCGGTTAAGCGTCCGACTTTGGCTCAGGTCACGATCTCGCGGTCCGTGAGTTCGAGCCCCGCGTCAGGCTATGGGCTGATGGCTCAGAGCCTGGAGCCTGCTTCCGATTCTGTGTCTCCCTCTCTCTCTGCCCCTCCCCCATTCATGCTCTGTCTCTCTCTGTCCCAAAAATAAATAAACGTTCAAAAAAAAAAAAATTTAAATGAGATCATCAGGGGGCTTCTGGGTGGCTCAGTCAGTTCCGTGTCCGACTTCAGATCAGGTCATGATCTCACAGTTCGTGAGTTCGAGCCCCGCCTCAGGCTCTGTGCTGACAACTTGGAGCCTGGAGCCTGCTTCGGATTCTGTGTCTTCTCCTGTCTCTGCCTTTCCCATGCTCATGCTCTGTCTCTCTGTCTCTCAATAATAAATAAACATTAAAAAAAAAATAAAAATAAACCAGATCATCGGTTTAACAAGATTTCCCTTTTTGTTTTCTTTGAAGTCACTGTGATGTACACGTGAGGACGTTGTGGATCTGGTTTACAGAGGAGGCCAAGGGCTCTGAAGTAAAGGGCCCCTCTAGGGCCGAAGTGAACTAGGCTCCGTGGAGGACAGAGGAAGAGTTTAACCCAGGGGAGGTCAGGAAAAGCTTCTTCAGGTCTTCATTTGAACTGAGACAGAGGCATTCGTGTGACGCACTTGAGGGACAGGGCCACCCGGGCAGAGGGGACATTATGTATAGCCACTCAGTTGAGACAGCACGGTGAGCGTGAGGACGAGACAGCATGGTGTTGTACATTTGGAAATGGTGAGAGCCAATCAGAGGCTGAGGCTTGAAGGGCTTTAACAGCCGTTTTCAAGTTGTCTATACTCTGTAGGAAGAAGATTGGTCCCACTCATCCTCTGGGAAAATCTCTCACATTCCACTGAATTGGCATCTCCAAGGGGGTGAGCCTGGGAGGTTGTTGTTTTTTTTTTTTTTTAAAGTTTATTTATTTTTGACGGAGAGAGAGAGAGGGACAGAGAGGGAGAGAGAGGGAGTATGAGCGGGGGACGGGCAGAGAGAGAGGGAGACACAGAATCCGAAGCAGGCTCCAGGCTCTGAGCTGTCAGCACAGGGCCTGACATGGGGCTTGAACCCACAGACCACGAGATCATGACACGAGCCGAGGTCGGACGCTCAACCGACTGAGCCACCCAGGCATCCCTGGGAGTTGGTTTTTTTTTTTTTTTTTAACGTTTATTTATTTTTGAGACAGAGAGACAGAGCATGAATGGGGGAGGGTCAGAGAGAGAGGGAGACACAGAATCAGAAGCAGGCTCCAGGCTCTGAGCTGTCAGCACAGAGCCCGACGCGGGGCTCGAACTCACGGACCGTGAGATCGTGACCTGAGCCGAAGTCGGCTGCTTAACCGACTGAGCCACCCAGGCGCCCCTGGGAGTTGGTTTTTAACCAGCTTTCTGAAATGATTCCCACAGCAGTTTGGGAATCACCAGATCAATGTTTTCCAAACGTGCTGAGTTATGCCTGAGGACAAAGATTGGTGGGGGAGGAATGTCCCGGGTTTTTTCCTGGGTGTCCTGTTTCAGCAGGTCTGGGAGAGGACACCAGATCTTTGTAAGAAGCTCAGAGAAGAATGAGAAAAGAACACTGCTCTCACTGGATAGAGAAGTGCTCGGTAGGGAGCGATATGGTCAGGTCTGAGTTCCAGAAAGCTCCCTCTGGCTCTGCTGTTGTAGAAGGAGTTGAGGGTGGCCAGGACCCCTCTAGGAGGCTGTCGGAACAGCCCAGGAAGATGTGGAAATTAATGAGGCAGAGGCTGTGTGGTTGGAGAGGAGGGGATGGCTTGGAGAGATGTTTCAAGAGAAGAAGTTCCAGGATTTCACAAACGCCTGGGAGGGACTCGGAGGGAGAAGGAAGCTGTGTGATGACTCCTGAGTTTCTAGCCTAGGTGGCTGGGGAGCAGGCTGGGGCCCTCAAGCTGGATGGGGGAGGCAGGGAGAGAGGCAGCTGTGGACGGGGAAGCTGGAAGGGGGTCAGTTCCATGTAGATGTGCTGGGTGTAGGTGCCCTTGGACTGCACCAAGGGCAGGTGGAGGTTTCCAGCAGGGGACGGTCTGCAGCCTAGCAGAGGAATGGAGGTAGGGCTGCATCTTGTGAGTGTGAATGACGCCCCGATGAGCTTGTGGGGTGAGAAGGGCAGAAGGAAGAGCTTGGATACCCAAGGACTGGCACCATTTACGGGACAGACATGGAGGAGGGACCCGCAGAAGGGAGCAGATCCCTCGGGGTGGGGACAGGGAGGCAAGAAGAGACCTGGTTTGTGTCCCTTAGAGCAGGGCTGTCCCAGCTGGCCTCGAGTTTGGTGGCATCTCTGGCGGTCTTCTCCGGAGCACTTCCAGGGGACGATGGAGGAATGAAATTTGTTACTTCTAAGGGTGGGAGGGATTTCTACAGGTTTGTAGATGGTATCAGTCAGAGTTCTTGGTTTTCTTAAGCAGCGAAAAGAATTTATTGAAAGGCTGTCAAGAACTACCAGGAGGGGGCAGGACCAGACTTGGAAAATGGGCAGGAAGCCCAAGTGCCAAGCAGCAGGAAGTACAATTGTCTTTTAACTGGAACAGCCTGGGAGGCCGCCACCAAGGGGACACACTGCCAATGTGCGTGTGGTCGGACACAGAGCTGTGGGCTGTGGGCACGTTAGCAGGACACCCTGCTCCGGCATTGGTGCCACGACGTGGGCTGGGGGCTCGAACCTGGGAGTCGTGTGTACGGCTGGCTTGCAGAGCCACAGAATGACAGGAGGGGGCCCGCGGGGTAAGTGTAGAGAGGGAAGAGAAGAGGATGCCAGCCCTTCCCCGGTCAGAGGGGCGGGCAGCAGAGACTGAGAGCGAGGGGCAGTGAGGTAGGTGGGAGGGTGCGCCATGGAGACCAAGGTGACGGGCAAATGCTGGATCCAGGGCTGCAAGTGGTAGTACTTGGGGGGCGGGGGCATGGGGGGAGGGGATGGAGGCTTGGCTGCCCGGTTTATCAGCATGGAGGTCTTTGGTGACCTTGGCAAGGCTGGGGCAAGGGCCAACCGGAAGGGGCTTAGGAGGGTCAGAAGAGACAGGTTGGAGTCAGTGCCCAGAGAGAGCAGAGCAGCTCAGGAAGGGAGAACCGAGGCAGTAGCTGGAGGAAGAAGGGGCCTGAAATCTTTGGTGTCTAAGATGGGAACAGTGACAGCACATTTGCTTAAGTCGAGAGGGGAGAGAGGACGCACGCTGGGTGGGTGCCTCTGCCGGAGGGAGAGGGGACGGGGTCTAGGGTAAGGACGGGGGGGGGGAAATGGGCTGGACTGCAGCAGCATCATGCCGGCGACGCACAGACGAGGACAGAATTGCTGGGTAGATGTGGTGGGAGCTTGTGGAATTCTGCCCACAGATGGCTTTTTATTTTCTCAGTAAAACAGGAAATGAGGTCATCGGCTGAGAGTGAGAACCGCGGGGCCTGGGGGTGGGGGTGGAGGTTTGAGAAGAGGGGAGAAAATATGAATAAACACCCAGGCTCCTCCCATTCAGTGTGTGGGGCCCAATGGCAACCACAGCACCTACATGTTAGACATGCAGGGTCTCAGGCCCTACCCCGGACCTTTGGAATCAGAATCTGAATCTGCATTTATTCATTCATTTATCTACTTACTTACTTACTTACTTACGCTTATTTATTTTTGAGAGAGTGAGAGAGAGAGAGAGAGCACCAGCAGGGGAGGGACACAGAATGAGGGGAACCTGAAGCAGGCTCCAGGTTCTGAGCTGACAGCAGAGAGCCCAAGGTGGGGCTCGAACCCGTGAACCATGAGATCATGACCTGAACCGAAGTCGGACACTTAACCGACTGAGCCACCCAGATGCCCCTGAAGCTGCGTTTAAAAATTTTTTTATTGGGGCGCCTGGTTGGCTCAGTCGGTTAAGCATCCGACTTCAGCTCAGGTCACCATCTCGCGGTCCGTGAGTTCGAGCCCCGCGTCCGGCTCTGGGCTGATGGCTCGGAGCCTGGAGCCTGCTTCCGATTCTGTGTCTCCCTCTCTCTGCCCCTCCCCCGTTCATGCTCTGTCTCTGTCTCAAAAATAAATAAACGTTAAAAAAAATTAAAAAAAATTTTTTTAAAAATTTATTTTGATAGTGCACCTGCATGGCTCAGTTAAGCATCTGACTCTTGATTTCGGCTCAGGTCATGACCTCCCGGTTGGTGAGCTCGAGCCCCATGCTGGGCTCTGCGCTGACAGGGTGGGACCTGCTTGGGATTCTCTCTCTTCCTCCCTCCCTCTCCAAATAAATAAATAAATAAATTTTTATTTTTTAATATTTATTTATTTTTGAGAGAGAGAGAGAGAGAGAGTGAGAGAATCCCAAGCAGGCTCCATGCTCTCAGTGGAGAGCCCGACGCAGGACTCGAACTCACAAACCTGTGAGATCGTGACCTGAGCTGAAATCAAGAGTCCCATGCTTAACTGACAGCCACCCAGGTGCCCCTGAATTTGCATTTTAGATTCCAGGTGACTCATGCACACTCAAGTTGGACAAGGCCGGCTGTAGGCGAATGGTAAAGTCACTGCTTGAAGGAAACGTAGATGGACGGCCAGGCCGTGTGAACAACCGGCTTCAGACCTGGCTTTGTTTCTTTTGGTGCCAACTAATGGAATTTCAGCACTTGGCCTTAAAAATGCCAGATCCCCCCTAACTGGTGGTGCCAAAAACAAAACAAATAAAAAAGTCCTCCCCAAACCACCAAAAACCCCTCCAAAAAAACAATACGCCCCCCACTTCCATATAAGGAGAACACGTTCCCTTTTTTTTCTGAAGCCACAGAAACGAAAGCAGATTCTTCCCCCGAATCATGAAACCATCCTTGTAAATGTTATTTCTAACAAGGGAATCTTGTCAGACAATCAAATTTAAGAGGCGGTTGCTTTGTCCTGTGACAGCAACCTTTAACTTTTAAAATCTTGCGATTCTGATCGCTTGTCTTCCTTAAGAATGTGTTGCCCTGGCAATATTTAAATTCACATCTCTGTTTTCTAGAAGGTATAAATACCTGTGAGTTTTTTTGTTAAGCCAGAGGGGGAGCAGCCGCACATCCCTCTCCTCCCACGTGCAGGGGGTGAAATAATCCCCCCTGCGACTGAGACTGCAAGGTTTTCTTAAACAAAGAGTTGGAGAGTCTTGTCTTATTCAAATGAACACGCGGGAGGGAAGGACACCTGTTGTGAGTGTGGAGGGGAGGGGGCATGAGGAGAGGTGAGAGCTGAGGGCACCTTTGGGAACAAGGCCAGGCAGTTGACTGAGGACAAGCAGAAGGATACGTGGATGGCATAATGATGCCCATTAGCTGAGGTCAGGAGTCCTGCGTTTTTTCTGGTGCCAGTCTGTGAGGTAGCAGGATTTCCCCCCCAGCTGTGCTCGAATGTCCCCATGTGTGGGATCGGGGAAGCTGGATGGTGGGGTTGATCTGAGTGGTGCATTTGCGGTGGAAGCCAGGGGCCAGGGGTCTGCGGATACTTGTGGTGTGGATGAAAGCCAGCATGGTTCAGGCTTCTCAGGGGAGGAAGGTTGATGGTGGGGGGAAGGTTCTCAGTGGGGGAGTAAGGACAAGGGAGTATAAACAGCAGTTGAGGACTCTGGGATAGAAGCGAGGTCCCTGGGGCCGAGGAGATCATGATGCTGGCACTGCTAAGTTGAATGAGTTGCTCAGCCAGGGTAGCAGCCAGGGTGAAGAGGAGGGCATGGGCACAGAGATCATTTGGGGATGGACTCTTTGCTCTACCCCCGTCTAAACCTCAGTTTAGACTCAGTTTCCTCACAACACTATGACACCAAATGTGTTTATTTATTTTTTTCTCATGCCAACCAATTCTCCTACAATTCAATTCAATTCAATTCAATTCAATTCAATTCATTCAATTCAATGCTGGCACCTGTCTACTGGAGCCCGCATCAGATCCCACAGGTTAAGGGCTCATTCCCACAAGACTGCCCTCATTTGAGATGCCAGTTGCAAGGCTCGGGTTGTCACTGGCACTTCTGACCAAGGGATTATCAATTCAAAGAGTCCCTCTAACATCCTCCTCCGGTTCTATAATTCTCTAGGACGACTCACAGAACTCAGGACAGTGCTTTTTTTTTTTTACTATTAACAGTTTACTATTATAAAGGATACAACTCAGGGACAACTAACTAGAAGAGATGAATGGAGCAAGATTTGGGGGAGGGAAGGTATACATGGACCTCCCATGCCCTCTCCAGGTGCAATGGCCTCCCGGCACCTTGATGTGCTCATGACCTGGAAGCTCTCTGTTCTCTGTCATTTAAGGGATTTTATGAAGGTGCCATTATGCAGGCATGACTGATCAAGGTCATGATCTCACAGCTGGTGAGTTTGAGCCCTGTGTCGGGCTCTGTGCTGCCAGCTCGGAGCCTGGAGCCTGCTTTGGCTTCTGTGTCTCCCTCTCTCTCTCCACCCCTCCCCCACTCACATTCTGTCTCTGTCTCTCTCAAAAATAAATAAACATTTAAAAAAATCACAGATAGAGACAAGGACATCCATCTTGAGGGATTTTCAAGATCCAAAGAGAGTGTTGTCTGCCTGTCAGAGCAGGGAGAATACTGATAGGAATCTGAAAGGAGTCCGTGAAACTGATGGGCTTCCTGTCTAGTTCCCAGTTGTCTGAGGCAGCAAAAATATAATGTAATAATGATCGCTTATTGTCCACTGTATCGCAATGTGCCCAGGACTTTACTGATCCTAAGGGGCCATGGTCTTATGTTCTAAGTCCCTGGATTTGACTGGGCAGAGGCAGAGGAGCATGGGAAAGGGACAGTGAAGACCATGGTGTGGGGGGAGGGGGGGGAGTGGGGGAGGGAGGGTGGAGAAGGAAAGCAATGTTTGCTGAGTGCTTCATATATGACAGGCCCAGCACGATCATCTCCTTTTTATCGGTGAGGAAACTGACCTTGGAATAATGAAATGATTTGTTCCAAGTCACAAACTCTGGCTCCTAAAGTCTTGGCCTTACTCCCAAACTTCTCTTGTGGTTTCCCAAGTGATAGGGATGTTAAGAGCATCTTTATTCTTAGCATTTGGTCTTTGATCCCAGTTCCTGACACAGAACTCCTAAATCCTTCAGCATTTCCTGGGCGATTTCTAATGCGATGACTCTTGATAGACTGCCAGATAGCTTCAGGGTGGGGGCTTAGAAGCTCAGAACTTTCCGTGCCTGTCTCATCCTCCGGGGAGGAGAGAGGAGCTAGAGATTGAGTTAATAATCGGTCGCAATTACATGGTGAAGCCTCCATGAAAGTCCCTACAGTATGGGGTCTGAGAGGGCTTCCCAGTTGGTAAACACATTCATGTGCTGGCTGGGTGGTACATCCCAACTCCACGGGAACAGAAGCTTCTGTGCTCGAGCCCCTTCAGGACCTTGTGGCTCATCTGTTCATTCTCCTTTATTATATCCTCTATTATATAACCAGTATGTGTATTTGTCTGACTTCTGTGAACAATTTTTGTGTGTGTGTGTGAACAAATTATTGAACAAAAAAACCCAAGAATATTGAACCTGAGGAGGGGATCGTGGGAATTTCCAATTTGTAGCCACATCGGACATAAGTATGGGTAACCTCAGGACCCACTACTTGAGATTGGCTCCTGCCGGGGGCGGGGGGGGGATCTCGTGGCACTGAGCCCTTAACCAGTGGGATCTGATGTTAACTATAGGTAGTGTCAGAATCAATTGTTGGGGGGTGCCTGGGTGGCTCAGTCGGTTGAACGTCTGACACTTGGTTTCGGCTCAGGTCATGATCTCACAGTTCATGAGATTGAGCTCCGTGCTAGGCTCCGTGCCTGAGAGCGTGGAGCCTGATTGAGGTTCTCTCTTCCTCTCTCTCCCTTCTCTGCACGTGCTCTCTTTCTCTCAAAATAAATAAATAAACTTAAAAAAAAAAAAAAAGAATAGATGGTCGGACACCTGGCTAATGTTGGAGAATTGGCTGGTGTAGGAAGGAAAACCCCCACCCATTTGATGTCAGAAATTTTGTGAGTAGAGTGTAAAGGAAACAGAACTTTTCCCTTTTGGTGGGGCAAGAAAATTCCAAGCAGAGAAACTTGGAGGGAGTGAAAAGCAGGAATGAGTGGGCTTGGGGTCTGTGTGAGGACCAGGAGAATTTCAGGGGCTGTCTAGGGTCTAGGGGGTGAGGGGTCACAAAAGAGGCTTAAGAAGGAAGTAGGGCTGAATGGAAGGCTATTGGAGGCTGAGGAGCTTGCATTTTTATCTCACGCTATTGGCTAGCTGTTAGCAAGGGATTGGCCCAGCATCAGTTCTATGTTTTGGCAAAATCACTTTGGCTGCAACATGGAGAATGAATGGGAATGGGATCGATTAAGTCAGGGGTTGGCAAACTACAGCTGGTTGGCCTGTTTTTGTACCCATTGTAAGTTAAGAATGGGTTTTGCATTTTTAAATGGTAAAAAAAAAAAGATACAAAAATCAAAAGAGGAATAATATTTTGTGACACATGAACATTATGTGCAATTCAAATCTCAGTGGAATTTAAATAAAGTTTTATTGGAACACAGCCATGCTCATTTGCTTATGTATTGTTTATGGCTGCTTTTGCCTAACAACAGAAGAATTGAATAGTTGGGACAGAGACTATAATACATAAGTATCTACATAATATCCTTAATTTTGCCTCTTGGTCCACAGAACCTAAAACATTTACTATCTGGCGCTTTATAGAGAAAGTTTGTTAACCCCTGAATTAAAGGACTCTTGCACGAGGATGCTGACAGTGGGGATGGAGAGCACTGGCTGAATTTGGGTACTGTTTGAGAGCTGGACTGACCAACTGGGTACAAGGAATGAAAAGGAGGAGTCCAAGATGACTCCCAGATTTCTGGATTGAGCGCTGCATGGGTGGTGATGGCCAGGAACTGTAGGAGAGGGGGGAATGGAGGAAGTAGAGGGGCCAGAAGGGAGAGTGACAGTAATTTTCAGGCCTCTTTTGTGTGATAGTCTGATTCCCGGAGTTGGGCAGTTTGTGTGTTACAGGGTGCTAAGAACAAGGTCATCATCTCCAAGTTTTTAGCATTTGAGGCTGGTGTGGGGCACTTGGCATTCAAAAGAGTTTTGTGCTGTAAAGGTGTGCAGGCATAGCTGTCTGAATGTCCGGTTGGGTCAGCATCTGTTCTGTAAAATCAGAGCCAGCCTCCAAGAAAGGAAACTGAGGCTTCCTAAAGGCACTGCGAGAACGTGGGGCTGCTCTGGTCGCAGAGTCTCCTGCTTGCCTGGTGAAGCTGGTGTAGAGGAGAGAGGTCGGGCCTGCCTCCACAGGTTTAACGTGGTCTCCAAGCGAACTGATCCTTCCGGGGCCCTGGGTTCCTGCCGAGGTGTGGGGGCAGTTACCGAGGTGGCCAAGACCATCATTGGCCCCCCGTGGTCCTGTTCTCTGGGAAGCAGCCAGGCAGGTTCTAAGCGCCGTGATTCTCGGCAGGGCTATTCCCTCGGTTGCCCGCAGATGGCGCTAAAGTAACACGATGGGAAGGCGGGGTGGCCGGGAGGGGGCAGTGGCGGGAGGGGCGGGGAGGCGGGGGAGAGTCCTGCCCATTCCCCGGGGCCTGCTCCAACCTGGTAGGGGAGGAGGTGACATTCACAGAGCCACCTCATTCTTTCTCTACTTCCCGTTCACGTATGACAGCCTTGTTTCTGGGGCCAAGAAGGACTCCCTCCGCGGCGTGTGTGTGTGTGTGTGTGTGTGTGCGCGCGCGCGCGCGCGTGCAATGTTTGGGGTGGACTGATGCCATGTCCAGCCACTGAGCCTCCCGTCAGGCTCAAGTCATTTCCTCCACCACCTTCCTCCACCTCCGACCCAGGCTTGCCCCGTGATACTCCTTTCTTCAAGCCCGGTTTCTTCCCCCTGGCTGGGGGGTGGGGTGGGGGAAGGGACTCCGGACTCTGTGAAACCCCTGCTGCAGGTGGAGGGAAAGGTGTGGGGTCTGGAAGCACTTGGTTTCCGGCCTTTACCTGAGAACAGCCTCATCCTGGGGTAACACTGCTCACAGAGCCGTGGAGATGCTTTCTTTTTAGTCTGTCTCGGCCTCTTCACTCTTCAGCGAGGAACTCATTCCCCTTTCAGAGATGAGGACACTGAAAATAAGAGGGTTGCCTGGGGTTGTGTGGCGAGGGGGGGCATGGGCAGGTAGGACCTGTGCCTGGGATAAAGGATGGAGTATGAACTGCTAACCCCATTCCTAATGCGAATACCAGCTCTGTCCTCCCACTCTTGGCTCCCAGTAGGAGCTCAGGCCAATCGGATTCCAGGATTTTCCCAACACCACTCAGGCTTCTTGGGTCTCTCCACCACCAGGACTTTCATTCCAGTGCCTTCAGCACAGGGCAGGGCATTTAACCCTAAAGGGGGTTCAGGGCCATTAGGGAGCAGTGGCGAGGGAGGGGTGCTCCCAGAGTCTAGAGCTGACGCCCAGAAACCTATGCTGGAGGGAGAGGGGTCTAGGGTCAGTGTCCTGGGGCCACTCTCCACGGTGCTGTGCTCCTGTCAGCTCCTGGCCAGCCTGTCCCGTCCACCTCTTCTGTGCATTGCCCCTGCCCATAGTGTTGGCAGCTTCTTTTCCAAATTCTTCGGGGGGCACCTGGGTGGCTCAGTGGGTTAAACATCCGACTTCGGCTCGGGTCATGATCTTGTGACTCATGAGTTCGAACTCTGCTTCGGACTCTGTGCTGACAGCTCAGAGCCTGGAGCCTGCCTCGGATTCTGTGTCTCCCTCTCTCTCTGCCCCTCCCCCACTCGCATTCTTTCTTTCTCTTTCTTTCTCTCTCTCTCTCAAAAATAGATAAACATTAAAAATAATTTAAAAAAAAAAAAAAAGGGCTTCGGGAAGTCCCGACAGCTGTGTGTGGGGTGAACTTTCATTCCCTCTCTGCAAGCGTTTAGCCCCCACCCAGGACCTCATTCCTCTGGCTAGCATTCCTCCAACTTCAGCCTGCATCAGAACACCCGGAGGGCTCAATGAAGCACATGGCTAGAGTTTCTGATTCAGTAAATCTGGGGTGACCCTGAGAACCTCTAGTTCTAACAAGGTCCTGGGTGATACTGATGTTACTGGTCAGGACTACTGTGCCTTCAAGGATTAACTCAGGGGGTCTGGGTTGTCTAAACCCTGGCCATTCCAAAGGAAGGTTTGGCCCTTAGCTGGCTCCTGGGAGATCACCCCTAAGCCCTTGGAATATTCTGCCTGATAAATGTGTCTTTGCATACCTATGGGCTTTGGGCCTTGTGGTATCAGATTAACCTCTGGAGGGGCTGGGGACTAAGTAACTGGAGTCAGCCATGCTTACACGAGCAGTTTCCAGTAGAAATATTGGACACCGAGGCTCAGGTAGGCTTTCTGGCAAGCAAAACTTCATTCATGTTGTCACATGTGGGCGAATTAAGTGCTGTCCCCATGACTCCACTGGGAGAGGACAACTGGAAGCTTGTCTCTTTTGGATTCAGCCCTATGTACGATTAGCTTTTGCTGATTTTAATTTATATCATTTAAAAAAAAAAAGATTTTAAGTAATCTCTATAGCCATTGTGGGGCTCGAACTCCCAACCCCAAGATCAAGAACCAAATGCTTCTCCAACTGAGTCAGCGAGGCGCCCCTAATTTATATCCTTTTTACTATAATAAATTATAACCACGAGTGTAACAGCTTTGCTGAGTTCTGGGTATCTTTCTAGTGAATCCTTGAACCTAAGGGTGGTCTTGAGGACCCCCAGTGGTAACCAGACTTTGAGAACCACTACTCTATGCTGTGGGACTAACCTCTCTGCGCTTCCTTTGTTTTAGGCTTGAGGGCTCCCCTAATCAATGAAATGCCTTAGAACCTGGCCTGAGGGTCACCTTTATGGAGTGCTTTGGCCTGGCACCCCATCTCCATAGTCCAGGGGTCAGGAGGCTGTGAATTGCCTGGAAGCCTGAGTGTTGCTTGGTAGGGTAACCCTGAATAGTCCTCCTGGGTCACTGGGCCTTGGTCTCCCCATCTATAAATGGGGCTTTGGAGCAGTTCCGCTCTCCCTGGGTGTAACAGGGCCCCCGGAGCAGCCACATATGGCAAAGCTGATAAAAAATATGCTGGGCTATGGGCAAGGGCAGTTTATTTCACCTGGCCTCCCTACTTCCGGTATCCAGGCCTGCCCATTACAGCCCTACTCACCTGAGCCGGGGACCCCGGGGTGCTGGGGCCCACAGGTTTCAGTAGATCCAGCCACTCAGTGCTGCCCCCTCCTGGGACCACCCTCAGGACAGTGGCCCACACTCCATGATCCTTGGGCCCTCCCTGTCCCATTCTGCCCTGGTCTAAGACCAGGCCCTGGATCCACACAGGGAAGTAGGCCCCATTGCGCCCACTAGTCACGTGGCTTTATTCACAGACTCAGCACTTGCTGAGGATGGAAGGAAAGAACATTTGGGGTCAGGCTGGGCCTGGAGATAAGGGCGGCTGGGAGGCCATGCATGGTTGGACTGGGAGCTCACAGGAGAGGACCCGTGGGCCGGGCCAGGCCTGTGCGGGGCAGGCCGGAGGCAGGCAGCATGCGGGAGGCCTGGCTAGAGCTGCACGGAGCAGATCCATCCAGGTGGTGGCTGTGAGGCAGGGAGGGAGGGACTGAGGGCATAGGTGTGGGGCTGGACAGCAGGGACCCCTGCCCCTCACTCCCAGGGAAACTACATAGTGGGACGATCAGGACTCCCGATGCCTGGTCCTGCGGCTGCCTTGGGACTTGGTGTGTGACTAGCCCATCTGGTCTCTTCTGGTGTCATTGTCCTGCTGATGCTTAGACATTTGCCTTGGGGTGACCCACATAGGGACACTCTGGGGACATTTTCAGGGAGGCTGGACAATCCCGGAGAGTGTGCCTAGGGCCCCGGCAGAGTGGGCTGTGCCTGGGGAGGGGAGGGGGAATCCCTGCTCCCCGAGAGAGAGGCAAGCTTGCCATCGCCCCAGGGGGTGCCGTCTCCCACAATCTGGGCCAGCCCCCCCGGGGCCAGAGATGACTGAAATGTAAACCTTCTTTCTCCTGACCCGCCCCACTGGCTCCCTAACAGACTTCCTGCCTGAAGGCAAACAAGGGATCCAAAGCCTGGAGCCTCCTCCCCCAGCCTTCTTCCTGGTGAAGAGCCTATTCCCACCCAGCAGGGAACAGAGAAACCAGTTCCCCGGGTTCATTCCCTGGCTGGAAAGAGCTAAGTTTGGAAAGTTGGCAGGGTCTCTCTGGGCTGTTCAGGAAGGTGACCTAGGGGCCTGCGAAGCCCGGCGAGGGCTGAGCAGGGCCCTGGGTCTGAGGTCGCAGCCCCTGCCCGCTTTCCACCCGGCTCTCCCGGGGACTGGGGTGGCGGGGTGCAGGTGAGGGGCCATCAGCACTGGCGGGAGGGGGTGCGGTGCACGGAACCGGGGCGCTTGGGGATCTTGCGCCAGCGACGCTTGTCCCAGCGGCAGAGCAGCAGCAGGCGGAAGGTGTCCCGGAAGGCTTTGTTGCAGAGTGCGTAGCACATGGGGTTGATGGTGCTGTTGACATAGCACAGCCAGTAGCCCAGCTCCCACAGCGTCTCGGGAACGCAGTTCTTGCAGAAGGTGGATACCAGCACCATGATGTTGTATGGTGTCCAGGTGAGGATGAAGGCCAGCAGAATGGCACTCAGGGTCCGAGCCGCCTTCTTCTCCTTGACCAACGAGAAGGTCTTCCTCTTGGCCAGCTGCTCCTTCCCGCGGGGCTTCTGGCCCTTGCCTGCTCGCTCACGCCCCTTCCGGGTGGGCCTCTTGACCGTATTGGGGGAGCTCCGGGGGGGCTGCTTGGCGGGGGCCTGCGCCTCGGGGTCCACCATGGGCATCTTGATCACCACCTCGGAGCCAGGCTCCTCACCCTCCGAGGACGTGAGGGACTCCATGGAGCCTTCGTCCTCTTCCTCTTCTTCCTTCCAGCTGTAGGCCTGCAGCAGCCTGGGGGCCCGGCAACAGCGACAGCAGCGCCCCGGAGGGGTCTCTGGCGAGCCCTCAGTCCCCCGCTGGGACCGCTCTGAGCTGCTGCTGCTGCCGCCCCCCTTACCGGGCGTCTCAGAGCCCTGCAGGGCCGCCAGCTCCCGGGCCCGGTTCTCCGTCTCCCGGTAGATGCGCCAGTAGAGCGTGCACATGACCGTGACGGGGAGGTAGAAGGCGGCCATGGCTGTGCCAAAGGTGATGATGGGCTGGGAGAGGAACTGGATGTAGCACTGCCCGGCCAGCACCGTCCGCTCCCCTACCAGGTACTGCCAGAAGAGGATGGCTGGGGCCCAGAGGATGAAGGAAACCAGCCAGGCCAGGCCGATCATCAGGGCCGCCCGGCGGGGCGTGCGCTTGGCTCGATAGCTCAGGGGCCGGGTCACGGAGAAGTAGCGGTCGAAACTGATGAGCAGCAGGTTCATGACGGAGGCATTGCTAGCCACGTAGTCCAGGGCCAGCCAGAGGTCGCAGGCCAGTGTGCCCAGAGCCCAGTGGCCCATGAGCAGGTACGTGGTATAGAGGTTCATGGAGAAGGTACCGATGATGAGGTCGGCACAGGCCAGGCTGAGCAGGAAGTAGTTGTTGACTGTCTTGAGCTCAGTGTTGACCTTGAAGGAGATGAGGACCAGCAGGTTGCCCGTCACTGTGGCCAGTGACAGGAGGCCTGTGGTGATCCCAATGAAGGCCACTTGCCAGGGACCCTTTCCCGGTGCCAGAACCGTGATGTTGGGGCTGACGGCGGGTGGGGCCGAGGTATTCATGGTGGCCGGGTGGGGCTGGGCGGGCAGCCCCTTTCTCTAGTCACACTACAGGGCTTCCTCAGGGGGAGGTCATCACCTGAAAAGAGAGGACATGGCCTTCGGTTGGGCTGCCGGTCGTCTCTGACAGCTCGGGGTGCAAGGCGCCGGGAACCCAGCCTCTGCCTCCTCAGATCTTTAGGCGAGACAGCCTCCCCTTTGCCCACCAGTGGCCCCACACAGTCATTTATAACGCACCTTCCCAGCCACGACTGGATGTGCCAGCGGCACTGGGGGGAGGGGGCTTGGGATCCAGAGATCAGAGTCCCCCTTCAGACTCCGAGCCTCAATTTTCTCATCAGGAAATTGCTACTAATTCTTGCCTTGCTTAACTCATGTGGCAGGAGTTGGGAGACTCGCTTTGTGTGCACTACTGCCAAATTTTCAAAGCACTTCACTCAATTTTATTAAAGCTCTCATTTACCAGGGAGTTACTACCAGCCAGACACAGCACTAAGTGCTTCATTGAATTACCTAATTTAACTGTCGTACATCTCTGGGACGCAGGTCTCTTACGATCCCCATTTCACTGAGGCAACCGTGGCTCTGAGCAGCTACGAAACCTGGCCCCCAGTGACAGAGGAGGTGAGTCTGATTGGGACCTGCTTCTCTTTCTTACTCTGAGCATGTGGAGCGTCAGTGGGATTCTTCCGTCGAATAAGATGGGAAGGCGAGGGAGGAAGATAAGGGGAAAGAGGTGTATGTTAGCGTGTCTGCAGGTTTCCCTGTGCGTGCGTGTGTGTCTGTGTGTGTGCGTGTGACAGAGATAGAGAGAGAGAGAGAGAGAGAAGGAAGGCAGCGTTTGAGGCTGGATCAGATCCTCCATGAGGGCAGCCGGGTAAGTTGCGCGGGGCCCGACTGCTCGCCTGGTGGTAAAAAGCCTGGAGTGAAAGCAGACAGCGGGGACGAGGGCCGCAGCTCCCAGGTAGGCAGGGCTCTGGCCCCAGCTGAGGTGTGGGAGGCCCCTTCTATTTCCCTGCTCTGTTCCTGAGTCCAAACTGAGTGGGGAACGGCGAGGGCAAAGGGAAGATCCCCCACATTTTTCTTGAGCCTGGAGTCCAGCCCAGGCACCAAAGGTGGGTAAAGGGAAAACCCTTTCTCAGCAACCTACTGGCTGGGAAGGAGGCCCCCGCAGCTCAGCCGTGGCCTTGCTGCTGTATGTTTTGGCTGGTTCCTTCCTGTTCTGGGGCTCAGGTGTCCATCTGACCATCGAAGAGCTGGGGTCTCCTCCCACCTGCAGCTGTGGCCTCAGGGACCGTATCATTGGAAAAACTCCAGGGTACCTGGGTGGGTCAGTTGGTTAAGCGTCTGACTTCGGCTCAGGTCACCATCTCTTGGTTTGTGGGTTCGCGCCCTGCATCGGCCTCTCTGCTGTCAGCGCGGAGCCTGCTTCGGATCCCATCTCCCTCACTTTCTCCACCCCTCCCCTGCGCATGCGCTCCATCCCTCTCTCAAAAATAAACAAACATTAAAAAAAAAACAAAGAAAAGAAAAATTCCAAGGGAGAGATGTTGGGCAAGGGCCCACCAAGCCCTGGTGCTCCTCAGGACCTGGTCTGTGACAGAGAGACTAGTGTGCTGTGCCTGTGAGGAGGTTGGGGCGCCTGGCTGGCTCAGTCAGTAGAACATGTGGCTCTTGATCTCGGGGTCATGAGTTTGAGCCCCACGTTGGGCATAGAGATTACTTAAACAAATAAACAAATTCTAGGGGCGCCTTAACGGCTCCATCAGTCAGCATCCAACTCTTGGTTTTGGCTCAAGTCATGATCTCACTGTTCGTGGGATCGAGCCCTGAGTTAGGTTATGTGCTGACAGCACAGAGCCTGCTAAGATTCTCTCTCTCTCTCTCTCTCTCTCTCTCTCTCTGGCTGCCCCTCCCCGCCTTTCCGTCTCTCTCAAAATAAATAAGTAAACTGAAAAAAATTAAAAAAAATTCTAATACTATGACAACAGCAACTGATAATGATAGTGACCACTGCTGTTTAGTGCTCCCTGAGGGGCAGTCCCCGCTCAAAGTGCTCCTGTGCATTATTGCATTTAATCTTAACAGGGAACCTATGGCCTGGGGTTTGCTCTTCTCTCCATTTCACAGATGAAGAAATTGAGGCTGAGAAAAGCAAGAGAACTGGTACAAGGTCACACAGGCAGGAACCAAGATTTGAGCCTAAGCAGCTTGTTCCAATGAAACATTATTTATAAAAACTGATGACTGGGGGCACCTGGGTGGTGTGTCAGTTGAGTGTCTGACTTCAGCTCAGGCCACGATCTCGTGGTTCGTGAGTTCAAGCCCTGTGTCGGGATCTCCGCTGACAGCTCAGAGCCTGGAGCCTGCTTCGGATTCTGTGTCTCCTTCTGTCTCGGTCCCAACCCCACTTGTATTCTGTCTCTCTTTCTCTCAAAAATAAAGAAAACATTAAAAAAATAAAAACTGATGGCTGGCCTGGAGGTCACAGTTTGCCAATTAAAAAATTTTTTTTTTAATGTTTATTTTTGAGAGAGACAGAGAATGCGAGTGGGTTAGGGGCAGAGAGAGGGAGACACAGAATTCGAATCAGGCTCCAGGCTCCGAGCTGTCAGCACAGAGGCCGACGTGGGGCTCGAACTCACGAGCTGTGAGATCATGACCTGAGCTGAAGTCGGACGCTCAACCGACTGAGCCACCCAGGTGCCCCGCTAATTAAAATTTTATTCTTTTAATTTTATGTATGTATGTATTTATTTATCTATTTATCTCTACATCCAACATGGGGCTCAAACTCACAATCCTGAGATCAAGAGTCGTATGCTCTACTGACTGAGGTGGCAAGGAGCCCTGCCAATTTGAATTTTATTTTATTTTATTTTACTTTATTTTATTTTATTTTTTAAAGAAAGCTTTACGCCCAAGGTGAAGCTTGAACTCATGACCCTGGGATCAAGAGTTGGACACTGTACCGACTGAGACAGCCAAGCGTCCCTTGAATTAAAAAAAATTTTTTTTTAATGTTTATTTTTGAGAAAGGGAGAGAGAGAGACAGAGCACGAGTGAGGAGGGGCAGAGAAAAAAGGCAGACACAGAATCTGAAGCAGGCTTCAGGCTCTGAGCTGTCAGCACAGAGCCCCAGGTAGGGCTTGAACCAACGAACTGTGAGATCGTGACCTGAGTGGAAGTTGGACGCTTAGACGACTGAGCCCCCCAGGTGCTCCTGAATTTTAAAAGTACTATGCTAAAATATTATTTGTCTTGCTTACTGAGTCCTGCTGCACCTTTTTCCTGCACCCAAAGTCAGGTGCTGGGCTGGACGCCGGGATAGGACTGTGCACGCAGGGGCTTTCCCTGGTAAGGCGCTGGTGAATGTCACCGGGCAGGTTGTCCTGTGCAACTCCTGTCCCTCTGATCTGAACTCAGTGCTATTTAGTTCCCATTGCACAAATGGAGCAACTGAGGCCCAGAGAAAAGGGGAAAGGCGGCATTGTGTAGCCCAAAGTCTCCTGGCTCCTAGCCTGAGCGCTGCCTCCCTTCCCCGACCCCTCAAACTCCGGTGCTTTGGGGCAGCTATGTAGCCCCCACTGGTGCCCTGGGCCACTACCTGAAAAGGCTGAGTCAGACAAGAGGAGCTTGCTGGCCTCAGAGGCTGTACCTCAGAGCTGCAGGGGCCTCCCGTCTGCCTGGGCACGGCGCAGCCTTCAACACTGTGACAAGCCCTCCACTGTGTTGGATTTGGTCCTACACCACAGCAGGTCTAGCCCTGGGGGGAGCTGAGACAATTTTGCCTTGGTTGCAAAATTTGAGGTGCCCCCAGACTCATTGATCAAGAAAACAATATTTTAACACAACATTTAAAGGCCTGGGGCGCCTGGATGGCTCAGTCGGTTACGCATCTGACTTTGGTTCAGGTCATGATCTCACAGTTTGTGCGTGCTAGCCCCGCGTTGGGCTCTGTGCTGACAGCTCAGAGCCTGGAGCCTGTTTCAGATTCTGTGTCTTCTTCTTTCTCTGCCCCTCCCCCACTTATGCTCTGTCTCTCAAAAATAAATAAATGTAAACAGAAAATTAAACAAAAAGAAAAGGAAATTGGTGGAAAAACCCATCATGAACAAAATTCGATTTTATTTTTATTTTGTTTAAATTTTATTTTTATTTTTTATTATTTTTTAATGTTTATTTAAAAATTTTTTTAAAGTTTATTTATTTTTTTTTAAATTTTTTTTTTCAACGTTTATTTATTTTTGGGACAGAGAGAGACAGAGCATGAACGGGGGAGGGGCAGAGAGAGAGGGAGACACAGAATCGGAAACAGGCTCCAGGCTCTGAGCCGTCAGCACAGAGCCCGACGCGGGGCTCGAACTCACGGACCGCAAGATCGTGACCTGGCTGAAGTCGGACGCTTAACCGACTGCGCCACCCAGGCGCCCCTTAAAGTTTATTTTTGAGAGAGGGAGAGAGACACACAGACAGAGTGCGAGTGGGGGAGGGGCAGAGAGAGAGGGAGACACAGAATCCAAAGCAGGCTCCAGGCCCGGAGCTGTCAGCACAGAGCCCAACGCGGGGCTCGAACTCATGAACTGCGAGATCATGACCTGAACTGAAGTCAGATGCTTAACCAGCTGAGCCACCCAGGCACCCCACTGTTTATTTATATTTGAGAGAGAGAGAGAGTGAGCTGGGGAGGGGCAGAGAGAGACAGAGAGAGAGAGAGAAAGAGAGAGAGACAGAGGATCTCAAGCAGGCTCTGAGCTGTGTGCACAGAGCCCAATGTGGGGAGATCATATCCTTAACCACCTGACCCACCTAGGTGCCCCTGAGCCAAATTTTAAACAAAGGCAGGATCTAACCCTGCACTTAACACAAAACAATCCTATCACCCATGACTCACCCTAATCCTGGCCTTGGTTCCAATGAAACTTTATTTACAAAAACAGACGGCCAGCCTCTGGGCTGTAGTTTGTTGCTTTTTTTTTTTTTTTTTTTGCCACTTGAATTTTTAAAATGTTACAATATTATTTACCTTGATTAGTGAGTTATTTTGTGTGTCCTCCCTCAAAACTGTCTCTCTCTAGCCATCTGATCACTAGCAATCATTTAACCTTTCTTTCCCCGGCCACCCTGCATTTGCCAGCTGATGGGGCTGACAGCATCCCAAGTGCCTCTCTGTTATTACTCCTGACTCCTTATTCTGAGCCACAGCCCAGCCACCTCTTGCTGTGCCCTTTGGCCTTCCAGATCCAGGCATAGCCCCTCTCTCAGCCCCAGATTACTCATTTGTTTGTTCTCTTTCTTTCTTTTTAAATTTATTATTTATTTACAAAATTTATGTTTACTTACTTCTTTTGAGAGAGAGAGAGCACAAGCAGAGGAGGGGCAGAGAAAGAGGGAGACACAAGCAGCAGGGGCACCGTCAGCGCTTAGCCCAGTGCGGGGCTGGAACTCACGGAGTGCAAGATCATGACCCGAGCCGAGATCAAGAGTTGGGCGCTTAACCGACTGAGTTACCCAGGCGCCCCTAGTTTTTATTGTTTAAAGTAAGCTCTACGCCCAACGTAGGGCTCGAATTCACAAGCCTGAAATCAAGAATCACATGCTCCACCAGCCAGGTGTCCCTCACAGTGCTCATTTGCACAGTAGAGGAGCTGACCCCGCCTGGCGTGTGGGGAGATTTTACAGGGTCCTGAAATCGACATCTCAAGACTCTGATCAGAAAGGACCCACGTCCTTGAGTGGAGGCTGTAGAGGCTGAAGGCTCACTTAGGTTCTCCCAGTTGGGGCTGGAATCACATTTACTTGTGGCTGAAACATGGCAACCTCTGACCCTCACAAGCTCTTGTTAAAGCTAGCTATAGCTTTGATGAGTTTTAAAAACGCTTTCACGATGGGGGAACTATGAGAAATGATCCTTAGAAGTGAGGAGGCTGGCTGGCAGTCCCGCTCCTTAATGGCTGGAAGTCCCTCCCACCTGCTCATTTTAATAGCCACATTGATGGGGCACCTGGCTGGCTCAGCTGCAGAAGCCTGTGACTCCTGATCTTTGGGTCATGAGTTCAGGCCCCATATTGGGTGTAGAGAGCGCTTAAATAAATTAAAACAACTTGAGAAAAAATAGCCACACTGATAGACCACCATAATTAATCACCTCTTGCATGCCAGGCCCTTGATGTATGATATCATTTCCTTTAATCCATAGGGCACCCCGACGAGGGTTCTTATCCCTATTTCACAGATGAAGACACTGAGGTTCAGGGGACTAAGTGACTTGCTGATGGTCTCACAGGAAGCAGTGGAGCTGGGATTCTGCCCCTTGACCTGTGGGCTCCAGGGCCTGAATTCTTTCCACTTAGTGGACTCCTCTACGCCCCACTTACCAACTGAAGGGCCTAAGGCCTCCCATCAGGGACAACTGGGGGAAGGAGAAGGGTAGCAGTTCTGCGGAACTAGACCCCGATTCTTGCCACTCCCTGGATCTTCTGAGCCCCTGAGCCCAAGAGCAGAGCCGTCAATAACTCCGCCTTTCCTCCACAATCAGAAGCAAGGGTCTGCCCCCAAACCTCTCTTGGACAGTGATTTGCTCAAGAGAACATTCCTGGAGGCCTCCTCCAATCCCTGCTGTGTGATCTTGGGGAAGTCACTTCCCACCCTGGTCATCTGTAGGATGACTGTTTGTGTGCGAGGGTGTGTGCATTGCTGAGTGAGAATAGGAAATGGTGGGGGTGAGTCTGTAGCTTTGTGGAGATGGGTTGGGACTCATCCTCTGAGGGTGTCATGTCTGGGGCACCGGAAGGGGGCAAGGAAGCAGGGAGGTGCTTTTTTCTCAGGACCGTGGCCTCCTGATAAAGGTTGTTGGGAGCTTTTAATAATATTATTAATATTATCATAGCAACTGATATTTGCTGACTGCTTACCATATACCAGACATGGCTCTAAAGATTATATTCAGGATTTAATTGACCTGTTACTACTCCTTGTGAAGCAGGTTTTATTATCCTCAATTTGCAGAAGGGGCAACCAAGGCTCTGAGACTGTAAGGACCTTACAGCTCATCAACGATGCAACCAGGATTTAGACCCAGGCAGTTTGCTTCCAAGACTAACCTCTTGGACCCCTGCCTACTCTACACTGCCCTTGTGGGAATCGTGAACTCAACAGCCTCCTCGCCCACCTTGACTGGCTTGGCCACAGTCTGAGTCAGTGAGGGAATCAGTCCTTCCTTTAGAATCTAGCCTGTGTGTGTGTGTGTGTGTGTGTGTGTGTGTGTGTGTGTGTGACAGTGTCTGTTGTCCATCTGTGTGATGTATGATGACAGCGCTGTGGGAAGGGGGAGGTCTAGCCATCGCTCTCAGAGAGGCAGGGTAGCGGGTGTGTCTGCCTCATTCGCTGCTTTATCCCAGTGTTTGGCACATGGAGTTGCTCAACAAATATTTGTGGAATAAATACATGAATATGTATATAAGGTCCTCCTGTTTGACTTCAGGCTCAGGGGCATGAGGATGAATCCACAGCGGTCAGGCTCCAGAGCACGGGCCCCTCATCTGTAAAATGGACGAAGGGATCCCTGATGCACCTGCTGTGGGGAAGCAGCATGAGGTGACAGGACAGGCACGGCTGTGGGTTGGGGCCTGTTAATGTTGGGAGAGGAAAAAGTCAGCCTGGGCTCAAAGAGTTAAGGGATGAGGTCAGAGCCTCTAGAACAGCTGCCCAGACTGTTGACCGCCAGAGCCTTGGACCAATCCCCAGGGGCTGGGGATCTGGCTGGCGAGAGGAAAGGGGAGGTCAGGAGCGATTGATGGGGAGAGGGATTCCTGAACACTTGGGCTTCCCGACTCTTACCACTGGCCAAGTTGTAGAGAAGGGGAGACAGAGAATGAGAGGGTGCTAGGGAAGAGATTCAGGAGGGAGGCATGAAGCCATCTTGTGATTCTGGGCCGGGAAGCTGGCAGAGCCCTGACTGGAGAGAACGGGTAATACTGGGGAGAAGGAGACACGAGGTGGGGCCTGTGGGGCTAGGCTTCTGGGATTTCACATGTGCTGTGAAGAGGGTTCCTTCTGGCTAGATCTCCTGACCGGTCCCTTCTGCTGGAGAAGCCAGCCTGTCCGAGGTGGCTCTCTCCCTCCCCCTGGGTTAACTTTTCTCTGAAGGTAGCTCTCGACCCGTTACAGGTGCACAGATTCCTACTTCTGATGCCTGGCCTCGGGAATCAGGGGCAAACAAATACAATTTACCACATTTTCAGGCTCAACAGTCACTGGAGTGCCAAATGGTCCTGGGGAGGGCAGCAGCCATCAGTTAAATGCTCATAAATGCGCTGCTGAGCCGGAAGAGGAGCGTCAGCCCTGGAACCACTGCCAAATACACTCACTGCTGATGGACTTTAACCAGTTGCCCGACTTTAGCCAAACCATGGCCAGAGCCAGACAGTCAGCAGGCTGGGCCCTCGACGTCACTTTGCCAAGGTAGCATCAGAAGTGCTCCACCCCTCATCACTTGCCCCCTGCTCTTCAATCCTTGCGTTCTCCTCCCCATTTCCTTTCTTCTCTCTCCCTCCCTCCCCCATCCTTCTAAGCATCACCATGGCATCACAGCAGAGCAGAAACCCAGCGAGATATTCACCCACCTCTCCCCGCCCGCCCTCCCCTCCAGAGCCCAAGCTCCTGCCTCATAGAGCTTGCTGCTTCCCCACCCCGTTGTCTTGCTCAGGGAGTGGGAGTGCAGTGCTGCGCTGAGGGCAAGGAAAAGGGGTCCCGGCCCAAGAGGACCCCTACATATCCTCTCTGTGACCATAAGCATGTCCCTTCTCCTTTCTCAGCCTCAGTCTCTCTGTCTGTTCCAATGGGGAGGCTCCTTTTTAGGGCTGACGTGACCTCTGCCTAAACCCTTCTTGACACTCTGGACTCCTCTCTGCACTTTGGGATCTGGTTCTCAGATCTCCAGGCCCCAGAGTCACATCTTCTGCAGCCCCATCTCGCCAGCCCCTCCCCTGCCTGCTGTATCGCAGCGGCGATCACGGTGTGCCTAGTGGCTGAGGTCAGGGGGCAGAGAGCTAACTCTTATCTGACAGCTCAGTGAGCAGCTGATTACTCAAGGACAGGAGACTGTCCGGCTCTAGGAGACAATCAGACTCCTTCCGGCCAGTTGGGTGGAGGGGGAGGGTGGTGTTGGGTCAGCCTGGGTGGAGCTGTGGGTATGTTTTGTGGCAGGAGGTGAACCCTTCTCAGTAGCACCGATAACCCCTAAGCAGCACTTGTCTGAATGGCCCAGGGAGAGCTGACCACCCCCTCCGCAGGGGTGAGTCTGCAAGAATCAGAGCTCGTGGCCTCCAGCCCATCACTACATTGTGGAGTCTGGGGGTCCTGGGATGGGTGCCTGCATGGGTGCCCATTAGTATTCATGCATTACCAGGACACGGGACTGAGACCTGCTCCTACGGGAGCCCAAGATACCGTGGACACAGAGAGGGCCCTCTGGGCCCTTGCACATGTCAGGGCCACGTTCCCTGGCTGGAATGGCCTTCCATGTGCCCATCTGTTCCCCGAGAGCCCTGGGGCTCTTGGTCTGGTCTCCTGCTAGCTTCTGGCCTAACACCCACCTTGGCATCCAGCTTGTCCGTGTGGCCAGCAACCTGGTTCAGTCCATCTTGGGGGGGCTGAAGGTGGATGGGGGTGGTGGGATTCAGGGTTCCCTGAGGGAGAAGAGGAGGAGGTTCTGGGACTTGGCACCCCAATGTCGGGGGTGGGGGTCAACCTCCCGCGGGATGCTGGTGGCAAGGACGGCCCTCTGGTCCCCTGACCTTTCCACTCTGTCCCTGGGATTCTGGGGCCTCTGCCCGCTACATGGTAGCCTAATCCCTCTGGGCTCCGGGTCCAGTTTCCTAAGGGGGGGGGTCTCCATCTCCTCTGCCAGCTGAACCCCAGAAAAACATCAGGTGTATCTGCTCAAAGCCAGGAGACGGGGTGTTTGGAGTCGCCAATGTCCAATGCTACACGGCCCCCGTGGCCTCTAGACCCCTCCTTGGCCCCCTCCGCTCTCTGGGGTTCATCCCCATTTCCCCCTAGCCCCGGCTTTGCTCCTAGGACCCTGCTTTTCCCGCCCCCACCTCAGTGGAGCCCCTCCCAAACCCTCCCAAATGTACTCACCATGGGACTGGCGAGGGGTCTGTAGGGTCCTCAGCCCCACTGCCTCCCCGGGGGCCGGCGGCGTCTCCAGGGACCCAAACACCTGGCTCCCGGGGGGAGCTGCGCCCTGTGCTGGCAGCCGGAGAGGCACAGCCAGTGATTGGCATGTCCCACCCCCTGGCACGCCAGCCTGGGGGGGGGGAGGGAGGAGAGGAAAGAGAGGGAGGGAGGAAAGGGAGAAAAGGAAGGGAGGGGGAGCTGGAGGGAAGCCTCAGGCAGCGTCTGGGGTTGGACTAGGCTCCTGGAGGGTGCCCCCCTCCTCCACTAGGGCACCTCATTCGAGCCCCGAGAGGGAGGGCGTAGGACACGGGAAAAAGGAGCCCAGGAAGGCTAAAAGTCCAGAACGGGAGAGAAGGCGGATACAGGGAGACAAACACCCACACCCACTGCACACAGACTCAGCGGCACACACACACACACACACACACCCTCACAAAGGCACACTGTTTCCCGGGGCTCCTTCCCCCACCCATCACTCGAGCCCCCAACCTGTGCGCACCCTGCCCCGACACACACTCCCCGGCATTCACATGCCTGCTTCCCTCACACACTCGCCCTGCCCCCTGCACATGCCCACGCGCCCACCCACCCACCCACCCAGCCCCACACCCTGCTCTTCCTCCCTGCTGTGAAGGAGCTAGATTCCTTCTGTTTGGAAATGACACATTGGGCCTCACGTGAGAGGCTCCAACTTGGAACAGACCCAGAGGGCTGGCGCACCGCCCCAGGGGCTGGGCAGACGTGGCCGCGTGCTGGGCTGCGTGCTTCTGCGTCTGTCCACGCTGCACGGCCCGGGTGTGAGGGTATATGGGGGTCTGGATGGCAGGGATGGGGGGGGGCCGTGTGCCCACTGCACGTGCTGCTGAGTGCCCCCCACGTGAGTGTCCCCGAATACCACGCAACCTGTGTAAATGCAGGTGTCGCCCTGTTGGTCTGGAACCCGGACGCGTGTGTACACGTGTGTCTGTATTCGGTGTGTGTCTGAGTGTTGCCCAACTGTGGAACTTGCTAATTCTGACAAGTGAGGCAGCCTCTACCTCCCTGCCTGCTCCACCCCCAGCTTCCACTTGGAAGACAGACAGACAGACAGGCAGACAGACAGCTCTCCTCCCAGCTTGTCAAACTCTGTCTCCCCTGACTCCCACTCAGGGCTCACAGGTGCGTACCCAAAGTGACAAACTTGCCCTCCCCCCACCCCGCCTCCCTTAAACCCCCTGCTTGGTCAGTACCCTCCCCCCTTTTGAGATTTCTGTGTCGAGTTGCCTCAGAGATAGAAGCCCTGGGGGCCCTTTGCCATAGAGACCTGGGTTCTGCACGGGCCTCACCTGGCCCTAGAGACCTCCTGGGGAGCTGACCGCAGAGGAGAGCCGGGGAGACTTCTGTGGGGCTGCTGTGTCCCTTGTCCCACGGGGCCATGCTGAAGCCCTGGGGCAGAAGGTAGGAAGGATAGGGATCATCTACTGTTCCCATTATGCAGATGAGAAAACTGAAGAGCAGAGGCGTGCTTAACACATGGTGGGCAAGTGTTTGGACTCAGGTCCCTTGGCTCTAAGCCAGGGGCTTGGGACCTGCCCCACTGCTTACTCGCCCCACACATTTCCCCACCGAGCACCCCCTCTCAATCCTGACGCCCGAAGGTTAACTTGGGGCTTCCTCCTCCGGCTGGAGCCCAGTTGCCAATGGAGCCAGATGGAACAAATCCGGAGTCCCTGGGGCTTGGCCAGCAGCCACGGGACGCCAGTGGTGGGCACACGTGGCAGGTACATGTGTGTGTGTGTGTGGGGGTCTCTGCTTCTCCAAGCCCGCTAGAGCAAGCATCCAGCCCACCTCCCTTCTGAAGTCGAGGAGGCACTGCAGCTTAGAGAGGAAGGAATCTGCGCCCCCCACCCCCTCCCACCTCGGGGTCGGCCAGGGGGTCAGCAGTGGGGTCAGAACTTCACCGGTCCCTGTCCGTGGGCGCGGACTCCGGCTGCCCCCTGCTGGGCTGTCCTCGGTTTGCGGCTGCGGCCGGTGCGCGCGGTGGGGCGGCGGGTACTTGTGCGCGTACACGTGGCTGACTGTGGGGGTGTTAGGCCTCCACGCTCCACATCCATTTCCGAGTCTGAATCAGGCTCTCTCCTTGCCCCCTCCCCCCAATCTCCTTGGTCTCCCTTTTCTCTTCTCCCACCGCCTCTGCACACGTCCCTTTAGAAATAAAAACACTTATTTTGTAGGCGGGAGAGGAGGGTGTCCAGCGCTCCCCTGCCTCTTCGCGAATGCCCCTCTCGGTCCCAGGCGGTTTCCTCCTCAAGTCCGCGAAGCCAGGGGGTTGATGCCCCCCTCCCCCCCCCCCCCGACTGTATGACTCTTTTCCGTCCAGACTTGGCTGGGTCCCCTTACCAGATGGGGAAACTGAGGCAGGAAGGGAGGTAGGGCCAGGAGAAGCTCTCCCACCCGGCTCTCTCACCGCCCCCGCACCCGCGCCGGATTTAGCCGCAGGGAGGCTGGGAACATTGTCTTTATTTTAAGCCGCCGAGTGAGGCACGAACGCGGCTGCTCGCGACAAAGGGCTTGGCTAAGCAGCGGCAGGCGGCGCACGTGGGGGTCCAGCCCCACCCCCGCTCGACCCCCCAGCGGCCCCGGGAGCGGCCCGGCCTGACCTCAGCCGGTTCTGCCTTCTCTCTGGCGGGTTGGGACTCCGGCTGGCTTAGGACACCTGGGTCTCGGCTCCCCGCCGGTGGCTATTTTTGGTCCCTTTGGCTGAGGATTCACTCCTCCCGGCCACCGAGGGAACGCGGGGTTGTCCGCGCGGGGCTGGGCCCCTCGGTCAGCCCCCTCGCGTGGAGGAGGAGAGAAGCTGTCCTGGGTGCGAATCCAGCCCTGCCTCTTCCCAGCTGAACCGCTCTGAGCAAGTTGGCGTCCTTCTTGAGGTCCCTGTCGTGGGGGTTAGAGACACCTCCCCGACGGGGGCTGTTTGACCAGGTTAAACGTGGCACTGTGGATTGCTTCACGTGAAAGCCATTCTCGTCGTTATTTATAACTCGTATTGAGCACTTACTACGTGCCTGGCGCTATTAAACGCTCCACATTCATTAACTGTTTTTTTTTTTTTTCTCCTCACAACAGCTCCCAGAGGGAGTGTGTATTATTATTCCCATTTTACAGATGAGTAGATTTACAAGGAGCGTGCAATCCCAGGGCTCTGTGCAAGGGTGCGGTCAGTGCGTCTGGGGCCATCCTGGGGCTGGCTGGGGTCCTGGTGGCAATATGCGGGCTCCAATTCCAGCAGACCTGTTGTGGGACAGAATTTTTTTAAGGCAGGGCATCCTGGCTGAGGGCTGCCAGGGGGTGGGGAGAGGAAGTGAGCCCGCCCTGGGAGTGTGTGCTGGTGAAGTGCGCTGGCAACCCCTCAGGTCAGACTCTCACCCTGGGCTTTGAACCCAAGTCAGAAGCTCAAACCCGGATAAACTTGCCACTTTTCAGTGTTGCTTCCTCTGTCCTGGGAGGAGGCGGGAGTGAGCGATCCTTCCCACCAAACCTGTGAAGCCAAGCTGGTTGGTCCTCAGTGCCCTTGGGAATGGGCGTGGGTTGGTGGTCTCGCCCGCTGTGGAGGTGGCCTCTATTCAGAACGGGGTGGAGGGGGAGGCAGCTGGTGGTCCTGAGGGCACCCCTCCTTGCCCACCCCCACCGGTGCTTTAGGACTTCAACTTCCTTATGCCCCTTTCCTCGCCTCCCCAACGGGTGGGGGCGGGGGAGGAGCTCTGGGAGAGACTAATTCTCAGATCAAAGAAGAAACTAAAATCCAGGGCAGGGCTGCAGATAAATCAGGCCTAGTAAGGGGCCCCAGAGTCCCTGACACCGGAGGGCTCGGCAGAATGTAGCCACAACAAAAGACATCATCATGGGACAGGAAATCGAGGTTTTCCCATCCGGTTCCGCAGTTCAGGCCTCCTAGAAACAATCTCTCTCCATTTATGTGGCGCCTCACCTCCGAGGCCGGGCTCTGTTCAGGGACCCTCGGGGGTAAGGGCGGAGGGCCCCTGGGCAGCCCTGCTCTACCTGCCCGGAGGCCTTGAGGTCGGCTTCTGAAGAATGGATGGGTTCAGGGTGGCCCAGACCACGGTTCCTCGCGCGGCCTGGACCTGAGCAGAGCGTCCCCTGGTCCTTCTAGCACGTGAGGTGACAGGGGTCGGGCAAGGTTGTTGGATGCTGGGGACCGAGGCCACCCATCCAGGACGAGTCTGTGAATCTCGGTTGCACGGGAGGCGCAGCGAGGAGCAGCGTTCCCGTTGGGCGTCCCTAAGCGTTCTCTATTCCCGCCTATAAGGACAGGACCTCAGAGTCCAGGCCACTTGCTGCCGTCTAGGATTTGGACGCATCGTGGAGTTGCGGCCCGGACGGAGGGAAGGGGCACTCTCCCCAGCGTTATGGGGGTCCTTGCTTCCCACTCAAATCTCTATGGCCAAAAAATGGCTGGGAAAATCTGATTAACGGCGTCGACTTTGCTTTGTTTGGCCAGTGGACACCGGGTCCCCAAGTTTTCTGCCACTTGACATATGCACCCTGGCCCTGGACTTGACCAGATGTGAAACTGCTGGAGAGAAGTGGTGCGGAGCTTTGGGCGGGCACCCCGAGCTAGATCTCCAAGGCTTCTCTCCAGACCTCCAAAGCTGAGTCTACGTGCCCCTGTGAGTGACCCGGGTGAGGCAGGACCGATTTCAGGGTCCCCTGCCCCTGGCCGGGCTAAGTTTGCTGCCTTGCCTCGTAGCACCTCTCCCCCCGACTTCCGAGACCGTGTACCTTGTCCCCACCCAGTTGGAGACTGAAGCTCGAAGCCCAAGGTGGCGTGGTGTGGGAGGGAGCAGGTGGAGTGGAGCCTAAGCCCGCTGGCTCTCCCATTCACCTCTCCTCGAGACCCTCGTCCCCCCGCCCCGTGGGCTCAGCAAGTACGTCAGCGGGCACGGTGGTTCCCCGCCGTCCTCTGTCTGGGCACCAACTAATCAGGACGTTCCGGTGGTACCCATCGCCCTCCGTACTTCCCCGCGCCCTCTGGTGGCCGGGCTCTGGCCCGGGGGTGGGGGGTGCAGGGCGAGAGGTCGGACAGGGCAGGGCGGGGCGGCGGTGTGCCCGGCGCCGGGAGTCCGTTTTCCTGCGCAGGGAGAGGAATAATAGTACATAGACCTCTTTCATGCCCTACAGTGCAGGCCCTTCGTTGGCAGGGGTGGGTGAGGGACGGCACAGATCCAGATCTCAGAAGGAAGCCGGAGTTGGCTAGGCTGGACTGCCGCCCTTGGCACTGGCTGTCGCAGTCAGGAGCGCTTTACGCGCGCTTTTCTCATTTAAGCCTCAACAACCCCAAGGTGCAGGCGCTGTGATGATTTCCATTTTACAGATAGAAAACTGAGGCCCAGAGAAGTTAGGTTAACTCAGTCTGCCCTCTGGACTCCTTCACAGTTTGCAGATTTTGGCCCCAGTTTGGAGCCTTAGTTGAGAACCCTGTGGTCCATTTATAAAGAAGGAGGGGCATCCCAGGAATTTGCTAAGCCAGCTCTTCATTCCGCTGTCCCACGTATTTAACAAACACGTAGCTCTGTTCTCAAAGTTTTACATGTTTTAACTAATTTAATTTTTGTAATAACCCAACGAAGTAGATAGAATTATTATCCCCATTTCATGGATAAGGAGACTGAGGTATTGAGAGGTTCCGTAGTCTGAGGTCGCATGGCCAGTAGGTGACAGAGCTGGGCCTGTTGATTTCAATCAGTGCTTTGTCTCTATCCTATAAAGGCCCCCCAAATGTCCATATCAATGAATCCACGCAGCCTTCCCGTTCTCCTCCGCCCCACCCCCCGCATCCCGGACTGTGGGGCAATCAATCTTTCTGCCAGGATCTAGGGCCCCCCCTGCCTCGCCCCCTTGGCGCCTCCTGTCAGCCCCAGCCACTGAAGGCCTAACCAGGGCAGGGATTGATGACTTTGGGCGACCTCGGAGGCCGCCTGTTTACTCCGCCTGTCGGCACACGCTGTGATTAACAGTGCACAATCGAGTTAGCGCCAGAGCTCCGAGGCTGAGGCTTGGGGAGGGGGAGGGGCCTCCGGGCTAGAGCCCCCTCTCCCTGGGGCCATCAGGGGTTGGCCTGAAGTTGGAGCCCCCGGGGAGGTCCAGAGGGTGCTGTGCCCTGCCAGTGGGGCTAGGAAGCATGTGGCCCTCTGGAGCTGCGGACAAACCTTCGCTGCCCTTCTAGCCCTTCTAGCCCTTTTCACTGAGGACTGGAGGCTCAGAACGGGAGGGGCTGGGTGCATATTAGAAGGAAGCCCTAACAGAAAATGGCTGCATTACTGGGAGGGAGGGAGGGAGGAAGCCAGGCCGGATCTGGGATTTGGAAGGTGGGAAGCAGCCCTGCTTGGGCCTCAAGTTGCTTACTTCTGGGGTGGGTATGTTTTTCTCTTAGGCCTGTTGCTCTCTCCCTTGAGCACACATCTAGCCTGCTCCAGCTTTCAGAGCAGGCTAGACATGCTTCCACCATGGAAGTGGGTCTGCACACCACCTGGGGTGAGGGAAGACAGGGGTAAAAGCCCAGACCCAGCTCAGCCCTTCTCATGGGGAGCCTTTGCTCCCTTGCCCTACATTCCAGGGAGAGGCTTCCAGGGTTTTAAACCAGTAGTTGCTATTTAAAAACCACACAGTGCAGCCTGTAGTATGTCCTACTTCCTCCAGATTGATAAGGCAGCCCCATCCTAAGGGAATAGTGTGGAGTCTATGCCCAGCACTGTGTTAAAGACAGGAAGGGAACAGGAGAAACCAGAGTCCAGAAGACAGGGGGTTGATGAACTAGTTGAGATAAGATGATCTTGGGAAAGCTACCAGGGCAGACCAGAGCCCATGAACTTCCTGGGAATGGGGAAAAAGGTGAAGAAAAGTACAGGGATGGTCAGTGGGAGCTGGCTCCATTGGGGGGGGGGGTATAGGCCAGGCTGGGGAGGATAATCTGGATCTGGGGTTTATGTAGTATGTCAAGACACCAGACTGTTTGAGTCAAGTTGGAGGCCCAGTCTAGAATCTTGTGTGAGGGAAGATGTCACGGCCTTCCTCCCAGCCTCAGTTTACCCATCTATAAATATGATGGGGACAGAGGTGTAGATGGACTAGGTGGTCCCCAAAGACTCTCCCAGCTCTGATGTTCTTTGCAGGTGGGACACCTGGGGTTCAACTCACTTCTGCCTTTCCTGGCCCTGAGACCTTGGGCAGATCACCGAGCTTTGGTTTCCCAGAAGTAAATCAGGCGATTAGGTTAGCCTAGTATTCCTCAAAGTCTATCTTGCAAGACATTAGTAGGTGTAAGTTATAAGAAAAAAGGCCTCCGTGATAAAATGGGAAATTAATTCGGTTTTCTTTATTGCAGAAACCTATCAGAACCTTTAAATGGCAAATATACACTGACAATCTCTGAGAGGCAGAGAAAACATGCAGGTTTCTCCAACTTATTTCACCACGGAAGTTTTTTTACATGAGCCTTTCTCAGGACTGGCATCTGAGGAACATACTTTTTTTTTTTTTTTTTGGAGACAGTGAACGGGGGAGAGGGAGAAGGAGAAGGAGAGAGAGAGAGAGAGAGAGAGAGAGAGAGAGAGAGAGAATCTTAAACAGACTCAACGCTCAGCACGGAGCCTGACTCAGGGCTCGATCTCATGATCCTGGGATCATGACCTGAGCCAAAATCAAGAGTTGGACGCTCAACCGACTGAGCCACCCAGGTGCCCCCTGAGGAACATACTTGAGTCACCGTGCACTAGCTTCCATAGAAACCCTCCAGCTCCAGCATGTGAAAATTCTAGGCATTTCCTCCACCCTTTAGACCTGGACTCCTGTCCCCATCAAGGGCTCCTTTCCCTGGGTCCAACCTTTCCTGGCCACTCTCCACCTCTGGGCCCCTTGTTCTACTTTCCTTAGCATGTCCTTTGTGCCTGGCTTCCTGTGACTTTCCCTGACTCTGCCCTGGAAGGCTCAAACTCAGTCCAGTTGCCTGCCCCTTCCCAGATCTTTTCTGGTTCCCAAAGGAACCATCTGGACTCTCCTGGCAGGGGTCAATGTGATGGCCACCCATAGCCCTGGATGTGGTTACCTGGTTCCCCATCCTGGGCCCCAGCCCCAAGTTTCCCCAGCCCAGCCTCTGGCCTCCAGTCCTCAGTCAACAGACCTCATTCCCTAGCTTACTATGCACCCTCTGGCCCCAAGTCTCCTGGCTCCCAGCTCCAGACCCTCTACCTGGAACCTCATCTTTAAGTCATAGTCCCATTTCCCACCCATGGCTCCCAGCCTTCCTCTCCAAAGCTGTTTTGGAGACTTTGGGTTCTACAGGGTTAACGGGTAACACCTTCCCTGTCCCCAGCTGTCCCCTATCCCCAGCTGCATCTGCAACCCATTTGGTCTTTGGGCCAGAGCCACAGTCAAAGGAGAGCCAGGGCCCCAGGGGAGTGATTACACATATCACATATTGGTAGGTTGAGGGGTTGCACTCCACAGTGTTTGCATTAAAATCCCCCTCCCCCTGCACAAGCCTGGTCCAAGGAGAGGGAACCCCTTGGAGGCAAAAGTATAGATTATGAACTAGAACATTCTAGTCAGGTAAATGGGTGGGAGGTGGGAAGTAGAGATAAGGGCAGAGGTCAGGAGGAGACTGGGGGGGGTGGTGTGTGTGTGTATGGAGTGATAAGCCTTACTCAGCGGGTGATCCTAGGATGAGGCTGGGGACAAGGGCCAGTCCCAGGGTGAAAGGAGCCATTTTGCAGATGTAGAAGCAGAGGCCCTGTGACTTCCCGAGGGCTAGCCAGCCATCCGATGGCTAGTGCCCACACCCACATTGTCTCCTTGTATTATGATCTCGGTTAACAGTTTTCAAAGTGCGGGGCATCGGGGTAGCTCTGTCGGATAAGCTTCCGACTTTGGCTCAGGTCAAGATCTCACAGTTTGTGAGTTCGAGCCCCAAACTCTGTTCGGCTCTGTGCTGACAACATGGAGCCTGGTTCAGATTCTCTCCCTCTCTCTCTGCCCCTCCCCTGTTTGCACTCCCTCTCCCTCTCTTTCATAAACAAACAAACAAAGGTTAAAAAAAAAAAAAACCAACCAGTTCTCAAGGTGCTTTCTCTCCATACTTCCTCCTAGAAATACTTTCTAGATGCCCCTCTAGAGCATCTAGAGATGCCCCCGAGAGGGGGGCCACTCCCTCTCTTGGTTCTCCTCCTCCCTCCCTGCTCAGTTTCCTTTGCTGATCTGCATCTTCTCACCCTCTAAACTTTGGAGTGTCTGGGCTCAGTCCTTGGACCTTCACACCCACTCCCAGGTGAATGTGTGCCACTCACCACACTGATGATTCCCAAATTTACGTCTCCAGCCCAGCCTCTCTTCTGAACTTGTATATCCAATATTTTTTCATCTTTAAAATGGGCATGATAATAGCTCTACTTCGTTGGGCTGTCAGGCAGATTAAATAAGTTAAGGCATGTGACGTGTCGCGATGGTGCCTGGCTCAGTTTGAACATGATGCCTGGGGCTGTGATTATTGTTGTCACTGTCACCATTGCTGCCTGCCAGCTCCACTTGGGAAATCTAGAATCATCTCAGACACGATTCATCTCAAACCCAAACCCGATCTCTGTGCAGACCTTGCCCGTCTCAGCTGATGGCAACTGTGTCCGGCTGGTGGCCTGGGCCCCAAATCTTGTAGTCATCCTTGATTCTATTCTCTCTCTCACATCCCAAATCACATTGATCAGAAACTCCTGTTGTCTCTTCCTTAAATATATCCAGGGCGCAGCCACTGCGGTCTTGGCCAGTGTCATCTCAGACCTGGATTACTGCCTCCACGCTGGTCTCCCCACTTTCCCCACTTTCTCCCCACTTTCACTTTCACCACTTTCCTCTACAATCTGTTCTCAGCACAGCATTCAGAAAGTTCCTTTTGACAGGGAAGTCAAACCATGTTCCTTCTCTGTTCAAAATGCTCAGACAACTCTTTCTCAGAGTAAAGCTCCAGGCCCAGAGACCATGGCAGGGCCAGATGAAAGCCCCTGAATGTTCCTTGAGCAGTGAGCAGACAAGAAAGGAGTGTGTGCAGGGCGGGGCTGGAACTAGGGTGAAGCAGTGAAGTGTTTGCCTCAGGTGTGAAATTTAAGGGGATGCCAAAAAAGTTAGTAATCAGGACACGTACTCTTTTATCTGTTAACGTTTATTTATTTTTGAGAAAGAGAGAGATAGAGAGAGAGAGAACGCGCACAAACAGGGGAGGGGCAGAGAGAGAGGGGGATAAGGATCCCAAGTGGGATTGGAGCTGACAGCAGGGAGCCTGACGCGGGGCTCAAACCCACCAACTGCAAGATCATGACCTGGGCTGAAGTCGGACACTTAACTGATTGAGCCACCCGGGCGCCCCATAATATTTTTTTTTTTAATTTTATTTTGAGAAACAGAGAGAGAGAGAGAGATAGAGAGAGAGAGAGAATCCCGAGATCGACTCAGGACTCAATCTCTTGACCGTGAGATCAGGACCTGAGCCCAAATCAAGAGTTTAACCGGCTGAGCCACCCAGGCGCCCCGGGATATGTAATATTTTAATGCAACATTAAAAAAATAATCAAAAACAAACTCCGCAATGAACAGAATACCAAGTAAGTATTTAAGTAAAGTCGAGTTTTAAGTAAAGACGCGTGGGCACACCACTGCGCTTGGTGGTGGTGCCCGCTGGGCCTGGAGGCACGAGGCACGCGCAGTCCGGAGAGGGGCGGAGCATGGGGGCAGGAACAGTTTGGGGCAGGGGTCACTCACGTGGCTCCCTCAGGTGAGGATGGTGCCCCAGGAGTCATCCGACCAGCAGGGGAGGAAGTGGAGAATCTCAGGGAGAAGGCCGGGTAGGTAGGTAGGTAGGTACCCGTGCGCCCAGCTGAGGTGGGACCAGGTGATGGGGCCTTGAGGTCCACCCTGGGCACAGGTCTCAGGGCAGCGCCAAGGGCGAGAGGCGGAGCCAGAGTCGGAGAGACGCTGGGCTCTGAAAGCGAGGCAGACAGAATCAGGGGGCGGAGTCAGAAGTTGGGAGGCGGGGCCAAGGCTAAGGGGCAATCCCGGCAGGGAATAGGGCGGGTCTAAAACAGACACTTGGACCAATGGGATTGGGGGAGGGGCCTGCGCACTGGCCCTGCGGGGGCACGTTTGTTCCGCCCCAGCAGAGCCAGGTGCACGTCATGCCCTCCTTCCTCCTCCCTTTTTCGGAGCTGGGACTATGTGTGCTTGTCTTTGAATACTTCTGGAGCTGGGCTTCTTGGGCCGGGGTAGCGTCCTATGAGCCCAGGAAGGGGCCAGAGTAGGCCTTAGGTGGGCAGATGCGCAGATGCGCTTTGGTTTCCTCGTTGGGCTGCCAACAGCCTGCATCCCCCCTGCTCCCACCTCTCTGCAGCCATTGTCAGAGCTCCTCATGGCCTCCACCTGCCCAGGCTCGGAACTGGTACCAGGACCAGGAAGTCTCCGTGTTGATCTGGACTGCAGATCATGCCACCCCCATCCCTCTCTCACGTGGTCTCCCCGTGCCACCAGTGCTAGCCCTGGCCAGCCCAGGAGAGGCAGGCGGGGGCCGAGGGGGAGAGAGTCACCAGATCTCAGTGACTCCCCTGGCTGTGTTTTGCCTTCCCGGAACTCGTCACTGCCAGCTCAGGGCTCGCTGGACGCAGATCACAGAAGAGCTCAGGAGTCCAGCAGGGAAGTTTAGGTTAGTCAAACTTTCTGAACAAGATCCCAATATGAGGGAGCACAAGCTACTGCAGCCAGGGCCTGGCCGGGGGAGCAGACTTGCTGCATCAGCACTGATCTCACCCTTTGTCTTTTCTTCTTTGTTTCCAAATGCTTGCACCTGTCTCAGGAAAGGAAAGAGTTTCACAGCCTTCTGAGTGACTCCCTTCATTGCCACCCCTTCTCCACTTCCAGGAAGGACTGAATGGCCAGGTGTAAGTTGGGAGCGGGTGGGCAAGATTCATGTGGTTTTTCACTGTAACTATAAGAAAAGTCTTCAGGGGAGCAGAGAAAAATGGAGAGGAAGGTGAGGGTATGGTGTGTGTGTGTGTGTGTGTGTGTGTGTGTGCACGGTGCAGTCCACTGCGAAGTCAACTGTCTGGGTTCAAGTATAGGCTCCATTGCTTTTTTTTTTTTTTAAGTTTATTTATTTATTTTGAGAGCAGGGGAAGGGCAGAGAGAGAGGGAGAGAGAATCCCAAGCAGGCTCTATGCCATCAGTGCAGAGCCTGATGTGGGGCTTGAACCCACAAACCGTGAGAGCATGACCTGAGCCCAAACCAAGAGTCAGTTGCTCAACCGACCGAGCCACCCAGGTACCCCATGTATTTCATAATTTTTGATGCTACTGTAAATAGTATTAAAATTTTTTTTAATGTTTATTTCTGAATGAGAGAGAGAGAGTGCGAACAAGAGAGGGGCAGAGAGAGAGGGAGACACTGAATCCAAAGCAGGCTCCAGGCTCTGAGCTGTCAGCACAGAGCCTGATGACACAGGGCACGAACCCACAAACCGTGAGATCGTGACCTGAGCAAAGACCAAGAGCTGGACACTTAACCGACTGAGCCACCCGGGCACCCCAATAGTATTGTCTTTTAAATTTCAATTTCCATTTGTTTATTGCTAGCGTACAGAAATGCAATTCTTTGAAAATATTGTCTATAACTTAGGACTTTGTTAAGCTCATGTTTTTGTTGTGGTGGCATTTGTATATATTCCAGTGGATTTCCTGCATAGATGATCAGGTTTTTTGGAACCAACGGCTGGCCAATGTGGAGTGGCCACTGTGGGTGTGCCAGAGGGCAACAGTGGGGAAAGTTGGGCATAGTTGCTTTTAATGAAATGGGCTTAGGTGGGTCTGGGTAGGAGCAGGGGGCCCACGGGAAGTGTCTTTGGAACCACAAGTCCAGGAAAGGTCCCTCCTGCCCCTCCCCCACAGCTGTCATTTCTCCATCCCTCGTCTTGGTGTCACTATCCATGAGATGCAGGGGTTCCTAACTTTACTTTCTGCCCCTTCTCTGTCCTTAGGAGGTCTGGAGTGAGACCAGCTGCTCCTTCTGCCCCAATTTCCCTTTCCACCTATGGGGGAAGGAGAAGCAGGGTTTGGGAGAGCCATTAGGGGATTCTTTTTAGGTGTCTGTGCTCAGCTGTCCCACTTTATGTCCAAACCACCCACTGTTTCCAAGAGCTGAGAGTCCCAGAAAGGATTCCAGGGGACTCAGTCTGTGAGAACAGGACCCAGGCAGCCCAGGAGGGAAGAGACCTGGATTCTGGCCTTAGTGCCACCAGAGTCCAGTTGAATGGCTCCAGGTGACCTCTTCCCCAAGTCTGGCCTTTTTTTTGTTTGTTTGTTTTAAGTTTATTTATTTTGAGAAAGAGAGAGAGAGAGAGACAGAATAAGTGGGGGAAGGGAAGAGAGAGAGGGAGAGAGAGAATCCCAAGCAGGCTCTGCACTGACAGTGCAGAGCCTGTTGTAGGGCTTGAACTCAGGAACTTGGAGATCATGACTCGAGCCAGGATCAAGAGTTGGATGCTTAAACGACTAACCCACCAGGTGCCCCAAGGTGTCTGATCCTTTGTCAGACAAGGCTGGATCAAGGAGCTCTGAGCTCCTTGTGGCTCTGAGGGTGGGAAGGCTAGGGGAGGGTGCAGCTACCTTCTCCCCAGGTCCTGTACTGTGTTGGGCAGAGGCTGGCCCAGAGTGTCTGGGAGGGAGGCAGGGAGGGTAGAACTCAGCACTCATGTCCACTGGCGGGCTCAGGATGCTGCCTATGTTGGCCAAGGTCATTGTCATGCTCAGACCCCTCTGCCTGTTGGTAGGATGAACACCTTGGGAGGCCACTGGGCTTCTGGGAGCCCTAACTCTGCCAGTTACCAGTGCTTCCTCTTTTCGCATTCCCTACTGTTAAATGCTTGCATTTACCTTGGCTGAAAGGGAAGTGGGAAGCAGATGGTTTCAGAACCAGGAAGCCTGAGTTCTGGTCCCAATTGAAACCTGCTTTGTAACTGTGAACAAGTTCCCAGCCAACCTTTGCCCTGTGCTCCAGACTATATGTCCAACTTCCTACTTGAAATCTTCATTTGGATGTCTGAAAGTCCCTTCAAATTTTACATGGTCAAGGAACGCTTCTTTTCTGTCTTCAAGTCTGCTCCTGTCCCAGATTTCCCCATCCTGGCACGTGGCATGTCTAACCACACCACTGCTCAAGTTCAAGTATCTTGATGTCTCCTGTTCCCTTATTTCCCTACATCCAAAATATGCATTTGGACGTTCTTCCTTTGAAACACATTCGGAGTCACACTCTCTTTCTCTCTCCATCTCCATAAACATTACCTGCCAGTCCACTCCAAGACACTTTCATTTTTGCTGGGACTATTGCACTAGCTTCCATTTCTGCTGTTGGCCCTGGCCCTCTATTCCCAGCCTATTGTCCACAGGAAGCCAAAGTGATCTTTAATTATTTTGTTTTCTTTTTAAGTTTTTAATTCCAGTTAGTTAACATACAATGTTCTATTACTTTTGGGCATGCAATGTAGTGATTCCACACTTCCATACATCAACTGGTGCTCATCATGACAGGTGCGCTCCTTAATCCCCATCACCTATTTCACCCATCCCCCCACCCCAAAGTGATCTTTGAAAGTCATAGCTCAGATCATTTCACATTCTGCTTAAAACCATCCAGTGATTTCTCATTGTGCTAGAATAAAATCTGACCTCCTTACAAATCCCTACATGATGGGTCCCTGGCTTCTTTGGTTCTTATCTTGTACCTTGTCCCTTTGCTTTCTCATTAAGGCCTTCGGACTTACTGTTTTCCTTTAATTTTTACTGGGGAGACCTACCTGATCGCCCTGATCTTCCTACCTAAAGCAGCTACCTAGTCACTCTCTTTTTCCTACGCTTTTCTTTGACCTCAGGTACAAAGAGACTTCAGTTCACGACCCTCTATTTTCATCTATCCTGGCAAAACCCCCTTATGTTCCACCCTTACATGTTTATTCCTCTTTATCTCCATGACCCAGTCCTACCCCTCCCTGCCAGTCACCTATTCTATTGTGTTTGATGTGTACTCTTTTATTTGTATATGTTCTTGTAAAACACGTATTGTTTTGTGTGCAAATATTTTAATTGACCTCATTGGTATAGGTAGCAGATCTCCTTCAATTTCTCATTTCATTCAGCATCTGTTTTGAAGATACTTCCATGCTGACATGTGTTTGCCTGCTGTGTAGTACTCCATAGTCTGTATTGCTGCATGGTTTACCTAAACATCTAGATTGCTGCTAACACCCATGACCTCAAGCGACACTGCAATGAAGGTCCTTGTACCTGAACCCTTAGGGGCCTTTGTGAGAAGTTTTCAGAGATACAGGCCCAGGAAGGGAATTGCTGGGTCATCGTGTGTGTGTGTGTGTGTGTGTGTGTGTGTGTGTGTGTGTACATGTGCGCACACGCACGTGTGTGTTGTCACTTGCCCTGGAGAATGGTGGCACAGCTTTCACTCCCCCCAGTGGTGCACGTGGGCCATGTGGGGATATAGGGGTCCTGTATTCCTTCAAGGCCACCAGCACTTGGCGCTATCCAGCTTTTTAATGTTGCCAGTTTTAATGTGTGCCAAGTGATGATCTCATGCTTCATGTGGTTAACCTTTTGGATTTCATTGTCTTTATTTTTAGGAAGTATTTTTTTAAATGTTTATTTATTTTTAGAAATTATTTTTTAAATGTTTATTTATTTAGTTTGAGAGAGAAAGAGAGCGAGCAGGGGAGGGGCAGAGAGAGAGTGGGAGAGAGAGAATCCCAAGCAGGCTCTGGGCTGTTGGCATGGAGCCCTACTCGGGGCTTGATCTCTTGAACCATGAGATCATGTCTTGAGCGGAAATCAAGAGCTGGGGGCTAAACCTACTGAGTCATCCAGGTGCCTTGGACTTCGTTGTCTTTAAAATACCTGATTAATATTTTTTTGCTCATGTTTCTACTAAGGTTCCTTCTTTTTCTTGTTGACTTGTAAGAATTTCATGTATATTATTAATATTCTTTCTTTAAATTTTTTTAAACATTTTATTTTTTGAGAGACAGAGAGAGACAGAGCGCAAGCAGGGAAGGGGCAGAGAGAGAGAGGGAGATACAGAATCTGAAGCAGGCTCCAGGCTCTGAGCTGTCAGCACAGAGCCTGTTATGGGGCTTGAACCCTCGAACTCGAGAGCATGACCTGAGCCGAAGTTGGACAATCAACTGAGCCACCCAGGCGCCCCCTAATATCCTTAATATTAGAATTTTGTCAGTGTTAAATGTTGCAAGTGTCTTCTCTCAGTCTGTCATTTGCTTTTTAAATTTGTCCATTGTGTCCTTCAACAAGCAGAAGTCCTTTTCAATATAATCAGATTGATATTGTTGCATATATTTCTGTCTCTGTCTTTCTCCTTCTGTCTCTGTCTCTAAACCCTCTCTTCTATTCTGTTTATCTCTTCTCGAACCAAGAAGTTCATACACATACTATGGCTTTGTGATATGTCTTAGTAGATGGTATAGTCAATCTCTCCTCTTTGCTTTTGTGTTTCAAAATTCACTTAGCAATTATAGTCTCTTTTCTTCCACATACATTTAGAGTACGTTTTTAGAGTTCCTAAAAAAAATAATTGAACTGAAATTCTGATTAGATTTCATTGAATTTCTATAAATTAATTAATTTGGGGATGATGAGCATCTTTATAAAATAATATTTAAACAAGAGCGTAGAGTCTCCATTTACTAAGATAATCTTAATATATATATATATATATATATATATATATATATATATATATATATATATATATATTTAGAGAGTGAGAGAGTGTGAGTAGGGGAGAGGGGCAGAGAGAAAGAGAGAGAGACAGAGAGAGAGAGAGAGAGAGAGAGAGAGAGAGAGAGAGAGTCTCAAGCAGGCTCCTTGCTCATCTTGGAGCCCGACTTGGGGTTTGACTCCACGACCCTGGGATCATGACCTAAGCTGAAATCGAGAGTTGGATGCTCGACTGACTGAGCCACCCAGGCTCCCCTAATCTTCATGATCTTAAAAGAGTTTCAAAAATTTTCTCCATGGAAGTCTTGGGTGTCCTATGCCAATTCCCTAATGATATCTAGCTTTTGGCATTATTCCGAATGGTTTCTTAATTTTCAAAGATTTTCTGGATTATTCTAGGTTATTGCTGTTGATATTTTGGTAATTTGATTTTGCATCCAGCATCTTTGTTGAACTGTTTTATCAGTATAAAAATTTTTTTTAATGTTTATTCATTTTTGAGAGACAGAGAGAGACAGAGCACGAGTGGGGAAGGGGCAGAGAGAGGGAGACACAGAATCGGAAGCAGGCTCCAGGCTCTGAGCTCTCAGCACAGAGCCCAACGCGGGGCTTGAACTCATGAACTGCGAGATCATGACCTGAGCCGAAGTCAGGCGCTCAACCGACTGAGCCACCCAGGTGCCCCTGTTTTATCAGTTTTAATTATTTGTTGATTTTATTGGTTTATTTAGGTAGATGATCATGTTCTTTCTAAATAAACAGTTTTCGGGGCGCCTGGGTGGCGCAGTCGGTTAAGCGTCCGACTTCAGCCAGGTCACGATCTCGCGGTCCGTGAGTTCGAGCCCCGCGTCGGGCTCTGGGCTGATGGCTCAGAGCCTGGAGCCTGGTTTCCGATTCTGTGTCTCCCTCTCTCTCTGCCCCTCCCCCATTCATGCTCTGTCTCTCTCTGTCCCAAAAATAAATAAACGTTGAAAAAAAAAATTAAAAAAAAAATAAATAAACAGTTTTCTTTTAAATTTCTTCTCTTTTTTTCCTAGTACACCAGTGTTGGCCAGGACCCCCAGGACTATGTTAAACAGTTGATTCTGAGGTCAAAGAGAAGGCACACAACTTTTCCCATTCTGTATAGTGCTTGTCTCAATGTTTACCTCTCTGGGTTCCTGATTTCCCTTACTTAGATGGTTGGCCTCGTTTCCCCTTGCTCTTATTCCAGCTCTTTGGTATTTTTAAGGATATTTTAAAATACTTTATACTTTTTGGGCTTATTTTCAGTGTTACTTCGTTATTTTAATGGAAATAGAAGTCCTTTTTTTCTAATTGATTTCCAGAAGTTCGTTATAAATGCTGGATACAAATCCTCGCAAATACCTTCTTTTACTCTTTTTGCATTATTTATAGTGAAACAGATGGCCAGAATCGAAAACAAATTCAAAGCAGAAAAATTTATTAATGTTCCTGTGTTGGTTAGCCCTTTTTATGTCTTGAGAAATCCTTTCCTCTTCGGCAGGAATTAATTTTTGTTTCAGATTGAAATATCAGCTGCATTTTATTTATTTCCTGTATGGATGAGTAGATGTCCTGAGACCACTTACTGAATGGTCCATGTTTTAGCCAATCATCTGCAATGCTTCCTCTGCAGGTTTCTCCTGTATGTGGGTCCGTTTCTGAACCCTGCTATTCTTTTCCGCTGGACAATTTGTTTTTTCCTGCTCCATCATCATTTACATAATCCATTACAGTTTTATAATGAGAGTTGATAATATGTCTTGATTTCTGGCAGGGCAAATCCTTCTACTTCACTCTTTGCTAAAAACTACCTTAGTTATTTGTGGCCAATTGCACTTCTATATATATTTTAGAGTTTGCTTGCCAGTTTTTGGAAAATATCCGTAGGAATTTTTTAAAAGATTTTATTTTTAAAAAATAATATCTATACCCAGTGTGGGACTTGAACTCACAAGCCAGAGATCAAGAATTGCATATTCTAGGACTATGCCAGCCAGGTGCCCCTCCTTTGGAATTTTGATCAGAATTCCATTGAATTTATAAATCAATATTGGCATGACTGACATTTTTACATCATCTTATATCAATTATGAGTTGATATATTATGAGATTTCCTATCCATGTACATAGTATATTTATTTAAATTTTTTAAAATACCTTTAAGTATAATTAAAAATTTTTCTCTGTATAGGAGTTAAAAAGAATAAATTTTGGGGACGCCTGGGTGGTTCCGTTGGTTAAGCATTGGACTCTTGATTTTGGCTCAGATCACGATCTTCTCCTGGGAGCCTGCATTGGGCTCTGTGATGATGGTGCAGAGCCTGCTTGGGATTCTCTCTCTTCCTCTCTCTCTGCCCCTCCCCTGATCACATGCATGCTCTCTCTCTCTTTCACTCTCTCAAAAATAAATAAATAAACATTAAAAAAATAAACTTTCTAACTAAGTTTTACTAGAGTGGAGAATGCAATTGATTTTTATTTATTGACCTTGTATCCAGCCACCTTGCCAAACTTTACTATCTCTAATAATTTCAGATTTATATAAAGGCAACTATATCCTCTGTAAATAGTAACAGTATTGATTTTTCCTTTCCAGTCTTAGTTCTGTTGTTATTCTGACACTGACCACACTCTCCAGGATAATATTAATTAGAGGAAGAGAAAGCAGGTGCATTGGTCTTGTTCCCAAGTTTAAAGGAGATGCTTCTAATGTTTCACCGTTAAGAATGACCTTTGCTGTGGACTTCTGGTGGATGTTCCATATCAAGTTAAATTTCTATTACTTGTTTTACTAGGACTTTTAAATGCATGTTAATTTTCATTAAAGTTTCTACCTTTATTGGGACTATAATCTATTAATATGGTGATATTAATATAATTTCTAAGGTTAAACTACCTTTGATTTCCTGAGATTAACTGTCCATGGTCATAATGTATTTTTTTTAATACACCACTGGGTTCATTTTTCTAACATTTTATTTAGGATTTTTATTTCTTTAAAATTTTTAAAAATGTTTATTTATTTTTGAGAGACAGAGTGTGAGCAGGGGAGGGGCAGAGAGAGGAGATCGAGAATCCGGAGCAGGCTCCAGACTCTGAGTTGTCAGCATAGAGCCCAACACGGGGCTTGAATCCATGAACTGTGAGATCTTGACCTGAACTGAAGTCGGACGCTCAACCAACTGAGCCACCCAGGTGCCCCTAAGATTTTTATTTCTTTTCTTCTTCTTCTTTTTTTAAAATGTTCATTTATTTTTGAGAGAGAGAGAGAGATGGAGTGTGAGCAGGGGAGGGGCAGAGAGAGAGGGAGACATAGAATCTGAAGCAGGTTCCAGGCCCTGAGCTGTCAGCACAGGGCCCGATGCAGGGCTCGAACTCATGAAATGTGAGATCATGACCTGAGCCGAAGTCAGACGCTTAACCGACTAAGCCACCCAGGTGCCCCCTAAGATTTTTATTTCTGAATGATATTAGCCTGTAATCTTTATTTCACAACAATACTCCTTCAGGTTCAGTATCAACCGCCTTCAGAGAATAAATTTGAGATAATTTCATCTTTTCTTCTTTTTGGGGGAAGCATTGATATAACATTGAGAGATTTGTAAATAAAAGTGTGGTGAAACTCACTTGTGTTATTATCTGGGCCTTCTTTTGAGGCAAGATTTTAATGTTTTCTATTCAGACTTTTAATTTATTCTAGAATTAGTTTTCCTATGTTATCTTTTAAAAAAAAGGAATTTGTGGGGTGCCTGTGTGGCTCAGGTGGTTAAGTGTCTGACTTTGGCTCAGGTCATGATCTCAATGTTCCTGAGTTTGAGCCCCACGTCAGACTCTGTGCTGACAGCTCAGAGCCTGGAGCCTGCTTCAGATTCTGTGTCTCCCTCTCTTTCCACCCCTCACCCTATCAAGCTCTGTCTCTTTCTCAAAAATAAATAAACATTAAAAAATTGAGAAAAAATAAAAAAAAGGAATTTGTGAATTTCACATAGACTTTAATATATGCAAGTTTAAAAAATGCTTATTTATATTTGAGAGGGGAGAAGGGGAAGAAAGAGAGGGAGACAGAGGATCCAAAGTGGGCTCTGTGCTGACAGCAGAGAGCCTGATGGGGGGCTCAAACTCACGCACCGTGAGATCATGACCTGAACCAAAGTCGGATGCTTAACTGACTGAACCACACAGAAGCCCCAATTTCATGTACACTTTAAATTTATCGACATAGACTTGTTCATAAATATTTTGTGTCTTTGTAATTACATCTGTAGTTCAGTTTCTTTTTTATTCTTTTTTTTATTAAAAAAATTTTTTTTTCAATGTTTATTTATTTTTGGGACAGAGAGAGACAGAGCATGAACGGGGGAGGGGCAGAGAGAGAGGGAGACACAGAATCGGAAACAGGCTCCAGGCTCTGAGCCATCAGCCCAGAGCCCGACGCGGGGCTCGAACTCACAGACCGCGAGATCGTGACCTGGCTGAAGTCGGACGCTTAACCGACTGTGCCACCCAGGCGCCCCTCTTTTTTATTCTTAATATTTGTTTATGTCTTCAGTCTTTTATTTCATTTTACTTTTTTGATTATGGTTACCAGGGATTTGTCCACTTCATTGATATTTTCAAAGATCTTTTTTTTTTGTTTTTTTTTTAACGTCTCTTTTATATCTTTGTTTTCTATTTAATTTATTTCTGGTACTATTACTACTATGTGTGTTTTTGCAGGTAAGATAACTGAGCATTTGGACCAACTACCTTGTAAACCAGAGCCGTATTCTTAACTATTGTACTTTCTTTGGTCTTAAAGTGTAATTTGACTCCTACCAGCATAGCTACCTAATTTCCTTCTGATTAATATGTGCTTGGTGTATATTTTCCATTTCTCTTATATTTAAGATTTTCATGTGCTAACATTTTAGATAGGTCCTTTGTAAACTGCATGAAGTAGTAAATAAAATCAACTTGGAATACGTCTGCCTCTTAACTGGTAGGTTTAACCTATTTACATTTATTTTGGTGACTGATAGAGTTGGAATTATTGATGCCATCTTACTTTTAATGTTTAATTTGTCTTAATTTTTGTGTGTGTTTTTCCTCCTTTCTTATCTTAAAAAAAATAATTGATTGACCTTTGTGCCCTTTCTGACTGGAAGCCTCTGGCTTTAGGGCCTGATTGTCCCATCCCAGGATTCTTACCCTACATCCTACAGCCCACTCACACCAATTTGTAACTGCTTGGCAGTCTCTGTCAGTAGACTGTTAACTTGTTGAGGTCATGGATAGTGTTCTCTTATTCACTTTGTATCCCCAGTGCAGAGTCTGACACAAACTAAGTGCCTTTTGAAAGACTGTGTTCAATAAATGAATGCTGAATTAAACTAACATAGTTTGGCCTCTTTAAGGATCCCCACCCAATTCCTATCAAGTCTTTACCCAGCTTATCCTTTCAGGGAGCCCTAAATATATTAGATGGATGCTAACCCCAAGTGATCAGAGCCACCAAAGAGGCCATAGTTTGACTTTCTTTCTGCCCTGGGCACTGCTTACTCCAGGAGAGGCCCTGAGAGGCAGGGGTGCTGGGAGAGATAAACTGTTTTAACTTGAGGAAGGAGCAGAGGTCTGAATTTGTCAGGTCTCCTGGTCCACTGAATCCCTGTGATTCAGGAGTCCCCATGAGCCTGGCCCTCCCAGGGCCCTTCTCAGTCAACGTCAAGAGTTGCTGCTGTTGTCAGGCATAGCCATACCTGAGAGGAAGCGGCAAACACAATAGGCTGGGAAGTTGGGTGTAAAGGCAGCTCAGGTGCCTGATTCCGCTAACTGCAGACGGGTCCAGATCAGCACCTTTTGGCAGCCCAGCATGTGGTGGGGAGAGGAAATGTGTGGAGAACATATTGCTTTCTCCTCTGGCCAGTGTTCTTGGTTGTCTTGCCCATGGTGCCCTGGACAATCTAACAGATGCTTGTGAGGCTGCCCAGATATGACCATGAGGTGGCTGCTGACATGGAAATTGGGGAATAATAAGGTGAGAGCTGGCGTCTTAGGGAGGCTCGTTGCCGCTGTCCAGGGTCCTGACACATCCCAGAGCATCTCCGTGGAGGGGCACACACCCTCTCATCACAATCACACCTGAGTATTGGGAGTCTGGTTGCTGCTGTCCAGGGTCCTGACACATCCCAGCGCACCTTGGTGGAGGGGCCCACAACCCCTCATCACAATCACTGCAGTGTGTATAAAACAACTCAGGTGACTGAGTCTCAGGCAAGTCCTGTTGATTGTAAGGTAAGCTAGAAACTTATTAATCTATTAAAAAATTTTTTTTTTCAACGTTTATTTTTGGGACAGAGAGAGACAGAGCATGAACGGGGGAGGGGCAGAGAGAGAGAGGGAGACACAGAATCAGAAACAGGCTCCAGGCTCTGAGCCATCAGCCCAGAGCCTGACGCGGGGCTCGAACTCACGGACCGCGAGATCGTGACCTGGCTGAAGTCGGATGCTTAACCGACTGCGCCACCCAGGCGCCCCGAATTTATTTTTTTTAAAGAGAGAGAGCGAATGGGAGAGGGGCAGAGAGAGAGAGAGGGAGACACAGAATCTGAAGCAGTCTCCAGGCTCTGAGCTGTCAGCAAAGAGCCCGACGCGGGGCTTGAACTCAGGAGCCATGAGATCATGACCAGAGCTGAAGTTGGACGCTCAACCGACTGAGCCACCCAGGCGCCCCGAAACTTATTATTATTATTTTTTTTAGAGAGAGTGAGAGAGCAAGAGAGCAGAAAAGAGGGAGAGAGAGAGAGAGAGAGAGAGAGAGAGAGAGAGAGAGAGAGAGAGAGAGAATCTTAAGTAGGCTTCACACCCTGCGCAGAACCCAACACAGGGCTCAATCCCATGACTGTGAGATCATGACCTGAGCTGAAATCCAGAGTTGGACGCTCGACCAACCGAGCCACCCAGGCACCCCTAGAAACTTAATTTTTAACAAACTCCCAAGGCTTGGAAACTGATGCTATGAGGTGTGGCTGGTACTTTGGCTGTCGGCCTATGGTGACTCCTGTCAGACCTCTCCCAAGAGATAGTGATCTTTAAATTATTTTGAAAAATCTTTGCAAATTTATGCTTTTGCAAAATAGATATGAATGTGGCTTATCTTTTATGAAGGATAAAGCTGATTTTGAGTACCTTTGATCTGATACAACATTTCTACTAATAAAGAATATTATTCTTTAGACCAATACCTCCATTTTATATATGGAAAAACCAAGTCTTAGAGAGGTTGTGTAACTTTCCCATGGACTCACAATAAGTTGTATATCTGACACTTGTTCCTAGCTCTTACTGATTCTTAGGTCTGTTTTTATTCTGTGACACTCACATACAAGGCAGAAATAGTGAGAAGTGCCTTCTTCAGGGTGTCAGGAAACCTAGATCCTTGTCCTTCTTTGGCTACTTACTAGTTATATGATTGTACTTTTTTCTTTAAAAAAAGTAAACATTATTTCCTTGTTACAATTATAAAAATAACAAATTATCACAAAAGTTCAAAAGTGTGGTAATGAAAAGTGAAAACTTCTCTTCTTTCCAACTCCACTCTTCAGAATTAATAACCGACAGCTTTCTTGGGTTCCTTCCAAACAGTTTGAACATGTTATTTACCATCCTCAAACCTGAGTTTTCTCATTGGTAAAATTCAGATAATGGTACTACTTGTGTTGGCTTTACAAGCATATTTGGGGGGGGGCGGTAATTGAAATGAAGCGAGGCATGGAAAGTGTTGATGGACTGTTGGGTGATTCCTATGGACTTTCCAGACATGGTCAGGCTTGGGTGGATCAGTCGTGTGTCCTTCCCTGGATTGTCAGCGATGCCTCCATGTCCAGCCCAGAGAGCTCTTTGCTCCTGATCCAGCGTTATCCACCACTGACCTGCCTGGCAATGTCCCAAACATCAAACTTGCGACCAGCATTCCTGCCATGAAAATGGATTGGCTCAGGTGGTGCAAGGTCTTGTGTGTGCACATGAGGTCCCACTGTGAGGAAGGAAGAGCTGGGTCAAGGAAAGCTGGACTGGCCACAGGGAATCCTTGCTACCCTTCTCCTGTGGGGCTGAGGATCTTGAATTGGGACTAACCCATAAGGGACACTTCCATCCTCCTGACACACAATGTTTCTCACCACCGTCTCCTGGGGAGATTGATTCGAGTTATTTCAAAACATGTGAAAGATGCCTTTTGGGGTGGCAGCTTAGACTACTCCCCTTTCCTTGAGCACTAACCCTTCACCCTCATGAGCTCCTGTCACTCTCTGGGCACAGCTGAAGAAACCTGACCCAGGAGCTGGGCTGAGCTGGGAAGAGGGGAAGAGGGGAGAGGGAAGAGGGGAGAGGGGGAAATTCTAGTCAGAGAGAAGTCAGGGAGAGAGCTTAGTCAGTGCCAGAGAAGTAGAGATGAAGACTTCCCTTCAGCTACCTCATCCCAGTCACTCAAAATGTTGGGCTCGAGTTCTTGGCCTTGGGTTCTGTGAAATACTTTTGCATCCTTCCATTAACTTTCCATAAACAAATTTGAGAGAGCTGTGGTTATTTGCAACCCTGAAATAAACAGCAATCGAATACTGTAACTGATAGTTTAAATTTTATTGCTCTTTTTAATGAATATAAGAAAAAGTTGTCATTTTGAAAGTACTTGTGTTCTAGGGGGAGTAAAATAGCCTGCAAAAAAATCATACGGCTGACAGGTGTGCCATTACAATTAAGTAAAAATAATAAATATATGTGGCATTTCCTTTACAGTTAGGAGCTAATTTTTATACACTTTTGACTGGATTTAAAACTGTCATTTCTTTTGTTAACAGAAAAAAGGAAAAGGGGCTGGCATGATCAGGAAAATTAGGGAATGCCCCCTAAGATGTGTTAATATACACACAAATGAATTCATCTTTCAAGTGTAGTTACTTGATAATTTTGATTTGGTTGGAGACAAATCCCTATTTGTGAATATAATTATTACTTTTACCATAGATACACACACTCATATGTTGTAAAATTTGGGATGTCAGCATTTGAATACTCTTTCCCCACAGCAATGGAGTTTATTGCTGTTTTATTCATATAACTGCTATTCTATAATTCCAGGTGTTTTCTGATATAGTTTTATTTGAAAAAGATTATGGGGCTGCGTCAGGCTGGGAATTAATTTTTAACAATACTTTGGGGCACCTAGGTGGCTCAGTTAGTTGGGTGTCTGACTCTTGACTTCAGCTCAGGTCGTGATCCTGGGGTTGTGGGATCGAGCTCCACATTAGGCTCTGTGCTGAGAGTGCAGAGCCTGCTTGGGATTCTCTGTCTCTCTTCCTCTCTCTTCCTCTGTCTTTCTGTCCCTCCTCCCCCTAAAGTAAAATTAAAAAACCCCTCCAAAACCCCAATACTTTAATGGAAAGACCTGAACGGCATATGACTGTGGAAATGCATGTGGAACATACTGTGGAGATGCATGTGGGACATACTCTGGTGTGTGGGTTAAGGATATTATAGACAGGAGCCAAGGAATGGAAGGATAAGAAGCAAGAGGGTGCAGGAAAGAGGTCAGAAGTCAGAGAAGTGCGATGAGAACAAGATCTGTATGCAGTTTAGTGATGAAATCTATATGTAGTCCAGCTTAGAAATTGATCCATGAATACGGGATACTCAGAAACTATCTCTTTGCCTCTGGTCCTGCTCTAAGGTCCTTGTCATCTGCAAAAGCACCAGTTGCATGATGGTTATACCACCTGAGGGTTAGTATTGGCTTTTACCATCTGTGTTCTCTTCCTGTGCACCGGAAAACCCAGATATCAAATGTTGCTGTGTTCTCCCAGGCTTCATGTGTACTTTATCACTAACAGGAAACAATGTCTTGGAAAAAACATTTTGGATTTGAGGGAGACTAAGAGAATTGATGCCGAGGATGGCTCTGCACTGCTAACTTGATAAAGACTCTGATAAATGACAGATGCTATGATACTGGCCTCAGGGGAGAGAAAAGGAGAAAAAGAGAAAACAAATGGCTGTGGGGGACCAGGAAGCAGAAAGGTAAAACGGTGGCTGTTCACATCTGCAGAACAGGAATGAACAAGGAGAGTCAAGCTGGGTCATTCATAATAAGTCATGCCCTCCCTGTCGTACAGTCATTGGATCAAAGGGGAGGCACATGGCTCAAGCCAGCCAATAAGTCTTTTCTAGAAATTTTTTAAGGTTGGAACTGAGAGGAGGCGTCTGGGTGGCTCAGTCAATTAAGAGTCCCACTCTTGGTTTTGGCTCAGGACATGGTCTCACGGTCTTGTGAGTTTGAGCCCCATGTTGGGTTCTGCGCTGGCAGCGTGGAGACTTTTTCGGATTCTCTCTTTCCCTTTCTCTCTGCCCCTCTCCCACTCATGCTGTTTCTGTCTCTCTCAAGATAAATAAATAAACTTAAAAAAAAGTTGGAGTGGAGGAAGTCAGCTCTTGAGGAAGCTGACTTAGGAGTGAGCCCAAAATGGTCAGTGGCCACCTTGTGAAGGGTCTTGTGCATTGTGGACATACCCAGAATGCAAAGAGAAGCATAGGCTAGAGCCAGCAAAGGTCCTGATGACTTCCATGTCCTCAGTTCTCATTATCCCTAGCACCAGCTCCACCCTTGCCTATCTGTGGTTATGGGAGACTTTGTATACTCTTTTAATGCTCAAATGAGCTTGAGTTAAACTATAGCGACTTGCAAACAAGGATTCTGACTACCATAGCTCAGATGGAATCTGCTAGTTATTGCTCAGGACATTTAATTCAGAAGAAAATAAGGAGAAGAGCTCAGGCAGGATTTTATTATAACCTATACCCAGCATCTTTTTTTGTTATATTTATTTATCTTTTGCTTTGCTTTCAGAGTGCTGAAGCATCCCCTTGGGTTATCGGGTCATTCCAGGGGACAAGCTGGGACTTGTTTCTTTCAGGTGACCTATGCTATTGTGCTTTACAGATACAGCTATGTGGCCTGGGTGGAGTGTTTTCACCGCAATCAGGCTGCTTGCTTAAGCAATTCCTGTTAACGTGTGAGCCATTTCATTTGCTTTACAACTCAGAAGGTCCGGCTTCACACTGTAAACTGCCGATTATCCTAATGAAACGTTCTCTTGTACAGGCACAAGCTTTGACATTACTGGCTCAAATAAGAGGTATGCTGGTTGTACTTTTGAAATAAGACTTTTAGTGCCCCATGTTGTTGTGTGGTGGTGGATGATGGTCCCATCCTTAGCATCTATTGGAAGAGGATTGTATTAGCCTTGGCATCTGCGTACATCTCTGGGAATGAAGAACTATATGAGTCTGACTTTGTCAGCCAATGAAACCAAAAAATGATAAAGAGATTACCACCAAGTCTCCATTTTGAAGGAAATGCAAGGTGCTCACTTACTCAGATTCTTTGTCCTACATGGCAAGAAATACGAGCTTTGGATCAAACTGCCTCCTCTTTTGAACAGAAGAGCAAGAGGTAGGTTGATAGATCCTAGAGTACTGTCAACTTTGGGAAGAGGAATGTGGAGTTTTAAGAAGGGAAATGGGGAAGCAGAATCGGAAAGATTGATAACATATAAATTAAGAGGGGGTGGACATGAATGTCTTAGAACTTGGGTTGAGGCTGGCAAATAATGAAGAAAAGACCCCCCCACTCTGCATGGGGGTGGGTGGCATATGATCTCTGCATACATCAGAGGGAGGAGGACTAGCCATGCTTGGTCACCTTCTGCTTCTGTGTCTTGGGTCTGCCTAATGGGAGCATGGCTTAACTTGGATCAATTCAGGCAGATGCTGCATTAGGTAAATTTGGGGACTGTGCCCTACCAGGGCCCCTTCTTAGCGCATCTTCTCTGCACGGCCCTGACTAATAAGCAGTGGGCTGTGTAATTCCACTATATTGCCCCTTGGCATGATGATTAGATGAAGTGTGGACACCTGAGCCAGTTGTGGGGTAAGAGGAGGTTCACCAGCGTGTTGCACTGAGCCAATCAGAGCCTTTGCTAAGAATTTGAGTTAAGATGCACACAAGCATTCTGGTTGGTGGTGGGTCCTAAATCTGAGAGATAATGGAGTAGATATAGGGCTGGTGGTCATCTTGCAAGATGAATATGCAGACGAAATGTGGTGAGAAGGAAAGAGTAATGGAGTAAGTGTATAGAGATGCCTCTGGTACTCTAATTCCTGGCTCCAGTTTCCCTGAGGCCCAGACACATTTTGTTTCTTGTCCCTGGATTCCCTAAAATCTCTGTATTGTTACAGTAACGCTCCTTTTTCCCATGAGCTGATTTGAGAGATCTTCTCTTCCTTGCAACCAAAAGACCATTGACTAGAACAGATGTTAAGGGCATAATCAACGTGATAGCTACAAAGTACAGAATTCAGCTGGATGAACCACTTAGCAGGCCAGGGTAACACTACAATTGTGTGTGTGTGTGTGTGTGTGTGTGTGTGTGTGTGTGTTTGAGGGGCATTAAGTCAGTAGAGATGAAATGACCCCTCATAACTCTGTTCTCTTTCCCAACTTAGTTTCTTGGCTGCTCTCCATCTCCTGGCCTCAGCTGCTGAGAGCTATTTCTAGATGAAGTCAGTAAACTGTTTTTGTCTCTAGGACTCTGACCCCCAAATTCCCTGCTCAGGTATACTCCCTTTTCCTTCTACCACTCACACACCTCCTTTCTCTCTTCCTCTGTATCACCTCCCTGCCTCCCTACCCTGTAGAATTTTCCAATCCCCCAGGGAAACCAAAACAGAATATCAAACTTGCAGAGCAGTGTCTCTCTCTGGTGGGGGCAGAGGGGGTAAAGAGCAGCTTCCTGTGAAAGCTTCCATAATTTCCTCTACCAGGAAGTCTGCAAATCCAACCACTGTTGTCTTACCCATATTTTGGGCAAAGGTCTTCATAGCTCCAGTGTTTTCCCACATTTAGACAAACTTGGGTTAGGGTCAAAAAGTCTGTATCTGTGTGTGGGGTTGCTAAAATGGAAACATAGGGGTTGGAAGGGAGGTAGGGGACCCAGGTTTCCTCATCTCAGTCATGATGGTGGGAGGGGAGGTGCTATTGTCATAGATCCAGCCACCGATGCAAGGCTCTGTGGCCCTTTTGCTTGCTATTGGCTTCTGTGCCATTGGGAAAGGGTAGTCCCCAGTGGGGGACAATGAAGGGGAGGCAGGGTGTTGTGGGAGGCCATCAGGAGCATGGAGAGGACCACTAGAGTGACCTGGATATGCTGGAAGCACCCGACACCCTCCACCTGCTGCAGGAGGTTGTTGAAGACCATGGGCAGGACCTAGCAAGAGCAGCTGGGCTGAGGCCTCCTGCTCCCTCAAACTGTTTTCTGTCTTTCCATTCAGAGGGAGGAGAGGGAGTGCCCTTTGTCTCTTCAGCTCACCAATTCTTCTGTCTCCTGTAGCCCTAGGCCTCCTGATGGCCAGCTATAGTTTTTATAACTTTTTTCTAAGGCATCAAGTTAAACTGTGACTTCACAGTAGGACATTCAATTATGAAGACTCAACAGGTTGGGGCACCTGGCTGGCACTGTTGGTAGAGCATCTAACTCTTGATCTTAGGGTCTTGAGTTCAAGCCCAATACTGGGCATGGGGCTTACTTAAAATATTCGACAGGTTAATTGTTGTTCAAAGCCTTCTAAAGGGTAGGTAAAGTTGGATCAGGTGGCAGAAACTGCCTTCCTTGTGAGGAGCGATATGTGCAGTGCCCCATCATTTGGCTTTTTGAGTCTCCCCAGCTCCAAGCCAGGGCCACAGCTTAACCTTCCCTCAAAAAGTAAACCCTTTTCAGAGGTATATATCAGCAGGGTCTCTTTTCTCATTATAATATTTTCTTCAAGCCACCCCCAAATTTTCTCCTTCCCAGAATTATAACAGATAAAATCAAGGAAATGTCTACCATAGTCTATCCCATTAGCTGATTAAACATCCTCAAATCCTTTTTTAAAGAAGGTTTTATTTATTTATTTATTTATTTATTTGATTTCAATATATCTTTTTTAGTATATGTGCTGCCGAAGCGAGCACAACAATATATCTTTTTTAATATATTAAATATAATTTATTGTCAAATTGGTTTCCGTACAACACCCAGTGCTCATCCCAACAGGTGCCCTCCTCAATGCCCATCACCCACTTTCCCCTCTCCCCCACCCCCCATCAACCCTCAGTTTGTTCTCAGTATTTACGAGTCTCTCATGGTTTGCCTCCCTCCCTCTCTGTAACTTTTTTCCCCTTCCCCTCCCCCATGGTCTTCTGTTAAGTTTCTCAGGATCCACATATGAGTGAAAACATATGGTATCTGTCTTTCTCTGCCTGACTTATTTCACTGAGCATAATACTTTCCAGTTCCATCCATGTTGCTGCAAATAGCCAGATTTGATTCTTTCTCATTGCCAAGTAGTATTCCACTGTATATATAAACCACAATTTCTTTATCCATTCGTTAGTTGAGGGACATTTAGCCTCTTTCCATAATTTGGCTATTATTGAAAGTGCTGCTATAAACATTGGGGTACATGTGCCCCTAGGCATTAGCACTCCTGTATCTCTTGGGTAAATTCCTAGCAGTGCTATTGCTGGGTCATAGGGTAGATCTATTTTTAATTTTTTAAGGAACCTCCACACTATTTTCAAGAGCGGCTGCACCAGTTTGCATTTCCACCAACAATGCAAGAGAGTTCCCGCTTCTCCACATCTTTGCCAGCATCTATTGTCTCCTGAGTTGTTCATTTTAGCCACTGTGACCGGTGTGAGGTGGTATCTCAGTGTGGTTTTGATTTGTATTTCCCTGATGAGGAGTGACGTTGAGCATCTTTTCATGTGTCAGATTTTATTTTTTTAAAACGTAATCTCTACACCCAAGGTGGGGCTTGAACTCACAACCCCGAGATCAAGAGTTGTACATTCCACTGACTGAGCCAGCCAGGCCCCCTACTAAAATCCTTTTTTTTTTTTTTAATAAAGTCTATTGAGGCTTAGCATATGCAATAAAATCCATCATGTTTGAGGGCACATTTTCACAAGTTCTGCAAACTTATACACTCATATAACCACTATATAGAACGTTTCCATCATGTCCCCCTCCCCCATGTCCTGGTGACATATCCCAGTCAATCTTTACTTAGCCTTGGACAACAGATTTGTTTTTTCTAGAATTTCAGATGAATACCATACAGTGCATATTCTTTTGTGTCTGGCTTCTTTCGGTCAGCCAAATGTTTCTGAGATTTATCCACTTTGTAATATACCAATAGTTCATTCTTTCTTATTGCCATTATGTGGGTATACCACAATTTGTTTATTCATTTACCTGTTAATGAACATTTGGGCTGTTTCCGGTTTTTGACTGTTCCAAATAAAGTGTCTGTGAACACCTGTGTCCAATATGTGGACATATGTTTTAATTTCTCTTGGGTAAATGCCTAGAGGTGGGATTGCTGGGTTATTCAGTAAGTGTGTGATTAACTTTATCGGAAGCTGCAAGTTGGTTCCCAAAGTGTTTTCAAGTTTTCTGTTTCCACCAGCAATGAATGAGAGTTCCAGTTACTTCACATTCTTTCCAGTGCTTGGTATGGCCCACCTTTGGAATTTTAGCCATTTGGGTGGATGTGTAATGCTATCTCATGGTTTACATTTTCTAGATTACAAATGATGATAAGCATCTTTTCATTTGCTTATTGGCCATTCCATTGGCCATCTTCTTTTTGCCCATTTTGAATTCGAGTGTTTGACTTCTTTATATTGAGTTGCAGAGTTCTCTATATACACTGTAGATTTGTGGAACTCTATATTTGCATACTCTTTCCTCTCCAAAAGTTTATGCTGCAAATTCTAGCTGCCTTGGTCACTCTGTACTTCTGTTTTGTCCCCCTCAGCTCCATGATATCAGCAGACTTTCTTTGGATTCCATTTCTCTACATAGCAGTCCAGACATTGCCCCAGGGGAAGAAAGCCTGAGTAATGATAAATAGGTCTCACATTATTTGTTTCCCTTTTCAAGAAATTACAGTCCTGAGCCACCTGTTGTCCAATGTCTGAAAATGATTTCCCTCATTTTCTTTAGTTTTTTGGTTGTTTATGGTGGGAGACTTAATTTGGACCTTGCTATTTCCTCATGCCTGGAATATTTTCTTTTCCATCCTTAATGCTTGTAAGACAACAATGTTCTTAGTGTAATTGGAAGTGGACTTTATCCCTCCCGAAAGGAAGATGCTAGGTGGGAGATATGGCAGAAACTTCCATTCTCCTGACTTTTTGTTTCCTTGTGGAATAAGAAGTGAGTTATCCGACTGGCAAGTCTGAGAGAAGGAACAGGGCATTTCTGGGTATTTTTCTTCTTCCTCTCTTCTGAGGTCTCCCTGCCTTCAGAGAGCATGCGTTTTGATTGCTTTTGACTCCATAGTGAGGTATTTGACTGCTGTCTCTCTCTCAATAGGCTTCATACTTTGGAGCAGAAAAGATAGTTTTTTTTTTAAATTTTAAAGTATTTATTTATTTTGAGAGAGAGAGAGCGAGCCAGAGAGCAGGGGAGGAGCAGAGAGAGAATCCCAAGCAGGCTCTGCACTGTCAGCATGGAGCCCCACATGGGGATCAAATTCACAAACCATAAGATCATGACCTGAGCCAAAATCAAGAGTAGGACACCCAGCCGACTGAGCCACTCAGGCACCCCAAGACAGGTGTTTTGATAGTTTATTTCGTTCAACCCCAAGTTCAGGATTTCTGAGTAATATCTTCTTATTTTATTTTTATTTTTTAAATGTTTATTCATTTTTGAGAAAGAGAGAGAGAGAGAGAGAGAGAAGTAGTGGGGAAGGGGCAGAGAGTGAGGGAAACACAGAGTCTGAAGCAGACTCCAGGCTCTGAGCTGTCAGCACAGAGCCCGACGTGGGGCTCAAACTCACCAACTATGAGATCATGACCTGAGCCGAAGGGAGATATTTAACCCACTGAGGTACACAGGCACCACCCTGAGTAATGTCTTCTTTAATTCTGTTGTCATCCTATCTTCATGGATGTATAGAAATCAGAAGATACTGTTTTTTATTTTTTCAGTTGTTTCTATTTATAGAAACGTATTGGCAAGAAGCCATGAAGACTATAATATCAGTTGTTGGGACTTCTGCTTTCAGCCAAAAAGTAACAGAGCCTGGATTTACTCTCCTGCCTTAAACTAATAAAAAGCCTGTAAAGTTATTTACAACAACTGTTTTAGACATAAGACAACAGGAAGCACAGGACAGTTATCCCTTGAGAGGAGGGAAACAAACAAAATGAACCTTATGACTTTGTTCAGTGGTGAACATTTCAAGGCTATAGAACAGTGGGGATAGGGACGAAAGTAGGTGTTCTCTCAGAGTTGAAGAAATAGATTTAGGAGTTTGGATAGCTTGTAGGAAACCATGCAAGCCAGAAGATAATGGAGAAATATTAAAAAAAAATTTTTTTTTCAACGTTTATTTATTTTTTGGGGGGACAGAGAGAGACAAAGCATGAACAGGGGAGGGGCAGAGAGAGAGGGAGACACAGAATCGGAAACAGGCTCCAGGCTCTGAGCCATCAGCCCAGAGCCCGACGCGGGGCTCGAACTCACGGACCGCGAGATCGTGACCTGGCTGAAGTCGGACGCTTAACCGACTGCGCCACCCAGGCGCCCCATGGAGAAATATTTTTAAAGAACTGAAAGAAAAAAACTTGTCAACCTAAAATTCAATACCTAGGAAAAATATCCTTCACGTCCAAAGGCAGAATCATGGCTTTTTCAGGCATACAAAAGTTGAAGGAATTTAGCAGTGGCAGACCTCCACTCTAAGAAATGTTAAACGAAATTAAATAGTAATTAAAAACCACCCTGAAAGGAAAATTCCAGGCACATGTGACTTCATGGACTAATTTTGCGAAACATTTTAAGGGAGGAAGTAATACCAAGTTCTACACTTATACAAAGTTGAAGAGTAGAAAGTACTCCATAACTCATTCTATGAGGCAGTATTACCTTGTGTCTTTGCTCAGGCTGCTATAACAAAATACCATAAACTTATTTATGGTATTTATTTTTGTGTGGCTTATTAACAGCAGAAATCTATTTCTCATGGTTCTATAGGCTAGAAGTCTGAGATCATGGTGCCAGCATGGTTCGGCTCTGGTGAGAATCTTTCCCAGGTTGTAGATAGCTAACTTCTCATTGTGTCCTCACATGGCAGAAAGAGAGAGCTAGCTCTCTGGCCTCTTTTTATAAGGGCACTAATCACATTCATGAGGGTGCCACTCTCGTGAACTAATTATCTTTCAAAGGCCCACCTCTAAATACTATCATATTGGGGATCAGATTTCAACGAATGAGTTTTGGAGGGATACAAATATTCAGTCATAACACTTTGATCTTAAAACTAGGCAAAAACAGGGGTGCCTGGGTGGCTCAGTTGGTTAAGTGTCCAACTTCAGCTCAGGTCATGATATCGCAGTTTGTGAGTTTGAGCCCTGTGTGGGGCTCTGTGCTAACAGCTCAGAAGCCTGCTTTAGATTCTGTGTCTCCTCCTCTCTCTGCCCCTCCCATGCTCATGCTCTGTCTCTCTCTGTATTTCAATAATAAATGAATGTTAAAAATTTTTTTAAAAATTAGGCAAAAACAGGGATGCCTGGATGGCTCAGTTGGTTAGGTGTCTGACTCTTGATTTCGGCTCAGATCATGATCTCATGGTTCAGTTCCTGAGTTTGAGCCCTGAGTCGAGCTCTGAGCTTAGCGTTGAGCCTGCTTGGGATTCTCTGTCTCTGTCTGTCTCTCTCTGTCCCTTCCCCACTCTCACTCTCTCAAAAATAAACAAACGTTAAAAAAATTGTTTAAAAAAATAGGCAAAAACATTACAGTAAAACAAAACTAGAGACCAGTATCCCTCATGAACATAAATGCAAAATTCTTTATAATTTTATTAAATTTAATCCAAAAATATATAAAAAGGATAACACATCTTGACAAAGTGAGGTTTATCCCAGGAATGCAAAATTGATTTAACTTTATTTATTTAATTTATTTTTTTTGTTTGAAGCTTTAATTTAAATTCCGGTTAGTTAACATATAGTGTAATGTTAGTTTCAGAAGTAGAATTTAGTGGCTCATATAACACCCAGAGCTCATCACAAGTGTCCTCCTTAATCCCTATCACCTATTTAACCCATCCCCCCACCCCCTCCCCTCCAGCAACCCTCAGTTTGTTCTTTAGAGTTAAGAGTCTGTTTTATAGTTTCCCTCTCTCTTTTTCTCCCCCTATGTTCATCTGTTTTCTTTCTCTTTCTTTCCTTCTCTTTCTTTCTTTCTTTCTTTCTTTCAGAGAGAGAGCGAGAGAGAGAGCACAAGCATGTGTGAGTGAGTGGGGAAGGGGCAGAGGGAGGGGTAGAGGGAGAAAAAAAGAATCTCAAGCAGGCTCCTTGATGCAGGGCTCAACCTTACAACTGTGAGATCATGACCTGAACTGAAATCAAGAGTTTGATGCTTTGTGTCTTAAATTCCATATATGAGTGAAATCATATCGTATTTGTCTTTCTCTGACTGACTTATTTTGCTTAGCATAATACACTTTAGCTTCATCCACATTGTTGCAAATGGGAAGATTTCATTCTTTTTTATGGCTGAATAATATCACACACACACACACACACACACACTTTGAATCAGTTTTTTTGTACCCTTTGGGTAAATATGTAGTAGTGTGATTGCTGGATAGTAGGATCTAACTGTAAATAATCAATTAATGTAATTCATCATGTAAATAGACTAAAAAAACCTGTATGATCATTTCGATAGATGCAGAAAGAGCATTTGACAAAATTCAACATCCACAACATCTCAGCAAACTAGGAATAAAAGAGAACTTCTTCAAAATGATAAGCGACACTTGTGGGAAAACTATAGCTAACATCATACTTAATTGTGAAAGACTAAATGTTTTCCTTCTAAGTTCAGGAAAAAAACAAGAATATTCACTCCCACCACTTTTGTTCAACATTGTATTGGAATGTAATAATGTAAGTAAGATAAATGAAAGATTTCCAGAAAGGAAAGAAGATGGAAATCTGCCTTTATTTGCAGACAATATGATTGTTTTTACCGAAAATCCTAAGGAATTTACGAAAGGAGCTACTGGGACTAATGTGCTCTTAGCAAATTTTCAGGATGCAAAGTCAGTATACAAAAATCAAGTGTATATCCATATGGTAGCAATGGACAATTGAAATAAAAGTATTAATAATTGCATAAAATGCTTAGGGATAAATTTGATAAAATATGTGCAAGGCCTAGACATTGAAAATTACAAAACATTGCTGAAAGAAGTTAAAGATCTAAATAAATGGAGAACTATATCATGGATTGGAACATTTAATATCGTTAAGATAGCGGGATGCCTGGGTGGCTCAGTTGGTTGAGCGTCTGACTTCGGCTCAGGTCATGATCTCGTGGTCTGTGAGTTTGAGCCCCGCGTCGGGCTCTGTGCTGACGGCTCAGAGCCTGGAGCCTGTTTCGGATTCTGTGTCTCCCTCTCTCACTGCCCCTCCCCCGCTCATGCTCTGTCTCTCTCTCTCTCTCTGTAAAAAATAAATATTAAAAAAAATATATTGTTAAGATAGCAATTATTTCCGGGGTGCCTGGGTAGCTCAATCAGTTGAGAGTCCGACTCTTGATTTTGGCTCAGGTCATGATCTCACTGTTTGTGAGATCAAGCCTTGCATTGGGCTCTGTGCTGACAGCGTGGAGCCTGCTTGGGATCCTCTCTCTCCCTCTCTCTCTGCTCCTTCCTCGCTTTTGTGATCTCTCTCTCCCTCTCTCTCAAAATAAATAAATAAACATGAAAAAAGATGTCAATTATTTCCAATATGATCTCTGGATTTTATGTAATACAAACCAAAATTGCAGCAGCTTTTTGGGGCAGAAATTTACAAGTTGATTTTAAAATTTATATGGAAATGCAAAGGCTCTAGACTAGCCAAGGCAACTTTGAAAGAGCGAAACAGAGTTAAAGGATCTACACTATCTGTGTTCAAGACTAATTATAAAGTCACAATAATCAAGACAGTGTGGTACTCATGTAAAGACAAATAAATAGATCAGTGGTATGGAATAGAAAGTCCAGAAATAGAGCCACACACAGGGCCATTTGATCTCTGACCAAGATGTCTAGACAATTAATTGATGAAAAAAAATCTTTGAACAAATGCTGCTGGAACAGTTGGATATCCATATGCAAAAGGCAATGCATCACAGCCCTCTTTCCTCACATTATTTACAAAGATGCCTCAAAATGGAACATAGGCATAAATGTAAGAGTAAAAACTATAACATTTATATAAGAAAACTTAAGAGGAAATTTTAGTGTCCTTCAGTTTGGCAAATATTTTAAAAATAAGGCACAAAAAAGCATAAACTATAAAAGAAAAAAACCAGTAAATTGGCCTTCATCAAAAATTTAAAATTTTTGCCATTCAAAAGTCACTGTTATAAAAATGAAAAAGCAAGCTATAAACTTGGAGAAAATGTTTGCAAAACACGTAACTGGCAAAGGATTTGTTTCTAGAATATATTAAAAAAATCTTTCAACTCCATCATAAGAAATCAAACAATTAAATTAAAAACATGCAACGTTTTTGAAGATACTTTACCAAAGAAGAGATCTAAATGGAAATAAGTACCTGAAAAGTTGTTTAACACCATTAGTCATTAGGGAAGTGCAAATTAAAAGTATAATAATGTACTACCACACATTCACTACTGTGGCTAAAATTTAAAGTATAGATCATACCAAGTTTTGGCAAGATGTGGAGCCACTGCAACTCTTATATACTGCTGGTAGGAATGTGAAATGTTACAACCACTTCGGAAAATTGGTTATTCTTAGGACTGCCTGGGTCATGATTCCAGGGATGTGGGATCAAATCCTGCATTGGGCTCCATGCTGAGTGTGGATGGCTCAGTTGGTTAAACGTCCGACTTCAGCCCAGGTCATGAGCTCATGGTTTGTGGGCTCGAGCCCTGTGTCGGACTGTGTGCTGACAGCTCAGAGTCTGGAGACTGCTTTGGATTCTGTGTCTCCCTTTCTCTCTGCCCCTCCCCCGCTCATTCTCTCCCCGCCCCCTCTCTCAAAAATAAATAAACATTAAAAAAAAGATTCTCCTTCTCTCTTCCTCTACCCCTCTCCACTGCTTGCGTGCTCTCTCTCTCTAAAATTAAAAAAAAAAGTTAAACAACTGCCTTATATACTACCTACCATTCTGTTCTTTGATATTTGTTCAAGAGAAATGGAAGCCTATGTCCACACAAAGAAAGGGCATGAGGAAACTTTCTAAAAAAAGTTTATTTATTTTGGGAGAGAGAGAGCATAAGCAGGCGAAGGGCAGAGAGAGAGAGAGAGAGAGAGAGAGAGAGGATCCCAAGCAGATTAGCTCCACGCTGTCAGCTCAGACCCCAAATGCAGGAGTTCAACTCACGAATAGTGAGATCATGACCTGAGCTGAAATCAAGAGTCAGACACGTAACAGACTGAGCCACCCAGGTGCCCCACGAGTACACTTTTGGTAGTGATGGATATGTTTATTATCTTGATTGTGTTGATAGTTTCATGGGTGTATGCCTCTGTTAAAACTCATCAAAATGTACACCATAAATATGAGCAACTAATTGTCTATTATATTTCAATAAAGTTGTAAAAAATATATTAATTAAGATGTCTTTTTTTTTTTTAAAGTAGCCTCCACACCCAGCATGGAGCCCAACCTGGGACTTGAACTAACCACCCTGAGATCAAGATCTGAGCTGAGGGGCACCTGGGTGGCTCAGTTGGTTGAGCGTCGACTTCGGCTCGGGTCATGATCTCACAGCTGGTGAGCTTGAGCCCTGTGTCCAGCTCTGTGCTGACAGCTCAGAACCTGAAGCCTGCTTCAGATTCTGTGTCTGCCTCTCTCTCTGCCCCTCCCCTGCTCATTCTCTCTCAAAAATAAATAAAAACATTAAAAAAATTTTAATATCTGAGCTGAAATCAAGAGTTAAACACTTAACTGACTGAACCACCCAGGGGCCAGTTGATATCTTTTTTTATTTTATTAAAAATTTTTTTTTCCAGTTGCTATCTTTAACTGTAGATCACAGAAAAATCAATTCACAATGGCTTAAAGAGGAAGGAGGATTTACATTTAAATTCCTACACTTAACAATTAGAGTAGAGGTAGGTGACTTCAAGATTGGTTAAGTCAGTGGCTCAGTGACATCATCAAACCTCAGGTTAGTTTCATCTTTCCACAACGTCACTCTCAATTGTTGCCTTAATCCTTGCTCTGGTTTCCCTGCTGGGTCACAAGATGGCTGCCACAGTTCCGAACATCCCATCCAGACCCAACATTGTCTACCATCTAAATCTAAACCCTGACCAATTGAGGCACTAACAGACTGTTTGGTTTCTTCTATGTGTGTGGCTCAGATGGAACTTGGCTCCTGGGTATAGGCTTCTCTTGGGGAAAGAGTTTAGAAGAAGCAGGAAGAGAGCTCACTAGAGCTGGTCAGGGAAACTGAGCCTCAATTTCGTCTAGCTTATGACTCCAGCTTTTTGCAATAGAGTCAGCTACAGTTCTATGACTACAACGTGAGCTATGACTACATCTCAGAGAACATCATTAGATGGTTTTCTTGAAAGAGGAGGAACAATGGGGCAATGGGGTCCATCCAGTGCTTTTCTTTTGCTTCCTATCCCTGGGACAAAAATCTTTCCCATAATTTTAAATTCATATAAAAGTGAGTTGGGAGTTTAACAGAGAGCAGTCTAGGAGTTCCAAACTTAGTAGCTACAAGGACCGTATGGTATTATAAATGTGTGATTCTGACCAGGTATAGGACAATAGGGAGTGGTGAGGCCTATGGTGATCTAGACAGTAAAACCCTATCTCCACCAAAAAAGTCACTCATGAGAAAACAAAACCTCTATGGGCCAGTTTGACACCCTGGAGGCGTCTGAGAATAAGGGATGTGCATTAGTTTCCAACTGCTCTTGCAACAAGTCACAGACTTGGTGGATTAGAGCAGCACAAATCAATTTTCTTATAGTTCTAGAAATCATAAATCTAAAATCAATGTATTGGCAAGGCTTTGTTTCTTCTGGAAGCTTCAGAGGAGAAGCCATGTCCTTGTCTTTATCAGCTTGTCTTTCTTGGCTTGTTGTTCCTTCTTGTACCACTCCAAACTTTGGTTTCTGTTGTCAGATCTCCTATTACCTACTCTGGTCTCCTGCCTCCCTCTCCTATGATCACATTAGGCCAACCCAGATAATCCAGGATAATCTCCCCATCTCAAAATCCTTAGCTTTTTAAAAAAGTTTAAGCCCAAATTGGTTAACATATAGGGTACTAATGATTTCAGGAATAGAATGTAGTGATTCATCGCTTACAGTGCTCATCCCAACAAGTGCCCTCTTTAATGCCCATCACCCATTTAGCCCATCCCCCCACACAACACCCCGCCAGCAACCTCAGTTTGTTCTCTGTATTTAAGAGTCTCTTATGGTTTGTCCCCTTCTCGGTTTTTATCTTCTTTTTGCTTCCCTTCCCCTCTGTCCATCCGTTTTGTTTCTTAAATTCCACATATGGGTAAAATCGTATATTTGTCTTTCTCTGACTGACTTATTTCGCTTAGCATAATACCCTCCAGTTCCGTCCATGTAGTTGCAAAGGGCAAGATTTCATTCTTTGTCATGGCTGAGTAATATTCCATTGTATCTATACACCACATCTTCTTTATCCATTCATCAGTCGATGGGCCTTTGGGCTCTTCCCGTACTTTGGCTATTGTTGATAGTGTTGCTATAAACATTGGAGCACATGTGCCCCTTTGAATCAGTATTTTTGTATCCTTTGGATAAATACCTAGTAGTGCAATCCTGGGTCATAGGGTAGTTCTATTCTTAATTTTTGGAGGAACCTCCATACCGTGTTCCAGAGTGGGTGCCCCAGTTTGCATTCCCACCAGCAGTGCAAAAGCGTTCCTCTTTCTCCACGTCCTCACCAACATCTGTTGTTAATGTTAGCCATTCTCACAGGCGTGAGGTGGTATCTCATTGTGGTTTTGCTTTGTATTTCCCTGTCAAGATCCTCAGCTTCATGGCACTTGCAAAGTCCCTTTTACCATGTAAGGTAACATATTCGCGGGTTTCAGGTATTAGAATGTGGACACCTTTGGAGGTCCATTATTCAGCTTTCCACATGATATGAAAGCTGAACTGATTGGGCCTCTATTCTCTGAGGGGTCATGAAAACTCTTGGGAAAGGAAAGAAGTGAAGGGGCTTGGTGTGGGCCGACGCCTGGGTTGTAGAGGTGGGTCCTGGGGTACAAGCGTGGAGCCCAAGGAAGGTGGCTTCTGGTGAGCCGTCTACCAGGGCCATGCAGTTGAGAAACCTCCTGAGTGTACCCTCCCGGCCAGGGAGTGCTCAGAGCTGCAGATAGAGAAACTGAGGGTGGCCACAAAGGTCCTACAAATGCTGGCCGATGATAGGACCTTATGGTCAAAACTGGGGACAACATCTGAGACCACTGAAGGGAGGCGTGACAGTATAAAAACTCAGGCTCAGGGCCACTGTGAGAGGATGGGATGTGAGCCAGTGTTCTACAGATGACTCCTTGAGGAGACAGGCCAGAAGTCACCTGCTGGTGACTTAAAAATGGAAGGAAGGTAAGGTTCCGTCTGGCCAAAGGTATGGGGTGAGCGCAGGAAGTTCCTGGCCAGCAGCTGGGGAAATGGATTCCGTGCAGCTGGTGTGTGCCGTCCCAGGGCTTTGTGGCTTCTTCAGGGCAGCTCTGGGTTACCTCCCCTCTCCAGGTTGCCCTGACTCAGCTAGAGCCCTGTGTCTTACCTGGAAGACAATGTGTACAACTCCAGAGGTGTGGACTTTCCCCGAGGGATGGGGAGGGGCTGAGTCAGCTGCAGGGGAATGAGTGATGGGCAATGAACCAGGGGGACAAACATGACTGAGAAGGCACATTTGCAAGAGGGGATGGCTGGTGCCCTGACCCTTGCCACCTGGGGCGCTAATAGGGCTGTCTTTCCCACCGCCCGGGACTTCCTTGAAATGAGCTCCCTTGCCGACACAGGGGATCGGATAGCCTCCTCTTTTCCTGACTGTGACCCCTAAACTGCCTTCCATCCCTCCTTTTGCATGGTTCTGACCAGGATTCTTTTTCCACTCCCCCTTATCCTTCTCTCTCCTTTCAGTCCAGGAGGGAGGGGAAGAAGCCAAGTCCTGGGGGTGCAAGAGGCCAAAGTCTCAGTGCCTCATAGCCCTGGGCAGTGGAGGGGGTCAGGCGCATGCGTTCCAGAGGTGGATTGTCTGTGTTCTAATCCTGACTCCACAATTTACTAGCTGTGTGAATTTGGGCAAGTGACTTAACCACTCTGTGCCCATTTCTCAAATGGGGGATAAAAACAGTACTTATCTCTAGAAAGTTACTGGGAAGATTAAACGAGTCAGTATATGCAAAGTGCTTAGGGCAGTGCCTGGCGTCAAAGTGGCAGTTGGTGCTGGCTCTCTCTGGCTCGGTTCTACCCTCCTCCTTCCCTCCTCCCTTGTCTCCCCTTCCTGCCTGCCGGAGGCAGACCAGCGAAGAAAATCCGCAAAGGGTGGTGGGAAGGCTTAGGGTGGCTAGTGGACGGAACCTCCAGCTGCAAGGCAGGAAGTGACAAGCTGGTTTTGAGTTTGGACCCTGCTGGGATCTGGAGGATCAAGGGCCAGCGTCTGTGGTCCTTTTTCTCCCTCTTTGCCGCAGGAGATTCCCATTTGCTCTCACAGAGGGGGAGGAGCCTGAAACAAAGCCTCTGATTGGCTGCTTCCATTCGGTCCCTTGTCAATTTCCAAACTGGGAGGGGGGAAGGGGAGGAGCATAAGATATTAAAAACTCATAGGAGTATTTGAATAGGGTAGAGAAGGAGGGAGGGAAGAGGGTGGAAAGTAGGGGCAGGGGAGGGTTTATGAAATACTGGAGGTTGAGGGCAGGGATTGGACGGTATAAACTTTTGGGCCACTGGCTGATGTGGAGTGACTATGACATTTGAGACGACAGAGACCAAAGGAGATGCACACGGACCTTTTAATGACGTGGTCTTGGTGGAGTCTATTCACGGAGGGAGACCCCTGGGAGGTGCTTTCCTGAACCACAGCCTGGACACTTGGGCTGCCATTTCCCCTCCTCCAGTGGGTGGCTCAGGACCCGTGGGGCCCTCACTTCCTTTTAGGCTCTGTGAGGTCCCTTCTCAGTGCTCAGAGTCCATTCTCTCGTGCGGAAGCCTGGAGCGGGACCATTTGCTTCTGCTGATCTTGCTGCTGCCGTCTTGGCTTTCCTCTCCTCCTGGGGGGGGGGGGGCAGGAGAGTGGTGTCCTGGGTATGCAGCCTCCAGGCCAGGGCCAGGAGCCGGGGGCTTCCGGGGAGTTCTCTACTCAGCTGTGCCCGGCTACCATCTCTCTGCCCCAAACATCTACTGCTTCCAGGAGCCGGAAGCCCCAGGAGTCTAGGGTGCGTGACCTGGGGTAAGTCCCTGCTCCCACCTGCTTTCCACGTCCTGCACCGTGTCTGGCAGTGGCTGGCCCAGGGTCTCTGGCAGGAGGGCAGTGACAGCACTGGCAGCCACAGGGACCGCACCGTAGATGAAGAGAGGCACGGAGGGGTAGATTTCAGCAGTCATGCCCACCAGTGGGCTCACGATGCTGCCCACTCGGGCCATAGTGCTGCCCATTCCCAAGCCTGTCTGCCTGTGGGGCCCAAGGTGGGGTGGTGTCAGTCATTGTTCTGGCACGAATGCTGAGGTGCGGGGGTCAGGGCAGCTCAGGCTGAGGCCTCCTGGTCCCTCGTCTCTTCCCCCATTTGACTGACAAACCAATTTGCCGTTTGTCTTGGAGATCTTTTTAAAAAATAATTATTTCTTTATTAATAATTTTATTTATTTCTTTATTGGACCCCACATGGGGCCTGAACTCACAACCCCGAGATCAAGAGTCGCATGTCCTACTGACTGAGCCAGCCAGGCATCCCTGTTTTGGACATTAAAAAAAAAACAACAGACAACCATAAAAACCAAAAACACGTGGGGAAAGGCTCTGGCCAAAGAATCAGGAGACTGAATTTCCCCTCGGCCCTTAACCTGCTGTGTGACCTTAGGAAGAGTCCCTTTTCATCTCTGGGCCTCAGTTTCCTGAGCTGTCAAATCAGACAGTTCAGTTAGGCCGGTGGTGCTCAGATCACTGGGGCAGGGTGGGGGGGGTGGATTTTGAGTTATAGTTGCTCTGGAGCAAACAGTCCTGTTGGATTAGAATCCCCAGGGGAGAGGACCTGGAGACTGCACGCTGAGACTATGTTCAGAACCTTCTCTATGAAAGCAGAGGTTAAAAACATTGACTCAGGAGACAAAGTGCTTGAGTTCAAATCCAAGCTTCCACACTTACAAGCCGTGTGACCTTGGGCAAATCACCTAACCTTTCTGTGGCTCACTTTTCTCACTCATCAAATGGGAATAGCCATAGCACCTACCTTATAGGCTTGCTCTGAGGACGAAATGAGTTGATATTTGTCAAAAAGGTTAAGACGGTGCCTGGCACATAGTGAGTGCTTTCTACTGTTGCTTGTTCCCCTGAAGTCCCATGCAGGCACAGGACGGTGACCATGACCCTGCTGGTTCCGAGTAGCCTAGGGCAGCCTGGCCTTTCTTTGACCTCTTGCGAATTTTGCATCCCGTTCTTAAAACAGACACGTGTTTCTTGTTTCTTAATGCAAAAATGCCCGGCCCCGCTCCCCAATTGTGGCACTCCGAAAGCAGTGCTCCGTGTATCCGTACGGCTACCAAGCGCCACCCTTATTAAATGTGGCCCTTGTGGGGCGCCTGGGTGGCGCAGTCGGTTGGGCGTCCGACTTCAGCCGGGTCACGATCTCGCGGTCCGGGAGTTCGAGCCCCGCGTCGGGCTCTGGGCTGATGGCTCGGAGCCTGGAGCCTGTTTCCCTCTGTGTCTCCCTCTCTCTCTGCCCCTCCCCCGTTCATGCTCTGTCTCTCTCTCTGTCCCAAAAATAAATAAACGTTGAAAAAAAAAATTAAACAAAAAAATGTGGCCCTTGTGATAAGAAAGAACTCTCCTGTTTGGTCTTTGGTTTCAGATGGACCACTTGGTTTATAGATGAGATTAAGAATTGGTGGCAGCTTCTAACTTGTGCCTTGGAGATCAAGGTGGAGCTTCACTCGATTGCCCCGTGACATGTGACTTCTTGGCTGTCTGTTCTGCCCTGCTCCTTTGGAGAGCTTTTCCTTGGATCGGGTAAGGGCTTAGTGGGCAGGGACACCTGCGTTAGCCATGGAGCGTGTACCGAGTGGCTGATACATGCCCTGCCTGGATGAGTGCTGTGACGGGCCTTGGGCCATGGCATTCCGGATGGTGCTCTGGGGTCTGACCTATGCGCGAGGGAAAGTCTTGTCCCAAGCCCCCTCCCACTCACCGGATCACCGTGGGGTACAGCTCCCCAGTGTATAGGAAGATGCAGTTGAAGGCGGTAGCCAGGCAGCCTTTCCCCAGAACGGCAAGGGAGGTTCGGACCATGGACTGATCTGGCGAGAAAGGAGGGAGTCAGTGGGAGCTCGGGAGTAGGGGCTGAGAATCTGGGGATAGGGCTAAAGATGAAGGGCCAAGGTACTCTTGGGTGCTCACCCTGGGGTATCACCCCATTGACCAGGATGCAGATGCCTGCCAGCAGCAGGGAGGCCATCTGGGCAGGCCGGCGGCCCAGAGAGTTGATGACAAGGAAGCCCACGAGCTTGGCAGGCAGGTCCACAGCACCAAAAATCACCTGGATTAGGTAGATGCTGACCCCAAAGCCCTGCAGGTCCATAACCAGCCCATAGTAGGCAAAACTAGTTGCAAACCTAGTGGGGAGGGGGGGAGGGGTGTGGAGTTTGTCAGGAAGGCATAAAAGAGGGGGTGCTCATTCAAAATGGGGGCGAGCCACACTGGGTGCCCTGCTTAAGAAGCTGGAATCTGCCTTGGCTAATATTTCGTCAGACATTTAGTATGTATTTCGTGGAAGTGGGGGGTAGTTCTCCAATACCCCAGCTTTCTCCATCTTCTGCTAACTAGAGTCCCCGGTGTATTAGGGGGTTTTGGCTTAGTCGTCATGTTAAGATTTACTTAGTTTTAGTCTTTATCTTATCTGTTGCTACTGGCCCAAGGGCAGGTGGACTTTCAAGCCGTATCTTTCAGGGTCAAGGTGTCGGGGGGGAGGTCAGAGCTTTGCAGACCTGTGCATGGTTCTGGGATGGTTCTGGGATGGGTGCTTCTTAAGAAGTCAAGAGCCCACGAAATGAAGCTTGGGTGATTGGATAGGACCTGCAACCGGGAGTAAATCCCAAATTGGAACCCAGAGAATTCGTCGGTGGAAATGTGGAGCGTGCTTCTAACTATCATGGGATTGCTGTTGGCGGCATCAGGAAGGTAGCACATCAGAGGAATAATGGGGAACGTTGCAACGGGAAAGGAACATTTTTGGCTGGGATCGGCCTTGGCCAGAGTGTTACTTTTGGAGACGAGTTTTGGGCATCTTATTGCCCACGTTTGTGTCTCTGGCAGGCGCTGCTGGGCCAGGAAAGTCTCCAAATGTTTTGTAAGCCAGACGGGTCTTTGCCTTTGTGGTATAATTCTATGGACTCTGGGGGTGACCACTCCTGATGAGGTGTTTCCATACTGGAACAGAGTTGGTAAAAGGGGAAGACGGAGAGATGGATGGCCAGTGTGGGGACCAGGGTTGAACTGAGGCTGGAGGTCATCTCGTTCTTTAAGACTGTCCCTGGTGGAGGCTTGCCGCCCCTCACGGCAGGTGTGCTGACTTTTCCTCCCTTTTGCCTGGCTTCTTCCACTCATTACATCCACTCTCTCTCCCCAGCCAGCCTTTCGTCTCTCAGGCTGTCTCTCTATCTCTTTGCCACTAGGTCTGTCTGGGCCTACCACAGCATGGAGAGGCAGAGGAAGAGGTGGCGAAGGGTGGGGCAGCGCAGCAACTCCAGGGCGGATGCCTGGCCTTTGCCCATGGTCAGCTCCTTCTGCAGACTGGCCCGGAGCACCTGCCAGGATGGGCAGGGCTCAGGGCCTGGACTCCTCCAGAAGCTCCTCCCAGCCTAACCCCTTACTCAGGAAAGCCCTCTGGGACCTGAGTTCAGGGTTTGAGGGTGGAATCCTGGTAGGGTGTCACAGGAGGTCTTGTGGGGGGGGGGTCTTACCTCCATACTTAGCTTGGTCCCCTCTTCCCGCTTCCCATTGATCCAGGCCACTCTCTGCAGGGTCTTCAAGGTGAGGTCTAGCCTCCCAGAGGAGGAGTGCCAGCGGGCAGACTCGATGAAGAACCTGGGAGCCGGGGTGAGGCTAGGGGTCAAGGTGGCTTCAGTTCTAGTCTGCTGGGCTGGGGGCAGGGGGTGGGCTTCCCAGGGGCCTGCAGTGGGATTTCTTTTAAGGCTGGGAACCCAGAGGTTTGGCCAGATCCCTTCCGCTAAGACCACAAAGCAGTGTCCAGCTCGGTGATGACTCATTCCCCGACTCAGGAGCTCAGCTTTTGGGCGCCGAGTAAAGAGAGCAGTGCAGGCAGGCTGGAGAGCCGGGGGAAGCCGAAGAACCAGATACCCAGGGCAGGTCCTTCCTTGCACAGCCTCAGAGGCACTGGTCTAGGTGTGACCTTCTCTGATTCTGTGGGGTAGCGCGTGTGAGATCTGGGGGATGTCTTGTCCCTTGCAGCCCTCTGGGCTCCTTTGCAGCCCTGCCCACCCTGGGCCCCACACACCAGGAGTAGATGAAGAAGGCGAAGAAAGGCACGGAGACCAGCAGCTGCAGGTGGCGCCAGTGGGGCACAGCATAAGCCACACCGGCCAGGAGGAACTGGCCCAGGCTGTAGACGTAGCCTATCAGGGTGCCCCCACAAGCCCGCGTGTGGATGGGCAACCACTCCAAACCTGGAAAGAGGGTTAGAACAGAGTGGTGCATCTGGCTGGGCTGCGGGTGGATGGAGACCCCCCGGGGGCGGGACAGGCAGAGACCCCTCTCTCCACCCAAACTTTCATCTGTCCCAAGGCTCAGTGGAAGACACATTTAATGAGGGTGGGCTCCTTGATGGGGGGCGTGGGGGACTTTCGGCGGACGTAGGAATGGGGAGATGGGTTTAGAATCCCTAGGAATTGTTCCCTCCACCCCGCTGCTGGGGTTTGCTGCCCCCCGACCTACTGTCCTGGCGAGGGCCCCTTTTCCCTTCAGAGCGTCTCTGACCATTCAGTGCTCTCTCAACAGCAGCCTCTCCTCTGGCTTTCCCCAGCCTGGGCCGATTCAGCGGCCAGAGCAGCTCGGAGGAGACAGCGGCTTTTCTCCATCTGGGAGGGTCAAGGGGGGAGTCGGACCACCTCTCTGCTGGGGTCTGATGAGGCCCAGCCTTGTTCCTTGTGGGCTCCTGATTCGGCTGCTGGGCCAATGACTTGGAAACAGACTGGATTTGGGGGCTGAATTTTCTAGGTGTCCTGCCCTGGCCCCACCCGGGTTAATTCCTGTAGTCCAGAGGACCTCCAATCCATAGATTCCCTTCTGGGCTCGAGGGATGCCCTTGGGCAAATCCTTTCCCTTCTCTCCAGTCTCAGGTTCTTTATCTGAGAACCAGGGGAAAGGGAGTGACCTAACGGAGGGAGCACATTGATGGTTCATGGACAGACCACGCTCAGTCCATTAAATGGGTTTGGTCTACACGATACTGGCTTGACCTGTGTTAAAAATATTGGAATTAATTTCCAACATTAAAAAATGGGGCTATTTTTGCGTTAATAAAGAGGAGGGAGTGAGATCTGACAGCCCTGAACCTTCTGGCTAGAGCAGCTGAGTGGCCCTGGCCCCTCCAGATGGGGATGCGACTCTCCTTTGGGTACAGTCCTCACCGTTCCCTAATCCCTCTTGTACCCAGTCTGCTTCAGTCATTCATGGGAACCTCCTGGCCCTAAAAAAATGGAGTTTGCGATTGTGTCTGAATGAGAGGTCAGGAGTTCGAGAAGAAGGCTCTTATGTTGGCCACCCAAAAGAGGGCAGGGAGGATTCAGGAGTGGGAACGGCAGGACCGGGGTGGGGGGAGCCGGGAGAGGAAGCTGGAAAGTGGCTGCTGGGTTGGGTGGTCAGAGGTGAGTGAGTGGGGACCCGCCCTGCCCTCCCAGCATCCCTCACTCAGTGTCATGCAGTTGAGGGCGATGCTAGCCAGCGACATGCCCGAGAGGAGCCGGAAGGCACAGTAGACAGAGAAGTTGGGAGCGAAGGCTGCACAGGTGCCTGACACGGCTGTCTGCAGGTAGTTCAAGATCAGCACCTTCCGGCGGCCCAGCCTGTGGGGGGAAGGAGGGGAGAACAGCAGTAGGGGTCCTGAGGATTGATGGTTCCAGGCTGGGTAGGGAGAGGAGCGTTTGCCTTGGTCTTTTGAGGACCTGTGCGGTATCACGAGGCTGGCCCCGAAGGTCCTCAAACCAGCCCCTGGGTGGTAAGGCCGACTTCCCACTTGGTTCCCGTGAACCCAGCCGAGGCCCGGGGCCCAGCCCGGCCCCTTGGCTCTACCCAGGACTGACCTGTCTGCCAGGTACCCAAACACCATGGCTCCAAGAAGCACCCCTACCATGTACAAGGACTGGGCCAGCTGGCGTAAGGCCCTGTTAGAGCACACGAGGTCCCACTGTGGGGAGAGGGGGCAAGGGTCAGGCAGAGACGAGCCTGGGCTGCAAGGCTCCCCTTCCCGTCCCTTGGGCTGGCCCTCTGAGACCTGCGTCAGCCCCTTCCCTGACACTCCCCGTCCCCGTTTGTTTCCCCAGTCCCGGTAGCTGAGAGACTTCCCTGGACTCTGATATCCCCCTTTTCTACAAAGGCCCCCATCTTGAACCTCTTTCTTTATCTTCCCATCTTGGTCTCTGGAAAATCTGAGACAGGTGTGTGCGTGTGTGTGCGTGTGTGTGCGTGTGCGCGGAAGCATCTGTCTGTCTGTCTCAGTGGGGAAGGCAAGTCTGGTTGTCACACAGAGCAGGGGGGTCCCGGGTTTCCTCACCTCAGTCACGATGGTGGAGGGGAAGGTGCTGTTGTCATAGATCCAGCCGTTGGTGCAGGGCTCTGTGGCCCCCGTGCTGTTGGCGTCTGTGCTGTTGGGAAAGGGTGGTCCCCGCCGGGGGACGGTGAAGCGGAGGCAGGACTCGGGCTGCCCCTGTCTGTCCCGGGGCAGCCAGGCCTCCAGCCCCCCGTCCTGGCTGAAGTTGGCCTCGGCGGGCGGGCGGCAGTGGTGGGTGGGGATGGCCGCGGTGAAGTTCTGCAGCGTGTTGTGGGAGGCCATCAGGAGCAGGGGGAGGACCACCAGAGTGACCTGGATCTGCTGGAAGCGGCCGACACCCCCCACCTGCTGCAGGAGGTCGTTGAAGGCCATGGGGCCAGGCCCAGCAGAACGGCTGGGGGCTGAGGACTTCCGCCTAGCACCTCTGTCCGTGCGTCTGTGTGCCTGCTGTCCTTAGCTGGAGGAGAGAAGCTGCCGCCGCTTCTGTGGCTGACTTGTTCCTAGAGCCGAATCTGAGCTGGCTCTGTGGGGGGACAGGAACCCGGCTGGCGGCCCCTCCTTCCTTCTCTCTCTCCCTGTGTTCTGTCCCTCCCTTTCCCTCGAGCCTCCCCTCACTTGGGGGTGGGGTGCTTTGCTCTCAGGGTCTGCAGAAGCCCTGACCCCTACATGGACAGGATTTAATCCTTGGCCTGGAGGGAATGAGTTAACGTGTGACTTGGTATCAGAAGGATTAACCCCCTGAGTATCCTTATGTCAGTGGAAATTCTCCAAGTGGGTATAAAGGGCAGGAGAGTGGACCGGGGCAGGAGTGGTGAGAGGGGATGGACTGGGAGGGCCTGTCTAGGCACCTGGGGGGTGGCAGGGGCCAGGTGGGACCTTACTGTCTTCCTTTTAGGGAGAAGACTGGGCTCTGGGAAGTGTGGTGGCCTCTTGAGGGGACTTTTTTCCTTTTTAGTGGACACGATCCAAGCAGTCTGTCTTGGGGAAGAGTTGCCAGAGAAAATACAGGACTCCCAGTTTCAGATCAACACATGCGTCTTATTTTAGTGTAAGTATATCCCTAGTATTACATGGGACATACTTATAAAAATCATTCATTGATCTGAAATTCAGATTTAACTGGGCATCCTGTATTTGTTAATTTTTTAAAAGTTTATTTATTTATTTTGTGTGTGAGAGAGAAAGAGAGAGCGAGCAGGGGAGGGGCAGAGAAACAAGGAGAGGGAGAATCCCAAGCAAGTCCCGCATTATCAGCTCGGAGCCCTACACCAGGCGTGAACTCACGAGCCATATGAGATCATGACCCGAGCCGAAATCAAGAGTCAGATGCTTAACCGACTGAGCCACCTGGGTGCCCCTGGGCGTCCTGTTTCTTATATGCTAAAACTGGCAACTCCAGTCTTTGGTCTCCTGGGGACAGCTCATATCTTATGGGACCACGGCTTTGTTCAGCTGGAAGAGACTATAGAGGTCAGAGGCTATTTTTGAAGAAGGGGGACCAAAGACCAACATCATGCATGATGTAGATCGATTCTTCTAGTGTCTCAGCTTTTACCTTCTGGCTTATCCCAATTCAAAATTTTCCCTTTGTCTTGTTCTCTCTGTCCATAGTTTTTATTTTTATTTTTTCAGTGAACATGAACTTATTTTATTCGTGGCCACAACTCTAAGATGATCACTCAATTTCCTCCAACAGTTTGCCTTCCGAGTCATTCAGGATCAGGGCGGTGCTGAGTTCTGATTGGATGGGCTTCTACAAGATCTGATTGGTTGGATCATGGGTTGGAAATGTCAATAAAGCAGGTTGCAACTTCTTGCTTTTAATTTGCATAGTACAGAGTATATACAACATGGACTCTGGAGTCAGTTTACTTGGATCTAAATCCTTATTTCACATTTACTGGTTGTATAGACAGGGCAGGTTGCTAAAATCCTGTATTATCTCAGTATTCTTGTTTGCAAGATGGGTATAATAGTCATGTTTGCCTCATTGGGCTACTGGAGGGTTAAACGTGTGAATACAGCTAAAGATCTTTTTAAAAAAAATTTTTTTTATGTTTGTTCATTTTTGAAAGAGAGAGACAGAGCACAAGCAGGGGTGGGGCGGAGAGAGAGGGGCACACAGAATCTGAAGCAGGCTCCAGGCTCCAAGCTGTCAGCACAGAGCCCGACGTGGGGCTCGAACTCATGAACGGTGAGATCATGACCTGAGCCGAAGCCGGACGCTCAACCAACTGAGCCACCCACGCGCCCCAATACAGCTAAAGATCTTAAAGTAGCCACTGCCCTGCAGCTCAGTGAGAATGAGCTGTTCTTATTATGTTTCTGGTAAAAAGGTGAGACACTTGGGATGCCTGGGTGGCTCAGTCAGTTAAGTGCAGGACTTGATCTCAGCTTAGGTTCATGAGTTCAAGCCCTATGTTGGGCTCTGAGCTGGCAGCACAGAATCTGCTTGGGATTCTCTCTCTTTATCCCTCCCCTGCTTGTTCTCTCTCTCTCTCTCTCTCTCTCTCTCTCTCAAAATAAATAAGCTTTATTAAAAAAGTTTAAAAAAAAAGGTGAGACTATTATATTGATTTTAGAGAGAAAATAGGCCTAAGCACATCTTACCCTAAGAACAGTGATCCCCCACTGGGCGTGATTTTGCCCCCCACCCCCCGCCTCCAGGAGACATTTGGCAATGTCAGGAGATGTTTTTGGTTGTCATAGCGCCAGGGATGCAGCTGAACATCCTACAATGCATAAGACAGCACCCCGCCCCCCCCATCAAGAATTTTCTGGACCACAAATGTCACTAGTGCTAAGTTTGGGAAACCCTACCTTAAAAGATGCCTCAGACTTATTTTGAGGAGTGACCAATCCCATACCCGCTTGGCCGAGGATATTCCAGTCATACTGAAGACTCCTACCAAAATATTTCTAAGAATGCCCATGCTCTTATTTGAGTAGGGAAAATCTTTGCGAGGTGAGGAGGAAAACTGCTCCCCCACCCTCTGCTTGAGTACAGCAGAGTAGCCTGGGCTCCAAAGCGCTGCAGCCCTTTCCCTTCCCAGGCATACGTAGCCAATTTGACCACTGGAGTAGCCACGTCAGGACCCCAGTCTTCCTGTGTCCAGGCCAACAACACTCTTCTCCGCCATGTTCTAACCCGATTGTTGGTTTGAGCTCCCGTGCCGGACCCTTGCCTTTGCGGTGTGTTTCCATTTGGGGTTTCTGGCTGTCCCTCCCTGTTACCTGCCTCCTACTGACCATCCATCCACCGCACTTCATCATTTGGCATATGTCTGAACACCATGGATGCCTAGGGTTCCAGGGTTTTATGGGAGGTAGCCAGGCCCTGTCCGAATTAGTTGATGCAAAGGGCCGGGAAGGGAAGGGGCGTTTCTCAGTTCTCACAGGCATAAACCTCCAAGTCTTGGTATTGAGGGGAAGCAGTTTTATTTCCGACTTCTCTTGTAAGGACTCAAGATGCCCGGCTATCGTTGTGCGGTTTACGCAAACTGTAAACTGTATTAAGTCGGGGGGCTGTTATTGTCTGTTGAGGCACTGGCTCCATGAAGTCTTAGACTGCTTCAAACCTACTCTACCTAACTTCAGAGCCAGGTTGTTTCCTGCTGTTTTAGAGGTGTGCCCAATTAAAGGGGTCTTAGGGATCACGTAGTTTCATTATGTACAAAAGAGAATAGGGGAGTCCCAGAGAGGGATGTAACTCAGCCCAGCCTCCCTCCTCCCACCCAGTGTTGGTTCTGGGCTGGGACCCGGTGGGTGTCCAGATGCCTGACAACATTCTCCAGGCCAAGGTATATAAGAGCCTTGTGGCCTGGGGATGTGAGGACAGCTGGACAAACAGCTTGGGAGCTCTGGGGCCAATCTCGTGTCAGGACCTGGTGCCCTCATGGGGGAGTAGGGAGAGAGTTGAGGGCAGCAGGGGAGATGGTGGGGCCCCTCCAAGCAACCTCCTTTTCTGAGTGTGTGCCCAACCCTGCCTTTGAGAAGAGCTCCCTCCCTCGTGCCTGACCAGCTCCAGCGAGGCTGAGCCTGGAAAAGCCTCAATTGGAGACTCCAGGGACTCCTGGATATTGTGGTTGGCTCCTGGGATCATCTGGCTAGCACAGGGATTTCCTACCAGCCTCCCAGACCATGGAGAGTTTCCGGTTGGAAATGCTCCCCTGGCAGATGATTTGCAGAACTGAGAACTATCCTTTAGGGACACTCTATGTCATTAAGCACTCACAGTTGCATTCGCTGGATTGAGTGGAATGTGGACTTAAGTTCTGGCCATGCTCACTGAGAAGGGGTCAAATCCGAGACTTCTGATTGGCCGAGAGCCACATGCCATCAGAGATGACTGCTGTCACTCAGGTGAAAACTTCTCGATGCATAGGTAGGGACACCAAGGCCCAGAGTAAGCAAGGGATTTGTCCTTGATCACCCAGCAAGGAAATCTAGAACTCACTTCCATTGTTCTTGTGACCATGCTAGCCGCCATCACATATCTCAGATTTTCTGCCACATCTGGATTTTATATAATTTTATCCTGTTAAATTTTAAATAAATGGGATTTAAGGTGCGTGGCTACCTGTGACCTTGATTTTTATCGTTTTGTGAGACTTTTCCAATAAATGATTTACAGGTCAGAGAAAATATTCTTGCTCAGATCACATGTTCTAAATGTGAGTTTGAAATGAGTGGCCTGCACAGAAGTCTGGCAAATTCTGAGTGCCTGCTGGGCACATAGCAACGTTCTGAGCAAGGAGCCAAATTGTGAGTTTTATGTCTCATGGCCTGGCTACCCGGGCCAACGAACGGTGCAGAAATTAGAAATTCATCCGAAACTGCCATCTAAAGGCTGGACAGGAGGGGCGCCTGGGTGGCGCAGTCGGTTAAGCGTCCGACTTCGGCCAGGTCACGATCTCGCGGTCCGGGAGTTCGAGCCCCGCGTCGGGCTCTGGGCTGATGGCTCAGAGCCTGGAGCCTGTTTCCGATTCTGTGTCTCCCTCTCTCTCTGCCCCTCTCCCGTTCATGCTCTGTCTCTCTCTGTCCCAAAAATAAATAAACGTTGAAAAAAAATTTAAAAAAATAAAAAATAAAAAATAAAGGCTGGACAGGAGGCGAGCAACCAATGAGGTGGCTCGGCATGAGAACTCTGCCCGAGAGAGGTGCCCCATATTGGACGACCATTCACTGAGCCAGCTGAAGGCTGAGCTCAGGGACTGAGAGCAGGGAGGAGGGAAAGCAGGAGGAGCTGGCGTTGTAGAGGAAGAAACAGAGATGGAGAAAGGGTGCAGTCCAGATGGGGGGATTGGGGAACGGCAAGAGGAATGGGCCGTGTACATCCTGACCAGTATCCCAGTTCACCAGGAGTCCTGACCACATGACTAGGAAATGTCTTCCTTGGCATCTTGGCTCCCCTTCTTGTGTGTCCCTGAAACAGCACGGGAGGGGTTATGGCCAGGGCATCCTGGGTACCATCCTGAATTCTGGACAACTGAAAGAGGCTACTTTTCAGGGTGCACGGTGGAGGGTGCTTAAACTGAAGCCATTGAGGCAGGGTGGGAGCTGAGCATGACGGGCCTTGTAGCAGAGTTTAGACTTCATCCCAATGGGAAGTCACTGAAAAGTTGAAGCAGCGGTATAATATGATCTCTTTCGTGTTTATTAAGCTCTCTTTCAAATATCTAAGTACGGATTTGAGAATAATTAACTCTGTGCCTGACAGTCGAAGCCCTGGAGTGTTCTGGGTTGTCTAACACGGTAGCCTCTAGCCACTGCTGAGCACTTGAACTGAGCCCGTCCAAACTGACAAATGCTATTAGGGTAAAATATACACCAGATTTTGAAAACTTAATACGAATTACAGGCTATAAGATATCTTATCGATAGCTTTTACATTGATTTCATGTTGAAATGGTAATATAGGATATTTTTGGTTAAATAAAAGACATTATATATATAATTAAATACATTATATATACATTATATATATATATAATTAAAATTATTTTTACCTTTTAAAAAAATTTTTTTTTCAACGTTTATTTATTTTCGGGACAGAGAGAGACAGAGCATGAACAGGGGAGGGGCAGAGAGAGAGGGAGACACAGAATCGGAAACAGGCTCCAGGCTCTGAGCCATCAGCCCAGAGCCCGACGCGGGGCTCGAACTCGCGGACCGCGAGATCGTGACCTGGCTGAAGTCGGACGCTTAACCGACTGCGCCACCCAGGCGCCCCATATTTTTACCTTTTTAAACTAAAAAATAGCTAGGAATTAAAATAACCAGGAATTTTTTATTTTTAATTTTTTTTTAGAGAGAGTGCGAGTGGGGGAGAGGGGCAGAGAAAAAGAGAGAGAGAGGAGAGAGAGAGAGAGAGAGAGAGAGAGAGAGAGAGAGAGAGAATCTTAAGCAGGTTCCATGCTCAGTGCAGAGCCTGAGGAAGGGCTCAATCCCACGACCCTGGGATCATGACCTGAGCTGAAATCACGAGTCAGATGCTCAACCAACTGAGCCACCCAGGTGCTCCAACGACTAGGAATTTTTGAATTGCGTCAGTGGCTTGCATTACGTTTCCACCGGAGAATGCTGGTAAAGAATATTTGAGGAAGGGGTTCTAGGAAAGAATTCTGGGGAACGTCAGTGTTTAAAAGATGACAGAGGGAGAGAAGCTGCTTTTGGAATTGTTTGGTTTGGAAACCCTTGAGTTTAGCTTAAACAAAACAAAAGCTATTCAGAAAATTCAGGATATTTTATAGAACTCAGGGTCAGAAAGCACATCCAGGACTGAGGAAGACCTGGGACTTGGAATCCACTAAGGATAGACTCAAATAGGGGCGCCTGGGTGGCTCAGTTGGTTGAACATCCAGCTTGATTTCAGCACAGGTCATGATCTCACGGTTTGTGAGTTCGAGTCCCACATCGGGCTCTGCACTGTCGGTGTGGAGCCTGCTTGAAATTCTCTCTCTGCTCCCTCCTCTCTGTCAAAAATAAATAAACATTAAAGAAAAAAAAAGAATCAATGCAAATAGTCTCACCAAGTCTTTTTATCTGGGCCCCTGTATCTCTTCTCCTTTTCTCCGTGCACTTGCTTTGTTCTTTCTCTGCAACTGGCTTCCTCTCATCTACTTGCATCTGGGTCAGAGTGCAGTCTGAAGATGTACAGGGTTCGAAGGTGCAAGCCAGGGCGGCACCCAGCTCCTTTCCAAAGTTTAGCTGCGGAAGGGGAGAGAGAGACAGTGTGGGCCCTGGAGAGAGATATGGCTCCAAGGAGGGCTGGTTGGTTTGGTTGGTTTTTGGTAAGATAGGAGAGGCTGGGGCTTATTTAACCGGTGATGAGAAACAGCCGGAAGAGAGCGGATGGGTGGAGATCCCAGGGGGGGAAGGCTGCCTGCTGGATGGGCTGGATGTGGAGCCCCAGTTGGGAGGAATGACCTTCTGCTGTGCTTGGCGGGAACTCGGGGAGCATGGGGTGACATCAACAGCCTTCAGCTGTGTCTGCGGTTTTCCCACTTAAATAGGAGACAGAACTGTCCCGTGGCATGGGCCTGCGACACCGATCAGAGACCTGCGGCGAGCAGGGCTGGTGGATGGGGACTGGAGGAGCGCGGGCTTCCGCCCGCAGCTGCTCTGGGCTGCTCCGGTCCTCTGCCCACACTCACGCTGGGACACGTACACGCACACACTCATTTCTAAGCCCAAGACTTGCAGCGGACTGTATTGCGTCCTCACCCACCTTTAATGTTGGTGCTCTAACTTCCGGTGTGCTGGTAGTTGCAGGTGGGGGCCTTTGGAAGGTGATTAGGGATAGATGAGGTCACGAGGGTGGGGCATCACGTTGGGATTCGCATCCTCCTAAGAAGGGACAACAGAGACCTTGCTTCCTCTCACTCTCTCCCCAGGCCAAGTGAGGACATAATGAGAAGGCGGCCGCCTACAAGCCCGGAAGCGGGCTCCCATCAAGAACTGAGGCTGCCAGCACCTCCATCGTCGTGGACCTCCCAGCTTCCGGAAGTGGGAGGAAGACACGTTTGTGGTTTAAGCGATGCACCTGCGGCGTGTCGTTGCAGCGACTCGAGTAGGCTTGGCCTATACATGCCTCAGTCCCCCACGTGCAAACACAGGTTCACATCAGCCCAGCTTGCCTGTACCTGTGTGTCCACACCCACGTGTTACACACAAGTACGGATGCAGGGGAGAGCAGTGCGCATGTCCACGTGGTGGCCTGCCCCCTTCTCCCTTCCACGCCCATTCCTGAGCCTCAAGCATGGCTTGAGTTCTTCATTGCCATTTATTGGACCCTCCCATGGAAGAAAGGGGTGGGGAGCAAGAAGAGGAAGCTGTCTTTGTTAGGACTGAACCAGGGAGCCCAGGGGACCTCAGAGGAAGGGGACTGGAACAATGGGGGAAGGTGGCCAGTGGGGAAGGGCTGGGCTGAGGGAGGGTGAGGGCAAGGGTGGGGCGTGGGAAGGCCTGTGGCCGAATCTTTGAACTGGCCAGGGCTGGGAGCTCCGGTGTGGTGGAGATGCCCTCAACCAAGCTTTCAGAAGACTGTGTTCAGGAGCATGGATGTGCTCAGCACCGCCCCCCCCCCCCCAACGGCCGCCCCCCAAAGGTGTCCTCAGAGCCCAGAGGCAGGCAAGGACCTGGCAAGGATTAGTTTCTGGAGGGCAGGGAAAGGGGGGCTCAGTTGCCCTCAGCTGGGGTCCAGGCCTGGTCCAGAGGGATCCTCTGGGATGTTTTTTCCATTTCTGGTTCCCGCTTTGGTTCCTTTGCCCACCAGGACCTAGCGAAAGAGATCTCAGGAAAAGCCCCTGATCTGGACCTTCCCCAGCTAGGAGTTCCAGGAGGACCAGAAGCAAGGGACTGACCAGGTTTCCACGTCTTCGATAGTCTCTGGCAAGGGCTGATTGAGGGTCTCAGGCAGGAAGAGGGCAGCCCTGCCTCCCAGGAAGGTGATGGTCCCAAATATGACTTTGGGGATGAAGGGCTGCCACTCCCCTGTGATCTTCACCAGCGGGGCCATCATGCTTCCCATGTGGGTCCCCAAGTTGCCAATGCTCATGCCTGTTTGCCTGGGAGAGTTCAGAGCAGGGATTGGCAGCCTATGTGTGGGGCCCCTGGGCAGGGGGCTGGAGGCTGCTGCGATCCCACCTGACCCTGTATCTTTTGGCTCGGCCAGCCCCACGCCCTGCACCTACCGAATGACCGTGGGGTACAGCTCGCTCGAACAGAGGAAGAGGCAGCTGAAGGAGCTGGACAAGCATCCCCTTTGCAAACACAGCCAGGGCTGTCCTCAGGGTCTGCGAGTCTGCAGACGGAAGAAAATGTAATGGGCCTCGGGCTCAGGAGCATGGGCGTATCAACACACAAACATCTATATAGAAGTGGCTTTTCCAAGGTCGCTTCCCTGAGCACTGAACCCTGTTGTTTTCCCATGCCAGCTTGTCCTCTGTAGCGATGAGGGCTTGCCAGATCCCTGAGCAATTCCTCGTACTGTCCAGACACAGCCACACTTTACCCAGTTTGAGTCAGATCTAGAAAGGAGCTTCGATATCATCTAGCCCAACTGAGTTATTTTCTAGATGGGAGACCTGGGCCCCAGAGAGTGCAGGGACCTGGTTAAGGTAACACAGAGATTTAGAGGTAGAGTCTGCAGATTTGGAGTCCCTGGCAGCCCACTTCCCAGCCCGTGGCAGCCCGTGACGTCCACTGAGATGCTGGCCCTCTTTCAGAGGGTTCCGATGTAGCTCCAGCTTCTCACCCGAAGGCACAAAGATGAGAGCCAGGATGCACCCTCCTGCCAGGAGTAGACCACTGGCCAGGGTGCTGTGTTGGCCCAGATGGTTTATGGAGAGGAAGTGGATGAACTTGGCCGGGAAGTCAACCCCACCAAAGATGAGCTGGAGGAAGCAGAGGTTGACTCCAAATTCTGCCACACTCATAGCCAAACTGTAGTAGGCAAAACCAGTAGAAAACCTGAGGGGCAGAGAGGGATGGATTGGCACCAGCAGCCAGACAGGGGTCTCTCTCCCCCCACTGGTCATTGGGTCACCAGGAGGACCAATGGTTTCGTTTCTTATCCCAACTGCAGCTGATTGGTAAGGGCTGATTGAGTGCTGTTTTGAGCTCTCTGGGATTGTGCCTGGGCTCAGCGCCGGGACTGATTGGTTATGCCTGACGTGGGCATGATCTAGGGTGTGGTGGCAAAGATGTCCCATAATTGCCTCCAGAGAATATCAGGACTGGCAGGACTCTGGGAGACCAAAGGAGGTAGGTAAATGATCTTCCCTTCGTCGGGTAAGAGTTTAACATCTAGAATGGGAGAGGTGAGAGTCAAGCTGTGCACATGGGTCCGATGCCTCCGCCTTCCCTCTGGGGCTCATGGCATCCCCTTTGAAGTTCCTGGACAAATTGGACCCTATTCATGCAGGGATGGAGAAGGGCCTCAGAGCCAGGTCACAGAAAGGGCTTTGAAGGAGCCGTAGATCGTCAGACAGAAAGAGAAGACTAAGGAGAAATATGATTTCTGTCTTCAAGCTCTGGTGGCCAGTCTTGCTCTGTGGGGTCCCAGAGGGCAGAGCTGGACCAGTGAAGGCAGTGACAGAGAGGCATAGAATGGGGAAATTGCCATGGCACGATGTGAGCTGTGAGCTGTGAGCTGTGAAGGGGTTTGGAGCATTTGCCGTGTGGACGGGGTGGGCGTGACCCAACAGGGAGGCAGACCCTGATGGCTGGACCTGGGTGTGTGACAGGGACATGAGCAGATCTCCAGGGTTGGGGCTGGGCTGGGGCAGCCAGGGAAGGGGGTCTCTGGACTCCTGGGCCTTCCCCTTAGGTGAAGCCACCACAGGCCTTGTTCATTACCCTTGTTTGGCAGAGGTGCTAGGGTGTGGGTAGGGACGGGTGGTGGGTTACCAAGCCAGGGAAAGACAGAAGGTCACACGGCACAGGTCGGGTGTCCGGAAGAGGTCAGCTACGCTGTACTTGGCCTTGGCCAAGGAGATCTCCTTCTGCAGGCTGCGTTTGAGCTCCTTGGGGAAGAGTAAGGGAAGGGTGCCATTAGTGACCAGCTGGTGGGCAGGAAGAAGGAGAGAGGGAGGTGCAGGCCTGGTGCCTCTAGAGAAGTTTGCTTGGGACATTCAATGTGATGTTAGCTCGTGAGCAGGGAAACAGAGGCAAAGGAGGGTTCCTGCTCCATGCCATAATCCCTCTCGGTTCTCACCTCCACGGTGAGTTTTTCTTCCTCTTCCTTCTTGCCATTGAGGGCAGTAACCTGCCAGAGTATTTTCAGAGCCTTTGAGAACTTTCCAGACGGGACCATCCAACGTACAGACTCTGGTATCCACCTGGGTTCCAGAATCAACTCACAGTGGCTCCCCCCGATGCCAGAAGCTTTTTCTTTTTCTTTTTCTTTCTTTTTCTTTTCCTTTCCTTTTCCTTTTCCTTTCCTTTTTTTTTTTTTTAGGCACTGGAAAAACATCAACAGCCAGGGCCAAGGGGTAGGAGGTCCAGAAACCCAAGCTGTTTCGCTGCAGATTTCATGGAATTTAAACTTGGCCAGGCTTTGCACCTGGACTGCCTGCAGCCAGCACAAATTCTGGGATTCTCTTTTCCCCCTTCCAGAAGAGCCTTTCCTCTGCCCCCTACCTGGGCCACTTGTTATTGCTGGGTGTTTTCCTTAGCCAGGATCCTTGGGCCTAGGCCAAGGCAGGTGGGTCCCGGGGAAGGGACAGCATGTTCAAGGCTAGATAGCTGGAGGGTCCTGGACATCCACCTCCCTGTTCTTTAATCAAGAGGCCAGCTCTTTTTTTTTTTTTTTTTTTTTTTTATTTTTGGGACAGAGAGAGACAGAGCATGAATGGGGGAGGGGCAGAGAGAGAGGGAGACACAGAATCGGAAACAGGCTCCAGGCTCCGAGCCATCTGCCCAGAGCCTGACGCGGGGCTCGAACTCACGGACCGCGAGATCGTGACCTGGCTGAAGTCGGACGCTTAACCGACTGCGCCACCCAGGCGCCCCGCACCTCCCTGTTCTTCTCTGGGCCGCCTTCCAGGGTGAAGAAGGGGGCAGGGAGACAGTCCTGGGGCAGCTTGGGAAGGTGGCTCAGGGTAGGGTTGGAGCCTAGGAAATGGAATTGAGGACCCTTGGATTCTGCCTGCAAAGGAGGGATTCTGCTGTAGCATGAGCACCGCATGGGGTCTTGAGATTGGCAGGTGGGCAGACAGCCTCACTGTCCCCACCTCCGGGCTGTACTTTTGGGGGTTGGTTTGCACCGAGCAGACCCTGAGTGTCAGTAAGAGAAGACGAGCGGAGGCAGAGGTGTGGGGAGATGTGAGGAATGATGTTTTAAAAACATCTGGTCTCAGGGGGAGGCACCTGGGTGGCTCAGTCGGTTGGGCCTCCGGCTTTGGCTCAGGTCACGATCTCACAGGCCATCAGTTCAAGCCCCACATCGGGCTCTGTGCCGACAGCTTGAAGCCTGAATCTTGCTTCGGATTCTGTGTCTCCCTCTCTCTCTGCCCCTCCCCGACTCACACTCTCTCTCTCAAAATAAAATAAAAACATAAAAAAAATTTTTTTTTTTAAAAAGTCTGGCCTGGGGACGCCTGGGTGGCTCAGTCGGTCAAGCGTCCGACACTTGATTTCGACTCCGGCCATGATCTCACGATCGTGGCGCCCGGCGTGGAGCCTGCTTAAGATTCTCTCTCTCCTCCTTCTGCTACCACCTGCCCCCTGGCTCCCCCCGCAAAAAAAAAAAAGTCTGGTCTGAGGTGGGATCAGCTGTGGTTGTGGCCTCCACAGGCACCTAAGATCCGGCTCCAGCAAGGTCCTGGGGGAGCAGATACTGATCAACCTGCCTCAGACCATCGGCCCAGCTGACAGCGGTGGCCTCCCGGGCTCAGTACTACCCTGTCTTGTTTCTGCCCCGGTGGCCTCCATGAGCAAAGGCCTCTGAGCAAAGTCCTGCTCCCAAACACCACAGCCAGGATCTAGACTCCATTCTCCTCGCCCCGAGAATAGTAACCGTGGCCTCCAGGCAGTGAGCCTTCCTGTGAACCAGGCCCACGTAACCCTGGGTGACAGGCATTATTATCTCCAGTTTGCCTAGGAAAATCTTGAGGCTCAGAGTGGGTGAGGCTTGCCCCAAGTCACAGAGCGAGGAGGCCTGAACTCTCGACTGTATCCTGCTGACCATCCGCCCTTATTTTGCCTCCCCTACTCTCTGCTCCTTCTCTGCTCCCATGCCAGCCTGTGGACATGCCCTGGCTCCGCCCTGGACCCTCTGCCCACCCCTCTCTTTCCGCAAGATTGTCCCGCCCCCTCCAGGAGATTCTATTCTCATTTTCAAATGGAAACCCATATCAGTTCTGTGTCTTTTTGTGTAACCCTAGGGGATTGCTTCACTTCTCTGAGCCTCAGTTTCCTCATCTGTAAAACAGGACAGTCACGTCTCCTTCACACAGAGATGCCATGAGGATCGGGATGACATAGGGTGATGCCTAGAACAGGGCCTTGCACGCAGTAAGTGCTCAATAAAGGGTCGCTCCAAGATGTCATTTCTTTTCCTGAACTCATTCATCATTTCCTGTTCTTTGGCCCCAGCTACATTTTGGAGACTCAGTTCCTGTCTTCAACATGTTCTTAGGTTTGACGTACTGATAGTGAGCTCTTGACCTCTTTGGCGTCTCTGACCCAGACACCCCAATTCTCCCGGGTCCCAGGTTTAAGCTTTCCTTTCCATAAAAGAATCCGTAAAACCCCAAGTCCAAGACGGTCCCCAACTCTGTGGATTTTTTCCTTCAAAATGCCTCTCAGACTCGTCCGTGAGGCTCCTCTCGCCCACACGGTCGTGTCCCCTCGGTCTCTCATCCCCTCCCACTTGGGTTGGTCCTTGTGTGCTGTTGTGTCACACACAGGAGCTTGGTCAGGACTTTCTGCACCACAAACATGTCTAGAGGCATTCTCCCTCTGTTTGGCCCTGGCAGGCATAAAGAAGGAGATGAAGGGGTGGGGGCCACATACCATGATGACAGGAAGAAGGCGAAGAAGGGAATGGACACGGTTAACTGTAGCCAGAGCCACTGGCGGATGGGATAGGCAAGACCCGTCAGAAAGAACGGGCCGCCGGTATAGACGTAACCAAGTAAAGTTGATAGGATGGCCCACGTCTGGATGGACACACGCTCGACACCTGCAGGAGGATCCCAAGGACCAGATTAGAATCCTGCTGGGCCTTGGGCACCTCCCTGTGAAGGGGCACCAGCTCCTGCCCACCCCCTATCAGCTGCTTGATCTGACTCTGATCCTAAGGGTTCATCCCTCCGATTTTACAGATGCTGTGACTGAGGCTCAAGAAGGCAGGACTCGGGGCACTGAGTGGCCCAGTCAGTTAAGCGTCCGACTTCAGCTCAGGTCATATCTCGAGGTTCGTGGGTTCGAGCCCCGTGCCAGGCTCTGTGCTGACAGCTCAGAGCCTGGAGCCTGCTTCGGATTCTGTGTCTCCCTCTCTCTCTCTGCCCCTCCTCCGCTCATACGCTGCCTCTCTCTCTCAGAAATAAACATTAAAAAAAAAAAAAAGAAGGCAGGACTCAAACTTAGGTCTGTCTGACTTCTAAGATCACACTCCTCTTTTTTTTTTCTTTAATTTTTTAAATGTTTATTCATTTTTGAGAGAGAGAAAGAGAGAGAGAACGAACGAGCCAGGGAGGGGCAGAGAGAGAGGGAGACACAGAATCGGAAGCAGACTCCAGGCTCTGAGCTGTCAGCACAGAGCCCAGCATAGGGCTCAAACCCACAAACCATGAGATGATGACCTGAGCTAAAGTCGGACGCTTAACCGACTGAGCCACCCAGGTGCCCCCCCGCCTTTAAAAAATTTTTTTTTTTTTTTAAGTAATCTCTACACCCAACGTGAGGCTCGAACTTACAACTTTGAGATCAAGAGTTGCAGGATGTCCTGACTGAGCCAGCCAGGCGCTCCCCCGAGCCCACACCCTCGACTGCCTCTCCAGAGGCAAATGACTTCCCCTGTTTTGCCTCAATGTCCTTATCTATAAAATTAGGACAACAGTGTCCCCTACTTGTGGGCGTGGACTGAATGGGTCAGGTGACTGCCAGTGTGTCAGGCCCAGGGGGAGTCCTCCGTATTGATAGTGGCTGTTGTTGTTATGCTGGGGGTGGGGTGGGGGTGGGGGGCTCTGAGATCCTGGGAGGAGCAGCACCTTACTTGACCAAGGTCAGAGGGAGCCTGTGTTGAGCCTGGCCCAGACTCCACTCTCTTGGCTTCGGGCTGGGCCCACCTCCCCCGCCAACACCTGTTCCCCCTTCCCATGTGGCTCACTCAAGATAACGGGGCTCAGGGCCATGCCTGTGTGCTGCAGCCACTCAGGAAGCCGAAGATCATGTCTGAAGGCTGCACAGGAACCACTGGCCGCCAGCAGCAGGTAGCTGCCGGTCAGGGTCAGCTTGCGGCCAAACCGGTAGCTCAAGGAGAGCAAGGGCTGAGTTAGCCGAGGCGCGCTAGCTGAGACAGTGACTCTGCAGGTCTCAGGGCAAAGGGTTGGATGCCTCCCCTCCCCCCTCCCCTCCCAAAGGGCCAGGCAGGGCACGGAACTCCCTCTTCAGACAGAACCTTACTGGTAACTGCTATTTTGGGGGGACAGGTTCGCAATTCCACGTTTGAGTTAATGAGTGATCGCCTCTACCCCCCGCTTGGTGGCCTGAACAGAGGTCAAAGGACTTCTTGTCTCCAAACAGTCCACGTGCCCCCTCTGCACTGCCACACAGCCATTACATGGTGTCTGAGGACCTTGAGGGTTTCCCCCAGGGCCTGAAGAGGTGGGGAGACGCAAGCTGCAAGGATCTTTGGGGCAGAGAGAAGGCTGTGGCCTGGAAGGGCTTGGGACGTGCCCGAGGTCACCCGGGAGGGACCATGATTCCTGTCTCCCCCAGCTTTCTTTGGCTCTTTGGGGGTGCGTGGGTGGTCAGACTGAGGTGGGATGTCCCCATAGGCAGTGTCTCACCTGTCAGATAGATTTCCCGGCACGGTCCCCCCAATAACTGTGCCTGCCACGAAGAGAGACTGGGCCACCTCCTTGAGTTTGCTGGAGACGCCCGCGAAGTCCCACTTCACAAGAGAAAGGTGGTCCAGCCTGGCTCGGGCCAGACCAGCCGTCCCAGCCCCCCTCAGCCTGTGCCCCACGGCGCCCGCCCACACCTGACTTCCCTGAGCCTGGCCCCCTCATCCCAAGAGTTATTTCTGCTTTCAGCCTGGCCTAGGCTTTGGGGTCCCTAACCCATGATGTGTGATGATAATTTCTCTCCCAGCATGTGTGGCCTGTCGGAAGCTTCTAGAGTCTACTTGGCTGTCGCAGTCGCACCCGGGTCTGTTCTCAACATCTTCCTTCATCCCCTCCAAGCTTGCCCTCACCCCGTGGCTCCCTGCCTGTCTCTGCTTCACCTTACACATCCAAGGTCAGTGCTCATCCGCACCCTAGATCTCTCCCTCTCCTCCATGGGGACATTGCTCTATTGTTGCCATTGTGCTCCGTCCCGCATCCTCTGTCTCTGTCTCTCAAGTTCTCTCCTTCTTAGAAACTCTATCTCCTCCATATTCACTTCATTTCGACCTTCCCTTCAAAGCCCAATCTCTTGAATGAGAAGCTCTACTTGCTATCACCCCGTCCCCATATCTCAGTTCCACCCCCACCACTCCGCTGGAACTGTGCTCGCCAGAGCCACCCGCGATGTATTTTTCACCAAGTCCAATGGAACCTTCTGTAGCCTGACGTGCCCTGACCTTTGGAAGCCCTTGATGTTGCTAACGCTGACCTCTCCCTCCACCTGGTTTCCTCACCCTATTCACCCCTCCTCCTTCTCCTCATGGGCTCCTTTCTCTCTACCCCTTCCAGATTCTCCAGGGCTCTTCCTGGATTTTCCTCTTTTTATCCGCTCTCCCCAGGAAATGTCACCTGCTCCTATGGCTTCCATTTCTGTTTTATGAGGAAGACTCCAATCCATATCTTCAGCCCAACCTCTCTTCTGGCCTCGAGACAGTAGATTCAGTTGCCTTCTTGGAAATTCTACCTAGGTGGTGTCTCACAGTGACCTCAATGAGACTTGTCACCCACTCCATTCCGGGTCACAATCTCAGTGGCTGGGAACCCTCCTTTGCCTCATCCCTCTCCGCTATACCATCATTCCATCCTGGAATCTTCTATTTCCACCACTACTGTCTTAGTGCAAGAGTAATGATAGCAGCCAGTGTTTATGGCGGGCTTAAAATGCACCAGGCACCGTCCCTAAGTACGCACTTTCCATGTTTTAACATCTTCAGTCCTCACAACAACCTTATGGTGGGGCGTTACTGCCATTATCATCCCTGTTCTACAGATGAGGAAACTGAGGCCCAGAAGTGATTACTGCATTGATCTTCAGACAGGCCTTGCAGCCTTCGATTTCCGTTCCTCCTCACCATTCTTCCCCTGCTAACCAGAATGACTTTCTGAAACCACTCAATGAGGTTCCTGTCTTGCCTAAGGCACGCACTGGCTCCCTCCTGCCCTGTGGATAAAGAGAAAGCTCTATTAACACAGATTTATAAAGCCCTCATGCTCTGGCCCCTGCCTACCTGTCTGGGCTAATCTCCTGCTAATCCCCAACACGCACCCTTTGTCCAGCTATCCTGAATTACTTGTGTAATGAAGTGGAGAATGTCATTGGCCAAAAATGCCTCACAGGAATGTTTTGGACGTGAAATAGTGTGGGGGAAGAACCACACATCCCAGGGAGCCCTTTCCATTTTCCTCTGCTGGAAGTGAGGGGGATGGGGCTGGACGAAGACCCCAGGTCCGCAGGATGTCTCCACGTGGCCCAGCATGGCCAGCAAACCCAGCGGGTTCTTCTGGCCGAGAAGGGAGCCTGTACAGTACTTGTGTGGTAACGTAGGAGGGTAAAGGGTAAAGGAGGAAGTGAGGGGGTGTGAGGAGGGGCCAGTGGGTGTCTAGAGAGACTTTTGGTACTTCGTGGCATGCTATGGAAAGCTCCTTTAGGAAAATCTAAAGGAAAGACCTACTGTCCCCCTAAATCCATGCACTGCCCCACCCCCCTTCCATAGTAAAGAGTACATTTCCCAGGTGACCCAGTAGTTGAGTGGGGCCATGCAGTTCTTGACAATGGAAGGTGAGTGGAAGACATGCTTGTTACTTCCATCTCATTTGATTAAGAGAGAATCTTTGGCCTGGACTTGCGTGTTTTCTCCCTTCCTGTCTCCTGGCAATGAGAGCAACTCTGGGAGCCGCGTGTCGAAGATGGCAAAAGCCGCTATCCCTCTGGGTTCCTGAACGACCCTATGGAGCAGAGCCACCCCCCCCCAACCTGTAATTCCCACCTCAGAGCTATTGCATGAGAAGAAGAGCCACTTCTATATGGTATAAGCCATTGAATTATGGCGACGTAGCCCATCCTAATACATCCCACAAGAAGTGGAAAATGGAAATTCGATTTCCCCTCCCCCCAACCTCCAGGTTATTTAGTGCCTTAAGAAACCATTCTGTCTTGGGGCACCCGGGTGGCTCAGTCAGTTAAGTGTCGGACTCTTGATTTCGGCTCAGGTCGTGATCTTGCGGTGCCTGAGTTTGAGCCCCACGTCAGACTCTGCACTGACAGTGTAGAGCCTGCTTGGGGTTCTCTTTCCCTCCCTCTCTGCACCTCCCCTGCTTGTGTTCTCTCTCTCTCTCTCTCTCTCAAAATAAATAAATACATAAACATTAAAAAAAAAAAAAAAAGAAAGCATTCTGTTTAGACCACGAGAGGGTCAATGTCAGACCCATTTGGATTAGCTTAAGGCTGTCTGCCCTTCTCCACTGAGACCAGATCTGCTGAGTCTTGGTTTCTACCATGGTACTTGTGGTCACTGTAGGCATCAGCATAACTGTCACAAGCTAGTTTCTACATGAAAATTGAAGTAATTTACAGGAAATACCATTCCTAAAATGGACTTTGAGTCATGTTTAAAACATGCCCTGGGGCGCCTGCCTGGCTCAGTTGGTTAAGCATCCTACTCTTGATCTCAGCTCAGGTCTTGATCTCCGGGTCATGAGTTCAAGCCCCATACTGGGCTCCGTGCTTGGTGTGGAGCCTACTTAAAAAAAATGATTGAAACATGTCCAAATCCTTCCAAATGGCCCACAAGTCCCTGCAGAATCTGCTCCCAGATTTATCCCTGTTATCTCTCTGCTCTCATTTTCTGCTATCTCCCCATATACTCCACTGTACTTGGTCTTCTTCTTCTTCTTCTTTTTTTTTTTTTTACCTTTTTAGTGTTTATTTATTTTTGAGAGACAGGGAGAGACAGAGCATGGGCAGGGGAGGAGCAGAGAGAGAGGGAGACACAGAATCCAAAGCAGGCTCTGCGCAGTCAGCACAGAGCCCGACGTGGGGCTCGAACTCACGGACCTCGAGATCACGCCCTGAGCTGAAGTTGGCCACTTAACCGACTGAGCCACCCAGGCGCCCCAAGATTAGCATCTTGATGAGGGTAGAACGTCTAGTCTGTTTTGCTCATGACAGTACTCCCATTGCCTAGCACCGTGCCTGGCATTCAGTAAATGCTCGTGGGATTGAAGGAGTGAGCCTTCCACAGAAAGAACAGAGAAATGGAGAACCTTAGTGGTTAAGACATACTGATGCCTAATGAGAGGTCATGGGGTTCGCACTCCAGATACTATGTGGGAAGCTGTCCACTTTACCACAATGGGCGTATGTCAGGATGGAGGGGGCCTAGGCTGTGTATGTAGGATCTATAACCGCGTGTGAGCACGAGGAACTGGAAAAACTTCACAATCGGACTGGAGAAACCTCTATGGCAAAGTGTCTACTAACTAGGGAATGGTAACATGAAGGTTTAAAGCTCAGAAGAAGGTGCTTTGTGGTGAGCTATGAAAAACATCTTGGACTTCAAATGACTCTAAGTTGCCCCCAGAGACTTCATGGCTAATAAAGCTCATCAGAACGGATGATAAAAATGTGGCCCTGCAGGTCAGTGCAAATCCACGGGGCTCAGACCTGAGATATGTGATCACAATGGTTTGAATTGTGTCCCCCCCCCCAAAAAAAAAGATAGGTTGAATACTAACCCCAGTACCTCAGCATGTGACCTTATTTGACAAATAGCATTGTGGCAGATAAAATTAGTTAAGATGAGGTCATACTGGGGTAGGTATGGGCCCTTAACCCAACAGGACTGGCGTTCTTGTAAAAAGAGAAGATACAGACACGTAGGGAGAACATCATGTGACCATGGTGGCAGAGACTGGAGTGACGCATGTGTAAGCCAAGGATCACGGTCAGCCACCAGAAACTGGAAGAGGCAAGAAAGTATTCCTTCCTAGAGCCTTGGGAGAGGGCATCCCTGCACCTTGATTTTGGACTTCTAGTCTCCATTATAGAAATTCTAGGAAACGGATATGCTGTGTGATTCTTCTTGTATGTTTGAAAGACCTGTGGGCTTGGTGGGTGGTGATAGGAGGGAGATTGGGAGTGGAAGAGCATGGCAGTGAGAGAACCAGGAACAGAGAGAATTGGAGAGATTAAAACACAAAGTTTTCTGATGTTTGTTTTTGAGAGAGACAGCACGAATGGGAGAGGGGCAGAGAGAGAGGGAGACACAGAATCTGAAGCAGGCTCCAGGCTCTGTCAGCACAGAACCTGACGCGGGGCTTGAACTCATGAACTGCAAGATCATCACCCCAGCTGAAGTCGGACGCTTAACCGACTGCGCCACCAGGCGCCCCTGGAGCGATTTTTAAAGGCATCCTGGATGGGCATTAAGGAGGGCATTTGTAATGATGAGCACCGGGTGGTGTATGTAACTGACGAATCGTTGAATTCTACTCCTGAAACCAACACTGCACTGTATGTTAACTAACTAGAATTTAAATAAAAATCTGAAAAGAAAAAAAAATAAATAAAGGCATCCTGGAATTTGGGGGTGGGGGGGGAAGGGAAAGATACTTAGAGACATTTTTGGCATGCTTCTGTGTGGTGAGCTGTGCAAAACCCTTGAGGAGGCCTTGTTAAGAAAACCTATAGCTGAAGATTCGATTGTACTTCAAGGTGTTGAGAGAGCGTGATTTATTGCTCCTTCGACTTTGACTCCAGACATAGGCTGGGCCACGTGGGGTCTGCAGCTTTAGTCGGGTTACGCTATTGCCGGATTCTGTAACAGCTCCGTGTTGTGTGTTCCTCTCTGCTTTTGTATTTGCCATCATCTCCTTATTCTAGAAATGTTGTCAGTTGTTCAGGCCCTAGGCACAGAACAGGAAAGTTCAAGGCCCAGAGGGGAATCACAGGGGTGGGGGGGGGGGGGGAAGGGCCTGTCCGTCCAAGCCAACTCGGGCCTCTAAGGGCTGCAGGGTGGGTTTTAGGACCCTCAGACGGGTGAGCTGGGCACCCACAGGGCTGAGATTCAGTGATGTGGGAGCTGTGGGCTACGGCTGGGGGCCATCTTGGAGCCCTCAATCCATGCTCCCCACACTCTCCAGACTTGAAAGAAAGGCCATTGTTTCCTCTTAATGTCCTAGTAAAGCTCTTTCTGAAAAATTCCAGCCTTGTCTCTGCTGAACTCAGAGAAAGGAATGTGTGGTCACCCCTGCCAGGAAAGCTTAGGGGATCAGAGGGGGAGGGGAACTTCCCTGGACCCTGGACCCTGTGCTGTGCTCTCTCACGTCACTGTCACCCGCCATCTGTGCCTTCTCTGGGGGTGGGGAAGGGGGGAAGCTCCTTATTATCCTGTTCTACAGCTGAGGTGGAGAGGGGAGCTGACTCCCCAGGTCACTGGCTCTGGGGGGGTGGAGGTGGGACCTGCATTCAGGCTTGCTGTTCCCATGAGAGAACACCTCCCATGAGGTGGGAGCTGGGGAGTGTGGCAAAGCCATAGGGCCCAGGTGAGCTGGGAAGAGCTGTGACAGCTGACTCCCCTGTTACTGGGGGTCCCCCTATTCTTCTGGTGGGGACAACCCTCTCAGTTCTCAGGACATGTCTATTTTTTTTAAGTTTGTTTATTTATTTTGAAAGAGACAGAGCATATGAGTGGGGGAGGGAGAGAGAGAGAGAGAGAGAGAGAGAGAGAGGAGAGAGAGAATCCCAAACAGGCACTGTCAGCACAGAGCCCGACGCGGGGCTCAAACTCACGAAACTGAAATCATGACCTGAGCCAAAATCAAGAGTCAGACGCTTAACCCACTGAGCCGCCCAGACGTCCCTCAGGGCATGTCTATTCACCATAACTGTGACAACAGCAGCCACTGACATTAGCTGAAGGCTCCCCAGGGGCTGTGCCCTGTGCTAATGCTTTCCTTGAATGGTCACACTTGGCTCTTTTCCTCCCTTTTACGGATGAGGAAACCAAGACTTCTGGCCTCATGACATTCCTAGTGAAGGGCAGAGTGAGGATGTGAACTCTGTTGCTGGATCCTGGCTCACGATCACATGCTGTCCATCTGCGGGAAGGGCCCCTTGCAGAAGCTAACTAGGGTCACGTGGACTGAGGCGGTTGCCAGATGCTCCGCCTTTCTGACCACCGGCTGCTGGGGTGGGGGCGGGGCGGCACCTGCAGACGCTGCCTCCCCTCTGGAGACCCACCTGTAAGGTGAGGCCCAGCCGTCGCTTTACCTCTGCCGCATGGGGACCTGAATCCCGCTCCACCCCACCCCAAGCAGGCGGAGCGTGAATTTGCCACAATCGGAAAAATTGCTGTGTTCGTGTTACTGTCTGGCTGGGTCTGGCCACTGACACTTGCCTGGCTGGGCGGGGACCCCTTCTCTGGGGTCTCACAGCTGAGAATTCAGGGAGCCAGGCATGAGCCACACCTGACCCGGAAAAGGGTACGGTACCTTGAGGGCTGGTGAACCCCGTGTTTGCTGGGACGCAGGTTCCCATGCCCCCAGGTGCTGGAATGGAGTCTGGGAACTTGGCCAGCCCACACTGGTGAAGTGATGCTTGACCGGTACAAGACCTGCAACCTTTGCTCCTGGCCAGGCTCCCTGGAGTCTGAGGTGCACCCTGGGGAGGAAGCAATGTCTGAGTCACTCCTGCCAGGCTCTGACGGGGCATGGCTTTCATTCAGCGTTATCTGAGCACTTACTATGCGCCTAGCCTGGTGCCGGTAAAGATGGGTTAGAAAAACACCTTCCCCATCCTGGGGGAAAGTTGGATCTGTGAACAACAGCCTCCTGGGGCCACAACGGACACAGAGATTGTGGGTGGGCTCATGCAGTCCTAAGGAGCCTGCCTGCCCGGGTTCGACTCCCAGCTCCACCATTATGAAATGTGGGACCTGTCCCTTGGTTTCCCCATCTGTAAAAACGGGACAATAAAGATGCGAACCTCAGCGTCGTTATAAGGATTAAATGAGTGCATGTGAGCAAAGTTCTTAGAAGCTGCTGGCATGGGGTGAGCACACAGTAATTGATGATTGTTGTCTATGGCTCCCTGAAGGACTGTCACCTCTCCAGCTAGGTTCTGTGTCCCTGGAGGATGTGGATGGTGACTCTCACTCCTCTCTGACTTCCCAGGGACCCGGTGTACAGCAAGTCATCCGGACATCTGGAAACTTCTTTACAGGTATCGAGGTACCTTTGACTTCCTCCCCATCTCTCACCGTCACGTCCATTCGGTCTCCAAGTTCTCCAGATTCTGACTCCCCAAACTCTCTGGTGTCTATTCCAACGGTCCCTTCTGTTTATCATCTTTTCCCTGGATCCCTGTGTCAACCTGCTAACGGGTCTGTCTGCCCCTGGACTAAAACTCTCCACGAGCCACTCCCTGCCCTGCCGTCAGAGTGACCATTCTTACAGGGTGATCTGAGCGTACCACTCTTGTGCTCAACACCACTCGATGGCTCCCTAGTGTCTGGGGACAGACGCTACACTTTCGTCTAGCATCCAAGCCAGGCCCTCCTCTTCTCCAGCCCCATATCTGGTGACCTCCATTCCCCATTGCTCGCCCCTCCAGCCTTCCTCTGTCTCTCGCCGAGGGATGTTTTGTTCTCATCCTGCTCTTGTGACTGTGCATTTGATTCCACTGGTGCTTTGGCCTGGGGCACACCTGCTAACTCCAGTTGGGCCCCCCTCCGGGCTGATTAGATGTCCCTATGCTGGGCTCCCAGAGCACTCAGAGTGCATAGAGCTCATGCACACAAATACTCACTCCACAAATACTTCAGAATGCCTCCTCTGTGCCGGTCACTGTTCTAGCTGCCGGGGATCCAGCAAAGCAGCTGGAAATCCCAGCGTCAGGGAGCTTGCGTGTCACGGTCAGTGGTCCTTGAGGGGTGGGTCTGTCTCCTCACTACAGATGGGCTCCTGGAGGGCAAGCAGGGAGCAGGTGCACTTTGACTCTGTGTCCTCAACATCACGCATGTGGTTGTGAGTAAATGTTGGATGCGTTTCGTGAGCTTGGCACTGGGGAGAAAGAGCAAGGGCGACAGGGAGGAAATACAATCCAGGGGATAGGAGAGTTGGCAAGTGTAACAGGTAGGCGCACAGCTCTGGAGCCAGGTGCCGGTGTTTAGATTCCTGAATTTTCCGAGTCCCAGTGGTGCGAACTTGAACAAGCTCCGCAACCCCCACGCGTCAGTTCTCCCGTTCTAATACTAACTACCTTATAGGGTTGTCAGCAAGGTGAAAGGTGTTAATATTTATAAAGCACTTAGAACAGTGCCTGGCACATAGTTAAGTGCTTTATAGATAAATAAATATTTATTAAACACATGAAAAGCGGTTATGCAGACTATGAACGTAGATAGTCTTGGCTTCAAATCCTACCTCTGCCTGGTCCTAAGCATATGCAATCCTGGGAAAGTTGTGGAACCAGGCTGCGCTTGAGTTTCCTTGTACGTGAACTGGAGACACTATAATACTTCCCGCTCTAGAACGCTGTCTCCTGGGATTCCAAGACTCTCTCATCCCCGCCCCCCCCCCCCAGCACGCCTCCAGCAGGACTGGCTCAAAGTAAAGACTTTGAAATGCACCTCTCCTAATGAGGCAAAAGCAACATCCTGCCCTTGAGGGGCTCCTGGTCCCTGAGGGGAGAATGAAAACACTGGTCTCTGTTCATTGTTCAGATGCTATGCCCTCCAGGAAGGCTCCCTAGAATCCTGTGGTTCCTCCCTCTTTTGAACTGCCATAAACATGTATCCCCCTGTGCCTCTTATGGGTGTTAGCTTTAAATTCCGGTTCTAAAACTGACCAGTTGTGTGATACTGGACCTTCACTCCCCTTCTCTGAGTTTTCATTGTTTTGATCTGTAAAAGGAGGTAAAAATCACCTTCAACAAGGGGCACCTGGGTGGCTCAGTCGGTAAAGCGGACTTGGGCTCAGGTCCTGATCTCACCTATTGGGAGTTTGAGCCCCGCATGGGGCTCTCTCCTCTGTCCCCCTCTCTCTCTGCCCCTCTCCCCGCCCCCCGAAAAAGAAATAAACATTAAAAAAAATCACCTTCAACAGAACATGGTGAAAATCACAATGCCTGCAAAGCCTGCCTGTTTGTAGATCCTCAATAAAGGATCTCGTTTCCCGTTTCTCCCTCCTCCTTTCTTCCTTCCATGGTCTCCCGGCTGGCCCGGCAGTTCATTCGAGAGCCTGATTTTCCTCTGTGATTCCAGCAGGTGGCAGGGGGAAGACTCAGGGAATAAGTAAAGGGCTGGATGAATGGCAGTAACTGGGAGCAGATGAGATGATTTGGGGGTCTGCTCAGGCATTTTCAACCTTCCGCACGGTCCGCTCCCTCCCCCACACTCCCTCCCATCTTGGGACCTTTGCACAAGATGCGATTTTCCTCCCGTCCCTCGCTGCCTGGCTAACTCTTGCTGGACATTCTTAGCTTCAAAGTCACTTCCTCAGGGAAGCTTTCTCCAGGGCCTGTCCCCCGGTCCCCACACCCAGCCCTAAGGGACCGGACCATAGTCTGAGGTCACAGCCCTAAGTCCTTTGAAGTCGTAATTTCTTTCGGTGCTACTTTGATTAACTGATGTTACCCCACAGGGCTGCGGACCCTTTGGTAGCAGGCACAGGGCAGTTTTGTATCCTCAGACCTTAGTGCTGTCCCTGCCACAGAAGGGGCTGCCTGTTGGAGAGATGCTTGCGCTCTGAATGTGAAGAAACGACACTTTTTGGTTCGCGTGCTTCGGCACCCAGGTCCTTCCTCTCTGCCTGCCCAGCGCCCTGTCCTCCCAGTGCCCTGACTAGAGCCTCGCCTGTTCTCCCGTCCCTGAGCATGGCAGGTGTGGGTTGCGCGCTGTGGGTGGCGGAAGGAGGGTCGCCCGTGGACATGCCTCAGTGACAATGGAGTCCGTGGTGCTGGGGTCATAGGCCCAGTCGTCCAGGCATGGCTCGGTGCCCCCCTTGGGTGTCGTTGGGCAGGCTGGCGTTGGGCGGATATGTGAAACGGAGGCAGGTCTCGGGCTTCCCATCCGGGCCCTTAGGGAACACCAAGGGCCCCGTGGAGGTGTTGGGGGGTGGGCGACAGTGGTGGGCGGGTGTGGTCGCTGTGAAGGTCTGCAGCGGGTTTGGTTGGCCAGGCCCAGGATGGGGAGGCCAACAAGACTAGGTTCAGGAACCGGAAGGGGCCCTTGCTGCCCATGTGGTCCATGAGCTTGGGGAAGGCCACGGCGCTGGGCAGCACGAACCAGAGCTGCGGCGAGGCGCCTGGCCAGGGAGAGGGAAGTGTGCGTATGGGCTCTGTGTGGGTGTGTGGGTAGGTGTGGAAGCACAGGGAGAGGGCGTGCCAGGTGCGAGCACAAGTGTGTGGAACCATGTGTGTGTATAAATGCGTAAGGATGTGGGGTTCGGGGGGGTGTGTCCACAGATTTACGCGTGGCTACAGGAGGACATACCCAGGGGCATGTAGAGGCCTGGGGCCACATGTGTGGCGTGTGTCCAGAGGTGTGGGCATAGGGGTGTCTGTAGGGATGGGTGTCTCGAGGTTGGAGTGTAAGGAGCAGCTGTGTGAGCTTGGGTGCGTCTGTTTGTGTGTGTGTGTGTGTGTGTGTGTGTGTGTGTGTTTGTGGCTGTGAGTATCCCTGTGCTCAGCCACGTGGTCACACATGCTGCATGCACAGGGCAGTGCCGGCCACACAGCTGGGGCCAAGGGGCCTGGTCGTGGACATTGGCAACACGGGCCTGATGGTGGCAGGGGGTGGTGGGGGGCAGCGAGGTTAGGTGGGGAAGTCCCTGGTCGCCCTGAGCAGACACACAGGGTCAGCAGAGCCCAGGTTGCTTCCTGGGAAGGTCTCCCCAAGCCCAGAGCCTCTTGGCTTTTGGCTGTCCTCCTGGGGCTGGGTCCACCATAGTGGGGCAACGGAAAGGGCCCAGGCAGGTCCCAAAGGGAAAAGGGACTTGGCCAATCATAGTAAGGAAACAAGACCTGACTTTGGAGGCTTCTCAGGGGTCTATGGTGGCCAGAGCTTGGGGCGGGGGGTGGGGGGTGTCTCCATTCTTCCTCGCTTGGTAGCTGGGCCTGGCTCCCTCCCGTGGGGCTGGTGGTTGAATGTGGCTGAAGCCCTTTGTCTGGCCCAGGGTCTGGCAGCTGCTGTGGCCGGGCAGCTCAGCCCCAGGAGCTGTATTTGAGCCTTCCCCAGGGAGACTTATATAAGGCGAAAGTTGTTTCCTAGGCGAATGTTTCACTTTCTTTTGAGAATTAGTGGTAGTGGCAGGAAGAATGCTGTGGACCCACCAAGCCCAGCTTTCCCCCCGAAGGCTCAGGGCTCTCATCCGCTGAGCTCCCCCGGGTGGCAGGGACTCCCCTGTCTGAGTCTCAAGCTCAGGGGAACAGCCCCCTTTCATCTCTGCTCTCTACCTTCCTTTTGGGGACAAATTACTGTCCCTAGCGTTTTGTTCTTTTCTCCGAATTATTTTAATTATATAATGATGTTTTTCTTGCATACAACACAGGGAATACAAAGAGGCCAAAGACAAAACAAAATATCCAGGCTTCACCTGAGAGCCAACCCTGTGTGTGTTCTGACGTATGTTCTTCCAGATCTTTCCTCATCAGTCACTGTGGTCTCACCCCCATTTTTTTTTTTTTTTTAGCAGCCAACACGAGGCTCATTTAACCATACAGCAGCCCTGTTACTATTCTAAGTATTGCACATTAGGAGACTAAGGAACAGAGAGGTTAAACAACTTGCTTATGGTCTCCCAGCCAGGAAGTGGCAGGTCGGGGCAGTGGAACCAACATTTTCTGCAAAGTCTGTTGGGACACTGTCCTGCACCGTCCCTCCCTTAGCAAGGTCACCTTGGCTGGCTGTCCACATCACTCCTGCCTGCCTTTAGCTCTCTGGTTCTACCTCCAAGGGCTCTGGGCAGCTGCCCCACCCTGTCTGCTCTGGGGGCTAGTGAGGGGCCCACGTCAGGCTCCCCTTCTTGGCTGGGGCGGGGGCTTCCTATTCTCTCCACCAAGGTAGGCATCTAGCTCCCCGGCTCAGGCTGCTCAGGCTGGCCCCCACCCCCTGAAGTCTCTGCCAGCCTCACCACCACCCCCTCCAGGGCAGGGTCAGGCCCGCAGCTCTGCTCCCACCTGGGCCCAGCAGTAATTGACATTCTCAGAGTGGCCCGAGGCAGGGCGAGATCCGGAGTCATCAAAGGAAGATTAAATTATGCTCCGAAGCAGCCAAGGGGTTGTTTTAGGAAGGTTTTCGACTGTGAGGCTTGCAGAGAGCTGAGCCGCCTCTCCGAGCACCCCTGCTCTGGGCTTTCGCCCTCCGAGAGATTTTCCGGTTCCTAATTGGGCCTGGGTTATCCGTCTGTTTCTGTCCTAGTGCAATGTTGTTAAAGGAGCCTGGTGACTTCCCACGGAGGCCGCTGGAGGTGAGCCAGAGTATAGATGTGCAAGCCCAGCCAGGGGCGGCCCCAGCCCCCAGTGGATGTGCTTGGATTCATGATATCTGAACCGTGGCATTCTCTTAGCCAGGGCCCCCCCAGGGGTTGTGTCCTGCACTTGCTGAATGACCTTGGGCAAATCGCCTCCCTCTGGGCCTCTTGTCACTCTTCATTAGTTAGGTGGCTTAAACACACACACACACACACACACACACACACACACACACACACACCCCAGAAAGCTTTTATTCAAACAATATATTGGGGTTGTAAGATCAATACATAAAGCAGATACTAGAGGAGGTGGTCTGGCTAGAGTGGCAAAGGTGGAGAGAGCAGCCCCTTCATAACCCCCTCCAGCCCCAGCTCATCCTTCCTTTTGGCACTTTCTGCCCCAGGCTGTCTCTTTCTTCCTTTAAAAAATTTAAAAAAAAAATGTTTATTTATTTTTGAGAGCAAGAGGAGGAGGGGCAGAGGGAGACACAGAATCCGAAGCAGGCTCCAGGCTTTGAGCTGTCAGCACAGAGCCCGACACAGGGCTCGAACTCACGAACCATGAGATCATGACCTGAGCTGAAGTCGGACGCTTAACTGACTGAGCCACCCAGGCGCCCCAGGTTGTCTCTTTCTGAGGCATCTATCTCCATTATCTTACGAGACCCATCACTTCTTCCTTGAAGTGACACTACATTGAACGTATTGAAATTAACTTGTTTTAAAGAGATGTGACATTGGGAAATCTTACATGCTAAATGCATTTTTAGCTTGGGTTACAGAAATGCAGTTTCTTCCTTCTTCCTCCTCCCCCCGCTTCCCTCTCCTTCTTTCCCTTTTCTCTTTCATGCTTTCATCTTTTGTTGGAACCTTTCCAGAGTGTCCTTTCAGGGACGCTGGGCTCAGCCAGTGTTCCCTGTTCTTGCTGAGTCCCAGCACAGACATGTGTCTTCAGCTGGAAGGGCCCAGGGAATCCTCGAGTCCAACATCCTCACCTTACCCGCAGGGAGCCAGAGGTTCGGCCAAGGAAGGAACACACACCTGTCCTCAGCGTCCCTGGAGGCTCTGCACTGCACAGTTTTTCTAAATCTGTGATTCGCTGAAGCAGAGGACACGCCATGACAGGTGAAACAGGGCAGGTCTTATTCTGCAGGAGCAGTGGAGGGACTGGGTGTCCTGGCCAATTACAGGGGTCACACTGAACTTTCTGTGGGCCATCCACTCTCCTACCTACTCATTTGTTTGTTCATCTCTCCATCCATCCATCCATCCATCCATCCATCCATCCGTCCGTCCATCTGTCCGTCCATCCACCCTTCCATCCGTCCAATGTGCTTCATGCTTTGTATGCATGAGGCCCCATGCTAGGAGCTATGATGCCTGCCTGACCCTCCAGTCTGCCTGTCAGAGAAAACAGCAGCCCAGAAACAATTACAGCACAAAGGAGATTGGCCTCAGTGCCACAGGAGAGGTTCACGCGGTTCTTGCGGTTTCCAGAGAGGGAAAGAATGACGAGGTTTGATAGATCAGACTCTGGTGGGTTGCCCAGAGAAGGTGGTGTTAACACTGGATTTGGACCATCAGGAGGCAGAATCGGGAGGGACCTGCAGACCCAGGGGCGCGAGTGCAGGCATGTTCGGGGAAATGGGAGGGAAGTTGGATAAACAGCGTGGAGGGACCCTTTCTTCCCAACCCCCGTGGTGGCCTTGGCCTCAGGGGCTGGGACGTGGCTGTGATAGTCTCAGAGGGGCTGATGATTCCCCTGAGGCCGTGGCTCCCCAGTGGAGTCATGCTCAAGTCGTGCCAAAATTCACTTTGTGCGGTCTGGGTCTCTTGCCTCTTGCAAAGGTTCCTCCCAGTTGAGTGGCCATTCGAGCCCCTCTTGGTGTCGCTGCCTGTCTGCCTGCTCGCCACCTGCTCACAGGTTCAAGTCAGAAGCTGCGGCGTATGTGGGGCCTGTCGGGTGCTCAGACTATGGCCCTGGGTGGGGACGGTGAGATGTTTAGTCGATTCCCGAGGGCCAAGAGCTATTCCTAAGTCTTCCCCACTGGTTTAGGGGCTCCAGATTCAGTCCCCGTCATTGCGTGGTTCTAACAGAATAGCAGTAGACCTGCACAAGGGATTGTCCTCTGCCCTCAGACTCTAACCGACCCCTTCTTCCCCTCCATTTATTCTCAAATTTCCTTCCCAGGAACAGGGGAGTCCAGGAAAAGGGGGGTCCTACATGCCTGAATTTGAATCTTGACTCCACCACTTGCTAGCTGTTTGGCCTTGGGCAGGTGACATCACCTGGTTAAGCCTTAGTTTCCCCCACTTGTAAAATGGGGATTAATACCTACCTTAGAGGGTTGTTGGGATTTTAAATAAAGCATATACCCCCCCCCCCCCCCCCCCGAGCACAGTGCCTAGCACACAGCACTTAATTTGAGGGTCAGCCCTGGGACTCCTGGGTGGGCCCAGTCGGTTAAGCGTCTGACTCTTGATTTCGGCTCAGGTCATGATCTCACGGCTTGCGAGTTCGAAACCCATGTCGGGCTCTGCGCTGGCAGCGCGGAGCCTGCTTGGCATTCTCTCTGCCCCTCCCCTGCTGAGGCTCGCTTGAGCACTCCCAGTTCTGTTTGAAACTTGTTTGTGTGACTTGTCATACATTTCTGCCCAGAGCCGCACATACGCAATCATGGGGGGCTAAGTTGGCTCGTGCTCCATATCTGGCCTTGGGATCAGAATTGGCCAAGAGGAACTTATGGACCGAACATTCCTCCTGGAGCCAGACCAGGCTGCCCACCGCCCCCCCGCCCCTTTCCCGGGAGGGATCCGGGAGGGCAGAGGAATAAACAAATGCCCAGGCTCCTAACATTGTGAGATATGACAAGAGAAAAAAATGCAGCTTGCTCAGGACTGCACTTGGGCAAACTTAATGACTAACCTTAGATCGACTATGACTAACCAAGGCTGTCCTTAGGCACCCAGAGTAGGTCCTGGTCCAGCCAATCACTGCCGAGCCCATCAGGTTGCCAGGCAGGCTGGGCCTCAGCTGTCACCCCGTGTAGGAAAGCTCAAGGACACAGGTCCCAGGGTGGCTGAGGGCCGGTACTCTAGCAGCTGGAGCCCCCAGCCCAGGGAAGGCCAGGAATGGCGCTCTCCAGTAGTTCTGAGGGAATGGCCGGGAGAGTGGCCCATCAGGAATTGTAAGTCACACCTCCAGGGCGTGCCTGAGTTTCAGAGCCCATCTGCCACCTGAACGCAGCACAGAGAATGGCTTTATGTGGATCTGGAAACGCCCACGCTAGAGAACTGCTCTAAGAACTTGAGGGAGGGGACCTCCTAGCTACAGGCTGATGCGACAGATGTCTCAGTCCCCATGTCCCCGGCACTGCTTTCTGCTCGTTCCATGTTTTCAACCAGGGTGGGCCGACTCAGATGCCCACGGGGCCAGGTGATGTGAATGAGGGGGGGTGGGTGGCTTAGGTGCTGGCCACAGTGAGTGGCCGGGTGCGAGGGGAAGTGCAGGGCGCATGTCCAGTCTGAAGGGGGCAGCGGTGCTCAGCACCCGCTGGTGTTGCCATGGGAATATACAGGCTTGGGGTTGCCAGAGCTTCAGATATTTTAAAAATAGCTTGAAATCTGGACTTTGTGAAATTTTCCAATTGTGTAGGCGACCCCTCCTCCCACCTTCTGGAATCCCTTTGTCTTTTCTGCTTCCCCCACCTAGAGGAGCCACAAACTCCATCAAGTGGCTCCCTGTAGAACAAGGTAGGATTTCCTCGGCTTTGTCCTCACACTTCCTCCTTGCTGGTGCTCGGGATTTGGTGAGCAGGGCCTTTGCGTGTTTGTTCATTCGGCAAACGTTACGCAGCACCTGCTTTGGGCTGGGCCTTGTGCAGAAAGGAGTCGGGGATGGGGGAAGTGAGGAAGACACAGAGCGAGGCTTTGGGGGCCCACAGAGCCCCCTGGAGGGAGCGTGGAGGAGGCAGGCCTCCATGGAGCCAGGTGTCAGTCACCCTGAGGGCACGGTCCCATGTGCTTGCCCGCCTGGGCTTCATCTCAGAGCGGAGGTTTCCCTCTCTGAAATCAACCCTGATTGGGGGGTGGAAGGGTGGGTTTGGCTCTCACGCCCTTTTATCATCTTTACCCTTGTTCTTCCCAAGGCCAGCCCCTCTCAGCTCCTCCGATGTCACCTCCTCAGAGAGGCCTTCCGGGACATGCTAGCTTGAGTAGGGCCCCCAACTCTAGGAACACCTTCTCTACCAGGCTCCGTGCTCTTTATAGCATTTGTCACTGCCTGGAATTGCGTCCTTTCTTGTCCTCCACCTCTTCTGCCCCCAACCCTGAGGCCACGAGGGCAGGGCCTGGCTCTGACCTATTTGCAGCGCTGACCGGGCTTATGGTAGGAGCTGGCCAAGTTCACGGTCGGCAGGTGGGCTCTGTCCACAAGCCGCTGATCTCTTTCTAGGAAGCAGTCTCAGCGGGGGGAGCACTCAGCCCTGGAGCCCACTGGCCGGGCCCTAGTTTTCCCACCTGCAAAATGGGCCCAACGATAATAGTTCTAACCTTACAGGGCTGTCAGGAGGGCGGGTGCATGTGGTTCTGTGAGGTGGTAAGTCTGAGCCCTGTCCTGGGGTGTGGTGTCCCTGGGTCCTGGCTGGGAGCTCGGAGCTCATGTCACAACCCTCCCCCCCACCCACCTCAGCTCCCACGCCAGCAGCGCATTTATTCATTCCACTCGCCTTGTTTCCTGCCCACAGGCCTGCTCTGCAGTTGGTTTTCCTGAGCTGGGCAGAAACACTGAGTGAAAAAGATGGGCTGAGACTCCGGGAGCAGACGGTGCGGGAGCAGACGGTGCGGGAGACAAGAAGCCACAGATGCCGGGGGGGGGGGTGGGGGGGGTGGGGGGGGATGTTTGGATCCTGAGAAATCCCAAAGCAACTGCCCTCTCTGGGTCCTTGGGCTCCAAGTCTCCCCCCCGCACCCCTAGCCCCAGGGGAGGGACAATGGCAGATGAATCTTCACTGTGGTGCAGGCAAAGGGCTTCTGCATGTAGAGGACTTGGCAGTGGGGATGGGTTTGATGGCCACAGATGCTAACAAGCAGATATATAGCTACTTGGACAGGGGATGGAGCCTGGGGCTGGGGGTGAAGGTGGGGGAACGGTCAGGTGGTTCACGTTCAGGTGCGTTGTATCTGCCGAACCCACAGGGTGTGGAATCACAGGTGGCTGCCTGTCTGGGGGACGGGGGCTTGGGTGGCCTACCCCGGGGCTCCCGATTTCATCTTAGTTTCATCAGTGCGGTTGATGAAATCCAGACAGTAAAGTTTACCAGCTCTGCAGAGAACTCAAAGCTGAGATAGAGGGTGTCTAAGTAGGAGGACAGGCTCAGAATCCAAAGGGATTGGAGGGTTGGATGCTGAGCCTGTCACTTTCTAGCTATGCCACTTCAGACAAGTGACATAAACTTTCTGAACCTTGGTTTCCCCATCTGCAACACGGGGGCAATGTCCCCTATACCCTAGTGCCATGAGCATCAGCGAGACAACCTGCAGGCAGCACCCAGTTCAGTGCTGGGCACATAGCAGGCCCTCGCTGATGGCTGCGGCTGTGATTAATGGCCGTGAGAGCTCCTTCGGGGCAGGGGACTTGTCTTTCAGTGCCTGGTACGGCGTGGGCACTGAACAAATGTTTGTCAGATGAGTGAACGAGATGAAATTTCACGGGGATAAATGTCAGTTCCCGGACTCAGATCCAAAGACCCAGCTACACATGGATGTGGTGGGGGGAGGAATGGCTTAGCAACAAACGGTACAGGAGGGAAAAGTCGAAGGATTTAGGCAGACAGAAATTTTGGTCACCGTGAGGTGGCTGCCAAAACCAGGCAGGGCAAGCTCAGGTGGCATTATTAGAGGTCCAGCGCTCAGAAGGAGGGAGGCCGTGGCGGTCAGCCTCCAGAGCCACGTACCCTTCGACACTCCCGCTGTGGAGAGGCCTAGAGACCGCCCGTCAGGAGGTGTGGTTGAAGAAATCAGGGCACTGGGCCTGGAGACGAGAAGTGCACAGGCCCACGTGGCGGCGCTCAGAGCTGGCCCCTTCCACTTGCTTGGACAATCGGTGCATGGCTCCAAGCCTCGGTTTCCTCATCTGTAAAATGTGCCCACTGCGCAGGCCGGAGCTCACTTGGCTGCTGCTGGAGAAGAGCGGGAACGGGAATCCGAGCCTCGCTGGACTCATCCTCTCCCCCCTCCCGTCACTCCCCCCCATGACCCACTGAGCTCCTCAGCACCGGGGTTGTTCACACTGGAGGACAGCTGCCTGGGAAGCTCTGGGTGGCCAGCACCTGTCTCCTTTGTGCTGTTGGAGAAGATTACAGGGGCAGCCCCTCCCACCCTGACCTCCCCACTTTCCTCCATTTGAGGCTGATCCTGTAGTCCAGCCACTTTACCCGCAGCCAGCTTCCCTCTCATCTGCACGTTCTGGGTGTACGATTGTGTGTGCAAAAGCCCGGGGCTCCACACTCCTCTGCCTGCAAACCGCCTGCCTGGGGTTCCCTGTGCGCCCTCCGGTGGCCGCAGGGGGCACGGCGCTGGGCTCTGTGGAAGGTCTCGGAGCAGAGCCGACCAGAGTAACGTGGCAACTCAGACATCCCGGTAAAAATCCTGGACCCCTATCGACACGTGGCTGGGTAAATACAACGCGGTACACACACACGATGGAATACAATTCAGCCTTAAAAAGGAATGAAATTCCCATACATGCTGCAACACGAGTGAGCCTTGAAAACAGGCTTAGTGAAATCAGCCAGACACAAAACAACAAATTCTGTAGGATTCCACTTACAGGTGGTAATCGGCAAATTCAGACATATAAAGAGCAGAGTAGAGGTAACCAGGGACTGGGGGCAGGGGGGAGGGAGGGAGCTACTGTTTTATTTATTTATTTAAATTCAAGTTAGTTGGGGCGCCTGGGTGGCGCAGTCGGTTAAGCGTCCGACTTCAGCCAGGTCACGATCTCGCGGTCCGTGAGTTCGAGCCCGTGTCAGGCTCTGGGCTGATGGCTCAGAGCCTGGAGCCTGTTTCCAATTCTGTGTCTCCCTCTCTCTCTGCCCCTCCCCCGTTCATGCTCTGTCTCTCTCTGTCCCAAAAATAAATAAACGTTGAAAAAAAAATTTAAAAAAAAATAAATTCAAGTTAGTTAACATACAGTGTAGAACTGGTTTCAGGAATAGAACCCAGTGTTTCATCACGGGGAGTTAATGGCACGGAGCTTCTGTGTGAGATGATGAGAAAGTTCTGGGAATGGACGGGTGGTGATGGTCACACAACATGGTGAATGTACTTAATGCCATTGGATTGTACACTTAAAAGTGGCTGCAATGGTAAATTTATGTTATATATATTTTTACCACAATTAAAAAAAAATCCCAGAAAAAATCCTGGACCTGCCCTTAGATGCTGCATGACCTTGGTTAAATCACTTCACTTCTCTGAGCCTCGGTTTCCTCACCTTTAAAATGGCGGGGGGGGGGCTTATGGCCTACCTCCCTGCCACCACCTTATCCAAGCCACGATCCTCCCTTGCCTGTAGAATTGGAAACAGCCTCCTTGATGGTTTCCGGGTTTCCCTCTTGGCCCTCCCACCCAAGGCTTTTTCAATTAACCTGGAGAGTATCCAAAACTACAAGCCAGATCAAGTCGACTGCCTGCTTAAAATTCTCCCGAAACTCCTCCCCTTGGCCGATGAGACTTGGATCCCGACCACTGCTCTTCTCTCACTACTTCCTGTCCACCCCTTCTCTCCGAGCTGTCACTCCAGGCTCCTTTCTGCCTCCAGGCCTCTGGCCCTTGCTGATTACTCTGTCTTGAACACAGATAGATCCCCCGATTGTCTTGTTTTGTTGACTTCTTGTCCTTGGGGTCTCAGCTCATATGTGACATCACTCTGAACCACCCACCCACTCCAAGGCTGCCTCGTCTCCTACTCTTATCACCTGTATCCTGCTTTGTTTTCTTTCTTCATAGCACCAGTCATTACCTGAAACTGTCTTATCTTCTTTACAGAACTGTTCAACTGGCTGGACTTTGTAGGGTGCAGGAAATCATTCGGTTTTTTTCACCCCACTGCTCTAGCACTTTCTCTGTTGCTTCTCTCTTCCCCTGCTCCTTGGAAATATTTCAGGGGCACCTGGCTGGCTCAGTAGAGCATGTGACTCTTGATCTCAGGGTTGTGAGTTCGAGCCCCATACTGGGTGTAGAGATTACATTTATTAAAAATAAAATCTTAAAAAAAAAAAAGAAAATGTTTCAGCTAAGTGTAGCTTTATCCATTTCCTTCAGGTATTAGACCATTTTCAAATTCTGGCATCAAAAATCAGATTCTTTTAGGAGATGTACATTGAAGGATTTAGGAGTGAAATGCTGTGATGTCTGAAGCTTGCTTTCGAACGGTTCAGCCAAACCATGCACACACACGCACACACACACACACACACACACACACCCCATCAATAATTTTTGGGTGAGCATATGGGTGTTTATTGCACTATTCTTTCAACTTTTCTGTGTATTTGAAAATTCTTATAAAAAAAGTTGGGCAAAAAAGAAACTATTTTTGGCAAGTTAAAAAATAAGCCTAGTCGTATCTCAATAAAAATATTTCTCCTCCATCCAATATCAGCTTCTCCAATGCAAGCTGGCGGGGTTCGCAGCAGTAGGGAAGGGAGAAGAAGGGTGTGTGGTCACGGAAGTCTCTCTGATTCCACCCCCCCCCCCCCCCGCCTGGGTGGGCAGTTATTTTCAGGCTCTGTCAGGGTCCAGAGGGGAGTAAGGGTGACAGCAAAAGGGTAGCGCTCCTTGATGATGCTGTTGTCACACGAAGGAGACTGGTAGGCATGCCCCTCAGGGCTCAGCCTGCAATGTTCCTGACGTGGGGAATGTCTGATCCAGGGGGACACTCAAACCCTCCGCAGCGCTCTGGACACAGCCTCCTGGCCCTGAGGGTCTGTGGCTCAGTCCGCGCCTAGGGCGAGGGTGTGGGGATGATGTGCCAGGGTCCTCTCCGGCACCCCACGTCCTCCACGTCCTCCACGGTGGTGCTCCCGAGTCCCCCTTGCATGGCTGGAGGGGTGGTGGTTTTGAGGGTGTGTTTGTGTCAACACCACCTCCTTCCTCCTCCGGGGCTGACACCTCCCTGGAAAGAAATTCTAACTCGGAACAGTCTCTCTTGAACTGGGGTGGGGTGAGGGCTTGCTTTTGTTATCTCTCAGTGGCCCTGGGGCCTCGGCAGAGAGCCCCGAGGGCAGGAAAGTCCTGATTAGAGGTGCTGTCCCCTCTAGTTCTTGAAGTTTCTGCAGAAGACTGGCACACACACCAGGGAACTTTATTACTACGATTTGCAATAATAATAATTATTATTGGTTGAAGGTGGAGCCGGACAGAGTCTGGACTGTGGTATGTCAGGAGGCAGGCAGGACACACAGATTGCGGGTTCGCAGCAAAGAAGCCAGGCGGGCTCAGATCCCTGGCCTTGCCCCAGGCTCAGCCTCATTTGCACCCCTGCAAAACCAGCCAGGCCCAGTCTTTTTTTTTTTTTTTTTTTTTTTAGGTTGCGTCTGGCCTTTACTAGCGCCCACCCCGGGCCCAGCGCCCAAATGTTTGGCATTGGACTTATAGAGGACAGGAGGCCCTTGGTCACATTATGGTTCTGGACACCTCTCCTACCCCTCACTTTCTTCTCCTGGCTGAGGGCTTGCGGCCCCTGGGTCCGTGGTCAACCCCGTGAGCACGAGATAGGGTTTAGGTGGGGTGAGGGCAGAAGGCGGGGCTGCGAAGCCAACCGTGGGGTGATGTCTGGCATGTCATTAGCTGCATCGGCTCTAGACAGAGTAGGGACTGCAAGGTCAAGCAATTTCTCCCGGCTGTGCTCTGCATGTATGTGCGCGGACACATGTAGGTGCACTAAGCTGGGTGCGCGCGCGTGCGCATGCGCAGTGGGGGGGGGTAGCTTTCCATGCTGCTGGATCCTGAACTACAAATCAGGCGCTAAAAAAGAAATTAAGGTTTATTGTATTGGTCAGTTGTCTCCTAAAACTCAGTGGCTTACAGTCGCCATGATTTAGTTTTGCTTCCGCTCCTGCAGTTTGCCTGGGGGTCACCTAGACCCCGGCTTCACTTTTGCTGGGTTTTGTTGGCTCCACTTGGAAAAGAAAAGGGTCCAGAAAACAAAGGATAAGCAAAGAGTGAGTGAGAGTAGGCGTGTACGCATATTTGTGCATGTGTGTGTGTGAGCATGCGTGTGCACGGCCTTGGTGTATGCACGTGCCCATGTGTGCATGTGTGTGTGCTTGCACATGTGTGGGTGTCTGTGCCTGTGGTATCTGCTCCTGTGGTGGGGCAGGCAGAGGTGGTGGTTTTCAGGGGGTAATGAGTGTTTACCATGGGTGTGTAAGGGCAAATACAAATTTAAGAAGAGTTTTTAAGTTTATTTATTTTGAGCGAGAGAAAGAGAGAGAGAATCCCAAGCAGGCTCCCTGATGTCACCGCAGAGCCATATGCAGGGCTGGAACTCACCGGAACCCTGAGGTCATGACCTGGGCTGAAATCAACCAGGCGCCCCCCCAAAACAAAAGAAGTTCAATTCTCCCTATTGAAACAAAGGGAAGAGACTGTCTCCCTCCCTGTTCTTAGAGCATTCGGTTGAGAAACCTGGTAAGTTCTGCCTCTTTGAAATGTACCTAAATCTTTTCAAAAGCTAAATAAGCCTCTTGTCGGCTTTACCTCCCAGGAATGTTTCCCTAGGGACCTGGAAGCCATCTCTTTGAAATGGAATCCTGGAGGAAGCAGCGCCCCGTCTTCCCCTTTCTGTGGGAGACGAGCCGCCTGACCAGCTGGTGCTTGGTTCCAAGTTGCAAACCTGCTTCCTGTCATAAAGATAAGAGGAAAGTATTTTTCTTTTGCAGAAAGGCAATTAGCAAACACAGGTGGCCACCATAATTGCTAGGCAAATTTAGCATGAACTGTGGTGACACACAGCGCTGTCGAGTCCTCTTGCTGGAGGACCGGTCGTGGCTTATCTTGAGACCGTGTACCTAATGGGCTGTCTGCCTGGCCATTTAAAGGAGAGAAGTCTTCCTTTGCCGTCCCTTTGCGGGCTGCCTGTGATGTGCAGCACATTCTAGTTGAACGCTTATTTAATAATGAAACGGTGTGTTTTCCCTTTTACTTTTCGCTCAGAGGTTTTCTGGGTCGGCAGATTTGGTCTTCAATTTGTATTTTCCCAGCCAGTGTCTGGGCGCCCTCCAGCGATTGTGTGTGTGTGTGTGTGTGTGTGTGTGAGCGAACGTGCATCTTTTCCAGAGCGAGAGGCCACCGGGGCCACCTCTTCGGCCAGCCTTTCTGGAGGCAGCCTCTCGCAGAAGGCGGCGAGGGGCTCCTCGCCCGGGGAAGGGGGGCGCCTTCTGAAGGATCACAGCGGCGGCTGCGGACCTCGGCGTGGTTCGGGGCCCGCCAGGCGGCTGACTCCCGCCGGGTTGGGGCCCAGGACACAGCCCCGGGGGGGGGGGGGGATCGCTGCTGCTGGGGGGTGGGGAGGGCGCCCACGCCTCCGCGAGGAGCCTCGCCGCCCCGCAGCCCTGCGCGCCTCCCTATGGGCCCAGGATGGCTCGACAGCGACGCCGTGTGGCCGCGAGAGGCTCCAGCGGCGGGACTGCTGCTTCTCTACCTGTCCTCTCGGGGAGGCCAGACTGACCCCCGCCCTGCAGACAGCTTCAGCCTCTGAGGGGAAAGGAGGCAGATGGGGGCTTGATCGACCGATTGGGAAAAATAGTAGCTACCATCTAACACCTCCTGAACACACCAACGAGTTATGATGCGGCAGGCATCCCTGGTCCCCACTTGGGTGGAGGGATGGGGTAGGGAGGGTCTTGGGTTTAGCATCAAGGTGCCTTTTGCCCACATTACTTGATAATAAAGCATGGACTGTTCAGTGCTGTGTCTCTTAGGCTTTGTCAGAATGTCCCTGAAACGAAATGGCGGCCTCAAAGCAGCCGCAGCAAAGCTTCTCACACCCAAACGGCTGTGTCACAGGGTCAGGCACTTGAGAGGTGCCACCGGGCATCATTCGTGGGGCTTGTGTTCCAGGAAGCATCTTTCACACAGAGAGTTAGTGAAGGGGTGTCCCTGATTGTCAAGGTTGCTGAGAACACAGGCGAGCGAGGGCTGGACCCACCCATGGGGAGAGGGTGGTTCTGATGTGTCCTCGGGGTCTGGATCTGGAGGGCAGGTGTTCCTGGCACATGGGTGGTTCACGGGTAATTCCTTGCGTACTAATTCCTGCTGATGAGCATATGTTGGGAAGCTTGCTGCGACTGCTCGGGTCCAGTGGGAAAGAGTGGTTGATTGATTACTGAATGAGTTTGCTTTCACTGTTTAATGAATTTCCACAAACTTAGTGACTTAAAGCCACGCAAATTTAGTCTGTTATAGTTCTGGAGGTTAGAAGTCCAAAAGGGTCTCACTGGGCTTAAATCAAGGTATTGGCAGGGCTGCATTCCTTCTAGAAGCTCTGGAGGAGAATGTGTTCCCTTGCGTTTTCCAGCTTCTAGAGGCCGCCCACATTCCTTGGCTTGTGGTCCCTTCCAGCAATCACATTGCTCTGACCTCTCCCATCGTATTATCTTTTCTGACTCCCCCACCTCCCTCTTGAAAGGACCCTTGTGATTACATTGGGCCCACCCAGATAATCCAGGACTATTTCAATCTTGCAATTATCTTGCAATCTCAAGACTGGCCAAATCCCTTTTGCCCTGTAAGGTAACATATTCACAGGTTTCCGGGATTAGGGTGTAGATACTACTGGGGGTGGGGGGGTGGGGAGGAGGAACACTATTCTGTCCACCACAGTTTCCAATGTCTGCTTCTTAGTTTGGGTTCTCTCATAAACATATGGATCCCGAGACAAAGCTTTCAGCAAGTGGTTTATTTAGGACGCGGTCCCAGGACACACAGTAGGGCAGTGGGCGTGTGCGACAGGGAAGGGAGGGGGCCGCCCCTGTGGGCAGCTAGAGCTGAATCCCACTGAGGAACTGCAGGGGGCAGCATGGAGCACGGGTCTCTGAGTTATCCCTGCACCCAGGCTGAGGGAGCTGGGGTGTTTTTACCCGAATGCTATCGGCCATGGGTCAAGGGATGTTGTGCAACGAGTTAATTCCCTTGCACTCGTAGCCTGCCATGCTTGGGGACAGCGGGCTCCGGTGGCCAGAGAAAACCGGTTGATAAGGAGATACAGGCAAGAGGAAGTCAGGCCATCAATTACTAAAATGGCAAAGGCCAATGGGATGTGGTCAGGGCATTGACAGTTTCTGCCAGTCAGCCATGGGTATGGGAGGAGGGTGTGGTAGCAGCAGAGCAAGGGGCTATCTCTGTATTCATAGGACTCCTGGAGGGACATGTGACCAGGGCCAAGAGTTAGTCAATCCGCCTGCTTTGCTCAACAGGTGGGAAGGTGGGTGGGTGTAGACCACTCTCCCCTCCCACCACCTATTCACAGTCACCATCTCATCTGACCTCCTGTGAAACAGAGATTCCTGATGTGACCTTGACTCACTTGGAAGTCAGGGTGCAAAGTTTCCCTTCTGGCGCCCAGTGGAGACGGCAGGAGTGGCCGTGAGCATTGCGGGAGAAGGGTGAAGCGGGGGTGGGGGAGTCAGTGGGCACTCACTGAGCCCCCGCTACTCCATCCAAGCCCTCTGCACTCCAAACACCAGCTCTGACTTCTATCATCATTTAGGAAAACCTTTTTTTTTTTTTTTTAATTTTTTTTTTCAACGTTTATTTATTTTTGGGACAGAGAGAGACAGAGCATGAACGGGGGAGGGGCAGAGAGAGAGGGAGACACAGAATCGGAAACAGGCTCCAGGCTCCGAGCCATCAGCCCAGAGCCTGACGCGGGGCTCGAACTCACGGACCGCGAGATCGTGACCTGGCTGAAGTCGGACGCTTAACCGACCGCACCACCCAGGCGCCCCTAGGAAAACCTTTTCTTGCGGAATTATTCAAACGTATACTAAGATGACGCAGCTTCAACATTTATCAACATTTGGCAAATTTTGTCTCACCTATATCCTCTCCTCCCACTCTCATTTCTTCGCATTATTTAAAACGACAATTTCACAGTACCAGCATAGGGAGGATATGGTCTGAAATTATAGAAGAATCCTTTAAATGAAAGACTTTTAGATGAAGTGGGAATATTTACTGTCTTATTTTTTTCTCCTTTGCTCTCAGATGCAAACTTTGTCATAAATCAGTGTTTGAGAACCACTTCTCCAACCCATTGTCCTAAGTGCATGGATGAGGGGACCAAGACCCAGAGACGGAGGGACTTGGCCAGAGAGGAAGGGCAGGACAGAGGGAGTCCTCTCGGAGCATAGGCTCTGGCCTGTGCTCTGGTGGGAGGCCCCTCCGCTGGTCTGTCTCATTTCACCTCCAGGAGCCTCTCCATCTCACAGGAAGCAAGCCGGCCTGGGCTGCCAAAGAGCAGCAAAAGAGGAAAGCCCTATGAGCAAGTACTTTCCAACTTCTACTTGCATCATGATTGGCAATATCTCTTTGACCAAAGCAAGTCATACAGACAAGGGGGTGGAGCCACAGACTCCCCTTTCTTCCTTCTCCCCCCTCCCTTCTCCTTCTCTTTCTCCTCCTCCTCCTCCTCCTTCTCCTTCTCCTTCCCCTTCCCCTCCTTCTCCTTTTTCTTCCTCTTCTCCTCCTCCTCCTCTTTCCTCTTCTCCTCCTCTTCCCCCTCCCCCTTCTCCTCCTCTTCCCCCCTCATCCCCAATCCCCTCTCCCTCTTCCTCTTCTCCCCTCCTCCTCCTTCTTCTTCTTCTCTTTCTCCTTCTCCTCCTCCTCCCTCTCTTCCTCCTCCTCCTCCTTCTCCTTCTCCTCCTCCTCCCTCTTCTCCTTCTCCTCCTCCTTCCTCCTCCCTCTCCTCCTCCTTCTTCTCCTCCTCCTTCCTCTCCTCCTCTTCCTCCTCCCTCTCCTCCTCCTTCCTCTCCTCCTCCTTCCTCTCCTCCTCTTCCTCCTCCCTCTCCTCCTCCTTCCTCTCCTCCTCCTTCCTCTCCTCCTCTTCCTCCTCCCTCTTCTTCTTCTTCTTCTTCTTCTTCTTCTTCTTCTTCTTCTTCTTCTCCTTCTCCTCCTCCTCCTCCTCCCTCTTCTCCTTCTCCTCCTCCTTCCTCTCCTCCTCCTCCTCCCTCTTCTCTTTCTCCTCCTCCTTCCTCTCCTCCTCCTTCCTCTCCTCCTCCTCCATCTCCTCCTCCTTCTTCTTCTTCTTCTTCTTCTTCTTCTTCTCCTCCTCCTCCCTCTTCTTTTTCTCCTCCTCCTTCCTCTCCTCCTCCCTCTCCTCCCTCTCCTCCTCCTCCTCCTCCTTCTTCTTCTTCCTCTTCTTCTTCTCCTCCTCCTCCTTCCTCTTCTCCTCCTCCTCCCTCTCCTTCTTCTTCTTCTTCTTCTTCTTCTTCTTCTTCTTCTCCTTCCTCTTCCTCCTCCCCTCCTCCTTCCCCTCCTCCTACTTCTTCTTCTCCTTCTTTCCCTCCTCCCTCTCCTCCTTCTCCTCCTCCTCCTTCTTTTCTTTTCTCCTTCTTCTTCTCCTTCCTCTCCCTCTTCCTCCTCCACCTCCTCCTCTTCCTCTTCTTCTTCTTCTTCTCTTCCTCCTCCCCTTCCTCCCCCTCCTGCTCTCCCTCCTCCTCCTTCCTCCTCCTCTTCTTCTTCTCCTTCTTTTTTTTAAATTTTATTTTTTATTTTTTAAAATTTACATCCAAATTAGTTAGCATATAGTGCAACAATGATTTCAGGAGTAGATTCCTTAATGCCCCTTACCCATTTAGCCCATCCCCCCTCCCACAACCCCTCCAGCAACCCTCTGTTTATTCTCCATATTTATGAGTCTCTTCTGTTTTGTCCCCCTCCCTGTTCTTATGTTACTTTGTTTCCCTTCCCTTATGTTCATCTGTTTTGTCTCCTAAAGTCCTCATATGAATGAAGTCATATGATTTTTGTCTTTCTCCGAATGACTAATTGCACTTAGCATAATACCCTCCAGTTCCATCCACATAGTTGCAAATGGCAAGATTTCATTCTTTTTTATTGCTGAGTAATACTCCATTGTATATATATACCCCACATCTTCTTTATCCACTCATCCATCGATGGACATTTGGGCTCTTTCCATAATTTGGCTGTTGTCGATAGTGCTGCTATAAACATGGGGGTGCATGTGTCCCTTCGAAACAGCATACGTGTATCCCTTGGATAAATGCCTAGTAGTTCCATTGCTGGGTTGTAGGGTAGTTCTATTTTTAGTTTTTTGAGGCACCTCCATACTGTTTTCCAGAGTGGCTGCACCAGCCTGCATTGCCACCAACAATGCAAAAGAGATCCTCCTTCACCGCATCCTCGCCAACATCTGTTGTTGCCTGAGTTGTTGATGTTAGCCATTCTGACAGGTGTGAGGTGGTATCTCATGGTGGTTTTGATTTGTATTCCCCTGATGATGAGTGATGTGGAGCATCTTTTCATGTGTCTGTTAGCCATCTGATGTCTTTTTTGGAGAAGCGTCTGTTCATGTCTTTGGCCCATTTCTTCACTGGATTATTTGTTTTTTGGCTGTTGAGTTTGAGAAGTTCTTTACAGATTTTGGATACTAAGCCTTTAAATGATATGTCATTTGCAAATATTTTCTCCTATTCTGTCGCTTGCCTTTTAGTTTTGCTGATTGTTTCCTTTGCTGTGCAGAAGATTTTTATTTGGATGAGGTCCCAGTAGTTCATTTTTGCTTTTGTTTCCCTTGCCTCCGGAGACGTGTTGAGTAAGAAGTTGCTGCGGCCAAGATCGAAGAGGTTTTTGCCTGCTTTCTCCTCGAGGATTTGGGTGGCTTCCTGTCTTACATTGAGGTCTTTCATCCATTTTGAGTTTATTTTTGTGTCTGGTGTAAGAAAGTGGTCCAGGTTCATTGTTCTGCATGTTGCTGTCCAGTTTTCCCAGCACCACTTGCTGGAGAGACTGTCTTCATTCCATTGGATATGCTTTCCTGCTTTGCCGAAGATCAGTTGGCCATACATTTGTGGGTCCATTTCTGGGTTCTCTATTCTGTTCCATTGATCTGAGTGTCCGTTCTTGTGCCAGTACCATACTGTCTTGATGATTACAGCTTTGTAGTATAGCTTGAAGTCTGGGATTGTGATGCCTCCTGCTTTGGTTTCATTTTTCTTTTTTTTTTTTTAATTTTTTTTTTCAACGTTTATTTATTTTTGGGACAGAGAGAGACAGAGCATGAACGGGGGAGGGGCAGAGAGAGAGGGAGACACAGAATCGGAAACAGGCTCCAGGCTCTGAGCCATCAGCCCAGAGCCCGACGCGGGGCTCGAACTCACGGACCGCGAGATCATGACCTGGCTGAAGTCGGACGCTCAAACGACTGCGCCACCCAGGCGCCCCTGGTTTCATTTTTCAAGATTGCTTTGTCTATTTGGGGTCTTTCCTGGTTCCATAAAAATTTGAGGATTATTTGTTCTAGCTCTGTGAAGAATGCCAGTGTTACTTTGATAGGGATTGCATTGAATATGTAGATTGCTTTCGGTAGTATCGACATTTTAACAATATTTGTTCTTCCTATCCAGGAGCATGGAATCTTTTGCCATTTCTTTGTGTCTTCTTCAATTTCTTTCATAAGCTTTCTATAGTTTTCAGTGTATAGATTTTTCACCTCTTTGGTTAGATTTATTCCTAGGTATTTCATGGTTTTTTGTACAACTGTAAATGGGATCGATTCCTTGATTTCTCCTTCTGTCACTTTATTGTTGGTTTATAAGAATGCAACTTATTTCTGTGCATTGATTTTATATCCTGCAACTTTGCTGAATTCATGAATCAGTTCTAGCAATTTTTTGGTGGAATCTTTTGGGTTTTCCATATAGAGTATCATGTCATCTGAGAAGAGTGAAAGTTTGACTTCCTCCTGGAAAATTTGGATGCTTTTATTTCTTTGTGTTGTCTGATTACAGAGGCTAAGACTTCCAATACTATGTTACAGTGGCAAGAGTGGACATCCCTGTCTTGTTCCTGACCTTAGGGGGAACGCTCTCAGTTTTTCCCCATTGAGGTTGATATTAGTGTTGGGTTGTTCATATATGGCTTTTATGATCTCGAGGTATGCTCCTTCTATCCCTACTTTCTTGAGGGTTCTTATCAAGAAAGGATGCTGCATTTTGTCAAATGCCTTCTTTGCATCTATTGAGAGGATCGTATGGTTCTTGTCCTTTCTTTTATTGATATGATGAATCATGTTAATTGTTTTGCGGATATTGAACCAGCCCTGCGTCCCAGGTATAAATCCCACTTGGTTGTGGTGAGTAATTTTTTTAATGTATTGTTGGATCCGGTTGGCTAATATCTTTTGAGGATTTTTGCATCCATGTTCATCAGGGAAATTGGTCTATAGTTCTCCTTTTTAGTGGGGTCTCTGTCTGGTTTTGGAATCAAGGTAATGGTGGCTTCATAGAAAGGGTTTGGAAGTTTTCCTTCCATTTCTATTTTTTGGAACACCTTCAAGAGAATGGGTGTTAACTCTTCCTTAAATGTTTGGTAGAATTCCCCTGGAAAGCCGTCTGGCCCTGGACTCTTGTTTTTTGGCATATTTTTTATTACTAATTCGATTTCCTTATTGGTTATGGGTCTGTTCAAATTTTCTATTTCTTCCTGTTTCAGTTTTGGTAGTTTATATGTTTCTAGGAATTTGTCCCTTTCTTCCAGATTACACATTTTATTGGCATATAATTGCTCATAATAGTCTCTTATTATTGTTTTTATTTCTGTTGTGTTGGTTGTGATCTCTCCTCTTTCATTCTTGATTTTATATATTTGGTCCTTTCCTTTTTCTTCTTGATCAAACTGGCTAGAGGTTTATCAATTTTGTTAATTCTTTCAAAGAATCAGCTTCTGGTTTCATTGATCTGTTCTGCTGTTTTTTTGGTTTTGATAGCATTAATTTATGCTGTAATCTTTATTATTTCCTGTCTTCTGCTGGTTTGGGGTTTTATTTGCTGTTCTTTTTTCAGCTCCTTAAGGTGTAAGGTTAGGGTGTGTATTTGAGATCTTTCTTCCTTCTTTAGGAAGGCCTGGATTGCTATATACTTCCCTCTTATGACTGCCTTTGCTGCATCCCAGAGGTTTTGGGTTGTGGTGTTATCACTTTCGTTGACTTCCATATACTTTTTTGTTTGTTTGTTTGTTTGTTTTATTTATTTTTGAGACAGAGAGAGACAGAGCATGAACAGGGGAGGGTGAGAGAGAGAGAGACACACACACACAGAATCTGAAGCAGGCTCCAGGCTCTGAGCTGTCAGCACAGAGCCCGATGCGGGGCTCGAACTCACGGACTGTGAGATCACGACCTGAGCCGAAGTCGGCCGCTTAACCGACTGAGCCACCCAGGCGCCCCTTCCATACACTTTTTAATTTCCTCTTTAATTTCTTGGTTAGCCCATTCATCCTTTAGTAGGATGTTCTTCAGTCTCCAAGTATTCGTTACCTTTCCAAATTTTTTCTTGTGGTTGGTTTTGAGTTTCGTAGTGTTGTGGTCTGAAAAGATGCACGGTGTGATCTCGATTTTTTGTACTTACTTAGGGCTGATTTGTGTCCCAGTATATGGTCTATTCTGGAGAACGTGCCATGTGCACTGGAGAAGAATGTATATTCTGCTGCTTTAGGATGAAATGTTCTGAATATATCTGTTAAGTCCATCTGGTCCAGTGTGTCATTCAAAGCCATTGTTTCCTTGTTGCTTTTTTTTAAATTTTTTTTTTTCAACGTTTATTTATTTTTGGGACAGAGAGAGACAGAGCATGAACGGGGGAGGGGCAGAGAGAGAGGGAGACACAGAATCGGAAGCAGGCTCCAGGCTCTGAGCCATCAGCCCAGAGCCCGATGCGGGGCTCGAACTCACGGACCGTGAGATCGTGACCTGGCTGAAGTCGGACGCTTAACCGACTGCGCCACCCAGGCGCCCCCCTTGTTGCTTTTTTGATTAGATGATCTGTCCATTGCTGTGAGTGGGGTGTTGAAGTCTCCTACTATTATAATATTATTATCGATGAGTTTCTTTATGTTTGTGATTAATTGATTTATATATTTGGGTTCTCTCACATTTGGTGCATAAATGTCTACAATTGTTAGGTCTTCTTGGTGGATAGACCCCTTGAGTATGATATAATGCCCTTCTGCATCTCTTGATACAGTCTTTATTTTAAAGTCTAAATTGTCTGATATAAGTATGGCTACCCCAGCTTTCTTTTGTTGACCATTAGCGTGATAGATGGTTCTCCATCCCCTTATTTTCAATCTGAAGGTGTCTTTAGGTCTAAAGTGGGTCTCTTGTCAACAGCATATAGATGGATCTTGTTTTCTTATCCATTCTGTTACCCTATGTCTTTTGATTGGAGTATTTAGTCCATTGACATTTAGAGTGAGTACTGAAAGATAGGAATTTATTGCCATTATGACGCTTGTAGAGTTGGAGTTTCTGGTCATGTTCTCTGGTCCTTTCTAATCTTTTGTTGCTTTGGATATATATATATATATATATATATATATATATATACACATACATACATCTTTTCTCCCCTCAGAAAGTCCCCCTTAACATTTCTTGCAGGGCTGGTTTAGTGGCCACAAACTCCTTTAATTTTGTTTGGGAAACTTTTTATCTCTCCTTCTATTTTGAATGACAGCCTTGCTGGATAAAGAATTCTTGGCTGCATAGTTTTCCAATTCAGCGCATTGAATATATCCCACCACTCCTTTCTGGCCTGCCAAGTTTCTGTGGATAGGTCTGCTGCAAACCTGATCTGTCTTCCCTTGTAGGTTAGGGACTTTTTTGCCCTTGCTGCTTTCATGATTCTCTCCTTGCCTGAGTATTTTGTGAATTTGACTATGACATGCGTTGTTGATGGTTGGTTTTTGTCGAGTCTAATGGGGGTCCTCTGTGCTTCCTGGATTTTGATGTCTGTGTCTTTCCCCAGGTTAGGTAAGTTTTCTGCTATGATTTGCTCACATAACCCTTCTACCCCTATTTCTCTCTCTTCCTCTCTGGGAACCCTGTGATTCTGATGTTGTTCCTTTTTAATGAGTCACTGATTTCTCTAATTCTTAAATCGTGCTCTTTTACCTTAATCTCCCTCTTTTTATCTGCTTCGTTATTCTCTATAATTTTGTCTTCTATATCACTGATTCTCTGTTCTGTCTCATCCATCCTTGCTGCCGCTGCACCCATGGTGATTGCAGATCAGTTATAGCATTTTTAAATTTCATTCTGGCTGTTTTTTACTTCTTTTATCTCTGCAGAAAGGGGTTCTAATCTATTTTTGACTCCAGCTAGTATTCTTATTATTGTGATTCTAAATTCTGGTTCAGTCATCTTGCTTGTATCTGTGTTGGTTAAATCCCTGGCTGTCATTTCTTCATGCTCGCTCTTTTGGGGTGAATTCCTTCGTTTTGTCATTTTTTTTTTTCAACGTTTTTTTTTTTTATTATTTTTATTTTTGGGACAGAGCGAGACAGAGCATGAACGGGGGAGGGGCAGAGAGAGAGGGAGACACAGAATCGGAAACAGGCTCCAGGCTTCGAGCCATCAGCCCAGAGCCTGACGCAGGGCTCGAACTCACGGACCACGAGATCGTGACCTGGCTGAAGTCGGACGCTTAACCGACTGCGCCACCCAGGCGCCCCCGTTTTGTCATTTTGAAGGGAGAAAAGGAATTAATGAGGTAGACAAATTTATTTATTTATTTATTTAAAAAAATTTTTTTTTCAACATTTTTATTTATTTTTGGGACAGAGAGAGACAGAGCATGAACGGGGGAGGGGCAGAGAGAGAGGGAGACACAGAATCGGAAACAGGCTCCAGGCTCCGAGCCATCAGCCCAGAGCCTGACGCGGGGCTCGAACTCACGGACCGCGAGATCGTGACCTGGCTGAAGTCGGACGCTTAACCGACTGCGCCACCCAGGCGCCCCTGAGGTAGACAAATTTAAATTAAAAAAATTAAAATTGAAAAAATATTAAAATTAAAAGTTAAAAACACACACACACACAGAAATCAAATAGATGATGCTAGATGCTACGTGTGTTTTGGTCTGGGGGTTGAAAGTGGTTTGACAGATTAGAGAAAAAAAGGGGGGAGGGAAGAAAAAAAAAGAAAATCGTTTGAGAATTTGAAAAATGAATACACTGGAGTAGACTAAGATGAGATGATGGGGGTAAAATAGAATTTGAAAAAATATACACAAAAGTAAAGAATATAGTTGAAAAAAATTAAAGAAAAACATTTTTTCATAAAAATTAAGAATAAATATGATTTTTTCATTTTCTGTATTTAAGAAAAAGAAAAGAAACGAAAAAGAGAAGAAAGAAAAAAGAAAAAAGAAAGAAATCGTTTGAAAATTTGAAAAAGTGAATACACTGTAGTAGACTAAAATAAACTGATGGGAGTAAGATAGAATTTGAAAAAAATTACATAAAAGCAAAAAATATAGTAATAAAAATTAAATAAAAATATTTTAAAAAGAAATTGAGGGGCGCCTGGGTGGCGCAGTCGGTTAAGCGTCCGACTTCAGCCAGGTCACGATCTCGCGGTCCGTGAGTTCGAGCCCCGCGTCAGGCTCTGGGCTGATGGCTCGGAGCCTGGAGCCTGTTTCCGATTCTGTGTCTGCCTCTCTCTCTGCCCCTCCCCCGTTCATGCTCTGTCTCTCTCTGTCCCAAAAATAAATAAACGTTGAAAAAAAAAATTAAAAAAAAAAAAAGAAATTGAAAGTAAAAATGAAGATTTTCTCTTTCTGCGTTCAAGAAAAAGAAAAGAAATGAAAAAGAGAAAAAAGAAAAAGAACGAAAAAAGGAAATTGAAAATTTGAAAAGGTGAGTACACTGAAGTAGAATAAAATAAAATGATGGAAGTAAAATAGAATTTGAAAAATTTACACAGAAGTAAAAATATAGTAATAAAAATTAAAGACAGATATTTTTATTTATTTATTTATTTATTTTTATTTAAAAAAAATTTTTTTTTCAACGTTTATTTATTTTTGGGAGAGAGAGAGCATGAACGGGGGATGGGCAGAGAGAGAGGGAGACACAGAATCGGAAACAGGCTCCAGGCTCTGAGCCATCAGCCCAGAGCCTGACGCGGGGCTCGAACTCCCGACCGCGAGATCGTGACCTGGCTGAAGTCGGACGCTTAACCGACTGCGCCACCCAGGCGCCCCAAAGACAGATATTTTTAATAAAAATTGAAAATAAAAATGAATTTTTTCTCTTTCTTTATTCAAGAAAAAGAAAAGAATTATAAAAGAGAAAAGGGAAAAAGAAAAAAAAAAGAAAGAAAAAAACTGAATAGATGAATCTGCTATCAGATTGAAGTAGGACTGAAATTGCTTTGTTTTCCCCTAGAGGTCAGTCTAGATAGGTCTTTATAGTCCATAAATTAAGCCGGCGGTGAGGTTTGTGTTCTTGAAGAGCGAAGGTGGCCCAGTTGGGCAGGGCTCGGTGTAATAGCTCTGCTCTCCACTAGATGGCGCTGCTAGAATACTGGGGTGGATTGCTGCAGTGCTCTTGGTGCGTATGCGCATGCGTGGGAGCGGTGAAAATGGCGCCACCCATCTACCGAGTCTGTTCTCCCGGATCAGCAATGGCGCACCCGTCCTCTGTCTTCAGCTCTCCTCCACTCCCCGCTTTTTCCCTCTCCGTGACCGGGCCCCAGGCAGACCTCTCTCCTGAGTTTTGTCTCAGATGCGGCTGTTTTCCCCGGCCCCTTACTTCCGAAGGACTGTGGCTTTGACCCGTTCCGCCCCTCTGCCGGAGGGTCTCACCGAGCAATGGCTGAATGAGCAATGGCTGAATGTCGGCTGCACCCAGAAATGCCCGCTGGACCTTGCTGTTGCCGGTGCCCTGAGACTGCGTCCAGGTGCCAGCCCGCCCCCAAAAAAGATGCAAGACAGTATAGCAGCAGCGTTTCAGGGATTATGGAAAATTACTGGCACCAGGCTTCACCCTCAACGACCTTGTTCCAGCACCAGCAAATGTGGCCACCTTCTGGGGTCTGCTGGGACCAGGTGGCTTCAACAGTCTCTAACAAATGTCCTTCCAGCAGTGGAACCGCTTCTCCCCGTGTGGCCCGAGAACCTCCCGGACCCCACTCTGCTCCTGGGGATTTGCCCTTCCCACCAGAGCACCGCCAGGTATAGAGCTGCGGAGTTGCAGCCTTTGCGCTCCCCTTGTTTACAGTCTTAATGGAAGTTAAAACCTCTCCTTTCTCCTTTCTCCCTTTTTAGTTTAGTCCCTGCGGCTGTTTCCAATTTTCCACTTTCTCTCCAGCTGCTTTTGGGGAGGGGTGCTTTTCCCATATGCTCCCCTGCCTCCCCAGTCTCCATCCTCTCTCCACCTGCAAAAGGGGTTCCCTACCTTTTGCGGCTTCTCGCTCCCCAAGTTTGGCTCTCCATGCCATGAACCTCCTGAATTCTGTGGTTCAGGTTGTGCAGATTCTTCTTCTCCTTCTCCCCTCCCCCTCCTCCTCCTCCTCCTTCTCCTTCTTCTCTTCCTCCTCCCCTTCCTCCCCCTCTCCCTCTCCCTCCTCCTCCTTCCTCCTCTTCTCCCTCCTCCTCTTCTTCTTCTTTTTCTCCTCCTCCACCTCCTCATCCTTCTCCTCCCCCTCTTCTTCCTCTTCCTCTTCTTCTTCTTTTTCTCCTCCTCCTCCTTCTTCTTTTCTTTCTCCTCTTCCTCCTCCCCTTCCCCCTCCCCCTCCTCCTCCTCCTTCCTCCTCCTCCCCCTTCCTCCTCCTCTTCTTCTTCTTCTTCTTCTTCTTCTTCTTCTTCTTCAATTACCAGTTTATTTCAAGGGATATTAAAGGATACAAATTAACAGATGAAGAGATACATAGGACAAGGTACACAGTGAGGGAGCTTCTGTCCTCATGGAGTTTGGGTTTTACTATGGTGGCCTGTAGAAACATTCTGTTCCCCAGTCTGGAGGTCAGACTCCACTTCTCATCAGGGAGATCATGTGTCATTACAAGGCCATAGTTGTGAGGGGGGCAGGGGTAAGGATTTGCGGCATAAGGATATTCACAGTGTCTTAGACTGCTGGGACTGCTGTAACAAAATACCATAGGCGGACTGATTTAAGCAAGAGAAATTTATTTCTCACAGTTTTGGAGGCTGGGAAGTCCAATATCAAGGTGCTGGCAGATTCAGTGTCTGGTGAGGACCCACTTCCTGGCGTGTAGACAGCTGCCTTCTCACTTTGGCCTTACGTGGACTTTCTTCAGTGTGTGCATGGAGAGAGGCCAGATCTTCCTATTTTCCTCTTCATATAAGGGCATTAATCTCATCAGGAGGATCCCCCTCTCATGACTGAATCTAAACTGAATTCTCTCCCGAAGAACCCGCTTTCAAATACCATCACAGTGGGAGGGCTTCAAACATAGGAGTTTGGGAGAATTCAAACAGTAGCTCGTAACATACAGATACCAAAGAGAACATCTGTCCGTGGGCATAGAGTGGTGGATTACTTTCCTGAGGCTGCTGTTGCAAATTACCGCAAACCGCATGGCTTACACCAATAGAAATTTATGCTCTGACAGTTTTGAAGTCCAGAGGTCTGAAAGCGAGGTCTCGGCAGGGCCAAGCTGCCTCTCGAGCACCAGGGCAGAATGAGTTCTCTGCTTCTCCTTCCTGGTGGCTCCTGGCATTTGCCAACTTGTGGCCACATCACTCCCATCTTGTTCTCCATGGTCTTATTGTCCCCTCCTCTGCTGTAGTGAAATTCCCCTGTCTGGCTCTTGTAAGGACACTTGTTATTGAATTTAGGGCCCGCTTGCAAGACAAGTCCTTCCTCTCAAAACCCTTAACTTAATCACATCTTTTTCCTATGAGGGAATAGTCACTCTTACCATATAAGGTAATATTCACAGGTTTTAAGGGTTAGAATGGAGACATGTCTTTTTAGGGGCCATTTAGTTCACTACAAGTAGGTTTTGGAAAACTAGATTTATCTCGGTCAGTTTTTTTTTTTTTTGACATGAAAGACTGGTTGCATTATTATTATTATTATTTTAATGTTTATTTATTTTTGAGAGAGAGAGAGAGAGAGAGAGCGCAAGTGGGGGAAGGGTAGAGAGAGAGGGAGACACAGAATCCAAAGCAGGCTCTAGGCTCTGAGCTGTCAACACAGAGCCTGACGTGAGGCTCGAACCCACAAACGTGAGATCATGACCTCCCATGATTGAAGTCAGACGCTTAACCGACTGAGCCACACAGGCGCCTGACACTCAATTTTGTGAAGGTGGAAAGAGAGGGTATGGGTGGGTGAGTGAGTAGGTGCTAGATTTCAGGGGGGAGGTTTGTCATGAAGCCACTGGAAGGCTATTATGAACGTGATTCGGGAACTTTCTCTAATGGAGAAAGCACACAGACTCCAAGTGCATCCTCGTTTTACTGAAATTGGCCTTGTTGTTCAGTACATCTTATATCATGAGGAAAAAAGTCCACACTTCAATCTCCAACATGCCCATTCCAGATCCTTCCACAAACTCAGATTTCTGTGGAACATACTCTATTGGTTATGTACTGCTGTGTAACAAATTGCCCCCAAGCTTAGTGGTTTAACCAACCCATATTTATTAGCTCACAGTTTCTTTGGGTCAGGATTCTGGACCTGGCTCCCCTGGGTGTCTTGGGCTCAAGGTCTGTTAGGCAAATTCAGCCAAGCTGGGGCTAGGGCTAGGGTCTTATCTGAAGGCTGTGTTGGGGGCAGGGGATCTGATTCCATGTGGTTGTTGTCAGGCCTCAGTCCCTCACCATGTGGAACTCTCCTCAGAGCTGCCTTACAATATGGCAGCTGGCTTCCTCCAGAGTGAGTGATGAGGGAGGGAGAGAGCAAGAGAGAGAGACTGACTCAAGATGGAAGCCATAGCCTTTTTCTAATCTAATCTCAGAAATGACAGCTTATCACTTTTATTGCTTTCCGTGTGTTAGAAGCCACTCAATGAGTGCGACCCACACTTAAGGACAGACTACACAAGAGTTTGAATACTGGGAGGCGGGAATCATTGGAGGCATCTTAGAAGATGCTTTCTACAGTCTCCAAAATTTAGGAGACATGGGGCATGGAATGAATCTCATTATACCTTTACTGTTAATAGGGGATTGTTTCCTAATTTATGATAAAAAACCCAAACACTTAAGCACTAATGTTTGTGTCCCCGAATCACCAGTTAGACGGACGTCAAATGCTTCAGCAGGATTTTGAGTGAGGCTGAATTATCTTCCCCTCCCTTCAGTTTTTCTAGATGAGGAAGGGCTTAGAGAAGTTAAAAGTGTTTCTGAAGCGAACAGCAGCCGGTAAGCCTGCGTTCAAACCCAGATCTGCTCAGTCCCACACTCTAGAGGTGCCCTTTCTATCAGGTCAAGATGCTCCTTGAGGTCAAAGTGGATTTTATGAGGAACACTCAGCTGCCTATTGGTCGGCGGCTTCTTTGTCACTCAGTTGACTCTGTATCCGTTTCCCGGGGCTGTTGCAACAAAGTACCACAAGCTGTGTGGCTCGGAACATCAGCAATTGTCTCACACTTCCGGAGGCTCGAAATCCAAAATGGAGGAGGTGCCAGCAGGATTGGTTTCTTCTGAAGGTTCTTAGGGAGAGTCTGTTCTATGCCTCTCTCTATGCCTGCAGTGGCCCCAGGCATTCCTTGGCTTCTAGATGCGTCATTCCAATCTTCCACCCTCACACCATATTCTCCCCGTGTGTCTGTGTCTTCTTGTGGGGACCCCGCTTGGACTGGGTTAGGCCCCATCCTATTCCAGTCTGACCTCATCTGCGATGACCCTCTCCCCAAACAAAGTCACATTCTGGGGTAACGGGGGATAGGACTTCAACATATCTTTTTTATAGGGAGACACAATTCAACCCGTAACAGACTCCCAATGAACTGAAAAGGGTAGAATTTAGGACATTTAGACTAGTTAGAAAAATGACCTTCATTGTACCTAATTAAAGCAGGTATCTGAAATTGCTCATTCAGCTTGATGGTTTTAAAACCTTGACTCTGGGGCTTGCCTGACAGGTTGAAAGTGGCTCCAGTTTTAGCCATAGGTGGCCTTTAATTGGGCCACTGCTCACGGCAATCACTCCACAGGGACTCTTCTTTGCCCTCAGGTATGGGACAAGGGTCAAGAGGCTGGAGGGGCATTTCCTTCAGCAAATGTTCCTGTCACGGAATACCTAGCTGTTGACTGGGGTTGGGAGGAGAGGGTGCCCGGAGAACACCTGGAGAGAGCTTATTCCAAGGCATCTTTAAAGCCTCTTGGGCAGTAGCCTTTTTGGTTGAGGGACAGACACCCCTTATGTGAGTGGAGTATGCTGGAACATTGTGGAAGCTGGCTCATCTTATTCTGCTCCAGGCCAGGGACCATAGACCATATAGACATGTGTACCAAAAAACAAGCCAGGGGGGCCTGAGTGGCTCAGTCAGTTGAGCACCCAACCCTTGATTTTGGCTCAGGTCATAATTCCAGGGTCATGAGTTTGAGCCCTGCGTCAGGCTCTGTGCTGAACGGGGAGACTGCGTAAGATTCTCTCTCTCTCTCCCTCTGCCCCTCCCCTACTTGTGTGCTTTCTCTGTCTGTCAAAACAAACAAACAAACAAACAAACAAACAAACAAACATAAAACAAATAAGACAGTCCCAGGAGTGCCTGGATGGCTCAGCCGGTTAAGCATCTGACTCTTGATTTTAGCTCAGGTCATGATCTCAAGGTTCATGGAGTCTAGCCCCACGTCGGGGTCTGCACTGACAGCCCGGAGCCTGCTTGGGATTCTCTCCCCCTCTCCCCCCACCACTCACTCTCTCTCGCTCTCTCTCAAAATAAATAAACATCAAAAAAAAATATAAGCCAGTCCCAGAAGAAAGCTTCTTACTTGGCTTTGCCCACTCTTGGATTAAGAATGATGTTGGGTTTGGGTGGCCCATTTGGTCTAGTCACCTGGACAGTTTTTTAAGTTGGGGTTCTGTTTGGAAAACAAGAAGATACATTGAGAGTGATGGGGGCCCTGGTCTGAAATGAGAACTATATATAAACCCTGGATTTCTCCTCCTTTACCTCAACTCTTTCTCTTCATGGAATCCACCAGCAATCTTGTTGGCTTCAACTCCAAAGTGAAGCCCAGTCCTGTGTCTCCTGTCCTTCTTAATTCAAGTCACCTTCTTCCTCCCCTAGACCTCTGCATTAATCTTCCGACGGTCTTTCTGTCTCCCCCACGGTCCATTTTCCATTTGTTCCCCCACAGTCCATTTTCCACCTAGAAGCCAGAGCGGTGTTTTAGGAACCTCAGTCCAAGCCTGTGGCTCCTACGTTATAACCTCCACTCGATTCCCTTGATGTTTCAACTCCTACACAATCTGGCCCCTGTTTACCTTCACCTGACACCGTTTGTATTCTTTTCTTTCTTACTTGTGTCTATGGAAAATGAAAAAAAATGTTTAGAGTTTCTTCTTCTTCTTCTTCTTTTTTTTTTAGTTTATTTATTTATTTTGAGAGCGACAGAGAGAATGCCAGCGCGGGAGGGGCAGAGAGAGAAAATCCCAAGCAGGCTCTTTGAGGTCCGTGCACGGAGCATGACGTGGGCCTCGAACTCATGAACCGTGAGATCATGACCTGAGCTGAAATTAAGAGTCGGACGCTTAACCAAATGAGCCACCCAGGCGGCCCCCACCAAAACGTTTAGAATTTCTAAAAAAAAAAAAAAAAAAAAAAAAGGAAGAGATTTGTTCAAGCCCACGTGAGGACAGCTCCCTGGGATAATCTTGGCAAAGCAGAGAAATCTCTGGAGAAGGAACGTGTGACACACGGTTACGGATTTTGTTGTTGTTACCTCGGGAGTTCCAAATCGTCATGAGGCAGGATATTTCAGAAAATTGCAAACTTTATCTTATGTTTTTAGTATGTGCGGGGTTGCAGGCTTCGGAGGCATGGGAATAGAGGTTAGGGAAACATTTACTCTTTAATTTGAAATGTTTCTTTTAGGTTATTTGCTAATGAAGCAGACGTACAACGTTGGTGAAGTCCCTGTGACCTTGGTGAAAGCGTAACTTCCTTGGGAGCCCAGGAGCAGGGCACACAAACATCAAAAGCTGAAAATTTCCTTTGTCACTCGTTACAATCTGTTCCTTCCCCTGTCCCTGTCCCTGTCCCCCCTCCTCCCGTCAGAACGTGAATCTGAGAGCAAGCATCTTATCTGTGTGTTGATCCTGAGACACAGAACTGTGCTGGTGCCTTGTAGGTGCTCAGCCAACATGTTTACAACGCACACGACATAAAGGAATTTAGGTGAGGAACCATGGAAATTCTGTACTCAGTTCTGACATCGACTTCCGGTGCTTTTTACTGAAGAGCGGGTGGGACTCCCGAGCCAGGTGGTAGAGGGCATGATCAGGATTTCTTCTAGGTTCTGCCCATACCCTTCTAGGTATCCCGACAAGGTTCCTGTTCCACACTGACCCACGGTGCCTTTTCATACACCGCCCTCTGCTTTGCCTCAGCAGCTACTGAACAATTACGTCAAGTACCAGATCGTTCCACGAGAGGGCAGTAGAGCACAATGTTAAGAGTTTGCAACTGGGGGTGCCCGGGTGGGTCAGTCGATTGGGCGTCAGACCGTCCGCGCAGAGCCTGCTTGGAATTCTAGCTCCCTCTTTCTGCCCCTACCCCACTCATTGTGTCTCTCTCTCTCTCTCTCTCTCAAAATAAATAAATAAACTTAGAAAAAAAAAGTTTGTGATCTGGAGGCAGCTCTTGTTTGCATCTCTTCCCTTCCAGGTGGGGTTCTAGAATGCTGGGGAATGAATCATTTTGGATCATCAGCCTGGCGATGGTGGAAGAGCAAGATGGAACCCAGGGCAGTTTAACACTATAGCACGTATAACATGATAGTTCAGAATTAGAGGTTTTTCTGTTTTGTTTTATTTTTTTTTTGTTTTGGAGGTGAGCGGCCTGGGTTCAAAAGTGGAAGGAGAGGAGACGGCGTATCTCTTCTCTTGAAAGACCACCTAGAGGTTATGTACCTCATTTCTGCTCACATCCCATTGTCCAGAAAACACTGCTGCTATGGCTTTTTATGGCCACACTTTTCTGCAAGACAGGCTGTGAAATGTAGCTTTTTTTTTTTTTTTTTCTGAGTGGCCACAATTCTGGATTATGGAAGAAGGGGAAAAATGAATATCAGAGGTTACCTGGCAGTTTTGACCACAAATTCTCAAACCAGCTGAGGTTAAAGGAGCAACCTGGGTTATAAATGGACTGAGTTAGAGCAGGGGACTTCCAAGGTGATTCAGATCCAAGCCACTGGTCGTTAGGCTTAGCTTTCTTCTTTGTTTGTAGTTTAGCTTAATTTGTTACGTCAGGTAGGTTTTTGGATTTTACAACCTGGATCCTCCCCTGGTGATATATATGTTTTTTCCGAATCCTTTTTGCCTGGTGTCCTGTCATTATGATTATGCTGTACTGGTCCTTTAGCATTATTTAAATTTTTTGTTTGCCTTCTTAGCATCTTATTGTATTTAGTAGAATCATATGGGAGTTTCATCTCCCAGGACATGAGTGATGAAGTCTGAGTGGTCAGCTCTCTTTTTTTACATTTGGCTGATTAATCACTTTGGAACACACTGTTGAACCCCAATCTTTTTTTTTTTCTTTGTTTATCTTTGTTTTCTCTATTATTTTTTTTTAACGTTCATTTATCTTTGAGAGACAGAGAGAGACAGAGCATGACTAGTAACTGATAGTAACTGATAGTAACTTCATTTCCTTTGGATATATACCCAGAGGTAGGATTGCTGGATTATATGGCAGTTTCATTTTTAATTTTTGGAAAACCTTTATTCCATTTTCTATAGTGGCTGCTCCAAGTTACAGTCCTACCAAGAGTGCACAAGGGTCACCTTTTCTCCATATCCTTGCCAACAATTACTTCTTGACTTTTGATAAAAGTCTTTCTAACAGGGGTGAGGCGATATCTCATTGTGGTTTTGAATTGTATTTCCATAAGGATGAGTGATGTTGAGTATCTCCTCATGTGTCTGTTGGCCATCTGGATATCTTCTTTGGGAAAATGTCTATTTGTTTCTGTGGGGCTTGAGTTCACAACCCTGAGATCAAGACCTGAGCTGAAATGGAGAGTTGGACGCTTAGCTGACTGAGCCACCCAGGTGCCCCATTGCTCTGCCTTTTTAAAAAAAATTTTAGGGGCACCTGGGTGGCGCAGTCGGTTAAGCGTCCGACTTCAGCCAGGTCACGATCTCGCGGTCCGTGAGTTCGAGCCCCGCGTCGGGCTCTGGGCTGATGGCTCAGAGCCTGGAGCCTGTTTCCGATTCTGTGTCTCCCTCTCTCTCTGCCCCTCCCCCGTTCATGCCCTGTCTCTCTCTGTCCCAAAAATAAATAAACGTTGAAAAAAAAATTAAAAAAAAAATTTTAATGTTTATTTATTTTTGAGAGAGAGACAGATGGGGGGGGGGGAGGAGGGGCAGAGAGAGAGGGAGACACAGAATCCAAAGCAGGCTCCAGGCTCCAAGCCGGCAGCACAGAGCCCAGCATGGGGCTCAAACCCACGAACAGTGAGATCACGACCCGAGCTGAAGTCAGACGCTTAACTGACTGAGCCACCCAGGCACCCCTCCTCTGCCTATTTTTTAATTGGATTCTTTCTCTTTGCTATGTATTTTAGATAGTAACCCCTTATCTGATACATGATTTAAAAATATTGTTTCCCAGTCTGTAGGCTGTCTTTTCATTTGTCGACTCTTCTTTTGCTGCACAGAAGCTTTTTAGGTTGACATAGTCTCACCACATAGTGATGACAGTGACACAACATTGTGAATGCACTTCATGCCACTTATTGTGCACTTTTAAATGACTAAAGTGGCTATACCTACTTCACAATTAAAAAAATTACTACACAAACATACATTAATAAATCACATTATAGGGGCCTAGTAACAATGAGCTTGGCTTAAGATGTTTATCCTGTCCCAACAAAATGAGATCTGCAAAAATATTCAGATGTTGGAATTTGTCAGACGCATGAGAAGAGTAAATATATATTTATCTATACCTAACGAAGTAAAAACAAGATTAAAAATATTTGCAGGGATAAGAAAACTATAAGACAGCATAGCTGTGAAAAAAGTAGGGCTTTCCAAAATGAAAACTACAAATGACGTCTTTGGCAGCTGACTCCAGCAATTCTTTAAAAAAACTTTTTAAATGTTTTTATTTTCTGTTTGAGAGAGAGAGAGAGAGAGAGGGAGAGAGAGAGAGAAAGAGACAGAGCACAAGCAGGGGAGGGCCAGAGAGAGAGGGAGACACAGAATCTGAAGCAGGCTCCAGGCTCTGAGCCATCAGCACAGAGCCCCACGCGGGGCTTGTACTCACAAGCTCATGACTTGAGCCAAAGTCAGACACTTAACCAACTGAGCCACCCAGGTGCCCTTGACTCCAGCAATTCTAACAAAAAAAAACTTTCAAGTTCAAGAGATTTAATATTATAATTATAATTATAATTATAATTATAATTTTTCTTATTCACTCAAAAAGTTGGAGTAAGTTAGACAGCTTTCCTTGGTAGCTCTCCTCGGGTAAAGATTTGGCCTTCTTTCTATGAATGACTTTGACATCTTAAGAGTCCTTTTCTTTCTTCCAGACAGGTGTGTGTGTGTGTGTGTGTGTGTGTGTGTGCGCGTGCACACACGCATGCACATGCAAGCAAATGCGCTTTTTCAATAAGTAAACTGAAAAATAGTCTGGGGTTATAATAGATACTATTAATATAATTTAGAATTAATTTTATCTTCTACATTTATTTAAATAGGTTTTAGGACATCCGAACTAGACGTAAAGATTTCAAAAATGATGTCTGGAATTTTTGCTTTATAACACTAGAGAAATCACTTGGCTGATATTAATAGTAAAAAAATTGTCTCTAAATGATGAAAATAAACAAAGTTTCGAGATGCTGTTTTCTCTCCATTCATTGCAGGTGTGGATAGAATTAATTCTCAACCAATGAAAAGACAAATTGGATGTAATCATTTTAGATTTTTCTTTCTTAGCACTGGTTTTCAAAATACTTGGGACATCTGGCTATGTGCTATGTAAGAATTTTGTTTAATTTCAATGAAGATCCAGTTAAAATAATCCTGAAATGAATTTGCGAAATTACTATCATTATCATGCTCCTTGTTAACTTGTGTTTCAACATCAGCTTCTCCACTGCTTTCTCTACTTGACCATCAGTCAATTATGTATATAAATTAAACAATATGTGATTAAGGATAAACAAATTAAAATTCCAAACAGTCCAAAACATCACCGTCGCTGGCAAATTCCGCTGAGTGAGAATCCACTAAGTTGTGAACACACTTACTAGATCTTGACCAATTGCTGTACTTTATCATGCAGAATTCTCTTTGTCCCATTTAAAAAAGACAAATACTGGGGCGCCTGGGTGGCTCAGTCGCTTGGGCGTCTGACTTCAGCTCAGGTCACGATTTCACAGTTCGTGAGTTTGTGCCCCATGTCAGGTCTGTGCTGACAGCTCAGAGCCTGGAGCCTGCTTCAGATTCTGTGTCTTCCTCTCTCTCTGCCCTTCCCCTGCTTGCACTCTGTCTCTCTCTGTCTCTCTGTCTCTATCTCTCTCTCTCTCAAAAATAAATAAACCTTAAAAAAATAGAAAAGACAAATACTTTAAAACTATTTTGTTAATCAAGGCGGTGGAAAATTAAAACAGATTTCCAGTTTTATATTATTAGTTTATTTATTTTAATATAATTTATTGTCGACTTAGCTAACATACAGTGTATGCAGTGTGCTCTTGGCTTTGGGAGTAGATTCCCATGATTCATCGTTAACATACAACACCCAGTGCCCGTCCCAACAAGTGCCCTCCTCAGTGCCCATCACCCATTTCCCGCCCCCGCCCCCCTCCCCCTGTTTTCCAGATTTGTTTTTATTTATTTGTTTGTTTGTTTGTTCGTTTATTTATTTATTTTTCCAGATTTAGATAGGATCTGAAACTAGCATGTCCTATTGGGATCATTCCTCAAGCCCAACCCTAAAGGGGCCAGAGGAGTAAGAGAGAGAGATTCATGGGTAGACTCCAATAAAACCCGAGAGAAACCCTGGAGGAGGCTAGATGGTTGGATCACAGAGTGCGGGTGTGTAAACCGGCGGGCGGGTGCATGAGCAGATTCTCCCCGAGAAGGAGACACCTCAGATATATTATTCCCCATCCTCATATTACTCAAGGTGGATCATTTCCCTCTCTCCTACTATCTTATCCCTACTTCCCACCTCTTGATCGAGATGTCATTGACATAAAACATTGTGTAAGTTTAAGGTGTACAATGTGATGATTTGATATACGTAAATGTCGTTAAATTGTTTACCACAATAAGGTTAATTAACATATTCTTCACGTCACATAATTACTGTGGTGTAATTATTGTTGTTCCAATGAGAACATTACAACTATACCCTCATGGTGATTTTCAAGTGTACAATACGGTATTGTTAACTGTAGTCACCATGATGCACCTTAGATCCTGGAATTTATTGTATAACTAGAAGCTGGTACCCTTTGACCAACATCTCCCCATTTCATCCAATCCTTCCCCGCTACCGGCAACCACCTTCTGCTCTCTGTTTCTATGAGTTTCGTGGGTTTTTTTTTTTGTTTTGTTTATTTATTTATTTATGAGCAGAGAGAGAAAGAGTGTGCACACCCAAGTGGGGGAGAGAGGCAGAAGGAGAGGAAGAGAAAGAATCTTTACAAAAAAAATTTTTTTATGTTTATTTATTTTTGAGAGAGAGGGAGAGATAGAGCGTGAGCAGGGGAGGGGCAGAGAGAGAGGGAGACACAGAATCCGAAGCAGGCTCCAGGCTCCGAGCTGTCCGCACAGAGCCCGATGCAGGGCTTGAACTCACGAACTGTGAGATCATAACCTGAGCCGAAGTTGGACGCTCAGCCCAACTGAGCCACCCAGGTGCCCCAGTGGGAGAGAAAGAATCTTAAGCAGGCTCCACACCCTGCATGGAGTTCGAGCCCATGACCCTGGGATCATGACTTGAGCTAAAATCACAAATGGGATGCTTAACTGACTGAGCCACCCAGGCACCCAGGCACTTAGATTCCAAGTATAAGTGATATTATATAGTATTTATATTTCTCTGTGACTTACTTCAGTTGGCATAATGCTCTCAAGGTCCATTCTATTGTCACAAATGGCAGGATTTCTTCATTTTTTATAGCTAAATAATATTCCATCACACACACACACACACACACACACACACACACACACTATATTTTCTTTATCCATTCACCCATCAGTGGACGCTTAGGTTGTTTCCATTTGTTGGCTATTGTGAGTAATGCTGCAGTAACATGAGAATACAGATATCTCTTGAAGATAGTGATTTGATCTTCTTTGGTTCTATACCTGGAAGTGGGATTGCTGGATCATATAGTAGTTCTATTTTACATTTTTTGAGGAGCTTTCATACTATTTTCTATAAGTGGCTGTACCAATTTACATGACCACAAATAGTGCATAAGTGTTCCCTTTTCTCCACAACCTTGCCAGCATTTATTTTATTTATCAAAAAAATTTTTTAAATGTTTATTTATTTTTGAGAGAGTGGGAAAGAGAGCATGAGTGTGGGAAGGGCAAAGAGAGAGGGGGGCAGAGGAGAGCAGAGAGCCTGCTCTGCGGACAGCAGAGAGCCTGATGTGGGGCTCAAACTCACGAACTGTGAGGTCATGACCTGAGCTGAAGTTGGAGCTTAACTGATTGAGCCACCCAGATGCCCCCTTGCCAGCACTTATCTTTCATCTTTTTGAAAATAGCCATTCCAGGCGCGCCTGGGTGGCGCAGTCGGTTGGGCGTCCGACTTCAGCCAGGTCACGATCTCGCGGTCTGCGAGTTCGAGCCCCGCGTCGGGCTCTGGGCTGATGGCTCAGAGCCTGGAGCCTGTTTCCGATTCTGTGTCTCCCTCTCTCTCTGCCCCTCCCCCGTTCATGCTCTGTCTCTGTCTGTCCCAAAAATAAATAAAAACGTTGAAAAAAAAAATAAAAAAAAAAAAAAGAAAATAGCCATTCCAGCAGGTATGAGTGATATCTCATTGTGGCTTTGATTCGAGTTTCCCTGATGACTAGTGATATTGAACATTTTTTCATATACTTGTTGGCCACATGTGTGTTTTCTTTGGAAAAATGTCTATTTGGATCCTCTGCTCAGTTTGTAATTGGATTGTTGTTGTTTGCTATTGAGTTGTGTGAGTTCCTTGTATATTTTGGATACTAAACCCTTATTAGATGTATGGTTTTCAAATATCTTCTTCCAACATGAACACACAGTTTTAAAAGTTTATTTATTTTGAGAGACACAGGAGCTGTGTGTGGAGGGAGGCGCAGAGAAAGAGGGAGAATCTCAAGCAGGCTCCACACTGTCAGTGTAGAGGCTGGTGCTGGGCTCGAACTCATGAACCTGTGCCGAAGTCAAGAGCCAGATGCTCAACCGACTGCAACCAACGGAGCCACCCAGGAGCCCCTGAGTAGACATTTTCCCGAGAAAACATCCAGATGGCTAACAGACACATGAGGAGATGCTCAACATCACTCATCATCAGGGAAATACAAATCAAAACCACAATGAGATACCACCTCACACCTGTCAGAATGACTAAAATTAACAACACAAGAAATAGCGGGTGTTGGTGAGGGTGTGGAGAAAAAGGAACTCTCTTCTGCTGTTGGTGGGAATGCAAACTGGTGCAGCCACTGTGGAAAACAGTATGGAGGTTCCTCAAAAAGTTAAAAATAGAACTACCATATGATCCAGCAATTGTACTATTTATGAAAAGGATACAAAAATACAGATTCAAAGGGGTACATGCACTCTGATGTTTATAGCACAAGTATCAATAATAGTCAAACTATGCAAAGAGCCCAAATGTCCATTGACTGATGAATGGTTAAAGATGTGATATATCTATCTATATCTATATATGTCTATATCTATATCATCTGTGATCATATATGTGTATATATAGATACATATATATCTATATATCTATAATGGAATATTATTTAGCCATTAAAAAGAATGAAGTCTTGCCATTTGCAATGATGTGGATGGAGCTAGAGTGTGTTATGCTAAGTGAAATAAGCCAGTCAGAGAAAGTCAAATACCTTATGATTTCACTCATATGTGGAATTTAAGAAGCAAAACAGATGAACATAGGGGAGGGGGAAAAAGAGAAGGAAACAAACCATAAAAGACTTTTTATTTTTATTTTTGAGACAGAGAGAGACAGAGCATGAATGGGGAGAGGGTCAGAGAGAGAGGGAGACACAGAATCAGAAGCAGGCTCCAGGTTCTGAGCTGTCAGCACAGAGCCCGATGCGGGGCTCGAACTCACGGACCACGAGATCACGACCTGAACCGAAGTCGGACGCTTAACCGACTGAGCCACCCAGGCGCCCCCCATAAGAGACTCTTAACAACAGAGAATGAACTGAGGGTTGATGGAGGAAGGTGGGTGGGGGATGGGCTGGATGGGTGGTGGGTATTAGGAAGGCATTTAAAAAAAATTTTTTTTTAACATTTATTTATTTTTGAGACAGAGAGAGATAGAGCATGAATGGGGGACATTTATTAATTTTTGAGACAGAGAGAGACAGAGCATGAATGGGGGAGGGTCAGAGAGAGAATGAGACACAGAATCCGAAACAGGCTCCAGGCTCTGAGCAGTCAGCACAGAGCCCGATGCCGGGCTCGAACCCACGGACAGTGAGATCGTGACCTGAGCCAAAGTCGGACGCTTAACCGACTGAGCCACCCAGGAGCCCCTAGGAAGGCATTTTTTATGAGCACTGGGTGTCATATGTAAGTGATGAACCACTGAATCCTACTCCTGAAACCAATATTACACCATATGTTAATTAACTAGAATTTAAATAAAAATTTGAAAAGAAAATATAAAACAAACAAACAAAAACTCCAAATAGCTTCTTCCAGTCTGTAGGTTGCCTTTTCATTTTATCGGTAGTTTCTTCTGCTGTTTAGAAGCTTAATAGTTTGATAGAATCCCACTTGTTGATTTTTTCTTTTACTGTTTGTGCTTTCAGTATCATATCCAAAGACCATTGTCAAGGAGCTTTCCTTCCCCCTGTTTTCTTTGAGCTAATATAACCAAATAGAGATAGGTCAAATAGAGATAGGGTAGACCCTAATCCAATGACTGGTGTCCTTCTGAGAAGAGAGAAATTTGGGACACAGAAGCACATAGGGAAAATACCATGTGATGATGGTATTTTCTACAAGCTAAAGAAACCCAAGAATTTTCAGAAACAGCCAGAGGCAATGAATGATTCTCCCTTAGACACTTCAGATGGGGTACGGCCCTGCTGACACCTTGAACTTGGACTTCCAGTCTCTGAAATTGTGACGGGATAAACTTCTGTGGTTTTAAGCCACCAAGTTTGTAGTACTTTATTATGGTAGTTGTAGGAAACTAGCACAACCTTTTCTCTTTCCCTAGCTCCCGTTCAGGTCACTCTTTCTCGGCCTTCCACTGACCTGTGGGACCTCGGCCTTCCCACTAAACATACTGACCTGTGCCAGCTCTTCAAATGCCCAGGCTCTCTCCCATCTACGAACCCTCAAACAACCTGCTTCATCTTAGCTGAGTAACGTTTCCATCAATGATTACTCCACCAACTCTCAATACTTCAAGAACTGATAAATATCTTTCAAGTGTCAGTTTAAACACACATTTTTCCAGGAAGCCATCCCGATCTCGGGAGATTATATTAGGAACCCTGCTACGTTATCATTTTACATTCTGTTTGTCACGTAGCACAGTGATTCTCAGCGTTGGCATGTTTCAATTTCCTCGGTAAATTTCAAAAATCCAAATCCTCGAGCCCATGCCTAGTTTCTTATTTAACTGACCTCACTTGTTGATGTTGGTGAAGATCCCATTCAGACGAAGGAGGTGTCACTGGAGGTGAAGAAATGGTGACACTTCTCTAGCTTTAGCTTTGTGTTCTGTGATCAAGATTCACATGAAGGCCTTTGGGATCCAGGTCCCAGCGTCATTAGCAAAGGGTGTCATGGTTTAGGGTGTGGATCTGGCAGCAGTAACCAGGAATGTCTTTAGTGAAGTTCTCCAGTGGAATGAGAATATATCGTGTTTGAAGTAATAAGGAAGCCATCCGAAGGACTGGGGAATTCCCTTGATTCAGGCGCTCTTCAAAGGACATTGAAGTTGAGGGGCATCGGAGTGGCTCGGTCGGTTAAGCGTCTGACTTTGGCTCAGGTCATGATCTCATGGTTTGTGGGTTGTCTGTGCTGACAGCTCAGAGCCTGGAGCCTGCCTGGGATTCTGTGTCTCCCTCTATCTCTGCCCCGCCCCTGCTTGCACTCTGTCTCTCTCAAATATAAATAAACATCAAAATAAATAAATAAATAAATAAAAGAATTGAGCTTTATCCTGCACATCAGAGGCTCTCATTCCTTAGTTTCATAATAGTCACTTCTGGGACAAGTTGTGTAATGAAGATTCTGTTCAGTAAATTATTCTGAGGTGGGAGGTTCAAAGCTTAAACTTGAAGTGTCACTTGCTCTTTAGGCGGTGGATTGGCAAATGTTTCCTGTAAGGTGTAGCAAATGCGCTTTTACATAGTAAGCAGTTTAGGGTTTATAGGCCAACAGGCAAAATTGAAAATATTATATAGGTATTATATTATATAGAAATTATATAACAAAAGAGAAATTCCCAATTTTTTGTGTGTGTTTTGAAAAAATGTTTATTTATTTATTTTGAGAGAGAGAGCGCACGAGCCAGAGAGGGACAGGGAGAGAGAGAGAGAGAGAGAGAGAAGAGAGAATCCTAAGCAGGCTCTGTGCTGTCAGCACCGAGCTTGATGTGGGGCTTGAACTCATGAACCGTGAGATCACGACCTGAACCGAAATCAAGAGTCAGACGCTTAACTGACTGAGCCACCCAGGTGCCCCCCCCAAATGTTTTGATTGACAAAGTTCAAAATATAATAATAGTAATTGAGTACAAGTGTTTGCAAAGCAAGTCTGTCAATGAGAAGAATGGGATTCTCTCTTTTTTTGAGATAACATTTCATTTAATTAGGGTTCAAAGTGACTTTTACCTATCATCAAAATCAATTGCAAATGTTATTTATTAATGATGATTTGTAACGAGATTTTGTATATTTCATCTTGAAATACACTGCTAAATACTGTTATTAATCCGTGGGCATATGATAGTTGAACGTGTATTACTTGAAAGGCGTTTACAGAATTCTATCCAAGCATTCTCTTTTTTTTTTTTTTTTAATTTTTTTTTTTTCAACGTTTATTTATTTTTGGGACAGAGAGAGACAGAGCATGAACGGGGGAGGGGCAGAGAGAGAGGGAGACACAGAATCGGAAACAGGCTCCAGGCTCCGAGCCATCAGCCCAGAGCCCGATGCGGGGCTCGAACTCGCGGACCGCGAGATCGTGACCTGGCTGAAGTCGGACGCTTAACCGACTGCGCCACCCAGGCGCCCCTATCCAAGCATTCTCTTGATATTAGGTTAGGTGGAAACTCCTCAGCTGCTCAGCGAAATGGATATTTAAACATAGAAATTGCCTCAGCATTTGCAACGAGGTGTGAAGAATGCAGTTAAGCTGTAATTTGAACTCGGAAAATACATTTGCTGCAAATTTGTGTGGAAATATGGTTCTCGCTTCTTGCTTTAATGTTTGGCAACACAAGAAGTGTATAAAACAGACTGACATGTGATTCAACCAACGTTAGTTGTTGTTAGAGTGATTCCACTTTAAAATTTTTGAAAAAAGTTTAGTTATTTATTTTGAGAGAGAGAGAGAGAGAGTGTGTGTGTGTGTGAGCCGGGGAGGGGCAGAGAGAGAGAGGGAGAGAGAGAGAGAATCCTAAGCAGGCTCTGCACTGTCATTGCAGAGCCCTTTTAAAAGTTTATTTACTGGGGTGTCTGGGTGGCTCAGTTGGTTAAACATCTGACTTGGGCTCAGGTCATGATCTTGTGGTTCATGGGCTCAAGCCCCGCGTTGGACTCTGTGCTGACAGCTCGGAGCCTGCTTCAGACTCTGTGTCTCCCTCTCTCTTTGCCCCTCCCCTACTCACACTCTGTCTCTCTCTCAAAAATAAATAAGCACCACAAATTTTTAAGAAAATTTTATTTATTTGTTTATTTATTTATTTATTTATTTATTTAATTTTAACTTGTTTTATTTTTTATTTTTTTAAAATTTACATCCATATTAGGATATAGTGCAACAATGATTTCAGGAGTAGATTCCTTAATGCCTCTGACCCATTTGGCCCATCCCCCCTCCCACAACCCCTCCAGCAACCCTCTGTTCTCCATATTTAAGAGTCTCTTACATTTTGTCCCCCTCCCTGTTTTTATGTTCTTTTTGCTTCCCTTCCTTTATGTTCATCTGTTTTGTCTCTTAAAGTCCTCATATGAGTGAAGTGATATGATATTTGTCTTTCTCTAACTGACTAATTTCACTTAGCATAATACCCTCCAGTTCCATCCATGTAGTTGCAAATGGCAAGATTTCATTCTTTTTGATTGCCGAGTAATACTCTACTGTGTGTGTGTGTGTATATATATATATATATATATATATATATATATATACCACATCTTCTTTATCCATTCATCTGTTGATGGACATTTGGGCTCATTCCATACTTTGGCTATTGTCGATAGTGCTGCTGTAAACATGGGGGTGCATGTGCCCCTTCGAAACAGCATACCTGTATCCCTTGGATAAATACCTAGTAGTGATATTGTTGGGTCATAGGGTAGTTCTATTTTTAATTTTTTGAGGAAGCTCCATACTGTGTTCCAGAGTGGCTGCACCAGTTTGCATTCCCACCAGCATTGTAAAAGATATCCTCCTTCTCCTCATCCTTGCCAACATCTGTTGTTGCCTGAGTTGTTAATGTTAGCCATTGTGACATGTGTGAGGTGGTATCTCATTGTGGTTTTGGTTTGTATTTCCCTGATGATGGGTGATGTTGAGCATTTTTTCATGTGTTGGTTGGCCATCTGGATGTCTTCTTTGGAGAAGTGTCTATTCATGTCTTTGGCCCATTTCCTCACTGGATTATTTGTTTTTTGGGTGTTGAGTTTGATAAGTTCTTTATAGATTTTGGATACTAACCCTTTAAATGATATGTCATTTGCAAATATCTTCTCCCATTCCATCGGTTGCCTTTTAGTTTGCCGATTGTTTCCTTCACTGTGCAGAAGTTTTTATTTTGATGAGGCCCTAATAGTTCATTTTTGCATGTTTCCCTTACCTCTGGTGATGTGTTGAATAAGAAGTTGCTACGGCCAAGGTCAAAAGGTTTTTGCCTGCTTTCTCCTTGAGGATTTTGATGGCTTCCTGTCTTATGTTTAGGTCTTTCATCTATTTTGAGTTTATTTTTGTGTATGGTGTAAGGAAGTGGTCCAGATTCATTTTTTTCCATGTTGTTGTCCAGTTTTCCCAGCACCACTTGCTGAAGAGACTGTCTTTATTCCATTGGATATTCTTTCCTGCCTTGTCAAAGATTAGTTGGCCATATGTTTGTGAGTCCATTTCTGGGTTCTCTATTCTGTTCCATGGATCTAAGTGTCTGTTTTTGTGCCACTACCATATTATCTTGAAGATTACAGCTTTGTAACACCGCTTGGAGTCTGGGGTTGTGACGTCTCTTGCTTTGGTTTTCTTTTTCAAGATAGCTTTGGCAATTCAGGGTCTTTCCTGGTTCATACAAATTTTAGGATTGTTTGTTCTAGCTCTGTGAAGAACGCCGGTGTTATTTTCATAGGGATTGCGAACAGGTAAGATTATTTAGGAAGAAAAATAATATGTGGAATATTACAAAAGTGGACACATTTTGAAGTTTAGAGTAAACGTTTAATAAGTGAAACATTGCACTAGAGCCCTGGGGGAATAATTATATTTATCAAGAGCAGAAATCACAGATGTAACTCTCCCTATTTGTTGATATGAGACTGTTGTCAAAGCTCTCTCATCAATCTATTACCAGAAGACCTCTTAATGCCATGTGAAACCATATAAAAGAAGATGAAATATGGGACGTTGTCACAAATGTTTATTATAAAATACATGCATTTAGGATAGTGGATTTGTGTGTTGTGTTTAGAGAGTTGATAAGTGAAATCAAGAGATCAGTACTTGGTCCCCTGTGTAGAGCACCATGACCCACATTTGATTCAGCTCCAGCCATTTTTCCAGGTAGCCCCAGTGCTGAGTTGTCCTGAGTCAAACTGGCTTACACCTCTCCAGCTCTAGTTAGTCACCCCAAACCACCAGTCTCACATAGTCTACACAGGGGATTTTCCCACACAGGGACACTCTTTCAAACCTGGGAAATGTAGCTGTTTTGTCTAATTCATAGAAACAAATACAGGAAGTCAACCAAAATGAGGAGACAGAGGAATACGCTGCAATGAACGAATAAGACAAAACTTTAGAAAAATAACTAAATGAAATGGAAATAAGCAATCTGCTTCATAAAAAATTCATGGCAGTGGTCATAAAGATGCTCACCAGACTTCAGAGAAGAGTGGATAAACTTAGTGAGAGCTTCAGTAAAGAGATAGAAAATATAAAAAAGAAGTGAGGATAGTTGAAGAATACAATAACTGAAGTGAAAAGTACACTAGAGAGAATCAACAGCAGATTAGAGGATGCAGAAGAATGGGTCAGCGAAATGGAAGACAGGGTAATGGAAAGTGTTCAAGCTGAAGAGTGACAATAAAAATGAATTTTATTTTTTAATTTTTTTTAACGTTTATTTATTTTTGAGACAGAGAGAGACAGAGCATGAACGGGGGAGGGGAAGAGAGAGAGGGAGACAGAATCGGAAGCAGGCTTCAGGCTCTGAGCCATCAGCCCAGAGCCCGACGTGGGGCTCGAACTCACGGACCGCGAGATTGTGACCCGGGCTGAAGTCGGACGCTTAACCGACTGAGCCACCCAGGCGCCCCAATAAAAATGAATTTTAAAAAGTGGTGATAAGTTAAGGAACCTCTGGGACAACATCAAGTGTACTAACATTTGCAGGATATTAGGGATCTCAGAAGGAGAAAAGAGAAAGAAAGGGTGAGAAAACTTATTTGAAGAAATAATAGCCGAAAATTCTCCTAATCTGGGGAAGGAAACGGATATCCAGGTGCAGGAGGCACAGAGATGGCCCAAACGAGATGACCTCAAGGAGGTCCACACCAAGACACATAATAATGGAAATGTCAAAATTGAAACATAAACAAAGAACCTTAAGAGGCAAGAGAAAAGCAACTTGTTATGCACAAGAAGAAGCCCATAAGGCTATCAACTGATTTTTCAGCAGAAATTTTGCAGGCCAGAGGGGAGTGGTATGATATATTCAAAGTGCTGAAAGAAAACAACCTACAACAAAGAATACTCTGCCTGGCAGAATTATTCATAATTGAAGGAGAGATAAAGTGTTTCCCAAACAAATAACAGTTAAAGGGGTTCATCACCATTACACTGGCCTTATAAGAAATGTTAAATGGACTTCTTAAGGTAGAAAAGAAAAAACCATAACTAGAAGTGAGAAAATTATAAAAGAAAAAATTCCATGGGTAAAGGCAAACATAGTAAAGTAGTAGGTTAATTACTTATATAGCTAGTATGCAGGTTAAACCATAAAAGTAGCAAAATCAATTATATCTAAGAAATTGGTTAAGGGATTCATAAACTAAAAAGATGTAGAATATTACATTATATACATAAAGCATGGAGAGGGAGAGTAAAAATGTAACACTTTAAGAATGGGTTTGACAGAAACCCATCAGGGAGGGGAAGGAAAAAAAAAAAAGAGGTTAGAGTGGGAGAGAGCCAAAGCATAAGAGACTGTTAAAAACTGAGAACAAACTGAGGGTTGATGGGGGGTGGGAGGGAGGGGACGGTGGGTGATGGGTATTGAGGAGGGCACCTTTTGGGATGAGCACTGGGTGTTGTATGGAAACCAATTTGACAATAAATTTCATATATTGAAAAAAAATAAAAAACAAAGAATGGGTTTGAACTTAAGTGATCATCTATTTAATATAGACTGCTATACTTAGGATCTTATATACGAATTTCATAGTAATCAAGAAATAGAGACACACAAAAAAGGGAGAAAGGAATCCAAGCATAACATAAAAGGAATAACATAACATGAATCACAAGGGAAGAGAGCAAGAGAAGAACAGAGAACTGCAAAAACATCCAGAAAACAATTAACAAAGTGGCAACTTGTACATACCTATCAACAATTACTTTAAATGTAAATGGTCTAGGGGCGCCTGGGTGGCGCAGTCGGTTAAGCGTCCGACTTCAGCCAGGTCACGATCTCGCGGTCCGTGAGTTCGAGCCCCGCGTCAGGCTCTGGGCTGATGGCTCGGAGCCTGGAGCCTGTTTCCGATTCTGTGTTTCCCTCTCTCTCTGCCCCTCCCCTGTTCATGCTCTGTCTCTCTCTGTCCCAAAAATAAATTAAAAAAACGTTGAAAAAAAATTTTAAATGTAAATGGTCTAACTGCTCCAATCAAACGCGTAGGGTGGAAGAATAGAAAACAACAATAATAGACTCATCCATTTCTGCCTACAAGAGACTCACTTCAGACTTAAAGACACATACAGATTAAAAGTGAAGGGATGGAAAAAGATATTCCATGCAAATGGAAGCAGAAAAAAAAAAAGCTGGAGCAGCAATACTTAGGCAAAATAGACTTTAAAACAAAGGCTGCAACAAGAGACAAAAAAGGCATTACATGACGATAAAGGGATCAATCCAATAATAGGATATAACATTGTAAATATCTATGCATCCAACATAGGAGTGCCTAAATATATAAAGCAAATATTAACAAATATAAAGGGAAAAATTAAAAATAATATGATCGTGGCAGGGGATTTTAATATCCCACTTACATCAATGGATAGATCATCCAGGCAAAAATCAACAAGGAAAGGGTGCTTTTGAACAACACATTGGGCCAGAGAGATGTAACAGACATACAGAACATTCCATCCCCAAACAACGTAATACACATTCTTTTCAAGCACACATGAAACATTCTCCAAGATAGATCACAAGTTAGGCTATGAAACAAATCTCAAAAAATGTAAGAAGATTGAAATCAAATCAAGCAATTTTTCCAATCACAATGGTATGAAACTAAAAATCAATTATAAGAAAAAAAAAACCTGGGAAAAACGCAAACACCTAGAGGTTAAACAACATGCTACTATGCAGCCAATAGGTCAATGAGGAAATCAAAAAACAAATAAAAAAACAACCTAGGGGCGCCTGGGTGGCGCAGTCGGTTAAGCGTCCGACTTCGGCCAGGTCACGATCTCGCGGTCCGTGAGTTCGAGCCCCGCGTCAGGCTCTGGGCTGATGGCTCGGAGCCTGGAGCCTGTTTCCGATTCTGTGTCTCCCTCTCTCTCTGCCCCTCCCCCGTTCATGCTCTGTCTCTCTCTGTCCCAAAAATAAATAAACGTTGAAAAAAAAATTTAAAAAAAAACAACAACCTGGAAACAAATGGGAAAATGGAAACACAACATTTCAAAATCTTTGGGATGCAGCAAAAGCAGTTCTAAGAGCGGTGTTTATATCAATACAGGTGTACCTCAAGAAACAAAAATCTCAAATAAACAAAGTAACCTTCCACCTAAGTGAACTAAAAAGAACAAAAAAGGGGCGCCTGGGTGGCTCAGTCAGTTAAGCATCTGACTTCCGCTCACGTCATGAGATCGAGCCCCGTGTTGAGCTCCAATCTTGCTTAAGACTCTCTCTATCCTTCTCCCTCTGCCCCTTCCCCCCTCAAAAAAATAAATAAATAAATAAATAAAAGAGCATAGGCCCATAAAAGCATTTTCCCAGAGAAGACATAGAGATGGCCAAGAGACACACGAAAAGATGCTCAACGTCAGTAATTATCAGGGAGGTGGAAATCAAAACCACAATGAGATATCACCTCACACTAGTCAGAATGGCCAGCGTCAAAAAGACGAGAAATAAGTAGTGGTGAGGATGTGGAGAAAAGGGAACTCTTGTGGACTGTTGGTGGGAATATAAATTGGTGCTGCCGCCATGGAAAACCCTACTGAGTTATTTTTCACTCAGAAAAATGAAACTATATTGCACACCTGAAACTAATAAAACACTTTATGTTATCTAACTGGAATTAAAATAAAACTTAAAAAAATCACAAAAAATTAAAAATAGAAATACCATATGATCCAGTAATTCTGCTTCTGGGTATTTACCCAAAGTAAACGAAAACACTAATTTGAAAAGGTATAGACACCCCTATGTTTATAGTAACATTATTTACAATAGCCAAGATATGGAAGCAGCCCATGTTCGTTGATTGATCGAATGGATAAAGAGGATTACACACACACACACACACACACACACACACACACACACTGGAATATTAGCCATAAAAAAGAAGGAGACCTTGCTGTTTGTGACAACATGGATGGACCTACATGGTATAATGTTAAGTTAAATAAGTCAAAAAGAAAAAGACAAATGCCATAAGATTTCGCTTATATGTGGAATCTTAGAAACAAAACAAATGAACGAATAAATAAAAAACAAATATAAATCAGAAAACTGGAGACTAAACTGGGGTTGCCAGAGGGGAGTTCGGTGAGGGATGGTGAAGAGATTAAGAGGTACAAACTTCCAGGTTAAAATAAGCCAAGAGGATGAAAAATACAGCATGGGGGAATATACTCTATAATACTGCAATAATTTTGTAAGGTGACTGATGGTAACTACATTTATTGTGGTGAGCATTTCATATTGTATACAATTGTCAAATCACCCTATTGTACAGCTGAAACTAACATTATATTGTATGTCAACTATACTTAAAAAAAAAAGACCTAAGAAAAAGAGATTTGTACTTGAGTCTGAATTATCAAGGTAAAGACCAAACTTATTTGAAAGGAATATGGGATTCCAATACATCAAGGTTGCAGATAGACTGCACAAGAGCCGTTCAGCTTTGTCTGGGTTTAAAGGCCTTGAGGAATATGTTTTAGCTCAAGCAGAAGACAGCACAGAAACCATTTATTTCAGTGCAGGGACTGATAGAAAGTTCCGAGTGGAGAGAGAGAGAATATGGAATTAAAAAAAAAGGATAAACAAAAAGAAGGGAATTCTGTATGTCAGGGAGTGGCAGGAAAAGGGTTCGTTCTGGAGTCGATGTGGACAAAATTACATGAGCTGATACAAAATCCTGGTAGTATTAACATATGGACAAGCATTAGTTTTGGATATCTTCTCTGAAACAGTTGATACTTTAGTATATTTCAGTCATTATAAGCCTTGTAAAATGCTTGAAATGTTTGTATATATTTGACTGTTTTTTACAATATGTATTTTACTATTGTGTCTGTATCAGAGAACTTGTAATAGAATTGTTTTTTAAAAAAGAGCTATGATTGAGGGAGGTAAACCATAAGAGACTCTTAAATACAGAGAACAAACTGAGGGTTGACGGAGGTGGGGAGAATGGGTGATGGGCATTAAGGAGGGTACTTGTTGGGATGAGCACTGGGTGTTATATGTAAGTGATGAATCACTGGGTTCTCCTCCTGAAGCCAAGACTACACTGTATGTTAACTAACTCGAGAATAAAAATAAATAAAAAATTTAAAAAAAAGTAAAAAGAGCTATGATTGAGGACATGATGGAAAGGCAATCATTGGAAAACTGAGAAATAAAAATACGGTAACTATATATAACAAGACTCTAAATATCCTAAATAGATTCTCATGGTTCTGGTTGCCAGAGGATAAGAGGGAGGAATGACTAGATAGAGCACAGGTCATTTTTAGAGAGATGCTCAATGGTGGATGCATAACATTCTACATTTGCCCCCAAGACTGTACAACACAAAGACTGTGCCCATTAAACTATGAACTTAATAATGTATCAATATTGGCCAATCCATTGTAACAAATGGGCACATGTTGGGATGAGCACCGGGTATTGTATGGAAGTGATGAACCCCTAAATTCTCCTGAAACTAATATTACACTACATGTGAACTAACTGGAATTTAAGTAAAAACTTGAAATACAAAAATTGCAACACACCTGCCACATTTATACAAGACATTAACAATACGGGCAAGTGTGAGAGAGGGGGAAATTAGACTCCTCTACTTTCTACTCTGTATTTCTGTGAAACTAAACTTGCTCTAAAAATTAAAGCCTGGTTGTGAAGAAAAGTTCTCATGGTAAAGGGGCATATATCAAGGTTAGAGATAGGCGTGGTGTTAGGAGTGTTGTGGGAATCAGGGAAAGAGAATAGGGTAAAAGGTGGAGCTCACCACAGAAAGCTATGGAGTAGTGAGAAGCAACAGACCGGGTATACACACAGGAATGCACGCAGATCTCAAAAACCTATTGGTGAATAGTAAAAAGCAAGAAAGAGATTGGATAAATAACATGATGCCTTTGATGTACATTAAGATACCTGCATACCCCATGATAGTACACATTTATGATAACATATACAAATAAAGAGATAACTAATCAGGAAGCACATGAGAATGGTCTCTATGGTGAAGGATGGGAATGAAGACAAATGTGAATACATATATTCAATTTTAGTATATGTGCTACCTAAGTGAGCACGAATACATATATTCAGATATGCATATAAGAAAGAAGTCTTGGGGTGCCTGGGTGGCTCAGTTGGTTGGGCGTCCGATCTTGCAGTTCGTGAGTTCAAGCCCTGTGTTGGGCTCTGAGCTGACAGCTCGGAGCCTGGAGCCTGTTTCGGATTCTGTGTCTCCCTCCCTCTGCCCCTTCCCCGCTCATGCTCTGTCTGTCTCTCAAAAATGAATAAATGTTAAAAAAAAATTTAAAAAAATTAAAAATAAAAAAATGGTGATCACATGGTGAGTTATTGCTTTAGGCGGGGTTGAATCCACTTGATATCTAGCTGCATTTCTTTCCTGAGTTACCTCTTCCACTCTCATAATTATAAAAATATTTATATGCTAATAACATCCAAGTGAATACCCAGCCTTGACCTCTTCTGTGACCTTAATATCCATAAAAGCACTTATCTGCCTGAACCTCCGTATGCATGTCTGTTCGGGAACTCCAACTCAGGAAGTCAAAACGCACATCTTGATTATCTTCCCAAATTTGCTTCTATCCTAGTGTTCTCCCACCTTGTATACTGGCATCAGAATTTACTCATTTGTTCAGGCCAGAGCCTATATTCCCTTGGATACATCTATTTCTCTCACTAGAAGCTCTCCAATAGTAAAAAAAACAAAAAAACCAAAAACAAAAAAACAACCCCGCCCCCCCTCCCAAAACCAATAATAATCGAAACCACTACCAAGTTTTATTGCCTCTACCTCTAAAACATTTCCCCAGTCCAGCTACATCTTATCATCTTCATGGACACCTCTTAAATTTACTCCCCTGCCATTTCTTTTCTGGACGATTTCAATAGTCTCCCGAATGGTTCCTGCTACCCCTCAGTGGAGAAGTGTGACTTTTAAAAGGCCATGTTATCAAATTTCCCTTGAAAAAATAAAGGCTGGGATATACAACAGGAGTAAACAAGGAGTCAGGGAAGAGATCTTTGAGGGGGTAATATCTGAATTTGAGAAATTAGAAGGTATAGGATGAGCAATGTAGAGGGAAGAGAGTATTTGGGGCAGAAGAAATGGCAAGTGTAAAAACTATGAGGAGGTAACCAGCTTGATGTTCTGAAGATGAGCAGGGAACGGGAGAAGGTGGTAGGAGATGAGGTGGGAAAGGGATGCAGGGGCCAGATCTCATGCCTGGCAGGGCTTGCTCAGAAACTTGGATTTTAGGGGCACATGGGTGGCTCAGTTAAGCATCCGACTCTTGATTTCGGCTCAGGTCATGATCTCATGGTTTGTGGGATCACAGGCAGTGCGGAGCCTGCTTGCAATTCTCTCTCCCCCTCATCTGCCCCTCCCCTGCTCTCTCTGTCTTTCTCTCAAAATAAATAAATAACCATTAAAAAAAAAAAAGAAACTTGGATTTTATTTTAAGTACACTGGAATATCACTGGAGCGTCACGGGGGTCCTGGGGTAAGAGAGACAGAAAGAAGTTCAAGCTTGAAAAGCCCGGTAAATGGATGAACTGTGTAACATTAACAATAGTCAAATACTTGCGGGTGGTGCCTTTTAAAGGCAGGAGCTACACATTCTCAGAAGTTTTCTAACAGAAACCGGGTGGTTATTAATCAGAAGTGCTGGGCTGCTTTTCATCTGACAGGGAGCAGAACTCAGTAACTTCAAAGTTCCTTTGAATATCTTCTAAAATATCCTTTCCAATTTAACATCTGGTAAGATGATCTGAGCCATAGGTATTGAAATCAACCCTCTTACAACTGGTCTTCTGGCTGCCACTGTTATCTCTTACTCAATTATCCTTCCAACCCAGCTGTCGCATCCCCGTTATTATTATATCTCTTATTAAACATTTCGTGGGGGTTAGCTGGAGTCTGAACACTGGGGAAAGTGGTACATACTGGCTCAGAGGCTGGACTCTGACCCGAAGATCTACATAGGTAATGTTTAATGGTGATCAACTCAACGGTCACAATTTTTAGTTAACACTACCAAGTGGCATCACACTGATGGACGGATGTTCAGGAGCATATAAAGTTCCCTTAGTGCTCTCATGGGTGACAGCAATGGTTGACTGCCTCCTTCAGAAGGAGCTCTGCCAAGATGCAGGAGGTCCCAAACTTCTCATTTCCCCAAGCCATGTCCTCCTGGGTTCCTAATATTATTTACCTTACATGGTTACAAATATTATGTATTAAAGCTATTTCACGGAGATCCGCACCCAGGTGACAGGTGCAATATCTTACCATCCCATCGGTGCCACATTGCTACACAACGCACAGATTGTGTAAAGATTATTACTCGTTGCACATGAATACCTGCATTGTAGGTATGCAGTGATGACCAGTCTGGCAGCATTCAAAACCATTTATCTTACTGGTCTAGGTAGTTGAGAACATTTTCAAGGCCAATTAATAATAATAATAATAATTCACAAATTTGCGCTTTCAAACATGTTGGTACTTTCTGCCTCAAAACCTCGTCCTCTCCCTGCATTCAAATAACTCCTAGACATAAACCTTGTGTCCTGGCATCAGCTTTGAAAATCCTTCCCTGAAACTTCTTTGAATCTGAGTTAGATGCCTTCCTCTGACCTGCTTCAGGCAAGACAAAGAACACATTTATCACACCACACTATAATTTATTAAGTACTCTTATTAGGTTGTGGCTCCCTGGAGTCAGAGATAGAGGTCAGCACATAGCACGATGCAGAACCTACAGTGAGATCTCAGTAAAGGTTTCTTTTTTTTTTTTTTTAATTTTTTTTCAACGTTTATTTATTTTTGGGACAGAGAGACAGAGCATGAACGGGGGAGGGGCAGAGAGAGAGGGAGACACAGAATTGGAAACAGGCTCCAGGCTCTGAGCCATCAGCCCAGAGCCTGACGCGGGGCTCGAACTCACAGACCACGAGATCGTGACCTGGCTGAAGTCGGACGCTTAACCGACTGCGCCACCCAGGCGCCCCTCTTTTTTAAATTTCAATGTTAGTTAACATACAGCGCCATATTGGTTTCAGGAGTAGAATTCAGAGATTCATCATTTACATACAACACCCATGCTCATCCCAACGAATGCTCATCCCTCCTTATTACCCATCACCTATCTGGTCCATCTTCCACCCACCTCCCTCCATCGACCCTCAGTTTGTTCTCTATCATAAAGAGACTCTTGTGGTTTGTTTCCCTCCCTTCTCTTTATCTCCCTGCTCCTTCCCTAGAATAAACCTAACTCAGTGCCCCAGCTATAAATAGGAATTGGGCCACTGATTTTCATGACTGAGATTCACATATCAGTTCCCACTGGAAGAGGAGGAAAGCAGCACAGAAGTTTTAGAAGAGTTTAAACCCTTTAGTAGACATTGACTCCAAACTCTTACATGTGATGGATGGGATCCTCTCCCTTGTGGTCCTGCCTTTGTTTCCAACCACTCTCCCCTGGTGTCTCACAGCTATAATACTGAGCTTGCTTCAACACTTGAAATGAGGCTGGTTCACTCTCTTGTGCCTCATATCCTCTGAATCATTTGCATCCATGTGCCTGTATATCTCTATTCATTTCCTCTTAGACCACCAAATTCCCTTTGTTGCATTAACTTATACACATTTTTCAGGTATTGTCTCCAACACAATCTTTTCAAGAAACCTGCTCTCATCCTATAGGTAATACAGAAGCCCTGCCTTGGACTTCACTTAGCAATCTACATTCACCTTTATGGTAACTCTTATCTTTGGCCACACATCAAATCACTTGAGAAAGCTTAAAAAGTGCTGATGCCCGGATCCTTTGCCCAGAAGTTCTGATTTACTCTCCTCTGGAAATCAGTTTTCAATGAGTATTGAGAACCACTGATGTAGCGTAACATTACTTACATTTCTTTTTAATGTTTATTTATTTTTGAAAGAGAGGGAGAGAGGGAGAGATAGAGAGAGAGGGAGACACGGAATCTGAAGCAGGCTCCAGGCTCCGAGCTGTCAGCCCAGAGCCCAACGTGGGGCTGGAGCCCATGGACCGTGAGATCATGACCTGGGCTGAAGTCCGGTGCTTATCTGGCTGAGTCACCCAGGCTCCTCTAGCATAACATTACTTTTTAAATTATAGGCCTCTCTCAGTAGATTGAATGGTGTGATAGCAGGCATGTGTTTAGATTGTTCACTAACCTCAATACCAATACTCTTGACTGTCATAGTATAGATAAGCAATTACTATCTGCTGAACGAATGAAGAAAATCTGGCTGCAGTGTCCACGTTGGGACTAAATGTATAAAGCAAGTCTATTTTTTGTGTAGTTCTTTTTTAAATTTATTTTTAATTATTTTTAATCTTTATCTATTTTTGAGAGAGAGACAGAGAGTGAGCAGGGGAGGAGCGGAGAGAGAGACACACACAGAATCCAAAGCAGGCTCCAGGACCTGAGCTGCCCGCATAGAGCCCAACGCGGGGCTCGAACTCATCAACCGTGAGATCATGACCTGAGCCGAAGTCAGACGCTCAACCGACGGAGCCACCCAGGCGCCCCAATTTTTTGTGTATTTCTAAACACTTTGATCATATAAGTGGAAGATTTAAATGGGACTTCTTACCTCAATCACAATGGTGACAGGGAATAAGCTTTGGTCATCCACCCAGCCTTCCACACAGGGCTCTATGTCTGGCCCACTCGTGTTGCAGAAGGTACCATTCAGGTGAAGGAACTGCCCCTGGGGATGGATGAAGCGATGGCATTTCTCTGGCTTCGTGTTTGAGTCCAGTGGGATGGAGATTCTCAGGAGTACCTCTTGGCTGAAGATCCCAGTGCTGTTAGCAGAGACCGTGTCATTGTGAAGGATGTGGACCCAGCAGCAGTGACCAGGGATGGCTGCAGTGAAGTTCTCCAATAAAATATGAGTTTTCACTACGAGGCTGGAGATACAAAGGAAAATTATCTGAAGGATCTGGAATCTCCCCAGGCCTCCATCTTGATCCAGGAGGCACTGAAGGGCCGTGGAGGCTGAAGAGTCGATCTGTAAGAGAAGGCACAATGACTTTACTGAAATAAGTTCAAAGGGAGAAAATATTTCCTTTCGCTATGTCACACTAAGTGCATATATTTTTTTTAATGATTATTTATTTTGGAAGAGAGAGAGAGAGTGTGTGTGTGCACACACATGAATGAAGGAGGGGCAGAGAGAGAGGGAGAGAGAATTCCAAGTAGGCTCCCTGCTGTTAGCACAGAGCTGGACATGGGCCTTGAACCCAGGAACCAGGAGATCATGACCTGAGTTGAAATCAAAGAGTCGGAAGCTCAACCGACTGAGCCACCCAGGTGCCCCCACACTCAGTGCATATGGATCCTGACCCCACTTTCTCCTTAGTGGGGCCTGCCTGACCGACACAGAAGAGTGGTCACAGATACATGTATCTGGCAAAGAGACTTAGCTGTTGACAACTAAACTTGCTTAAAAGACTACTCAGTGAATGATCCTGACCTTACAGGCTCCTGGGAAGTCAGTAGAGTTTAGACGGAAATATCCCTGTTTGGCATATAACCTAAAACACAACTGTTCAATCATCTATTATTTTCAGAAAAGGGATGTATGGAGGCCCAAGGGTGAACTTCTTTGTGATATTCCTGTGTAAAGAGCAGAGAGCAGGGATTTGTCTTGATTAGAACTGCATTTTTATTAAAGATTAAAGAAAACCATCCTCAGTTAAATCAAAGTGGAATGTTGTGAACGAATGCTAACTTTTGGTAACTGAAGTCCTGCTACAGTTTAAATCACACCGTAACAGCGGTTTTAAGATTTTTGAAATGAGGACATTTCAAAATGGGGGAAGGAAATTGTATTTTTTTCTGTAATGGTTTGTTTTCCCAGAGTTACTGAGTCATCTGAATAGCATTTTGGACTAACTTTCTTTGCTATTGCTGTAAATAAACCAATGTCATGTGTTTATATGTATTTGTATATTATATTTTTATTTATAAGTTTCTAAGTGAAACATGAGGTCAGTGTTTCAAGGTCTTATAATCCAGTTAATAAGAGATAGATACATAAATAATTACACTGCAATGTCGTAAGATAATTATAAGAGAAGTACACAATGTGCTGTGGAAAAATGAAAAAGACAATGTTTCATGATTCCTGGGGAGACGCCATGGGCCAAGGAAATGGTCTTTATAGAAGTGAACTTTTAACTACTCTTGAAGGAAGATTCTTGAGACAACAAAGCAGTGGGTGAACAATTGAAAAAAAAACAGTTTATAACCAAGAGAATAATAAGCATACAATCATAGGAAAAGGTAAATAATATTTGTGCATTTATAAGATATTCAAAAGATGGAATCTACAGAATATACAGGGCAATAATGGGAGAAGGTAGGTTGATTTTTAAAAATCTTTAGAATTTATTCTGCAGACTAGAGTTTCTTATTCTTTTTAAAAATTTTTTAAAGTTTTTATTGGGGCGCCTGGGTGGCGCAGTCGGTTAAGCGTCCGACTTCAGCCAGGTCACGATCTCGCGGTCCGGGAGTTCGAGCCCCGCGTCAGGCTCTGGGCTGATGGCTCAGAGCCTGGAGCCTGTTTCCGATTCTGTGTCTCCCTCTCTCTCTGCCCCCCCCCCCAACCCCGTTCATGCTCTGTCTCTCTCTGTCCCAAAAATAAATAAACGTTGAAAACCAACGCACACATGCACATAGCCACTAACCATACATCACACTCTGCTAACATTTAAAAAAAAAAAAAAGTAAAGTTTTTATTTAAAATCCAGTTAGTTAACATACAGTGTAATATTAGTGGCAGGTGCACGATATAGTAGTGATTCAACAGTTCCATGCATCACCTGGTGCTTACCATGACAAGTGCCCTCCTTAATCTCCATCACCTATTTGCCCATCCCCCTGCCCACCTCCCCTCTGGTAACCGTCCGTTTGTTCTCTATAGTTAAGAGTCTATTTCTTGGTTTGCCTGTCTCTCTCTTTTTTCCCTTTGTTCATTTGTTTTGTTTCTTAAATTCCACAGATGAGTGAGATAATATGGTATTTGTCTTTCTCTGACTGACTTATTTTGCCTAACACAATACTCTCTAGCTCTACCCATGTCATTGCAAATGGCAAGATTTCATGCTTTTTTGTGGCTGAGTAATATTTCATTATATGTATAATATGTAATATTCCATTATTTATATCTATATCTATCTATATCTATATCATGCCACATATATATATGCCACATATTTATCCATTCATCAGTCAATGGACACTTGAGCTGTTTCCATGATTTGGCTGTTGTAGATAATGCTGCTATAAACATCGAGGTGCATGTATCCCTTTAAGTTAGTATTTTTGTATTCTTTGGGTAAATAGTCAGTAGTGCAATTGCTGGATTGTAGGGTAGTTTTATTTTTAGTTTCTTGAGGAACTTCCATACTGTTTTCCAGAGTGGCTGCACCAGTTTGCCTTCTCACCAACAGTGGGAATCCCCTTTCCCACTGGGAAAGAGGGCTCCCCTTTCTCCACATCCTTGCCAACACCTGTTGTTTCTTGTGTTGTTGATTTTAGCCATTCTGACAGGTGTGAGGTGATAGCTCATTGAAGTTTTGAATTATATTTCCCTGATGATCAGTGATGTTGAACACCTTCTCATATGTCTGTTGCCCATCTGGATGTCTTCTTTGGAGAAATGTTTATTCATCTCTTCTGCCTATTTTTAATTGCTTATTTGTTTTTTAGGTGTTGAGCTTGATAAGTTCTTTATAGGCTTTAGATACTAACCCTTTATCAGACATGTCATTTGCAAACATCTTCTCCCATTCCATCAGTTGCCTTTTACTTCTGTTGATTGTTTCCTTTGATGTGCAGAACCTTTTTATTTTGATGAAGTCCCAATAGTTTATTTGTTTATTTAATTTATTTTGTTTCCATTGCCTCAGGAGACATATCTAGAGAGAAGTTGCTACAGCTGATGTCAAAGAGGTCACTGCCTGTGTTCTCTAAGATTTCAATGGTTTCCTGTCTCTCATTTAGGTCTTACATCCATTTTGAGTCTATTTTTGTGTATGGTGAAAGAAAGTGGTCCAGTTCCATTCTTCTGGATATTGCTGTCCAGTATTCCCAATACTATTTGTTGAAGGGATTTGTCTTCTTCCCTTTGGCTATTCTTTCCTGCTTTGTTGAAGATTAATTGACCATATAGTTGTGGGTTCATTTCTAGGTTTTCTATTCTGTTCCATTGACCTGTGTGTCTATTTTTGTGCCAGTATCATACTGTTTTGATCACCACAGCTTTGTAATATAACCTGAAGTCCAGAACGTGATGTCTCCACCTTTGCTTTTCTTTTTCAAGGTGGTTTTGGCTATTCAGAGTCTTATTCTTGAATTCAAATTCATCACTTGTGGGACACCTTAGAAAGTAGATCTATGTCCAGCCTACAGAGATTCCTTTTCAGGAAATGACTTAAATGGAACAATTACAAAGATGAAATTTCTTGAATCATTGGGTGCTATTGTAAAGCTTTTGAAAGAGGGATATCTTAGTCTTCTAGGGCTACCATAACAAAATTACACAGACTGGGTGGCTTAAACAACAGAAAGTATTTTGTTTCAGTTCTGTTGTTAGAAACAACAGAAAGTTAGAAACTAGAAATCAACAAGAAAGATAAAGCTGGTTCTATTTGCTTTTCTTTTGTTCTTTTTTAAGTTTTTAATTTAAATTCCAGTTAACTAACATACAGTATAATATTAGTTTCAGGTGTACAATTTAGTGATTCAACACTTCCATACAATACCCAGTGCTCATCATGACTAGTGCACTCCTTAATTCCCATCACCTATTTCACCCATCCCCCCCCCGACTCTAGCATGTATGAAGCTATTATATCTGAGATCCTCTGTTTCTCTACCTGTAAAATGGAAATAGTATGGCTTGCCTTATCTCTCAAAGTGTTTATGAGGACCAAATCAGATCTGAAAGCACAGCATAAATATTAAAATATCACAGACAAAACAAACTTGTATAGGAATGTTCATAGCAGCATTATTCATAATAGCCAAAAAGTGAAAATAACTAACTCAAAGATCCATCAATCAGTGAATGGATAAACAAAAATAACATAGCTATATTTAGCCATAAAAAGGAATGAAATGCTGATGCATGTTACAATGTGGACGAACCTTCAAAACTTTATGCTAAGTGATAGAAGCCAGAAACAAAAAGCCACCTTATATGATTCCACTTATATGAAATGTCCAGAGCAGAGGAATCCACCAGGAAATCATATTAGTGGTTTCAGGGAAGGGGGTGAAGGGGATAGGGAGGATTAGGGAGTCACTGCTAATGGGGACAAGGCTGATGAAAATGTTTTGAAATTAAGGTCATGGAGATGGCTGCATGACTCTGTGAATATACTAGAAGCCACCGAACTGTACACTTTAAAAGGATCAGTTTATAGCACATGAATTATATTTCTATCTTAGAAATTCTACAATAAAAATACGTTATACAAATATTAAAGAAAAAAGAAAGCTGGAAAGTTTAAAAGCACGTGGAAACTAAACAACATACTCCCGAACAACCAACGGGCCAAAGAAGAAATCAAAAGGAAAGTAAAAACAATCTTGAAACAAACAGAAATGAAAACACAACACACCAAAACCTATGGATGCTGCAAATCAGTTCTTAGAGAAGTTTAAAGAAATGCAAGCATCTATTAAAAAACAGAAAAGTCTCGAGCAACCTAATTTTACATCACAAAGAACTAGAAAAAGAAGAACAAATTAAGCCACAGTTTGTTATAGAAGGAAGGATATAATAGAGCAGAATGGAAATAAATGAAATAGAGACTAGAAAAACAATAGAAAAGGGATGAGCACTGGGTGTTGTATGTAAGTGATGAATCACAGGAATCTACCCTCGATATCAAGAGCACACTGTATACACTGTATGTTAGCTAACTTGACAATAAATTATATTAAAAAAAAAAGAAAAAAGAAAAACAATAGAAAAGATCAAGATCAATGACTAAGAGCTGTTTTTTTTTTTTTGAAAATGTGAACAAACTGACAAACCTTTTGCTAGACTACTCAGAAAAAAAAGAAGACTAAAACAGAAATGAAAGAGGAGGCATTTCAACGGATACTACATGAAAACATAGGATCATGAGACTGCTGTGAACACTTATATGCCAATAAATTAGATAACCTAGAAGAGTGGATAGATTCTAAGAAGCATACAGTCTACTAAGACTGAATGAAAGAAATAGAAAACTTGAACAGACCAATAATGAATAGAGGGATTGAATCAGTAATCAAAAATTTCCCAATACAGAAAAGGCCAGGACCAGATGGCTTTACTGGTGAATTCTACCAAAAACTTGAAGAAGAATTAATGCCAATCCTTCTCAAACTCTTCAAAACATTGAAGACAAGGGAACGCTCCCAAACTCATTTTATGAGACCAGCAGTACCCTGATACTAAAGCCAAATAAGGACACTGCAAAAAAACAATAGACCAATACCCTTGATGAATATAGATGTAAAAATTCCTAGCAAAATAGTAGTAAACAAAATTCAACAACACATCAAAGGATTATATTCCATGACCAAGTGGGATGCTAGGATGGTTCAACATAAACAAAACATTAAATATGATATACCACATTAATAAAATAAATGATAAAAATTATAGGACACCCTCAATAGATGTAGACAAAATATTTGGCAAAATTCAACACGGTTTCATGGTAAAAAACCCCAACAAATTGAGTATAGAAGGAACATACCTCCACATAATAAAGGTCATATGTGAAACACCCACAGCTAACATCATAGTCAACAGTAAAAGGCTAAAAACAAACTCTTCTTGTAATGTCAGGAACAAGGCAAAGTTGCCTACTCTCAACACTCTTATTCAACATAATACAGGAAATCCTAGATAAAGCATTCAGGCAAGATAAAGAAATAAAAGGAATTCAAATGGGAAAGGAAGAAGTAAAGTTGTTATCTGCAAATGATATAATCTTATATATAGGAGATCCTAAAACTCAACCAAAGAATTTTGGAACTAATCAAGGAATTCAATAGTCCACCCACAGGTATTAGTGGCATTTCCATACACTAACAATGAATTATATGAAGAAAAAAAAATCCCATTCATATTAAAATAAAAAACAATAAATATTTAGGAATTAGTTTAACCAAGGAAGAGAAAGATCTGTACAATGAAAAATATAAGACACTGATGAAAGAAATTCAAGAAGACACAAATAAATAGAATGATACTACTTGTTCACGAATGGGAAAAATTAACATTTTTAAATGTCCATACTATCTAAAGCCATCTATAGATTTAATGCAATCCTTACTAAATTCCAATGGCATTTTTCACAGAAATAGAAAATACAATCTTATAATTCATATGGAACCACAAAGGACCCTAAATAGCCAAAGAAATTCTGTGAGGCATCACACTTCCTGATATCAAGCTATATTACAAAGAGTAATTAAAATATCATGGTACTGGCATAAAAGTAGACACACAGTAAAGTGGAATAGAATAGAGTCTCCAGACATAAGTGTCCACATATATGGTCAACTAATATTTGACAAGAAAACCAAGAATACTCAATGGTGGAAGGAAGTCTCTTCAACAAATGGTGGTAAATAACCAAATGCAGAAAAACGAATGGGCCCATATACCACTCACAAAAATTAACCCAAAATGGAGGAAAGACTTAAATATGAGGCCCAATAAATGAAAACTCTTAGAAGAAATCATAGAGAAGAAGCTCCTTGACATAGGTCTTGGCAATGATTATTTGGATATGACAACAAAAGCACAAACACATAAGCAAATATAAACAAGTAAGAGTACTCAAACTAACAATCTTCCTCATAACAAAAGAAACAATAAACAAAATGAAAAAGCAACAACCTACGGAATAGGAGAAAATATTTGCAAACGATATATTGGATAAGACATTAATATCCAAAATATGTAGAGAACTCATATAACTCAGTAACAAACAAAAACAGATTTAAAAACGGGCAGATGAACTAAACAGAGATTTTTTTTTTTAAAGAAGATACCCCACATAACCAACAAATACTGAAAAGATGCTCAACGTCACTAATTACCACGGAAATGCAAATCAAAGCCACTGTGGGATATCACCTCACACTTGTTAGAATAGCTAAGATCAAGAAGGCAAGCTGTAAGTGCTGGCGAGGTGGGGGAGAAAAGGGAACCCTTGTACACTGTTGGCGGCAATGTAAATTAGTGCAGCCACCATGGAAAACAATATGGACGTTTCTCAAAAAGTTAAACATAGAACTACCATATGATCCAGCAATCCCACTTGTGGGTATATATCCAAAAGAAATCAAGATATTGAAAAGATGTTTGCACTCTCATGTTTATTGCAGCATGCTTCAAAATAGCCAAGATGTGGAAAAACCTAAGTGTTCGTTGATGGATGAATGGATAAAGAAGATTTGGTATCTATATCAATGGGATATTATTCAGCCATGAGAAAGAAGAAAATTATGCCAACTGAGACAACATGTTGAACTTTGAGGGCACTATATTATGTGATATGTCAGAGAGAGGATGATAGATATTGTATATAACTTGTATGTCAAATCTAAAAAAGCCAAACTTTTAGAAACTGAGAGTAGAATGGTGGTTATCGGGATCTGGGCAGTGGGGGAATTGGTGAGCTGTTTAAGGATACAAACTTGCAAGTAGTAGATAAATAAGTTCTGGAGTTCTAATGCATATCCAAGTGATTATAGCAAATATTGTATTATAGATTTTAACCTGGGTAAAGGACTGGATTTTAAATGTCCTCAACACAAAAAAGTAATTATAATTTTGTGACACAAATGAGGTGTTCGCTAAGGTTATGATGGTAATCATTTTGCAACATACAAATGTATCAAATCAACATGACCTACATCTTAAACTTATACATTATTATATGTCATTAAATGTCACTAAAAGACAAACAAACAAAAACTAGAAACAATCCATATGGCCTTCACCAGGTGAATGGTTGAACCAGCTTTTGTATACACATGCCATGTATTTAGCAATAAAAAAAAAACCAAAACAAGTATTGATATACGTAGCATTTCCTGTAAGATAGGTTTAGTGATGTTGAAATCCCTTAGCTTTTGTTGGTTTTGGAAAGTCCTTATCTCCTTCATTTCTGAAAGACAGTTTTGCTGGGTATAGTGTTCTTGATTAATATTTTTCTTTTATTATTTTGAGTATATCATCTCACTTTCGCCTGCAAGGTTTCAGTTCAGGTTTCTGGTCATAGTGTTATGGCAGCTCCCTTGAATGTGATGAATCACTTTTCTCCTGCTGCTTTCAAAATTCTCTTTGTGTTTGACCCTCAACAATTTCATTATAATGTGTTTCAGTGAAGCTCGTTTCAGGTTTAACCTATTTGGGGTCTTCTGGGTCTCATGAATCTGATGTCCATTTCTCTCCTCAAGTTTGGGAAGTTTTCAACCATTATTTCTTCAAATTAACTTTTGTCCTTTTCTCTTCTTCTTGGATTCCCATAACACATATATTATTTCCTTGGTTGTATCATAGAGCCCATAGGCTTTCTTTATTCTTTTTCATTCTTTTTTTCTTATATAACTGGGCTTATTTTCTAGTTCTTTGATTCTTTCTTCTGCATGGTTGAGTCTTCTGTTGAAATTTTCTATTTAATTCTTTATTTAACTCATTATATTCTTTAGCTCTAGGATTTCTATTTGGTTTCTTTGGACAGTTTCTATTCCTTTGTTGAATTTCTTCTCTTCCAGATTTATAGGTTTACTTTGGCAAGAAAAGATTTTCACTAATCAGCTCAGCTTGGAGTACTGGATGGGTCAGTTGATAGCACACATGGGCAGGTGGGGTCTTTTATTGGCATGTCTAGTTGACAAGACCACTGACTATTCTCTGAGGTTGGGGCAGGGCTTCTTCTGGCTGGGCTCCACCTATAAGTGGGGATGGTGGCTCCCTATTGGGCGAAGTAGCTGGATTTACTCTGTGATCAGGTGAGGCCACTAGCTGGGCTCTGCAATTACCGCTGGTTGGGTGAAGTCGCAGACCATTCTTTGGTAAGGTGGTGCCACTAATTGGACTTTGTGGTTGGACAGGGCTTCAAACTAAGTTATGCAATTGCTCTTGGTTGTTGGGATCTTAGGCTGTGCTCCCCAACTGGATGGAGTTTTTTGGTGGACCCTGTGTTCAAGTGGGCCATAGGCAGAGCTTCACAGTTGGATGAGGCCTTAGGCTGTACTCTGTGATTAAGCAGAGCTGTAGGTTATGCCCAAATTTGAGTGAGTATGCAGGCTGGACTTCATGATCAAGTAGGCCACTGACTTTGGTCTACTGTTGAGCAAGTTTGCTGGCTGGGTCTCTGGTTGGGGAGGGGCTACCAGGTGTGTTGCACAGTTGGATAGGATTAGAGGCTATGCACGTGGTTCAGCAGGTTTGCTGTCTGGGCTTCCTTGTTGTGTGGGGCTACAGGCAATGCTCCATAATAGGGTGGTGTCACTAGATAAGGCTTACCTGAGGCAAGGCCATAGACTGGATTCTGCTGTGGGGTGGAGTGGTTGTCTGAGCTCTGTGGCTGTGAGGTGTCATGGTCTGGGTTCTGAGGCTGAGTAGGGTCATTGTTCAGGGCCCCTGGTTATGTGGGGGCCAGAGGCTATTCTTTTATTTTCTTTATTTTCTTTCTCTATTATTGCAAGCATTCTTTTTTAAATTAATTTATTTTTTAAATTTATATCCAAGTTAGCATATAGTGCAACAATGATTTCAGGAGTAGATTCCTTAATGCCCTTACCCATTAGGCCCATTCTGCCTCTCACAACCCCTCCAGTAGCCCTATGTTTGTTCTCCATATTTAAGAGTCTCTTCCGTTTTGTCTCCCTCCCTGTTTTTATATTCTTTCTGTTTTCCTTCCCTTATGTTTCTCTGTTTTGTATCTTAAAATCCTCATATGAGTGAAGTCATATGATATTTGTCTTTCTCTGACTGACTAATTTCGCTTAGCATAATACCCTCCAGTTCCATCCATGTAGTAGCAAATGACAAGACTCTATTCTTTTTGCTTGCTGAGTAATACTCCATTTTGTGTGTGTGTGTGTGTGTGTGTGTGTGTGTGTGTGTGTGCGTGTGTATATCACACATCTTTTTTTTAATTTTTTTTAACGTTTATTTATTTTTGAGACAGAGAGAGACAGAGCATGAACGGGGGAGGGTCAGAGAGAGGGAGACACAGAATCTGAAACAGGCTCCAGGCTCTGAGCTGTCAGCACAGAGCCTGACGCGGGGCTTGAACTCACGAACCGCGAGATCATGACCTGAGCCGAAGTCGGATGCTTAACCGACTGAGCCACCCAGGCGCCCCTCCCACATCTTCTTTATCCATTCATCTGTCGATGGACATTTCGCCTCTTTCCATACTTTGGCTGTTGTCGATAGTGTTGCTATAAACATTGGGGTGCATGTGCCCCTTTGAAACAGCATACCTGGATCCCTTGGATAAATACCTAGTAGTGCAATTGCTGGGTCATAGGGTAGTTCTATTTTTAATTTTTTGAGGAAGCTCCATACTGTGTTCCAGAGTGGCTGCACCAATTTGCATTTCCACCAGCAGAGCAAAAGAGATCCTCCTTCTCCACATCCTCGCCAACATCTGTTGTTGTCAGAGTTAATGTTAGCCACTCTGACAGGTGTGAGGTGGTATCTCATTGTGGTTTTGATTTGTATTTCCCTGATGATGAGTGATGTGGAGCATTTTTTCACGTGTCCATTGGCCATCTGGATGTCTTCTTTGGAGAAGTGTCTATTCATGTCTTTTGCCCATTTCTTCACTGGATTATTTGTTTTTTTGGGTGTTGAGTTTGATAAGTTCTTTATAGATTTTGTATACGAACCCTTTATCTGATATGTCGTTTGCAAATATCTTCTCCCATTCCATTGGCTGCCTTTTAGTTTTGCTGGTTGTTTCCTTTGCTGTGCAGAAGCTTTTTATTTTGATGAGGTCCCAATAGTTCATTTTTGCTTTTGTTTCCCTTGCCTCTGGAGACGTGTTGAGTAAGAAGTTGCTGCGGCCAAGATCAAAGAGGTTTTTGCCAGCTTTCTCCTTGAGGATTTTGATGGCTTCCTGTCTTATGTTTAAATCTTTCACCCATTTTGAGTTTATTTTTGTGTATGGTGTAAGAAAGTGGTCCAGGTTCATTTTTCTGCATGTTGCTGTCCAGTTTTCCCAGCACCACTTGCTGAAGAGACTGTATTCCATTGGATGTTCTTTCCTGCTCTGTCAAAGATTAGTTGGCCGTATGTTTGTGGGTCCATTCCTGGGTTCTCTATTCTGTTCCATGGCTCTAAGTGTCTGTTTTTGTGCCGGTACCATACTGTCTTGATGATTACAGCTTTGTAATACAGCTTGAAGTCTGGTATTGTGATGCCTCCAGCTTTGGTTTTCTTTTTCAAGATTGCTTTGGCAATTCGGGGTCTTTCCTGGTTCCATACAAATTTTAGGATTGTTCTAGCTCTGTGAAGAATGCTGGTGTTATTTTGATAGGGATTGCATTGAATATATAGATTGCTTTGGGTAGTTTTGACATTTTAACAACATTTGTTCTTCATATCCAGGAGCATGGAATCTTTTTCCACTTCTTTGTGTCTTCTTCAATTTCTTTCATAAGCTTTCTATGGTTTTCAGTGTATAGGTTTTTCACCTCTTTGGTTAGATTTATTCCTAGGTATTTTATGGTTTTTGATCCAATTGTAAATGGGATCGATTCCTTGATTTCTCTTTCTGTTGCCTCATTATTGGTGTCTAGGAATGCAACCGACTTCTGTGCATTGATTTTATAGCTTGCGATTTTGCCGAATTCATGGGTCAGTTCTAGCAGTTTTTTGGTGGAATCTTTTGGGTTTTCCATATAGAGTATCATGTCATCTGCAAAGAGTGAAAGTTTGACCTCCTCCTGGCCAGTTTGGATGCCTTTCATTTCTTTGTGTTGTCTGATTGCAGAGGCTAAGACTTCCAATACTATGTGGAACAACAGTGGCGAGAGTGGACATCCCTGTCTTGTTCCTGACCTTAGGGGGAAAGCTCTCAGTTTTCCCCATTAAGGATGATATTAGCATTGGGTCGTTCATATATGGCTTTTATGATCTCGAGGTATGCTCCTTCTATCCCTACTTTCTTGAGGGTTTTTATCAAGAAAGGATGCTGTATTTTGTCAAAAGCTTTCTCTGCATCTATTGAGAAGATCATGTGGTTCTTGTCCTTTCCTTTAATGATGTGATGAATCACATTGATTGTTTTGTGGATATTGATCCAGCCCTGCATCCCAGGTATAAGTCCCACTTGGTCATGGTGAATAATTTTTTTATTGTATTGTTGGATCCGCTTGGCTAATATCTTGTGGAATTTTGCATCCATGTTCATCAGGGAAATTGGTCTATAGTTCCACTTTTTTTTACTGGGGTCTTTTTCTGGTTTTGGAATCAAGGTAATGCTGGCTTCATAGGAAGAGTTTGGAAGTTTTCTTCCATTTCCATTTTTTAGAACAGCTTCAAGAGAATAGGTGTTCACTCGTCTTTAAATGTTTCATAGAATTCCTCTGGAAAGCCATCTGGCCCTGGACTGTTTTTTGGGAGACTTTTGATTACTAATTTGATTTCTTTACTGGTTATGGGTCTGTTCAAATTTTCTATTTCTTCCTGTTTCAGTTTTGGTAGTTTATATGTTTCTAGGAATTTGTCCATTTCTTCCAGATTGCCCATTTTATTGGCATATAATTGCTTGTAATATTCTCTTATTATTGTTTGCATTTCTGCTGTGTTGGTTGCAATAGCTCCTCTTTCATTCTTGATTTTGTTTATTTGGGTCCTTTCCTTTTTCTTTTTTTTTCAACGTTTATTTATTTTTGGGACAGAGAGAGACAGAGCATGAACGGGGGAGGGGCAGAGAGAGAGGGAGACACAGAATCGGAAACAGGCTCCAGGCTCCGAGCCATCAGCCCAGAGCCTGACGCGGGGCTCAAACTCACGGACCGCGAGATCGTGACCTGGCTGAAGTCGGACGCTTAACCGGCTGCGCCACCTAGGCGCCCCATCCTTTTTCTTTTTGATCAAACTGGCTAGGGGTTTATCAATTTTGTTAATTCTTTCAAAGAATCAGCTTCTGGTTTCATTGATCTGTTCTACTGTATTGTTGTTGTTGTTTGTTTGTTTGTTTTACTTTGTTTTGTTTCAATAGCATTGATTTCTGCTTTAATCTTTATTATTTCCTGTCTTCTGCTGTTTTGGGGTTTTATTTGCTGTTCTTTTTCCAGTTCTTTAAGGTGTAAGGTTAGGTTGTGTATCTGAGAACTTTCTTCCTTCTTTAGAAAGGCCTGGATTGCTGTATACTTCCCTCCTATGACTGCCTTTGCTGCATCCCAGAGCATTTGGGCTGTGATGTTATCATTTTCATTGGCTTCCATGTACTTAAAAATTTTTTTTTTAATGTTTATTTATTTTTGAAGGAGAGAGAGACAGAGTGTGAGTGGGGAAAGGGCAGAGAGAGAGAGGGAGACACAGAATCTGAAGCAGGCTCCAGGCTCTGAGCTGTCAGCACAGAGTCCAATGCGGGGCTCAAGCTCACAAACCGTGAGATCATGACCTGAGCCAAAGTTACATGCTTAACTGACTGAACCGCCCAGGCACCCCCATGTACTTTTTAATTTACTCTTTAACTTCTTGGTTAGCCCATTCATTCTTTAGTAGGATGGTCTTTAGTTTCCAAGTATTTGTTATGTTTCCACAATTTTTCTTGTGGTTGATTTTGAGTTGCATAGCATTGTGGTCTGAAAATATGCATGGTATGATCTCGATCTTTTTGTACTCGGTGAGGGTTGATTTGTGTCCCAGTATGTGAAATATTCTGGAGAATGTTCTATGCCCACTGGAAAGCAATGTGTATTCTACTGCTTTAGGATGAAATGTTCTGAATATATCTGTTAAGTCCATCTGATCCAGTGTGTCATTCAAAGTCACTGTTTCCTTGTTGATTTTCTGTTTAGATTATCTGCCCATTGCTGTAAGTGGAGTGTTGAAGTCCCCTACTATTATGGTATTATTATCAATGAGTTTGCTTATGTTTATGATTAATCAATTTATATATTTGGGTGCTCTCACATTTGGAGCATGAATGTTTACAATTGTTAGGTCTTCCAACAGACACATGAAAAGATGCTCAACGTCGCTCCTCATCAGGGAAATACAAATCAAAACCACACTCAGATATCACCTCATGCCAGAGTGGCCACAATGAACAAATCAGGAGACTATAGATGCTGGAGAGGATGTGGAGAAACAGGAACCCTCTTGCCCTGTTGGTGGGAATGCAAATTGGTGCAGCCACTCTAGAAAACAGTGTGGAGGTTCCTCAAAAAATTAAAAATAGAACTACCCTATGATCAGCAATAGCACTGCTAGGAATTTACTCGAGGGATACAGGAGTACTGATGCATAGGGGCACTTGTACCCCAATGTTTATAGCAGCACTCTCAACAATAGCCAAATTATGGAAAGAGCCTAAATGTCCATCAACTGATGAATGGATAAAGAAATTGTGGTTTATATACACAATGAAGTACTACGTGGCAGTGAGAGAGAATGAAATATGGCCCTTTGTAGCAACGTGGATGGAACTGGAGAGTGTGATGCTAAGTGAAATAAGCCACACAGAGAAAGACAGATACTATATGGTTTCACTCTTAGGTGGATCCTGAGAAACTTAACAGAAACCCATGGGGGAGGGGAAGGAAAAAAAAAAGAGGTTAGAGTGGGAGAGAGCCAAAGCATAAGAGACTGTTAAAAACTGAGAACAAGCTGAGGGTTGATGGGGGGTGGGAGGGAGGGGAGGATGGGTGATGGGTATTGAGGAGGGCACCTTTTGGGATGAGCACTGGGTGTTGTATGGAAACCAATTTGACAATAAATTTCATATATTAAAAATAAAAAAAATAAAGTGCATTACTAGAACCCTCATTTGGTAATGGCTGAAATTAGATAGTTTGACAATCTCAGAGAGTAGTGATGATATGGGTAACTCTCATAGATAAGAGTTGAAAGTCTAAACTGGTGTAATCCACTTCAGTCTACTGTTGGGATAGGAGCTACTGAAGCTGAGCACACCTGCACTTACTTAGATTTACTAAAGGTGAGTATACACATACCATATGGCATAGAAAATAAATATATATGCCATATATATATATGTGTGTGTGTGTGTATATGTGTATACATATAAATATATATCAGAAAAATAATTTTTCCATGTCATCTAGATGACCAATTTGTTGGCATACATTTGTCATAGTGGTCCTATTATAATCCTTCTTTATTATTTAATATTGGTAGTGATGTCCCCACTTTTATTTATTTATTTATTTATTTACCATCTCTGATGGAGAATTTTGTAGAATAGTGGAATTCATCTGGAATTCTTCTCATGAGAGTACTGGAGATATGTTTTTTTTTAAAGAGTAAGAAAACAGATAAAGCATCATTTTGGGGCACCTGGGTGGCTCAGTTGGTTGAGCGTCAGACTCTTGATCTCGGCTGACGTCATGATCTCATGGTTTGTGAGTTCCAGCCCTGAGTTGGGCTTTGCACTGACAGTGCAGAGCCTGCTTGGAATTCTCTCTCCCTCTCCCCCACTCATGCTCTCTCTTTCTCAAAATAAATAAACTTAAAAAAATTTTTTTAAGTACCACTTTCATTACATCTTAGCAATGGCACAGACTATCGGTATGACCACTGCATTTGCATGTTCTCTATCAGTCTAACTAAAAGGGTGTTGAGGAAGATGGTGGCATAGGAGGACGCTGGGCTCACCGCGTCCTGTTGGTCACTTAGATTCCACCCACACCTGCCTAAATAACCCAGAAAACCGCCAGAAGACTAGCAGAACGGATTTTCTGGAGCCAAGCATAGACAAGAGGCCCACGGAAGAGGGTCGGAAGGGTGGAGAGGCGGTGCACGCTACACGGACTGGCGGGAGGGAGCCGGGGCAGAGGGGCAGCCTGCCAGCCGAGCAGAGCCCCCGAGTCTGGCTGGCAAAAGCAGAGGGGCCAGATGGAGTGTGTTCGGACAGCAAGCGGGACTTAACATCTGGAATGTTATAAGTTAACAGCTCTGCTCGGAGAGCGGGAGGGCTGGAGGACAACGGGAGGGAGAGTTGTTGAGCCCCGGACGACAGAGCTCAGCTTGGTGGGGAACAAAGGTGCTGGGAAGTGCCATCTCCCTTGCCCATCCCCCAGACAAAATCCCAAAAGGAGCCAGTTCCTATCAGGGAACTTGCTTGCACCGCGCAAACGCCCAACTCTGTGCTTCTGAGGATCCATCCCTCCAGCGGCAGGTCTGACTCCCTCCCGGTGCTGCAGGGCCCTCCCAAAGCGGATCTCTGAAGGAAAAGCGAGCTGAGCCTGCCCCTCCCTCCCCTGTGCACCTTGCCGATCCACCCCAGCTAATACGCCAGATCCCCAGCACCACAAGCCTGGCAGTGTGCAAGTAGCCCAGACAGGCCACGCCACCCTACAGTGAATCCCGCCCCTAGGAGAGGGGAAGAGAAGGTGCACACCAGTCTGACTGTGGCCCCAGCAGTGGGCTGGGGGCAGACCACGGGTCTGACTGCGGCCCCGCCCACCAACGCAAGTTATTCAAGACAGCACAGGGAAAGTGCCCTGCAGTTCCGCACCACTCCAGGGACTATCCAAAATGATGAAACGGAAGAATTCCCCTCAAAAGAATCTCCAGGAAATAGCGACAGCTAACGAACTGATCAAAACCGATTTAAACAATATAACAGAAAGTGAATTTAGAATAATAGTCATAAAATTAATCGTTGGGTTGAAAACAGTATAGAGGACAGCAGAGAATCTATTGCTACAGAGATCAAGGGACTAAGGAACAACCAGGAGGAGCTAAAAAATGCTATTAATGAGCTGCAAAATAAAATGGAGATGACCACAGCTCGGATTGAAGAGGCAGAGGAGAGAATAGGTGAACTGGGAGATAAAATTATGGAAAAAGAAGCTGAGAAAAAGAGAGATAAAAAAAATCCAGGAGTATGAGGGGAAAATTAGACAACTAAGTGATGCACTAAAGAGAAATAATCTACACATAATTGGTATTCCAGAGAAGGAAGAGAGAGGGAAAGGTGCTGAAGGTATACTTGAAGAAATAATAGCTGAGAACTTCCCTAATCTGGGGAAGGAAAAAGGCACTGAAATCCAAGAGGCACAGAGAACTCCCTCCAGATGTAACTTGAATCGATCTTCTGCATGACATATCATAGTGAAACTGGCAAAATACAAGGATAAAGAGAAAATTCTGAAAGCAGCTAGGGATAAACGTGCTCTAACATATAAAGGGAGACCGATAAGACTCGTGACAGATCTCTCTACTGAAACTTGGCAGGCCAGAAAGGAATGGCAGGAAATCTTCATTGTGATGAACAGAAAAAATATGCAGCCAAGAATCCTTTATCCAGCAAATCTGTCATTTAGAATATAAGGAGAGATAAAGGTCTTCCCAAACAAACAAAAACTGAAGGAATTCATCACCACTAAACCAGCCCTACAAGAGATCCTAAGGGGGATCCTGTGAAACAAAGTACCAGAGACATCACTACAAGCATGAAACCTACAGACATCACAATGACTCTAAACCCATATCTTTCTATAATAACACTGAATGTAAATGGACTAAATGCACTAACCAAAAGACATAGGGTATCAGAATGGATAAAAAAACAAGACCCATCTATTTGCTGTCTACAAGAGACTCATTTTAGACCTGAGGACACCTTCAGATTGAAAGTGAGGGGATGGAGAACTATTTATCATGCTACTGGAAGTCAAAAGAAAGCTGGAGAAGCCATACTTATATCAGACAAACTAGACTTTAAATTAAAGGCTGTAACAAGAGATGAAGAAGGGCATTATATAATTATTACAGTGTCTATCCATCAGGAAGAGCTAACAATTATAAATGTCTATGCGCCGAATATGGGAGCACCCAAATATATAAAACAATTACTCACAAACATAAGCAATCTTATTGATAAGAATGTGGTAATTGCAGGGGACTTTAATACCCCACTTACAACAATGGATAGATCATCTAGACACACGGTCAATAAAGAAACAAGGGCCCTGAATGAGACGTTGGATCAGATGGACTTGACAGATATATTTAGAACTCTACATCCCCAAACAACAGAATATACTTTCTTCTTGAGTGCACATGGAACATTCTCCAAGATAGATCACATACTGGGTCACAAAACAGCCCTTCATAAGTATACAAGAATTGAAATCACACCATGCATACTTTCAGACCACAATGCGATGAAGCTTGAAATCAACCACAGGAAAAAGTCTGGAAAACCTCCAAAAGCATGGAGGTTAAAGAAAACCCTACTAAAGAATGAATGGGTCAACCAGGCAATTAGAGAAGAAATTTAAAAATGTATGGAAACAAATGAAAATGAAAATACAACAATCCAAACGCTTTGGGATGCAGCGAAGGCAGTCCTGAGAGGAAAATACATTGCAATCCAGGCCTATCTCAAGAAACAAGAAAAACCCCAAATACAAAATCTAACAGCACACCTAAAGGAAATAGAAGGAGAACAACAAAGACAGCCTAAATCCAGCAGAAGAAGAGAAATAATAAAGATCAGAGCAGAAATAAACAATATAGAATCTAAAACAACTGTAGAGCAGATCAATGAAACCAAGAGTTGGTTTTTTGAAAAAATAAACAAAATTGATAAACCTCTAGCCAGGCTTCTCAAAAAGAAAAGGGAGACGACCCAAATAGATAAAATCATGAATGAAAATGGAATTATTACAACCAATCCCTCAGAGATACAAGCAATTATCAGGGAATACTATGAAAAATTATATGCCAACAAACTGGACAACCTGGAAGAAATGGACAAATTCCTAAACACCCACACACTTCCAAAACTCAATCAGGAGGAAATAGAAAGCTTGAACAGACCCATAACCAGCGAAGAAATTGAATCAGTTATCAAAAATCTCCCAACAAATAAGAGTCCAGGACCAGATGGCTTCCCAGGGGAGTTCTACCAGACGTTTAAAGCAGAGATAATACCTATCCTTTTCAAGCTATTCCAAAAAATAGAAAGGGAAGGAAAACTTTCAGACTCATTCTATGAAGCCAGTATTACTTTGATTCCTAAACCAGGAACATTGGGAAGGGGTGGAGGTAGGGGAGGGTCTGTGGATACCAGGGGGCTATGGTCCCAGTCATGAGCCCTGGCAGCATCCCAGGGAAGGGCAGACCCCTCACAGAGCAGCTGTAAGGGGAGCTGAGGGATCCACGTGGAAACCCTGGGTTTCCAGTGCTGGTGCTGCTGCTGCTACAGTGTTGAGGCCGCGAGGCCACCCTCTTCCTGGGCATGGTGGCCCTGTCCACGGTGATGAGAAACCCAAGAGAAAAATGGAAAAGAAGCAGCTAAAAGATGAACGGGGACGGCTTCCAGACCAGGGCTCCAGGCCACTCATGAGATACACTTACAATGCCTCTGCTAATCTCTTTGAACAAGGAACCGATGACCAGTGGCGGCCCCTATTTTTTCCCACCTCATCATGTTGGCAGCACACACGCCCCTGGAGTCTTGACAGTCCTGGTGTGGAGGATTTATGGAAATCATAAACTTTTACACCTGTCGATGCATCTTCAGTGGGTATGTTTTCCACTAGACAGAAAGAGAAGTCATCTATCCAGTTTTCTATTGGGGGCCCATTGCTCCTCACAATGCCCACCATTTTGTGACAATTGAGCCATTTCTTGTTGCGTTGTTGTTGAAGGTTGTGAGATCTAGCATGCAGGAAGAGCTGGGGACAGCACAGAAAACACCTGCGTGTGACTTGTTCCAACGCCCGAGTTGAGGAAGGAGGTCTGTTTACTGGCCTTTGTGAGGGAGGTTTCCCACCATGCCTGAGGAACGTTAAAATAGTGGAGACCTGAATCTGTTCCTTACCAAAGAATGCAACGTGTGTGGTGACAGGTGGGTAGGTAAAACATGAGGAAGCCATAAAGATAATTGCTGTGTTTGGACGGACCCAGGACTAATCGTACAGCGAGGAATCTCGTCTACCTGTCACCCTACCAGACTCATCAGCCGGAAACTGAAGCTGGGAACTTCAGTCACAGTTCAGATTTTGGCTTTAACTTCCTTCACTTGTTTGTTGTTATTTTAATTGAGGCAAAACTACAAACAGTAAAGTGAACAAACACGTACGGTTCAATGAATAGTTCCATGTGTAAATATGCAACCAGGTGAAGATACAGAAAAAAAACTCTAACACCCTAGAAGGCTCCATCATGTATCCTCTACAAGAACAGTCTAAGCCCTTCCCCCCCACTTAACAACAATTAGCAGCTCAAATTATACAATTATTTAAAAATTTTTAAAGTTTATTTATTTTTGAGAGAGAGAAAGAGAGAGAGAATGTGGGCGGAGAGGGGCAGAGAGAGAGGAGACACAGAATCCGAAGCAGGCTCCAGGCTCTGAGCTGTCAGCCCAGAGCCCGACGCGGGGCTTGAACCCACGAACCATGAGATCGTGACCTGAGCCAAAGTCAGATGCTCAACCAACTGAGCCACCCAGGCGCCCCTACAATTATTTTCTAGTTTAAAAATCGTCACCTGGCAAGGAAATATTCCACAAAACATAGCAGGTCTTTATACTTAAAACCAGTCATTTGTTGCCTGGGCCTCTATTATTATCCTTTATAAGATGTAAACGCAAAACTTATATAAGTGTCTTTTATCTCTGTTGGGCACAGATTTTCAAGCCTCCTGGACTCTCCACCTCGAGCACTTGGGTAGCAGGGTTTTCCTGATTCAGATTTCTTGGATGTGGAAAAAGAGTGAGTAAACCCCCTGGCTGTCCCTGAGGGGAGCTGTGTGCTCTAGGTCTGTAGTGAGGAAGGCAAGCCATCATTCAGGGTCACTGTCCCTAGGGAAAGATTTATGAACATTTCTTTTTTAAGTAAGCCAAATGCCCAACGTGGGACTTGAACTCATGACCCCAAGATCGAGAGTTGCCTGCTCATACTGACTGAGCCAGCCAGCTGCCCCTCCCAGGGAAAGATTTAGACCTGGACTGTTCCATGTGGCCAGTGCCTCTGGTTTAGCTATAGCCTCATCATTCCTGCCACCGACCTCAGACTCCCCCACGGCTCCCTAGATCATACAGACCAACTCTGCCCAGCCTGCATCAGTAGGTTTAATGGTGCAGGGGCCAACATTAGGTGACCTTGTGTGACATACACACCCCGGAAGGTATATCACAAACATGCCCACATCCAAACACCAGACTCTCATCCCTCAGACCCTGGCAGCCCCCAGCCCAGGGAGTGCAGTCAGCTCCCCGGGGCTGCCAGTTCCTGTAGGCCTGAGGACTGTCCTGGCCACTGAAGAAACCTGAGCAAGATCAGGGAGAGGACCTGAGCCCCTCCCACAGATGACAGTACATCTCAGGGGATGAGCCCTGTTGTGTGGCCTGTGACATTCAGATCGTCTGGTTTCACTGGGAATTAAACCGCTGCGGAAAAGGGTGGTAAGTATTGGGATTCTGAAGTGATAACACATGAGAAGGGATACCAAACCTTGCTGTGTTTCCCCTGCCTTTTCCAAATCCCTTTAGCCAATGCCAAGGGTGAGAGTTGAAACTCTGGCGACTGCCTTCTCAGATCCTGCCCCGGGAGGCTGGTCATTTATTTCGGAAGATTTACTCAGCCCCTCGGGGAAAGGGTCATGGTTTATACGGAAGCCAGTGGGGAAAGGATCGCTTGTTTTACTGAATGCAGAACATCTGTGTTTATTCTATGTCTTTTTCTTTTGTGTTGGTTGGTTCCTCATATATCACTTAGGAGGGTAGGTGGCCGATTCATAAAAACTGATATTTCTTGTCAAAGAAAGTCCCATAGATCATGGGGCGCCTGGAGGGCTCAGTCGGTTAAGCGTCCGACTTCGGCTCAGGTCATGATCTCCTGGTCTGTGAGTTGAGGTCATGATCTCTCGGTGTGAGTTCGAGCCCTGTCTCGGGCTCTGTGCTGACAGCTCAGATCCTGGAGCCTGTTTCAGATTCTGTGTCTCCGTCTCTCTCTGTCCCTCCCCCTCTCATGCTCTGTGTCTCTCTCTGTTAAAAATAAACGTTAAAAAAAAATTTTTTTTTTTTTTTAAAAGAAAGTCCCGTAGATCTTCCATCGGCTGTGACCCATCAGCTGTGATGTTCTGTGGTGCAGGGCAAACAGGACGAGGCATATTTTAGGTGGAGAAATATAGTGAGCACACGTCTAAAAATGCTGTGCTCAGAGGGCTGGGCCAGTTTCCTTCCAGTGTGACAACAGGCAGCAGATGCCCTCTAGACAGTCATGTTTTCAAATGGTCATCCCTTTGCAATGGGTTACCAGGGAACATATTTCATTTACTTTGTGTTGCAGTAATTCTTTTTTTATTGATTGCTTTTTAGGGAAAGAAAAAGAGAGAGTGAGCGGGAGGGGGTCAGAGAGAGAGAGAGAGAGAAGGAGACAGAGGATCCAAAGTGGGCTCTGTGGTGACATCAGAGAGCCTGATGCGGGGCTCGACCTCATGAACCGTGAGATCATAACCTGAGCTGAAGTTGGACACTTAACCGACTGAGCCACCCAGGCGCCCCTTTGGTAGTATTCTCGAAGGGATTCTTATAGAGAGAAAAACAAGTTGGAGAATCAATGGTGACATCAGAAAACAGGGGAAAAATGCTAGAAATTATGGCAAATTCTGTCATCTAATTGGGGGATTAGAGCTTCTTCCTGGACATGGGCACAGATCACCCCTTAAGGAAGGTTCTGTTAACCATCTCTTTCTGAGCTGTATTCTCAATTCTTTCAAGATTCCCCGAATTCTCGTCCTTATTATAGCACCAGCTCAAGGTACCCGATCTTATCATCTCAGTAAGATCCAGGTACAGATGTGGCTCATCAGGTGTAGGTCCTTAAGCACGGCTGCTGTAGTTCATTAACTCTTGCCTAACATTACATATCAAGGTTCCCCGTCACCCAATTTCCATTAACATGGCCCTCAGTCGTCTTTAGCCCTGTTCTGATTTTGCTAAGTTAACATTTGTTAAGTGGAGCACAGGGTGCCAGGTGGTGAGTTGTAGTTCAGTAAAAGACCACAAGAGAAAATGAAATAGAAAAGTTTATTACTCGCAGACCCTGGAGGCAGTACCCAGCATGCCTCAAAGGGCACCATGGGGAGGCGAAGGCAGGGGGCAGCCAGAAAGAGCAACAAAACTTGGGGCCCATGCTTTATTAGGGAATGTGGGTAGAGTGCTTTGGGGTCCCCCTCTAGGGCTGCATTGGTGAATATCAACCCAAAAAGGTGGGGTTTTGGTAAAGCCCCACGGGGGTCTTATTGAAGGGGCGCATGAGGCATGCAGGTGCTGGGAGGCAGGGAAGACCGTTGATGACAAGGGCTGTTGGGAAAGTCAGGGCGGGAACTTGGATTTGCCTGGACTCTGGGGCTGCCCTTGAGGCATGCACTTGCACGAGGGGCTAGTGTCAGTTCAAGGCCTCTGCAGGCAACCAAGATGGGTGACAGGGCAGCACAGAGCCCTGCTGAAGGGGCCACTAGATCCTGGAAATCTGTTTTGGATTTCATTTTCTTTTTAAAATTTTTTAATGTTCGTTTATTTTTGAGCGAGAAAGTGAATGCGCGAGAGAGACAGAGCACGAGTAGGGGAGGGGCGGAGAGAGAGGAGATGCAGAATCCCAAGCAGGCTCCAGGCTCTCAGCTGTCAGCACAGATCCTGATGTGGGGCTCGAACTCACGAACCTCGAGATCATGACCTGAGCCGAAGCTGGACGCTTAACCGACTGAGCCACCCAGGTGCCCCTGGATTTCATTTTCTAGTGTGACTAGCCATCCACTAAGTGGGGGGGCCCATTTTCCTCTCCCTGAGGCCCACACAATTCCTCTAGTGGGGCCCGGAGCTATAATTTTCATCTCCTGCAAACTTTTTGGTGAGTTTGTTTTAATTAATGAGACTTTATAAACCGAATAGTAAGGCAAAGCTGTTTGCCTTAACCTCATCTAGGCTAATAATATATGTATGATCATAATCTCTAAGCAATTTGGCAGGGGTTTGTCCCCTAGGGCTCTCCATTATAAGACTCATATTGCACAATCTGCCCTCTATCAGTGTGGAAGATGGCAAGATGAGCGAAAATCAAAATGGTAAGGGAAACATCCATTTGGTGAGCACATGTGAATAATGTCTTTTCTGAGGTCAAAAGCATGGGGGTTCCCTGGGAATGAGTACTAACATGGAATCTTTGGAGGAGACTGGTGGTTGGTGTAAGGTATTTGGAGATCTTAGGGCTGGGAAATAGGCAGTATTAGAGACTGGAGTAAAATTTCTGTCCATCTGGGGGACCACTTGTTTAAAAGCTTGAGGAGCATGTCTTTGAGTAGGTCATTGTACGTCTTTATGTCTGGCCAAGGGGGTCCGTTGGCTAAGTGGTAACTCCATGAGATCCTATGTTCCAGAACCCATGATTGAACACTTGGGAGGCGAAATGGGCACCTTGATTTGAATCCATAATGTCTGGTGGGTCAAAGGGAGTGAACATATGTCTGGTTAAGGAGGAGATCATGTGACAGGAAGCAGCATGCCTGGAGAGAGCTGTCAGCACAAGTCACCAGGTAAGTGATCAGCGATGATGGGTACATACCCAATAGCTCCAGCAGAGGGTAACGGTGGCCCAAGAAAACATATTTGCCATCCAGCAGGGTCTGTCCCCCTGCTGCCCAAGCCCCATCTGGGAGGCTTTCAGGATTTTGTTTGGGAGCAAAGGAGGTAATTGACTACCCCCACTTTGGCTAGAGCCAGGGTGAGGGCTCGAAACAGGCCATGCTTGTATTCCCAGACAGTGAAGACTGTCCCTCCCCGATGGCCTGATGTAATATGGGCCCACTCCACTAGTGGGTATGCCATCTCTGGAGGAATAGTTGTGTCTGGGGCAATGTTGGGTATTCTGGTTCATGTGGGGTCTTGAAACAGGCAAGCCTTCTGGATAAGGATCTGCAGTGTGGTTATAATCTGTTTCTGTTGTCTGCCGGTGTGTGGGTGGGTTCGTGCAGACACAGAATGACCAGAATCAGCATGTGAGAGTGGGCTGTTTCTCTCCGAATGGAGGCACCCCAGATAGGCCTTCCCTGAATCATGAAATGACCCCTTTGCCATTTTCTAGGACAGACAACGAGATCATTGGCTACCGTCCAGAAGTCAGTAAAAATGAGCGTCCTTGGGAGTCTCGCTTTTGCGGCCTGTGTAGAGCCAGGCACACCGCTACCAATTCTGCTAGTTGGACCAGGCCAGGAGGGCCCTCCCGACTAGGAATGTGCCGCTGGCAGGATGATAAACTGAAGCCTTCCAGGCAGCTGCGTTGCGTACAGGGACTTTGCTGCGGTCAGTGAAAAACACCAATTCCCTTTCCACTTTTTATTTGTTTGTTTGTGTGTTTGTTTGTTTAGAGACAGGGCATGAGTAGGGGAGGGGCAGAGAGAGAGGGAGAAAGAGGGAATCCCAAGCAGGCTCCACCCTGCCAGTGCGCGGAGCCTGACGCGGGGCTCGAACCCATGAACCGTGAGATCATGACCTGAGCGGAAACCAAGAGCCGGATGTCTAACCGGCTGAGCCACCCAGGCGCCACCACTGCACCTCAGTGTCAGTGGACAAGGGGCTGAGCGTGGAGGAAGCCGCATCCCCTCATAATTTGGAAAGGCCCTTAACACGAAATTTAGCCCTTTCTTGAAGGTATCGTTTCCTTTTTGTCAGTGAGGCCTCCGTGGCCAGGCCAAGCCTCTGCTGAGTCGAATCTCTGACCCAAAGCAGGGTAGGGCTTGTGTGTAAAGCAGTTTGAACTGTGAGAACATTAACGCCTCTTTCTCTTAAAGGGCCCAGTAAGCTGCCGAGATTCCGTGCTCGTATATGTATGGTGAGTACAAGGCTGCTATCTGGAGCAGACGGTCGGTCTGGAACCCACAAGCAACCAGGTAGAGCCACGTTCAGTCCAGTGACTCCACGAGGCATAATCAGGTATTGCCAGTAATTCAACTCAGAGTTCTGGGCCCGGAGGAACTAATGGCAGGGCCTGCTGTAAGGCAGTTGATTAAGCTTCTCCCCAGTGGAAAGAGGCTGATTTGCTTGCAGCGGCATAAATGGGCCTCAGGAGAATGGAGAGGCGTGGAACGTGTTGCCCCCCAAAGGTGAAAAGGCCTCGCATGTGCTGTGCCTGCCGAAGCGTAGCAGGAGGCTTGACGGTGAGCGGTTGGTATTTTCCAGAGAGATCGACTCCGCAGCCCTCAGCTGACTGCACTCTGCCAAGAAACTTGACAGAAGTGGCCAGTCCTTGGACCTTACACGGGGCAACCACAGTCCTCTGTGCTGTGAACGTTGTGTCACTAGATAAGAGTCTTCCTGTGTGGCATTCTCAGAGGGCCCCCATAGTAGAATGTCATCTATATGATGTCAGAGGCGGCAGTGGGTTAGTTTGAGTGGGTCTGGATCTTGTCTGCAGAGGCTAGAGGCTATATCTGATGGGGGGCTATTCAGCTCCTCCATGGACAGCCAAGGAAAGGTATATCGGATGCCCCTGGAAGTGAAAGAAAATTGAAGTTGTCTTCAGTCTTCAGTCATTGGAACCCAATAAAACATGTTGGCTACAGCTAGGACAGCAGAGAGAGGCCCTGAGCCTTTGCAGACCACCTATTATCTCTACAATATTGGGAAGGGGAAGCCTTAATGGCAGGAGCTGGTGCATTTAAATTTTGATAGTCACTTGTTAGTCTCTGTTCATTGGTGGTCAGTTTTAACACCGTCCACGGCTCTTAAAGGGTGAGATGGTAGGGCTAATGACCCCGGGGTCAAGCATGTCTCTGACGAAAGGGCCAAAGTCCTTCTGTACTTTGCTTCAGCCAATATGTTGGTGTATTTAACATTTTCACTACAGGAGGCAATTGGACGGGTTCTCGTTGGGCAGCTCTCCAGAGAAAGTCCAGGAATTTGGGTTTATTCCCAGGTGTGTCACTGAGCGAGGGCATTGGTACTTCTGATAGGAAAAAACAAGAGAGCTAGGGGGCCACCACCATTGGCAACTGTTCTAGAAATACGGTGCCAATAGACACATCTAGATTAATATTCACTCCCTTTAGAGTTTCAGCTGCCATGCCTTGTAGACTGTACGGTCGCTGGGGGAACTGAGAAGGGTTACCTGGAATTGTCCTGACTTGAGCTCCTATGTCTAATAGGACCAGTCGATATATAAATGGGTGACTGTCCTTAGGAGGCAGGGCATGCTCCAGGGAGCCACCAGATCCCTAGGGTAATGCCCTGGGGAACTGATGGCTGCAGTTGGGGAAGTTGTTTGGGAGCAGTGGGGGCCTTGAGATCTTGGGCCATTGAAGTTGGCCTCTGTTAGTGAGATCATTGCTTGTTTTAGGGAGAGGAATTTGCACCAGGGCTACTGTGGGTCAAGGTCATCAGAGACCAATTGGCAGAACTGCCAGTATAGGGCACTGTGCTGTTAAGAATCATTTTAAGGGTCGCTTCCCAATAGGCTTAGCATGGGGCTCAGGGACCAGGAGGTGGGAAGGGTGTTCTGCAAGGAGCGTTGCAGGGCCCGGCACCCAAGGGCTGGCATTGGGGTTTGTGGGCTGTCTAGGCCCACACCTGGGAGTCTGTGTGAATATCTCCTTCACAGCTGACCCCCATGTATGTTCCCTCCAGGGCTTCCTGAATCGTATAGGAGGCCCCATGAAGTAAAGGAGTCCAGACTTGTAATTGGGGTGGGGGGTCCCTACAAGGAGAATTCTCTGGATTTGGGGTCGATTTGGGGCCTCTTTGGAATTAGATATAAAATCCAGATCATTTGGGTTGCTACATTTAAAGAAAATGAGAGGGGTGTCTGGGTGGCTCAGTCAGTTAAACGTCCGACTCCTGATTTTGGCTCAGGTCATGATGTCGGTTCAGGTCGTGAGCTCCCGGTTCGTGAGTTCAAGCCTCACGTCAGGCTCCGCACTGACAGTGGGGAGCCTGCTCGGGATTCTCTCTCTCTCTTCCCTCTCTCTCTTCCCCTCCCAAGTGCGCCCCCCTCAAAATAAATAAATTAACTTAAAAAAATAAATGAGAAACTCATTGGACTATACCAATCTCAGGGAGAAGGAGTCGGGCCTCATCTAGTGTCTTCCACTGGCTTTGAGAGGGTGGTTTACGTTTAATGGGTAGCATGCGAACTTCCTTGGGTGTTTTAGGTGGTACCAGCACCAAGTGCTCAGGCCGTTTATAGTTCAGGCCATTCGATCTGTGCCACCATGCCCGGGGTGGGTGGGGGGGGACCCATGATATTCCATAGGGCTGGGGTGGGGGACGGAAGTACCATAGCAGCACGGTATGCAGCAACAGAGAACTGCAAATCTGGGCTGCACGTGCCTTTGCAAGGAGCCACGCCTTCCCCAGCTGGGGTGTCCCTATTGTGCTGGTTAGGACTTAGGGTTCTGGTGGAGCCCACCAAGACAGCAGTCAGAGAAGAGGGGTCTGCCCCTCCTCCTTCTAAGGGCGCTGCTGGCACCTTTATCCAGCAGCCCACACTTGGACGGAGGTTGCGACTCACATGCCCCAGCCGTGAACTCATTCAACAGGACCTTGAGAAAATCATAGTTCATTTACCTACCAGTTGGCAGCGGGTCTGTGCTGAGAGTTGTGAGACATACCCAAAGTGGATTCCCTGCTGGGGGAATTCACCCTCTGTGGGTGTTAGCAGGTAGAAGGCACATCCACCACCAAGCTCTGAACTGTATTCGGGGTCTTCTTCCCTTTACCTTTAAGGCTAAAGCATGTTCACAGCCAGGGAGTTTTCTTGGCCCATCCCGTAGAATCCCAACAGTCTGCCTTGCTTCCTTTCTCCCTCTTTCTCTTATCTTCAGTCCAGGCTGGCCGTGGGTCTGCTAACAACAAATTCTCTAAAAATGGGTTGGCCTCCCATGCAACCCAGAGGCACCTAAGCCATTAGACAAGCAGGTCCTACCCAGATCTTTCCTTGTTAACGACATCGCAACCCTGACTTCTGCAGTGATGCTGCTCGATTTTATGAGCCACCTCCGAAAACACTTTAGCAAGTGGTAGCCCAGCCGCACCTCTGATGTTATCTCCAGGACATTCTTTCTCATTGTTTTTGCAACATGTGTAAGCTAAGAATGTTCCAAATATTCAAGTTATGGTTACTGTTTGCTTACGACTTCCCTCTTTGATGTCTCTCTCCCCTCTTCCAACTTCATGTCAGGGGCAAAGAGAAACCAGGTGGTACCTTCAACGCTTTGCTTAGCAACCTCCTTAGTTAAATATTCAAGTTCATAACTTATTAGTTCTACTTTTCCCAAAACACTAGAACACAATTCAACCAAATTCATTGGTACGTTATAAGAAGGATCTTTTTTCTCTTCCAATTTCCAATGACATGTTCTGTCCATCTGAAACCTCACCAGAAGCATCTTTAACAGTCACATGTCTACCAATACTCTATTCAGGATGGTGTATGTATCATCTAAGATGATAAAAAAAAACTGTCTCTAAAGCCCTCTCCTTTTTTCTTCCTGAGCTCTCAAAAGAATTGCCTTTGACATACATTTATCTACTAACAGTCTCTTCTGGGCAATTGAAGCATTTTCTAGCATGCACTTCAAAACCTTTCCAGCCTCTACCCATTACCAACTTCTAAGGCCACTTGCTTCTATATTTTTAGGTATTTGTTACCAGGAAGTAGAACTCCATATCCCAGTGCCAAAATCTGCACCACTATCTGGTACAAAGAACAGTAGGGATAGAAGCTATGCATAAACCCAACAACATTACTCCCACTGAATAAGTCTGAATTAGCTACCATCACAGCTGAATGTCAATGTGCTGGGTCAATAATATGCCAATGTTGGATCAACAATGTGAGGCCATTTCTCAAAGAGACCAACTAGAATATGGATGCCGAATTGGTCACATTAGATCACTTTCAAGACCAAAGGGCAGTGATTCATCTTGACCCGGATCAACCCGTATTCTGGCTAAGTATTTCTCGCCTTCATGACTCCGCTAGAATAACCGTTCCAAGGCACAGAGAAGCACATGATTCACCCACACAGACTTATTCATAACAGTTCATTGAGCCAAAGAAGACATGCATGGAGCGTGAAAAAAGGCATGGCAGGGGGATCATGACCACCAAACCCCCTGGTTCAAATTCGCACTCTACCACACAGAAGCTGTCACTATCATAGAGCAATGGGATAGCTTTGTTAAATTTACAGTGCACCGAGAGCCAGTTAGGAGATGATACTCTGCAAAGACAGACAACTATTTCCAAATTGAATTACATACTCTAAATCAATGACCCCACTACGGTTCTTTATTCCCCATAGGTAGAGTAAATAGTTCCGGGAACAAAATGGTACAAATTGAAATAGCCCCATGTACCGAACTCCTAGTACCCTACCTGGGGATTTTGTTCCCTTCATCCCTACATATCAGACTATGTGTATAACATGGGGGTCTTGGTATCCAGAATGGGAACATTTCCACCAGGAAACACGGGAAGAGCATCATATGTCAGATTCTGCTGACTCCACCATCGTGTCAGTTTCCTAGGCTAAGAGGCCAGAAGTCAAGGAAAAGAGTCACCAACCTGACTGGATTAATAAAGCCTCGGCATCAGCAAGACGCAAAGCCGATCTTTCCAGTATGCCTACACATTCTTTTCCTCCAGAGTTGTTCCACTGGGGTATCTCTTGGTACCTCCTTGCCCCACTTTGATGGTAAAGGGACATGGCAAAGTATGGAATGTAGGAAGTCTGACCTCTCAAAGATTAGGCCAATCCTGGTTATGCCTCCTGGTTATGGCTCTTACACCAGGACTGTCAGTGGTACCTAGGAGGTGTTATAGCAGAGAGAGAAGGAATCACACTCACAGAACTGAGATTAGGAGCAACGATGGGATCTATAGTTCATCAGACTTATTTCCTTTGGTAAGTTCTCCCTGAAGGAGCATTTCCATGGTGGTGATCGAACTTATTACACACATCATATGCATTGATCCAGCACAAGAGATGGGCTATGTGGGTTGTGGGATACCACCTAGATACCCCAGACTGTTAGGAGTTTTAACAGATAGTGGCTCATAACAGTATCTATCTCTTGGAATTACCCTTGGTGAAAGGAAGGTATACCCTGCAATGTTGTATCCCAGGGGCACTGCCTGTATCCACTAACAGGTCAATGGGGGGTGCAATGTGTTGTTCTGTGCCTCAATTACAGACATTTGTGAAGAATCAAGCTTGCGTTAAAAAGCGAAAACTTCTAGCTGTAAAATAAATAAATAAGCAACAAATAAATAAACTAAACCTCCAGCTGTAATATAACCATTTTGTAAATATAACTGGTGTATGGCGAGTAAGGAAGCAATAACTACAACTAAAATATTTTCTCGACAAATTATTACCCTTTCAAAAGTATAATTGTTGCTAAAACTTGACGGCTGTTACCATTAAGGAAAATTCATAACATTGTTTCGAAAGTGAAATCTTGTTCACTTCATAAATGCGGCGGAACAGAATCTAATCTTTGGTTCACAAATTTGTGTTGTCAAAGGAATGAATAAAGTAGAAAATAACTTTTTTTTTTTAATTTTTTTTAACATTTATTTATTTTTGAGGCAGAGAGAGATAGAGCATGAACGGGGGGAGGGCCAGAGTGAGAGGGAGACACAGAATCTGAAGCAGGCTCCAGGCTCTGAGCTGTCAGCACAGAGCCTGATGCGGGGCTCGAACTCACGGACCGTGAGATCGTGACCTGAGCGAAGTCAGACGCTCAACCGACTGAGCCACCCAGGCGCCCCGGAAAATAACTTTGAATAAATAACACAGTTTCATTCTCAGCTAGTGGCGTGGTTTATATTATGACCATCCAAAATTTTTCTAGTTTTCTTCGCACAGAGTTTTATGCATTCCAGCTAATTTTTAAAAGCAAGCATTTAATTCTTACAGACTGATGTTGTATAGCCATTTCTAATGCACTAAGATTTTTTCCCATCATTGATTAAGATGACTTTGTTTACAAACTTTATGTACTTAAATGGTAGAGAACTGGATTGTTTCTGTTTAGAAGACCACTTTCACATGAATGCCATTATGGGCGTTTGGGAGTTTATGCTGTAGGAGGTATTGTTGGAGGTAATAATAAATAATCTAATATTATGGACTATTTATCTGACTTCTTAAATTCATGTATCCCTGATGTTAATCATTTCTAAAAAGCTGATTTCTATATATACATAGATGTGTGTGTGTGTGTGTGTGTGTGTGTGTGTATCTATTATACATATATATATTTTAGTAGAATATCTGGTCTAAGTAGGGCCGTTAGGGTCAGATTTCTTTCTTTAAAAAAAAATTTTTTTTAAACGTTTATTTATTATTGAGAGACAGAGCATGAGCATGGGAGGGGCAGAGAGAGAGAGGGAGACACAGAATCCGAAGCAGGCCCCAGGCTCCGAGCTGTCAGCACAGAGCCGATGCAGGGCTCGAACCCATAAACCGCGAGATCATGTCCTGAGCCGAAGTTGGACGCCTAACCGACTGAGCCACCCAGGCGCCCCTAAAAAATTTTGTTTTAATGTTTATTTATTTTTGAGAGAAAGACAGGCAGAGCACAAGCAAGGGAGACACAGAGAGAGAGACACAGAATCTGAAGCAGGCTCCAGACTGTGAGCTGTCAGCACAGAGTCCAACATGAGGCTTGAACTCAGGTACCTCGGGATCATGACCTGAGCCAATGTCGGACACAACCGACTGAGCCGCCCAGCCGCCCCAGGGTCAGATTTATTCCAATGCTGCTGAGCAAACAATGGCATTTGCTTTAAATAAACAGAAAAATTACCAAATCTACTATTCGTATTGCCAAGCAAAATACATTACAGTTGTCAACTCTGAATTTCACATGGGCTGGTTTTACCAGGCTTCTGGAACTCAGTCTAGGAAAGTTAGAGGAAAAGACTTCAGGTTTCTGCTCTGACTTGTAAAGGGCATGAAAGATGTCATTCCTGTCCTCACAAAAAGAAGAAAAGAAACTACATAAACTGAAAACTATTCTTAGATCCATCAGAGAACTTAGGTCCCAGGGCACCCACCACTTGCCAAACTGAAGAGACAGAAAGCTACATAGAATCACAGCTTCCCGGGAGCAGAGGCGCCCTGCTGGAGCTGGCAGGAAGACTTACACCTTAATTAAAGAATTTTGTCAAAGTCTCAGCAGTAGACCAGTTTGGGATTTAAAAGCTCTGAGGCTGTGGGGCTCCCACACATTCATGGAGCCCCAAGTTCTCCCTATGCAGAGAAAAAAAAAAAAAAAAAAGAAGAATAAAATGCCTTTTCCTTCCAAGAGGATGAGAAACAAAGTAAACATTTTGAAATATACCCAGAGCCCGGGAAACTGTTCTTGGCTCTACTTTCTGTAAGGAAGGAGGGTCCTTAAGAGAAACGATGTCACCAAAGCCTTATCTGGCCTGGAGAAAGGCAGTCAACTTCAGACCCTCTAGCCTTTCTATCTCATATATCCGGAGAGAAAAAAAAAAACAAAAACAAAAACAAAAAAATGAAACTCATCTGAAGATCACAGCGCAGGGACTCTTACCCACCACAAAGAAAAAGAAATAAAGAAATGAGATTAATATCCTAAGGGCTCTAATGGAAAAAGCGGGCTATACGCTAGAACAGACAGATAATATAAGGCAGACAGTTGGAAACTCTAAGAAGGAATGCATGGAAATGCTGGAAAGCAGAAACTCTGTAATGGAAATGATGAATGCCTTTGATGGGCTCGACAGCAGCCTGGACACGGCCAAGTGAAGAATCCATAAGCTTGAAGGCTGGTTAACAGAAACCTTCCAAACTTAAATGCAAAACAAAAAACAGAATTTTAACCGTGAGACAGCAGCAAGCAGTGTGATATCCCTGCAATTGGGAATGCCAGAGGGCGAAAGGAAAATTGAGAATAACAATGCCTGAGCATCTTCCCAAATTAAGGACAGATCAAAAATCAGTGGAAAGGCCCTAAGGGGACTGATTTCTTTCAAGACGAGGCAAATGCATCCAGGCAGAAATTGTATTGTTGGTTGCCAGAGTTTGGATGAGGTCATCGGGATTGCACGTTAATAGTTAATGGAATGGTTTCTTTTTGGGAGTGATGAAAATGTTCTAAAACTAGGTGATCATTACAGTTTCAAAGTTTTCCCAGATACTAGACTTAGCGGAAAAATACTTCAAAGCAGCTATTAAATACGTTCAAAAACATATTTATATTTTTACACACTACATAATTTAAAGCGTTACGTTTTTACGTATTAAAAAGATGTTACGTTCTTATTTGAGAACGAAAGGCATGAGAACGACGGCTTGTCAAATAGAAGATATCAACAAAGAGAATTTGTGACTTGGAAAGTACAGTTGCTGATGCGCTAAATCCACCCAAGTGTCTCCACAGTTGATTTGAAATGGCAGCAAAAAAGAATTCTCGAACGTGAAGATAGGGCCATAGAGATTATGACACCCAAAGGGCAGGAAGAAAAAACACTACTGAATTCTCCAAGACAGCATAACACCTTTGATGTGCAGAATGTAGCCTTTTCAGACCGGCTTCTTTTATGTAATAATTTACATTTATGGCTCAACCATGTCTTTTCCTCTCTTGATAACTCGTTGTTGTTTTTTTTTTTTTTTCCTTTTCTTCTTTTTTAAGGTAATGGTCCATCCAGACAATGGACTCTTTATCCATGCACCCACTGACGGATATTTGGGCAATGATGAAGAAACTGCTATGAACATCTGTGTGCACATAAGTTTTCAACTCATTTGGGTAAATACCAAGAAGCATGAGGGTCCCCATGTTTTCTCTTCAATTCTTCTCTGGCATATTGTGCATTTGCTATGTATGTGTTTTATAATAGCAGGTGGGGGCGCCTGGGTGGCTCAATCGGTTAAGTGTCCGACTTCAGCTCAGGTCATGATCTCATGGTTCGTGAGTTCGAGCCCCACGTTGGGCTCTGTGCTGACAGCTCAGAGCCTGGAGCCTGCTTCGGATTCTGTGTCTTCCTCTCTCTGCCCCTCCCCCACTTGTGCTCTGTATCCGTCTGTCTCTCTCTCTCTCAAAAATGAATAAACAGTTAAAAAATATATAATATAATATAATATAATATAATATAATATAATATAATAGCAGAGTGTATTTATGTGCCCCTCCCTCACCCACCACAGCAGGAGACCCTTAAAGACCTTGTCTTACCCATTGCTGTCTTCCTGGAACAGAACAGGTTTTCACAAACATTACCCGAAGGAATCAATAAGCCTGTAAAAGTAAATGCCTTTCTGAGCTTACCACTGACTTAGCCCCCGCCCTTCATCGCTACCCACCCTGCCCGCATTTCAAGTAATTTCTTTTCCCTGTGAACCCATGGTTGCATCTGAAGTGAAGCAGAATGTTACTTTCCAAAATGGAAGGATTGCACCACATTGCACTTGCTTGAGTTTAACTCACAGTGACTTTCATTAACTCTCTTTTAATCAAAATTCAGGACTACACAAGCCGTGCGCTGACCTTCAGTACTTTTCACAGGACAATTCCCAAGCCGTTCGCTGTGAGGTCTCACAAGCGACACGTCCTGACAGGCATTGCAACCCACGCAGTAGGTTTATTTTATTTACAGACGTGGGGATCAAAGTTCAATGCCACTTCAGGGCACTGCTGACGAAAAGAATTTTCGCAAAGTACACCTTTAAACAGTGTTGGCTGTCAGCTGTTGGAAGTATCTCAGCAAAATACCGCTTGGTGACTTTAAAGACAGCAGTTACCCACCTGCTCCCCCCAAAGAGCCTGGAGAAACAGCTTCTGGGGCCCAGTTGTGAAGGTGAGGCGGGGCCCATCGAGGAAAAAGTGGGATCAGGATCAACACACGCTTACTGTGACGTACTGAACGGAGAACTTTCTCCCTTTGAACTTTGCATAATAAAGTCATTTTGCTCACGTTGGAGATCGCTTGTTCGGCCACGATGGCCTTTCAGGACCTCCTGGATCAAGTTGGAGGCTGGGGGAGATTCCACACCCTTCAGGTGGTTTTCTACAGCATCCTCAACCTCATAGTGTACCCTCACGTTTTATTGGAGAGCTTCACTGCAATCGTCCCTGGTCACCGCTGCTGGGTCCACATCCTCGACAATGACACAGTCTCTGCTAACAGCACTGGGATCCTCAACCAAGACGCCCTCCTGAGAATCTCCATTCCACTGGACTCAAACCTGAGGCCAGACAAGTGTCATCGCTTCCTCCACCTGCAATGGGGGCTCCTTCACCTGAATGGGACCTTCCCTAACACAAATGAGCTGGACACGGAACCCTGTGTGGACGGCTGGGTGTATGACCAGAGCTTCTTTCTCTCCACCATCGTGACGGAGGTAAGAGGCCCCATTTGCCTCTTGCGAGTACTAGGTCCGGGTGTTTAGAGGTAATAGCGCAAATAACGAACATGCTCCAAGTTCTTGAATCACTGTTTGGGTGCTCGTTCTTTATTATTTCAGCAAATAGTAGTTACGTCTTTCTTAGATACCACCAATCTGCATATTTTATGAGTCTCATGAGCTAAAAAGTAGACGTGACCTTGAGATTATATGGCTTTTATTCTTAGGAAGACCAAAGGTTAAACACATAGTTTGTGTAATGTGTTAAAGGTGTTGTTTGCAAATGAGACACATCTGGGGATATTGATCAAAACTTCCCAAAGCACTGACTGTGTCTCCGGCCAGCCTTAGGAGATTGGTAGTGAAACTCTGCCATCGGTAAACGTTTAAAGCTCTTCAAAGGATTGCATTCTGTGGCCCAGGCTGAGAACCGTTTCATATGAAATAAAACAAGGCATGAATATAGCCAACAGGTTTAGATGAGTCTTCCTACAGGAAGTTGTATTTAAGCTGATACCTGAATGATAACGGTCAGCTAATGCAAAAAACAAATGGAAATTGGAAGAAGGGGGGCTGATATACAGAAGCTTGTAAATCATCTCAGTTGTTTCTTTAAAAAACAATTTTTTTTTAATCTTTATTTATTTTTGAGAGAGAGACAGAGCGTGAGCAGGGGAGGAGCAGAGAGAGGGAGACACAGAATCTGAAGCAGGCTCCAGGCCCCGAGCTGTCAGCACAGAGCCCGATGTGGGGCTCAAACTCACAAACCGTGAGATCGTGACCTGAGCCAAAGTTAGACGCTCAACCGACTGAGCCACCCAGGCGCCCTATATCTTAGCTGTTTCAATCAGGTTTCCACGAGGGGTTGGTTATAGGCTGCTATCGAGCGCTCCTTTGCTGGTTTCCTTCTCTTCCAGTGGGACCTGGTGTGTGAATCTCAGTCACTGAAATCAGTGACCAAATTCTTATTCATGGCTGGCATGTTGATGGGAAACATCATATTTGGCCATTTATCAGACAGGTGAGTGTCTCTGGATCACTGGGATATTTTCTCGGGGGTATTTTCATGAACCAACATACCATTCTTCCATTAAGCAACACTTGTTGTTACTTACACTGTCCTGGGGTTTCCTTAGTCCTGAGGGGTCTAGAAATACATGGGGAATCACAGTCAGTATAGCAAATGCTATTTTGTCAGCTGTGAGCTCAGTGTACAGGACACAGAAACAGCAGCTCCAGCAGACATGGGGACATTTTAGGACAGGGTTTAGGAAGGAGGTGACACAACATGTGGTTTAGGAAGGTGAGAAAAAGTTAGCCGTGGGAACAGAGGAAGATGCTTCATGACAAAAGATCCAGCCTGTCTGAAGGCACACATATGTAAAACAGTGTTGCAGATTTTGGCCTGGGAGGCCATATTCAGTCCCTCCTGGACCCTGTGAACTGAGCGCTTATGGATTTCCAGAGCATGGTCATCATGTCCCTGTTTCCCAAGTGTGATGGGCAGGCATTCCCATTAAACTTGGGGTGTCCACAGCAATGTGTTCTGATGGTGTATAGAAAAAACCTTTTCCAGTAACCTCGATTGATATTTTTGTTGCCAAAAATAAAGCACTTTAAAGGTAAGTTTTCAACCATGTAAAGGTAAGTTTTCAACCATGTCTGACTTTGGCTCAGGTTATGATCTCATGGTTCATGAGTTCGAGCCCCACATCGGGCTCTGTGTTGACAGCTCGGAGCCTGGAGCCTGCTCCGGATTCTGTGTCTCCCTCTCTCTCTGCCCCTCCTACTCATTCTCTCTCTCTCTCTTTCTCTCTCTCAAAAATAAATCAACATTAAAAAAATCAACCATGTAGTTAATCTAATGACAACTGCCATTACCATTTGCGTGGGTGTATCCTATGCCTGACGGTACATCTCCTGAAATACACAGCCAACCATTGCCAGCACTGAGCACCTCTCCTCTGAGGATTATGGGGGATTAAGTTTCCCTTTACCACCTACCAGCATAATGTTATCTGTTAGGGCAGCTCAAAACTGGGAACTCTGAATGTATGACAGTAAATGTAGCTTATAAAAGTGTTCAGAGTCAGTGGGCCCATGTCTAACAGTTCTGTAACGCAGAGCCACCCACGTACAGGAATAAAAATAAAACCACATATCTGTGGCTGATTCACTTTTTGAAAAGGGTGCCAAGATCATGCAGTTGGTGAAATATAGCCCCTTCAACAAAGGGGGCTGTGATGACTGGATACCTACATGCAAAATAATAAAGTGTGATCCTTACCTAAAGCCATAACAAATGTTAACACAAAATGGATTAGTGACTTAAAGATAAGAGCTAAAACCATAAAACTCTTAAAAGAAGACATTAGGGTAAATCTACATGACTTTGGGTTTGGCAATGGATTCTTTGGTATGTCACCAAAAGCCTGAGTGGCCAAAAACTAGACAGATAGATCAGACTTCATCAAGAATTAAAAACTTTCTGGGGGCGCCTGGGTGGCTCAGTCGGCTAAGCGTGTGACTTCGGCTCAGGTCATGATCTCCGGTTCGTGGGTTCGAGCCCTGCATCAGGCTCTCTGCTGACATCTCGGAACCTCGTGCCTGCTTCATATTCTGTGTCTCCCTCTCTCTCTCTGCCCCGCCCCTCCTTTCTCTCTCTCTTTCTCTTTCTCTCAAAAATAAACATTAAAACTTTTGTTAAAAATTAAAAACTTATGTACATCAAAGCACATTATCAAGAAAGTGAAATGATAACCTATGTAATGGGAGAAGATATTTGTCAATTATATATAAGCCATAAAAATAGGCAAATAGACCAATGGAATGGGTTTAACATTCAGAATACATGAAGAACTCCCACAACTCAACAACAAAAAGATAAAAAAATTTTTTTTCAATGAATAAAGGACTTGAATATACATTTCTTTAAGAAAGATGTACAAATGGTACATAAACACATGAAAAGATGCTTGACATCATGATATTTAAAAAAGGTAAGCCAGGGACACCTGGGTGGCTTAGTCGGTTGAGCATCCAACTCTTTTTTTTTAAATGCGTTTTATTTTATTTTTTCAATTTTTTTAAACATTTATTCATCTTTGAGAGGCAGAGAGAGACAGACAGAGCATGATTGGGGGAGGAGCAGAGAGAGAGAGGGAGACACAGAATCTGAAGCAGGCTCCATGCTCTGAGCTGTCAGTATAAAGCCCAATGCAGGACTCGAACTCGCTGACTGTGAGATCATGACCTGACTCGAAGTCAGATCCTTAACTGACTGAGCCACCCAGGCGCCCCGAGTATCCAACTCTTGATTTGGGCTCAGGTCATGATCTCACAGTCTTGGGATCGAGCCCCACGTTGGGCTCTGGGCTGAGCATGGAGCCTGCTTGAGATATTCTCTCTCTCTCTCTCTCTCTCTCTTGCTCTCATAAGGGAAGGGAAAAAAATTAAGCATACTCTTGTCACACAATTCAGCAGTCGTGCTCCTTGGTATTTACCCAAAGGAATTGAAAACTTATGTCCACACAAAAGTCTACCTACGGTTATAGCAGCTTTCTCTGTAATTTCCAAACCTTGGAAGCAACCAACGTTTCTTTCAGTAGATGAATGCATACACGCTGTTGTACATCCGGACGATGGAATATTATTCAGTGCTAAAAGTGAAAAAACCATGGAGATAGTAAAAAGATGAGGGGTTGGAAGGAGAGAGAGAGAAATTAATAAGCACATCACAGAGGCTTTAGGGCAGTGAAACTACTCTGCAGGATGCTGTAATGGTGGGTACCTGTCAATACACATGTGTCAAAAACCATAGAATGTTCAACACGAAGAGTGGACCCCAATGTAAACGGGGGACTTTGGGGGATAATGATGTATCGTTGTAGGTTCAATTGTATCAACTGTTTCACTTGGTGCAGGATATTGATAGGTGGGGACATTGTGCATGAGTGGGGGGGAAATCTCTGTACTTTCTGCTCAGTGTTGCAGTCAACTTAAAACTGGTCTAAAAAATAGAGTCTATTTTAAAACACACACACACACACAAAGTAGTTTAATAGAACAAAGAAAAAATAGGAACATGTGGTTCATAAAGCCTAAAATAATAGTTATCTGGCTCTCTACAGGAACTATTTGCTGCTTCGTGCTGTAATAGCACTCTGAGGCTTTTTGTTCGCGTTCTTAAATCATTTCTCTCTGCCCTTGACCTTCTACAGCCTCTACTGATCTGTCTTCAAAGAGTCTCTCTTGTGTCAATATAATCGTTAAGCCCATCTAGTGAATTTTTATATCAGAAGCTACTTTTTCAGCTCTCGAATTTCAATTATTTTTGGCTTATCTGTTGCCGTCTCTCTGAGAATGCTGATTTCTGAGCTGTGATTTTCATATGTTAAAATCATATTTTATTTCTGTCTTAGAGGATAGTTATGTCACCACTTTAAAATCCTTGTGGGTTAGTTCCAAACTTTGTCTCCTCTTAGCAGAAGGTCCGCCAGATTTCCACTCTATTGGGAATGGATTTCCATTTTCTTGGTTCTTCCCATGCCAGGATACTATGAATTATATCTTGAATATGATAATATTAAGCTTGAAGATTCTATTTGCCATTGTTACTCACCAGTAACACTGATTCCATTTATTTATTTTAATTTTTTTTTAGTGTTTATTTTTGAGACAGAGACAGAGTATGGGCGGGGCGGGGAGAGAGGCAGAGAGAGAGGGAGACACAGAATCCAAAGCAGGCTCTAGGCTCTGAGCGGTCGGCACAGAGCCCGACGTGGGGCTCAAACTCATGAACCACGAGAGTGTGACCTGAGCCGAAGTCGGAAGCTTAACCGACTGAGCCACCCAGGTGCCCCTGATTCCTTTATTTCAGCAAATAACTTTCAAGCCTCAGATTTTGAACTCAAGACTGTTTCTTACACAACAGCTCCAACCTCAGTTCAGAAAGTTGTCTAGAGTTGACCTTCTTTGAGCTTATTCTTTACATGCATGCTTTAGTGGCTATTTAGGGGATGCGTGGTAGACATGATTTAAGGATTCCCTCTTTGCCACTTTCCCTTGCTGGAACTCTCACTCTCTTCATTGTTTCTAGTACCCCACCATCGGTGGCCTTGTTCCCCAGACCACAAGATGCATGGCGTTCACTTTGCTTACTGTGTGGATTGCACCTTACTCCAGTCTAATAGCCATGGAAATAGGACCCTCCCTGTATCGTTCTCCATCTGCCCTCCTTGGAGAGAGCAAACACTCCTCCCCACAGTCCACCTGCTTCTGTTCACTCTCTAGTAAGCTCAGGTAGTTCCTTTTTGTGTTCTGTTCATGTGTCTTTTCCGGGGGAGTGGAAGGCAAGCAGTAGAATTTAAGGCTTTTATTCCTGGAACCTGAAATGTATCCATCAGAGGCTTTTAAGAGGATTATTATGACAGGATCTTTTAAATCTTATTCTTTTTTTTTTTTTTTTGACGCTTATTTATTATTGAGAGACAGAAAAGGGACTGAGCATGAGCAGGGGAGGGGCAGAGAGAGAGGGAGACACAGGATCTGAAGCAGGCTCCAGGCTCCAAGCTGTCAGCACAGAGCCCGATGCAGGGCTCGAAACCACAAACCGCGAGATCATGACCTGAGCCGAAGCTGGACACTTAACCGACTGAGCCACCCAGGCGCCCCTTTTAAATCTTATTCTTGATGCTTGATGCTCCTTTGATAATTCACTGGGAGAGCCAGAGTGGTGGTAGGGAAACGGTTTAAGAGGCTCTCAAAGGGGCGCCTGGGTGGCGCAGTCGGTTAAGCGTCCGACTTCAGCCAGGTCACGATCTCGCGGTTGGTCCGGGAGTTCGAGCCCCGCGTCGGGCTCTGGGCTGATGGCTCAGAGCCTGGAGCCTGTTTCCGGTTCTGTGTCTCCCTCTCTCTCTGCCCCTCCCCCATTCGTGCTCTGTCTCTCTCTGTCCCAAAAATAAATAAACGTTGAAAAAAAAAAATTAAAAAAAAAAAAAAAAAAGAGGCTCTCAAAATAATCCTTAGGAAAATGGTGGGCATTTAAATTAGGAAGGTGTAGGGGCGCCTGGCTGCATTGGTGGGTTAAGTGTCCGACTTCGGCTCAGGTCATGATCTCGCAGTTCGTGAGTTCGAGCCCCCTGGCGGGATCTGTGCTGACAGCTCAGAGCCTGGAGCCTGCTTTGGATTTTGTGACTCTCTCTATGTCCCTCCCTGGCTTACTCTGTCTCAAAAAATAAATACATGTTTAAAAAAGAAGAAGAAGAAGAAGAAAGGCCTTCTTTGGTAGCAATAATTTAAAAAATTAATTAATTGATCGATTAAGAAGGTGTCTTGGAAATGGTAACAAGCAGCTGTATTTGGAACGTATTTTGTAGGTAAAGGCAACAGAGTTTCCTGATGGTTTTGGATTCTTAAGGAGGAGGCTTTGGTGTGGCAAATAGAAGGTCAAGATGGTATCTATATCTTCAGCCTGAGAAAATGGATAAATGCTGACACTGTTTAGTGATATGAAGGAAAACAGAGAAAGCAGCCCACGGGGAGGAGAAAGTCAAGATTTCTGTTTTGGGCATAATGTATTGGCAGTGCCTATTAGTCACGCAGCAGGAGATACCAGGTAGAGCAAAACGATACTAAGAATATGGACCTGCTTGAAAGCAATCTGTCCCAAATATAACCCTTAGCCAAGGCTGTACTCAATAAATACCCAAGTAGCCATCTTCCCATGACCCTCCCATTAAAGGGGGACAGGGGGAACAATATACGGCCAAGCAAGGAGATTCTAAATGGCTGCTTCAGTGTCAAGGCCAGCATCCATTATGATGTGAATATCCCTCCTACCCATTCGAATACTACATTCATCTACAACTTAAAATGATCAGTTTCATATTTTTGTCTGGGGATGTTCCTCCTTTCCTGTGTTGAATAGATATTTTACATGTTCAGATGGAAAGCAAGTGAAAACTTACTGGTTTGAACTTCTCACACAACTTGAACTTCTCTCCTTAGTTCCAATTCAGAAGTACATTGTTGGTGTACCCCAGGAGAAGCCAACAGTCTAAACCCCTGGTGAGGGTAGCCAAAGCTATAGACATGGGCTATTGAAATCCAGATAACTACCTTAGCAGCGTGATCATAGTGTCCTTGTGCTCAAGGAACACTTGTCTGAGCTTAGATAGATTTACTCAGCATTGGTTCCTAGAACCCCTTCCCTTGAAATATCCAATGTCATCGCCCATTTTCTATTATTTATTTATTTTTTAGAGACCAATCATCCCATTTGCTGGTACATTCTCAGCTTAATGAGTAATAACACTCCTTCTTGGTTTCAAAAGTACCCCACTGAAGCTGAAAATTTTATGTTCACCCTACTTACTTATTCCAGACTGCAAGAGATGGGAGCGGGACCCCTGCCTCTCAGGGTTTGGAGAAAAGTGATCATTGCTGGCACATTCAAGCACTTTGATGGTGAAGAAAGACTTTATTGTAACCCCTTGATCCATCATACCGACTTTGAGAATATACAGAATGTCATGAGGTTATTTTCTGCCTACCTTCTTTCTGGGTCACAGGAACATTAAGAAGTTGGGCTGAAGAGGAGAAATTGATAGAGTTGAAACTGTCTACTTGTTCTTTACTGACCATCAGCAACAATATCCCTTCCCTATTCTCACCTCACATTGAAAGGACTCTCCGAGCCGCCAGCAAATAAGATGCAAACACGTACTTTACTTTTTTTTAACCTTTTGTTATTTTCAGACCAAAAAACACGTGCTCATGGTAAAAAATTAGAACGTAGATAAAATACACACACACACACACACACACACACACACACACACACACATATATATGTATATATTTTAGGGGCACCTGAGTGGTTCAGTTCGTTAGGTATCTGACTTTGGCTCAGATAATGATCTCACAGTTCGTGGGTTTGAGCCCTGAGTCTGGCGCTGTGCTGACAGCTCAGAGCCTGGAGCCTGGAGCCTGCTTCAAGTTCTGTGTCTCCCTCTCTCTCTGCCCCTTCTCCCCTCATGCTCTCTATCTCTCAAAAATGAATACACATTAAAACAATTTAGAAAAAGGGGCGCCTGGGTGGCTCAGTCAGTTAAGCATCCGACTTCCGCTCAGGTCATGGTCTTACAGTTGGAGACTTCGAGAGTTCGAGCCCTGCATGGGGTTCTGTGCTAAAGCTCAGAGCCTGGAGCCTACTTCAGATTCTGTGTCTCCCTGTCTCTGACCACCCCTGCTTGTGCTCTGTCTCCCTCTTTCTCAAGAATAGACATTTAAAAAAATTTTTTAATTAAAAAACCTTAAATCGTTCATAATTCCCATTCTACAAGACAACCGACCTAAACTCTTCAAAAAGGTAATGTCCCGAGAAAAGTGAGTGGAGTGATCATTCTAGATTTTAAAAGATTCACAAAAACATAACAATCATATACAATGTGTAAATACTGGAGCATAGACGGAAAAAAAGAAAAATAACAACGAGAAAATCATTTGGAGGACCTTTTGGGCAACTTGAATATTGTCTGATAGCTGGCGGTGGAATTATTGTTAGTTTTCTTTAGGTGTGATGTCAGAGTTGTAATGATATAAGAAACTGCTTGTATTCTTTTTTTTTTAATTGTTTATTTATTTTTGAGAGAGAGAGACAGAGTGCGAGCAGGGGAGGGGCAGAGAGCAAGGGAGATACAGAATCTGTAGCAGGCTCCAGGCTCTGAGCTGTCAACACAGAGCCCAACGTAGGGCTTGAACTCATGAACCATGAGATCATGACCTAAGCTGAAGTCGGATGCTTAACTGACTGAGCCACCCAGGCGCCTCTCGAAACCGCTTGTATTCTTAATACACGCATGCTAAAAAAAAATTAGGAGTCTGGAACTGCCATTGAAATGGTTCAACAAAAAGAGTCTGTGAGTGGGGTGTGTGTGTGTGTTCACACATGCAAAGAAATAAAGCAAATATAGCAAAACTCTATCTAGTGGTGAATCTGTTTGGGAATTATACCAGTGTTAATTATAGTATTCATTTAAACTTCCATATTTAAAAATTTTCGAAATAAGAAGCTAAGAACAAATCCGCTCAAGTGGGAGCCAACATTCAATTTATCATATTTACAGACATCACAAATATATGTTTTAAGTAAATTTGGTAAAAGTGAGTATGTAATTTTTAACCTCTTTTTATTTTTTAAAAATATTTTTATTTATTTTTGAGAGGGGGAGAGAGAGAGACAGAGCACGAGCAGGAGAGAGGCAGAGAGAGAGTGAGACACAGAATCTGAAGCAGGCTTCTGGCTCTGAGCTGTCAGCACTGAATCCAACGCAGGGCTCGAACTTGTGAACTGCGAGATCGTGACCTGAGCTGAAAGTTGGATGCTTAACTGACTGAGCCACCCAGGCACCCCTGTAACTTCTTTTTACACTTATGTTTACAGATCTACATCACATTTTCTTTTCAAATAAAATACTTTTTCAAATAATTAGGGAATGAACATATAGCCAAAAAAAGAAACACACACAAAGCTTCTCTAATTACCTGCATCAAACACAATTATTATTTAAAAAAAATTTTTTTTTAAGTTTATCTATTTTTGATAGAGACAGAGTGCGAGCATGTGCTGGGGAAGAGCAGAGAGAGAGGGAGACACAGAATACGAAGCAGGCTCCAGGCTCTAAGCTGTCAGCACAGAGCCCGACGTGGGGCTCGTACCCATGAACTGTGAGATCATAACCTAGGCTGAAGTCGGACGCTCAACCAACTGAGCCACCCAGGTGCCCCTTGTCAAACACAATTATTAAAACATTACTGTGTTAGCCAAGGTAGCTAGTTACAGTAAGAATCCAAGAATTATAATTGGTTATTTTAATAAAATCGTGATTCTCGCTGTTATCATAGTTTGGTGTGAGTCATGTGGCCCCCATCTTCTAGGCAGTGGCTCAAGGAACCAGCACCTTCCATTGTGTGACTTCTTCATCAGCACATTTTTTGTTTCCAGCCATGTTGTCAGAAGGAATGAGCAGGACCCGAGTAGACCTTATATGGACAGGCCTTGGAATGGCTTAGGTCCCTTTTGTCCACAGTCCTTGGCCAGAATGCAGATGTAAGACTGTAACAAATATAAGACTAGGGGGATGGCGCCTGGGTGTCTCAGTCGGTTGAGCTTCTGACTTGATTTTGGCTCAGGTCGTGATCCCAGGGGATAGAGCCCCACATGGGACTCTGTGCTGAGTGTTGAGCCTGCGTCAGATTCTCTCTCTCTCTCTCTCTCTCTCTCCTTCTGCTGCCCCTCTCCCCTGCTTGCACTCTATCTCTCCCTCTAAAAAAATTAATAACAATTTAAAATAAAAAAACATAAGACTGGGAAGAGTAATCTTCCTCTGATGCTGGTGGGCGGAGTCATGGTGAACATATAGCCAAATTACACAATTAAACACAAAATTAAACACAAATTACACAATTAAACACAAAACCAAAAGGCAACCGATGGAATGGGAAAAGATATTTGCAAATGACATATCAGACAAAGAGCTAGTATCCAAAATCTGTAAAGAACTCACCAAACTCCTCACCTGAAAAACAAATAATCCAGTGAAGAAATGGGCAGAAAACATGAATAGACACTTCTCTAAAGAAGACATCCAGATGGCCAACAGGCACATGAAAAGATGCTCAATATCACTCCTCATCAGGGAAATATAAATCAAAACCACACTGAGATATCACCTCACACCGGTCAGAGTGGCTAAAATGAACAAGTCAGGAGACCAAAGATGCTGGAGAGGATGTGGAGAAATGGGAACCCTCTTGCACTGTTGGTGGGAATGCAAACTGGTGCAGCCACTCTGGAAAACAGTGTGGAGGTTCCTCAAAAAATTAAAAATAGATCTACCCTATGACCCAGCAATAGCACTGCTAGGAATTTACCCAAGGGATACAGGAGTGCTGATGCATAGGGGCACTTGTAGCCCAATGTTTATAGCAGCACTTTCAACAATAGCCAACTTATGGAAAGAGCCTAAATGTCCATCAACTGGTGAATGGACAAAGAAGTTGTGGTTTATACACACAATGGAATACTACTTGGCAATGAGAAAGAATGAAATATGGCCTTTTGTAGCAACATGGATGGAACTGGAGAAAGTTATGCTAAGTGAAATAAGTCACACAGAGAAAGACAGATACCATATGTTTTCACTCTTATGTGGATCCTGAGAAACTTAACAGAAGACCAGGGGGAAGAGGTAGGGGGAAAAAAGTTACAGAGAGGGAGGGAGGCAAACCATAAGAGGCTCTTAAAAACTGAGAATAGACTGAGGGTTGATGGGGGGTGGGAGGGAGGGGAAAGTGGGTGATGGGCGTTGAGGAGGGCACCTGTTGGGATGAGCACTAGGTGTTGTATGGAAACCAATCCGACAATAAATTTCATTCAAAAAAATAAGCAAAAAAATAATTAATGAGACAATAGCTTTATATTTTACACAGCACAAATCTCTCTACTTTTGAATATCAACCATCGATGGCTGAATGATCGTACTGCTCATTTCGTGAGACGGTGTCCTCATTAGTCTAGCCATGAATTCCTTTCATGGGTGTATGTATCTGTTTCATTTTTTCCTTATGCCCCAGCCCCGTTTCCTTCTTCCCAATATAGGGTTCATGATAATGCATTAACTCTATGTCTTTACATTCATATGGGTTTTTACAAAATAAATGACATTGTTTGGTTTACATATATTTTAATTCACATATTTATGTAAATGTGTGATTATCTCTTTCTTTTTCTTTTGTGCAAACACCGCTATGGTTTTGAGGGACATACACATTTCTACAGATACTTCTAGTTCATTCTTCTGGTTGCTGCATGGTGCTCCACAGTGGAGATCCATCATGATGCTCTAATCCATTTTTTGGTGATGGACAACCAGATTATTGCCAAATGCCTGCCACTTTAAATGCGCTACATTTAATAAGTTTTATATGTGACTTTTCCCTGTGAGAATGCACATGATCTATCTTTTAAAAAAATTTTTTTTAATTATTTTTTTATTTTAAAGAGACAGAGAAAGCCCAGGCAGGGGAGAGGGGCAGAAGAAGAGAGAGAATCTTAAGCAGGCTGCATGCTCAGTGAGGAACCCATCATGGGGCTCGATCCCACGATCCTGGGGTCATGACAGGAGCCAAAATCAACAGTTGGACACCCAACTGACTGAGCCATTCAGGTGCTCCTACATGATATAATCTTTATTTTATTATTTTAAATTAATTTATTTAAATTCAAGTTAGTTAAAATACAGTGTCATATTGGTTTCAGTAGAACCCAGGGATTCATCGCTTACATACAACACCCAGTGCGCATCCCAACAAGTGCCCTCTTTAATGCCCATCACCCATTTAGCCCATCCCCCCACCGTCCTCCCCTCCAGCAACCCCCAATTTGTTCTCTGTATTTAAGAGTCTCTTATGGTTTGTCTCCATCTCTGTTTTTATCTCATTTTTCCTTCCCTTCTCCTATGTTCGTTCATCTGTTGTGTTTCTTAAATTCCACGTATGAGTGAAATCATGTATTTGTCATTCTCTTTAATACGGCTGCTTTTTGTTTTGATGGACCAGACTTTCCAATGATTGTCATGACATCATTTCATTAATTATAGCATTTATTTACATAGATTTTATTCCATTTTAAATGGAGAGACAAATGCATGTGATATAAGTACTCAGAATATAAAAGATTTAACAATGCATCATAATTTAAATATTCTGCAAGGGTAGAAGGATTTCAGAGCCCTTGTCTGATCCCCTTGTTTGTCTGTTTATAAGTATTACTGGTCATACAGAACCAAAACAGACATCTTATCCAAGTTGTCTAGAAAAAGGCCCTTTCTCCCAGAAAACTGTGAAGCACAGAATTCTCTTTCCTTTTTAAAAATACCTGCTCCTTCTCTGTTTCTTGATGTTCATCTTGCCCAATCCTTTCCTTTGAGAACTTGCTCTAAGTTCTGTGTCTGGGTTGTGGCTCCCATCCATCTTATTTTAGGGAAAAAATGTTCAAGACCCAGACTTGGCAGAGAGAGGCTCTTAGGCAACCCATCAGCCATTTTGATGTATTGTTCCATGGATGTTCCTTTTACATAATTTAGCCATGACCTGCATGGTCCCGGAGTCCCAGGCACAGATTTAGATCCTGTCTTAGTCAGCTTAGGCTACCACAACAAAATACCATAGACTAGGAGGCATAAACATCAGAAATTTATTTTCTCAAGTTTCAGAGACTGAGAACCCAAGATTTAGGTGCAGAGAGATTTGGTTCCTGGTGAGAGCTCCCTTCCTGGCTTAAAGACAGCTGTCTTCTTTTTTTTTTTTTTTTTTTTTTTAATTTTTTTTTTTTTCCAACGTTTATTTATTTTTGGGACAGAGAGAGACAGAGCATGAACGGGGGAGGGGCAGAGAGAGAGGGAGACACAGAATCGGAAACAGGCTCCAGGCTCCGAGCCATCAGCCCAGAGCCTGACGCGGGGCTCGAACTCACGGACCGCGAGATCGTGACCTGGCTGAAGTCGGACGCTTAACCGACGGCGCCACCCAGGCGCCCCAAGACAGCTGTCTTCTTGCCACAGCCTCAAATGGCAGAAAGAGAAGGAGAGCAATCTTTCTGATACCTCTTCTTATAAGGGCACTAATCCCATCCTGAGGACCCTAATCTCATGATCTCATCTAAACCTGATTACCTCCCCCAAAGCCCATCTCCAAATACCATTTCACTGGGGATTAGAGCTTCAATATATGATTTTGGAGAGGGGGACACAACTCGGTCCATTTTTTTAAATTTATTTATTTTGAGAGAGAGGGAAAGAGCGCATGAACAGGGGAGGGGCAGAAAGAGAGAGAGAGAGAAAGAGAATCCCAGGCAGGCCCCCTGCTGTCAGCACAGAGCCCGATGTGGGGCTCGGTCTCACAAACCACGTGATCGTGACCCGAGCCAAAACCAAGAGTTGGACGCTTAAGACTGGGGAAGAAGCTTGGTTATACTCAGGATCCATTTACAAACAGGAAGGTTGCTTCCGGGAAGAAGGATCTATTTATAAACAGGAAGGCTGATGATCTGTTGATTCTTTTCAAGTCTCAAGGACAAAGTTTCACTTATTAAAACACCCCCTAAACTTCAAAGCGTGCCTTCTTTTTGTTAATTTTTCCATCAGGTTGTTATACTTCCTGTAGCTAACCTGTTCCCACTCCTCAGGTTTGGGAGGAAGTTAATTCTCAGGTGGTGTTTCCTCCAGCTCGCCGTTACTGACACCTGTGCAGCCTTCGCACCCACCTTCTTCATTTATTGCACCCTACGATTCTTGGCTGGCTTTTCTACCATGACCGTCCTGACAAACTCTGTGATGCTCAGTAAGTAAAAACTTTGGGTATTGACATTCTCCAAGACTTAACTTTGACTTTGAGATCCCAACTTTGAAGTCAAAATCCTGCTTGTTTGTTTGTTGTTGTCGTTGTTCAGTTGTAGAATGGACAGTGCCCCAATTCCAAGCCACGGGAATAGCAATGACCATCTGTGGTGCTTGCATGGGACAGATGATCCTGGGAGGACTGGCTTTTGCCATTCGAGACTGGCATACCCTTCAGCTGGTGTCTTCTGTACCATTATTTGTCCTTTTTCTTTTCTCAAGGTATAAGCTTTCTTCTTCCCTTTGTCTTAGAGGGTACTGGATGCAAGATACATGGAATGATGACATAAGAATTCTGTTTGATCCTTAGTTAACACTTGAGCACACGCTCTCCTAATAAGCGTCCAGTGTACAGGTCAAGAAGCTGAACACGTACGGTTGTCAGATAATATCAAGGACACTCCGTTAAATTTGAAATTCAGATAGATAATACATTTGTGTGTGTGTGTAACCTTCCAAATACTGCAGGAAGCATAGCTACGCTAAAAATTATCCACTGTTTATATGAAATTTCTGTTTATTTGAGATTTCTGTGCTTTTATTTACTAACCTGATAAAATACAGGGCATCTCATTAAAGTAAAATTTCAAGTCAACAAATACTTTTCAGTGTGAGTGTGTCCAAAATATTGCATGGGACATAGTGATACTCAAGAGTTACTCATAGTCACTGTTTATCTAAGTTCGGATTTAACAAGGTACGTTGTTTTGATTTGCCAAACCTGGTAACATCCCCCTGAATAAGATGGGGGGGCAATATGACACCTACTCAATGTTGCCATTAGTGAAAGTGTACTGCGTGGAGAGGTTATCCTTACAGTTTCCTAGTTACAGAATCAGCTGCTTTTCTATTGGCTGGCACAACAAAACAAGAGGTAGGTATCAGATGGGAGGGTAGAGGCGTTTCAGGCCAAAGAATGTGTGAAAAATGGGCACATGAGAATTGACTGCACCTGTCTGTCTTCTTTGATCAGGTGGCTGATGGAGTCTGCTCGGTGGCTGATTATGACCAACAAACCCGAGGAGGCCTTAAAGGCACTTAGAAAAGCTGCACTCTGGAACGGAAGGAAGAATGTTGGAGACACCCTAACCATAGAGGTGAATAGGAAAGAGAGTTAGTTATGGGATGTAGGGGAGACACAACCTGACATATGCACTAGGTGGTGTCCATGAGGTGAAAAAAGGGCGGGAACACAAGTCTGGTTTGGGGTCTTCTCTCCTCATTGTCCTGGTTCTCAATGGCTGTCAACATTGTTGGAGTTAATATAAAGAGAGAGTATCCTGTTGCTGAGAACGAGACATGTATATTTTACTCAACAGGACCAGATAGCTCTTAGTGTTTATGGTTGTAAAGATTGTGTATTTGTCTCTATGTTAGAGAAAAAGTAACAAAGACTAATCCATTTCTTTCCACTAATATTCTGACGGCCTTTGTTCAAGATAGTAAGATCAGTAGAAGGGAGGCTTAGGGACCATGCAGAATAGAGCATAAGGAGGATCACTTATTTGTTAATTAGGTCATACACTCTTTCATTAATGGTGTATGACTGAGTGCCTCCCTGGGCCACTTCTGTTCTCTCCAGGAAATATGGCATTGGCCACAACAATCCAAATCTCTGCTTTTTTGGAGTTTACATTCGACTTATTACAAGTTCCAAGAGCATGACTCAGTGGAAATGCCTCAGAGAAGCCTTTTTTTTTTTTTTTCACCCTGGGCTTGGAAGGCAGATATTGATGTGGGTCATAAAGTAAACCGTTCATCATGTCACGAACGTATAAATTATTTATCAAAATATCATAATGTGCTAGGCGCAGTGCTGGATCTTGACCAGCAGTGTGGTTCAGGGGGCGCCTGGGTGGCGCAGTCGGTTAAGCGTCCGACTTCAGCCAGGTCACGATCTCGCGGTCCGTGGGTTCGAGCCCCGCGTCGGGCTCTGGGCTGATGGCTCAGAGCCTGGAGCCTGTTTCCGATTCTGTGTCTCCCTCTCTCTCTGCCCCTCCCCCGTTCATGCTCTGTCTCTCTCTGTCCCAAAAATAAAAATAAACGTTGAAAAAAAAAATTAAAAAAATAAAATTCTCTCTTTATCTTTAATCTTTGGCATTTTAATTGTCATGTGTTGTGAAGTGGAACTCCTTCGGTTCATCTTTTTTGGGGGCTCTCTGTGCTTCCTAAATTTAGGTGTGTTTTTCTCTGCCCGGGATAGGCAATTTTTCATCTATTGTTTCTCCAAATAAGTTTTCTACCCCTTTCTCTTTCTCTCTTCTTCTAGGATCTCTATAATGTGAATGTTTGTTCCCTTGATGTTATCTAAGAGCTCCCATAACCGATCCTCATTTTTTAAAATGCTTTTTTATTTTTGCTCTTCAGCTTGAGTGTTTTCCATTACCCTGTCTTCCAGATCACTGATATGTTCTTCTGCATCCTCTATACTGCTGTTGATTCCCTCTAGTGTCTTTTTCCATTTCAGTTATTGTATTTTTTTTTCTCTGATTGGTTCTTTCTTATATTTTCTGTCTCCTCGTTGAAGTTCTTAGTGAGTTCATCCACTCTTCTTTTCAGTCTGATGAGCATTCTTATGACCACTACTTTGAACTCATCAGATAGATTGCTTATGTCCTTTCCTTTAGTTCTTTGTCTGAGGTTTTGTCTTGGCCTTTCATTTGGAGCATGTTTCCCTGTCTTCTAACTTTGCTTGACTTTTTGTGTTTGTTTTTATGAATGAGCTGGAACAGCCATTTCTCTGAAACTTGAAAGAATCATCTTGTGTATGGTTAGCCCCTGTGTAGACTCTGTGTACCTGGTGCCTTTTGCTGGCTGGCTGGCTGGAGCTGTGGCTGGGGATCCTGGGGCACTCCGTGCTAGGGCTGTCCTGGTGGGATGCCTGGAGCTGAAGTGGGCATGGGCCAGGGTGGTCCCACCTTGGTCCTTGGAAGGACAGCTGAAATTGAAGTGAGTGCAAGCTAGGGTATGCTGGGGCACTCTGTACAGGGGACACCGCAGCAGGTGGTTGGAGCTGAGGTGGGTGCAGTCCAGGGAGGGTCCAAGGGTACTCCACACAGGAAGCACCCTTGAAAGTCATCTGGAGCCAAAGTGGTGCAGGCCTGGAGTGTTCCAAGGTGCTTTACACCTGTGTCATGTAGGAGAGACAGCCCGAGCTGTAGTGAGCATTGGCCAGGGGTGTCCTGGTGTGCACCACACTGGGGCCACCTTGGTGGGATCACTGGAGCTGGTATGGGCTAGGGGCCCAGGGCTCACTGAGGCAGTAAGCTGGCTTAGGCGCCTGGACCCTGCTCCCATCTATGCTATCAAGGTGGAGGGGAAATGTAAACCCTGGCGTTCACCAGCACCTCTGACCTGGAGAGTGTTCTAACAGCAACCCTGCCATTTGGCAGAGATGTAGGGCTTAATCTTTTATTTTTAATAAACATAATCTTAATCTTTTATACTTTATTTTAGGTGCTCTTTTCAACTTTGGCCTTTTTTTTCCCCCTGAGCCCTAGGGCAGACAAGTCTGTTCATAGTCCTTCAGCACTATCCCTCCTCGCTCCAGTTTGCAGTGTGACCGAGATGGGGGTTCCCTTAGCTACCGTGTCTCCATCTGTCTTTCCATTCTCTGTGTGGTCTTTCTGTCATTTGTTGTGCAGAAGCTGTTCAGTCAACCCTCAGTTCTTCTTCAGGATCAATTTCTCTAAAAATAGGTATAGATGAGTGTGCCCTGTGGAGGAAAGTGAGTTCAGGGTCTTCCTATGTTGCCACCTTGGACTGGAACTCAGGATTGTTTTCTTCCTTCTCCCCCTCCCCTCCTTCTTCTTTTAAAAACATTTATTTGAGGGCTACCTGGGTGGCTTGGTCGGTTAAGCAACCGGCTTCAGCTGGGGTCATGATCTTGCGGCTGGTGGGTTCACGCCCCACATCAGACTCTCTGCTGTCAGTGCAGAGCCTGCTTCGGATCCTCTGTCCCTCTCTCTCTCTCTCTGCCTCCCACTCTCTCTCTCTCAAAGATAAACAAACACATACATACATACATACACAAACGTTAAAATTTTTTTTAAAAAGTTGACACTTCATCATGCAAAGGATTTGATGCAATTTACAACATTCACATATGTGAACCATTTGTGAGGGAAATAGAAATCAAAATTTAAAAAAAAAACCATTAAGACTGTAGAAAGAATAACACTAACACATAGACAAAAAAATATGTATATTCTCTAATATATTCTGAATGTGTCCAACCATTTCTCAACTCCATTTTTATCACTGCACTCCAAATCCTTCTTCCCTCTGGCTAGCTTCTCTCCCACCTCCATTGTTGCCCCATTCTCATCCATTGTTTAGAAAGAAGCCATAGGATCCTTCAGAAATGTAAGCCTGATCCTGTTAACCACCTCGCTCCTGCTTAACGGCCTCTACAGACTCCCTCTTGCATTTAGGATTAAAGTCATGTCCTTAAATATGGCCCACTAAGCTTTTTGTGGTCTGGTGCTGACAACCTCCAGTGGCCGTTGTTGATTTTGAGCTGCCCAGTATCCATTTGTACTTCCAAATTGCAACCTGGTTTTCTTTTAGGGAATCATCTCTTTCCCGTTGGACACTGTCTGGTGGAACCGTCAGTCAGGTGCCATGTTTTTTTCTAGGCATGGGGCAAGAATTTTTTTTTTTTTTTTGCAAGCATGTCTTAAGGGCAAGGCCAATTGATGGTCCAAGAATGTGAACGTTGGTGAAAGTTGACATCCAAGGGGCAAGCACCCAGACCTGGCCATTCTTACTACAAGACTCTTCCTGGACTTCCTGCTCCCTAGCACTTTGTAGATTCCCAAATCCTACCTATTTGGAAGCCTTTCCATCAATTCAGGATTGTTTTCTCTATTTCTGTAAGGAATGCCATTAAGATTTTGATAGGCATTGTAATAAATCTGTAGGTTACTTTGGGTACAATGGGTGTTTTTTTTTTTCAGTTTACTTATTTATTTTGAGAGAGAAACAGTGTGAATGGGAGACGGACAGAGAGACAGGGAGACAGAGAATCATAGGCAGGTGCCATACTGCCAGCACAGAGCCCAATACAGGGCTTGAACTTATGAAACTGCGAGATCATGACCTGAGAGATCATGACCTGAGCCATAACCAAGAGTCAGATGCTTACCTGACTGACCCAGCCAAGCACCCCTGGGTGTTTTAATAATATGAACTTTTTCGGGGCGCCTGGGTGGCGCAGTCGGTTAAGCGTCCGACTTCAGCCAGGTCACGATCTCGCGGTCCGTGAGTTTGAGCCCCGCGTCGGGCTCTGGGCTGATGGCTCAGAGCCTGGAGCCTGTTTCCGATTCTGTGTCTCCCTCTCTCTCTGCCCCTCCCCCGTTCATGCTCTGTCTCTCTCTGTCCCAAAAATAAATAAACGTTGAAAAAAAAAATTTTTTTTAAAAAAATAATATGAACTTTTTCAATCCATGGACATGGGATGTATTCCTTTTTTTCCTATGTCTGCTTTAATTTCTTTCTTCAGTGCTTATAATTTTCAGTATACAAGTCTTTTGTTCCCTGGCTAAATTTATTCCTAAGGACTTTGGTTTTTTTAATGTTTTATTTATTTTTGAGAGAGAGAGAGCGAGACAGAGTGCACGAGTGGGGGAGGGACAGAGAGAGAGGGAGACACAGAATCCAAAGCAAACTCCAGGCTCTGAGCTGTCAGCACAGAACCGGATGCGAGGCTTGAACTCACGAGTCATGAGATCATGACCTGAGCCGAAATCGAACACTTAACCTAGTGAGCCACCCAGGCACCCCAGGACTTTATTATTTTTGAAGCTATTGTAAACAGATGTTTTCTTAATTTCATTTTCAGATAGTTTGTTGCTCATGTATAGAAATGCAACTGGTTTTTATATTTTGATTTTGTATCCTGAAACTTTACTGAATTCATTTATTAGTTCTAACAGTATTTTGGAGGTGTCTTTAGGGTTTTCTACATATAAGACGATGTCATCCACCAGTGGAGATAATTACTTCTTCCCTTCTGATTTGGGCGCCTCATGTTTCTTTTTCTTACCTAATTGCTCTGGCTAGGACCTCCCAACCCTATGTTGATTTAAAGCGGCATTCTTGTCTAGGAAAAGCTTTCAGTTTTTCACCATTGAGTATAATATGAGCTGTGGGCTTCTCATAGATGGCCTTTAAGGTAAGTTCCTTCAATACCTTGTTTCTTGAGAGTTTTTTTTTTTTAATTTTTTTTATCGTGGATGTGTGTTGAATTTTGTCAAATGCTTTTTTACATGTATTGGGGTGACCCTATGATTTTTTTTTAATGTTTATTTATTTTTGAGAGAGAGACAGAGGATCTGAAGCAGTCTCTGTGCTGACAGCAGAGAGCCCGATGCAGAGCCCAAACCCACGATTTATAATATCATGACCTGAGCTGAAGTCAGATGCTTAACTGACTGAGCCACCATGGCGTCCCGAAATGATCATGTGATTTTTAACCTTCATTCTGCTAATGTGGTGTATCACATTTTTAAAATTTGCTTATGTTGAATTATCCTTGCATCCCAGGAGTAAATTCCACGGCGTCATGGTATGCAGTGTGCTGTTGAAGTTGGTTTACTAATATGTTGCTGATAATTTTTTTTTACCTTTGTTCATCAGGGATATTGGCCTGTAGTTTTCTTTTCTTCTGGTGTCTTTGTCTGACTTTGGTATCAGAGTCATACTGCCCTCATGAAACAAATTTGTTAGTGTTTCCTCTTATTCTATTTTTGGAAAAGTTTGAGAGGGATCGGTGTTGATAATTTACATGTTTGTTAGAATTCACCTGTGAAGCTATCTGGTGTTAGGCTTTTATTTCTAGGATACTTTTTATTACTGTTTCAATCTCCTTATTAGTTATTGGTTTCTTCAGGTTTTCTATTCTTCTTGATTCCATTTTGGTAGCTTGTACACTTCCAGGAATTTATCCATTTCTTCTAGGTCATCCACGTTTTGGCATGTAATTTTTTATTATAGTCCCTTATGATCTTTTTTTAATTTCTGTGGCATCAGTTGTGATGTCTCCTCTTTCATTTCTGATTTTATTTGTTTGAGTCTTCTCTCTTTTTTTATGGTTAGTCTAGCTAAAAGTGTGTCAATTTTGTTCATCTTTTTTTTTTAAAAGAATCAACTCTCTTATCGATATTTTTGTTTTGTTTTTTTCCCCCCCCTAATTCGTGTTTGTGCATTTGAAGAAGGAGTCACCTCCTCCAGTCTTTACAGTCTGGCTTTGGCAGGAAACATAAACCCTCCACCAGTCACCATGGGTGGGATTCTGGGGAGACCAGTGAGCAGGGTTCATCAGCGAGCCTGCTGTCTGGGTCCATGGGTGTGTGGACCATTTGCCAGAATCTGCAGGTGGGTCCACTGCTAGTTCATGAATAGATAGGTAAGGTTATGGGCTTGATAAAGCCTCTTTGAAATAAAGCAAGGGTGGTATGTGAATACCGAAGAGGGAGACATAACCTGGATCACAGATGTGTAGGAACTTAATGTTACTTGAGGGTAGTTACATTTGAAATGCGTCTTACAGGTTAAGGTAGAACTAGCCAGGTTTAAACCAGGCAGGGATAGGGGCACCTGGGTGGCTCAGTCGGTTAAGCAGCCGACTTCAGCTCAGGTCATGATCTCTCGCAGTCTGTGAGTTCAAAACCCTGCATCAGGCTCTGTGCTGACTGCTCGGAGCCTGGAGCCTGCTTCGGATTCTGTGTCTCCCTCACTCTCTGCCCCTCCCTCCCTCTCTCTCAAAAATAAATAAATATTATAAAAAATTTTGCAATTTAGAGGAGTCCAGATGACTGCAGAGGGGCCGAGCCAGAGGTGTGCTGGTAAATGTTTAGCACCTAACATTATAGGAGGAATAAAAAATCCATAGATCTCAAATTTCTGGTGATTGTCAACTTCTATAGTAGGAACACCACCACCACTGTCAGTCAAAGCCACGAGCATCATGGCAACTGCTTCACAAACTATCTAAAAATTTAGCAAGGGGCTTTTGTGAATTTGTACCCACTGATTCCAGGACACCAATGGGCAAGACTTCAGACAGGAGGCTACTGCATGCTTTCCACCCCAGCGTGGTGTTATGATTGGCACAGTTTTTTTTATTTACTAGCAAAGGAAAATCAGAGAAACAGATGCGTTTAAAAAACAAAGATCCAGCGGGCTCTCCGTTTGAATAGAGGCTTCCTCTTCCTTGAATAAGAATTTTTTACCAGGTAGGAGTAGCTCCTTTAGTGCCCACAAATGACTTCGCATTGCCTCCCTCAAGTCTTCTGGAAACATCTCTGCTTTTCTCACTAAAAATGAATGGCCTTGGTGAGGTAACGTCAGTGTCTCCCAAACTTTTACTCCGATATCGGCTGTGATTTGAGGCCAGCCTTACAGGTACAACAGGCCTCATCTGGCCCAAGTTTAAGGTGTCCTTGGAGCCCATTCCTAGAATGCCCCTGTGATAGTGGTCGGTGGTCCTGGGTTTCTGAGTGTTAGATGCAGGAAGGAGATGCTATCATGACTCTTCTCTTCCAAGAGGGTAAGTCCAGCATTTTGCTGCTTGAGCGAGCTCTGCAACTCGAAGACATTCTTGATCTGGTTGGTTCTTCATTTGATGGGGAGGGAGGGGGGGTATTTCTCCCAAGTCCCTTCCTCATGGAATTCTTCCAGTGGACTTCATGGTATTGCTTCATTTTTTTAAAGTTTATTTTGAGAGAGAGAGAGAGAATGAGCAAACAGGGAAGGGGCAGAGAGAGAGAATCCCAAGCAGGTTCCGAACTGTCAGTGCAAAGCCTGATGCCAGGCTTGAACTCACGAACCCATGAGATCATGACCTGAGCCAAAATCAAGGTTCGGTCACTCAACCGACGGAGCCACCCAGGTGCCCCAGTATTGTTTCGTGTGTAAAAGTGAGATGAGAATTAAGTTGATAGTATCTGAATATTTAAGAAATAATTAAGTACCCGAGGCGTGTTGGGTAGAATTCCATATGCATGTTTGCAACCTCACATATGGCTAGAAAATCCTCATGAGGGGCGCCTGGGTGGCTCAGTCAGTTGAGCGTCTGACTTCAGCTCAGGTCATGATCTCACGGTTTGTGGGTTCGAGCCCCGTGTTGGGCTCTGTGCTGACAGCACAGAGCCTGGAGCCTGTTCCGGATTCTGTGTCTCCCTCTCCCTCTGTGCCCCTCCCCTGCTCACACTCTGTCTCTGTCTCAAAAATAAATAAACATTTAAAAAAAATTTTTTAAAGAAAAGAAGGCCTCATGAAAAGGGTGCTATTATCTTTCTTCACCTATTTCTTCTTGTTCTTCTTATGCTTCTCATTCTTCTCGTTCTCCTCCTCCTCCTCCTTCATTTTCCTGATGACAGGGACATTGGGGTTTGGAAATATTTAATCACCTTGGGCACGGTATATACCCAGCATGTTGCAGGACCATTAAATAACTCCAAATTATCACCAGCTCAGGTATAAATTATTCTACACCAAGACCCCACCCTGGTTTCATCCTCAAGTTTAATTCTAGGCATCTCATTCATGGAGACACGATATTCCAGGATTTCCCTCAAAAAGACTTAAAAAAATTTTTTTTCAATGTTTATTGATTTTTGAGAGACAGAGACAGAGTGTGAGTGGGGGAGGGTCAAAGAGAGGAGACACAGAATCTGAAGCAGGCTCCAGGCCCTGAGCTGTCAGCGCAGAGCCTGACGTGGGGCTCGAACCCACAAACCATGAGATCGTGACCTGAGCTGAGGTTGGAACTCAACAGACTGAGCCACTCAGGGGCCACTCAAAAAGACTTGAAGAACCAGAATAAAGATTCTCAGGAAATGTCATTGTTCCTGAGATAAACAGTTTCTCTGCAAGGACAGCCGGGAATCCAGCTTAGCTCCCAAGTCTTTCGTGCCCATTTAGCATAAATAGAGCTTTGGACCTTAATCCAAGTGACTTGCATTTGATTCCCTTTCTGGTCTGAATATCTAACATACTCATCCATTTTCATGCCCTGCAGCCCACTCAGATCTAGTGTTTAAAAAGTCCTTGTTGTGGGGCGCCTGGGTGGCTCCCTCGGTTAAGCAACTGACTTCAGCTCAGGTCATGATCTCACGGTTCATGGGTTCAAGCACCACGTCGGGCTCTGTGCTGATGGCTCAGCGCCTGGAGCCTTCTTCAGATTCTGTGTCTCCCTCTCTCTCTGCCCCTCCCCCTCCTCGTGCTCTGTCTCTCTTGTGTCTCAAAAATAAATAAACGTTTAAAACAAATTTTTTTTTAAAAAAGTCCTTGTTGCTACATAATTATCCTAAAGCTCCTTTCACTCCTGAATTCACCTTTCACATGCAAGGACATCTTCGGTGTCTCTATCTCCTACTAAATATAATAGCAAATGGCCTAGCTTATCCTCCGTGACGGGCCTCCTGGTGCCCACATTTTGTGACAACTGAACAGTTTCTTGTTGCCATCGTTCTTAAAGGTTTTGAGATCCAGCATGCAAGAGGAGCTAGAGGCAGCACAGAAAAAAATTTCTCTGCGTGATATATTCCGCATGCCTACGCTGCGCAGAAGGATCTGTTTGATGTCCTTTGTGAGGTGGGTTTCACGTTGTGCATGAAGAATATTCAAATGGTGGAGACGTGAATCTATTCCTGTCAAAGGGTACAACCCGTTGCGGGGACAGATTTTGAGATAAAACATGAGGATGCTATAAAGATAGCTGCATTTTTAGGGGCACCTGTGTGGCCCAGTTGGTTAAGCATCTGATTCTTGGTTTCGGCCGGGGTCATGATCTCACAGTAGTGGGATCGAGCCCCATGTCGGGCTCTGCAATGACGATGTGGAGCCTGCTTGGGATTCTCCCTCCCTCTCTCTCTGCCCTTCCCCCTACTCTCTCTCTCTCTCTCTCTCTCAAATAAATAAACATTAAAAAAAAAGATAATTGCATCTTTTAGTTAAGGAAAGACTGACCCAGAGCTAATTGTACAATGAGTTTTATTTATTACATCACCTGCAAGGCTCATCAGCTGGAAACTGAGGCTGCGAACTTCAATCACAGTGAAGACTTTGGCCTGATGTCTCTTGTTCTTTTCGATGAATATTTACATATGCGTACATGCAACAATCGCCCAAATGAGGATACAGAAAAAGAAATCTAAAACCCTAGAAAACCTCATTATGTATTCTTAATAACGGTACCCTCACCCACCAAAAAAGGGTAACAATTATGACCTCCATCATCATGCAGCATTTTATGACAGTCTTTAAATCATTACCATGTAGAATATTCTATAAAACAGACCGTGCCTTTTTACCACCAACCACTGGCTGCCTGTCTGACAATATTTACGATTGTCATTTGTAGAATAAGGTCTAAACTTCATGACGTCTATCTTTTTCTTTGGTTCCACAGGTTTTCAGTCTACATGTCTTTTTATGGCCTGATTCTCCACATCCAGCACATTGGAAGCAATGTTTTCCTGTCCCAGGTTCTCTTTGGCCTAGTCAACATCGTATCCAGTTATATTGCGGTTTTGGCACTGAATCATATAGGCCGTCGAATATGCCAGATGATTTTCTTTTCCTTCCTTGGAATCTCCATTCTGATCACCACATTTCTGCCCAAAGGTGAGAAAAGAGCACAGGTTGAAGAAAGGAAATAGCTCAGGGACTCAGGGACTGTGCTCACACAAGGAAAGGGAGAATATGTTTCTAATGATCCCCTAAAACCAATCTGAGGATTTAGGACAGATTCTACCATTAACGTGGTGGCTGGGAAAGAGTCAAAGGTCAGTACACGTTGGCTCGGACATATGGCTATCCTCATCACATGTGAGAAGTATCTGGTAATTGGTGCCATTTCTTCCTAAAAGTTTCTCTAGGAGAGCAGTGGACCACTTGCCCTTTGGCTATGACCAATCACGCTTGTAATTCTAAATGATGGTATTGTGTCCATTATATATAATTGTGTCCCATATGAGGACACAATTTACCATCACTTCCTCTGCCTGGTTGCTTTCTGGTTACTACAGCTTCAGTGACAATTTACTCCCTGATGTCTAGTCTTGTATTAGGTCACCATCACTGCCATCCTGGTGTTGGGAACTTTTTGACTTCAAGGAAATCAAAGTATCTTGTCTTCAGGTGGAGAAGTATACCATAGGAATATGCAGTTAAGGAGTTAAAGCCTCTCTTAGAATCAATTTCGCTAAATGAAATGATCATATGTAATGAATAGGGGAACCCAGGTGGTCTCCACGCTTCAACTCCCAGCAAAGTTGTGCACTTTACAGGATCCCAAATGGACAGCTGTGCCCTGATCCTGGATGTCAGCAATGATACATGTTTGCTGCTGGACTACACAGCTTACTCCAATGTTATATGACGGTTTCATGAAATTTTTTAAAATTATCGAATACAAAACTGAACCCTGAAATTTTCTTCCAGAGGTCTCCAAAGTCCAACTATTTTTTCCCTAATACGGATCTTTATTCTTAAATCTTCAAATATTACTCTAGATCAGGATGCCTGGGTGGCTCAGTCGGTTAACTGTCCGACTTCGGCTCCGGTCATGATCTCACGGTTGGTGAGTTCGAGCCCCGCGTCGGGCTCTGTGCTGACAGCTCAGAGCCTGGTGCCTGCTTCGGATTCTGTGTCACCCTCTCTCTCTTCCCCTCCCCTGCTTATGCTCTGTCTCTCACTCTCACAAATAAATACACATTAAAAAAGATTTTAACACATAGCACTCTAGATCGAGTTCCACTCCAGCTTATCCATACCATAAAACTCCCGTTCTTATTTTTTTTTTAATGTTTATTTGTTTTTGAGAGAGAGACAGAAAGAGAGTGAGTGAGAGGGGGAGGGCAGTGGGAGAGGGAGACACAGAATCCAAAGGGGGTTCCAGGCTCTTGAGCTGTCTGTACAGAGCTTGACACGGGGCGCGAACCCACGAACCATGAGATCATGACCTGAGCCGAAGTCAGACGCTTAACCGACCGAGCCACCCAGGTGCCCTGAAACTCCTGTTCCTTTATTATTCTACTGCAGTACTAGCCCTACGTCAATATTGCGTACCCAGGGCTTAAACTTCTCAAGGATGTGGATAAGTTTCACATCCTTCAGTAATTATTCATATCACAGTCCTACTTTGTACATGCAAGGCAGAGGGAGACACTGGGCAGAATTAATGAAAGCAAACTCACGTTCCCCTCTCCACCTTTGGCAAATCTCTGCCATATAAGAGAGAGGTAATGAAAATAACTCAGGTTTTTTCATCTCTGTTGAAGTTGTAACATACAGATCGGTCACATTTCTCAGCTACTGGTCACTAGACATTCTCTGCCCTGTGTGCTTTCCCTGCGATGCGTCTAACACATGCGAATATTCTAATTGTGTCTTTTTCATTTATCACTTGGTGGATGGTGGTTCCTTTGGCTCTAATTTTCTTCCCGAGTCTCACTGGTCTTCCTCTCCAGAAATGCAGACCCTGCGTCTTTCTTTGTCATCCCTGGGAGTCGGAGTTTCTGCAGCAGCTGTTGTGAGTTCTTCTACCCATGGAAACGAACTAATCCCTACCATAATCAGGTACAAATCTCATGGAAGGTCCCGTAGGGGCAACACAGACCATTCCCGGCTAGTGAACATTTATAGCAGGAAGAAAACTGAGTCATTATCCAAAGCATCTCAGTTATTTTTTTTTAATTTTTTTTTCAACATTCATTTATTTTTGGGACAGAGAGAGACAGAGCATGAATGGGGGAGGGGCAGAGAGAGAGGGAGACACAGAATCGGAAACAGGCTCCAGGCTCTGAGCCATCAGCCCAGAGCCTGACGCGGGGCTCGAACCCACGGACCGCGAGATCGTGACCTGGCTGAAGTCGGACGCTTAACCGACCGCGCCACCCAGGCGCCCCTAAAGCATCAGTTATAATAGCATTGGCAGTAACAAAAATTGCAGCCGGAAATTATTAAAATCTGCTTTGGCAAGGCACCGTGTTAAGTTTTTTTAACATATCCCTCACCTAATCTATTGAACCACTAAATCCACTGAACTACGGCTAAGAGTAGTTTTTAAATAAGGAAAATCTGTCCTAATGGCACTTGAAAAAAGTTGCCAGCAAATGACAGAGCATATTTGAAATGTAAGAGTATATTGTCAACCTTCATGTATCTAAGCACTGTTGTGGTATCTCCCATAATCAAAGCAAAATAATAAACCGCAAACTACACGTGTGGATTTATACCAAATTATTTTTGTATTGTTTGCACCCCAAGGGCAACTGTCACGGGAATCCTGGGGATTGCTGCTTATGTTGGGGCAGCGCTGTCTCCCCTCTTAATGATCCTGAATGTGTATTCTCCCCACCTGCCCTGGATCATGTTTGGAATCTTCTCCATCCTCGCCAGTCTTATTGTCTCACTCCTTCCTGAAACCAGGAATCAACCTCTGCCTGACTCCATCCAGGATGTGGAAAAGGAGTGAGTAAACCCCCCGGCTGTCCCTGAGGGGAGCTGTGTGCTCTAGGTCTGTAGTGAGGAAGGCAAGCCATCATTCGGGGTCACTGTCCCCGGGGAAAGATTTATGAACATTTCTTTTTTAAGTAAGCCAAATGCCCAACGTGGGACTTGAACTCATGACCCCAAGATCGAGAGTTGCCTGCTCATACTGACTGAGCCAGCCAGCTGCCCCTCCCAGGGAAAGATTTAGACCTGGACTGTTCCATGTGGCCAGTGCCTCTGGTTTAGCTACAGCCTCATCATTCCTGCCACTCACCGCAGACTCCCCCATGGCTCCCTAGATCAGTAGGTTTAGTGGTTGCAGGGGCCAACATTAGGTGACCTTGTGTGACATACACACGCCTGAAGGCATTTCACAAGCATGCCCACATCCAAACACCAGACTCTCATCCCTCAGACCCTGGCAGCCCCCAGCCCGGGGAGTGCAGTCAGCTCCCCGGGGCTGCCGGTCCCTGTAGGCCTGTGGACTGTCCTGGCCACTGAAGAAATCTGAGCGAGATCAGGGAGAGGACCTGAGCCCCTCCCACAGATGACAGTACATCTCAGAGAAGTCCTGTTATGTGGTCTGTGACATTCAGACCATCTGGGTCCACTAGGAATGCACCTGTTAAGAAAAGAAGGAAAGTAGTAAACCTAGGTATTTTTAAGTGATCAAGAATTGGAGAGGATTTTAAAACTTTGCATACTGCCCTTGCCTTTTCCAAATCCCTTTGGCGTCCGGATCCCCTGTCGTCCAAAAGTGAGAATCGAAACTACCAAAGCTGCCCTCCCAGATCCTGCCCCGGAAACTTGGTCTTCAGAAAATTTATTCAAACCCTTGGGGCAGGGGTCACGGATTTTATCAAAACTGGTGGGTCAAGAATCAGCTTGCTCTGGAGAATGCAGGACATGTACGCTGACTTGAGGTCTTCTCACTTTTGTGCTTGTTTGTCGGTCTCATTGTGTTTTTACCAGGAGAAAAGCCTCAAGAAAAGTAAAGCAGGAAGATCCCTTCATGAAAGTGACACAGTTTTAAGGAATTCCAGGAAATAACTGCTACTCAAAGAGTAAGATAGGAGAAGGAAAATCAGGACCGTTCCCAGAAATTGGAAAAGTTTGTAAAATAAAAGAAAAAGATAGAATGGAATAACAGATCCCATTTACAATTGCAGGACTAAGTAACTATGGATAAAATATCTACAATCCATCAAAATAAGAAGTTTGAGAAAAGTCGTAATACTTTTGAAAAAAGATTTTATTATCCAAGTCTAGTTGACATACAACGTTATATTAATTTCAGGTACACCACATAGTGATACAATTCTGTATATTAAAAGTCATAATATTTTTAAAGGAATCATAGTAAAAAATATGTAAAATTGTAGACCTCCAGCATGTTTCTGGATAGAAAGATGGGATAGTATTAAAGACACTGATTCTTGATTCCAAAACCAGACAAAGACCCCACTAAAAAGGAGAACGACAGACCAAGATCCCTGATGAACATGGATGCAAAAATTCTCAACAAGATACTAGCCAGCCGGATCCAGTAATACATCAAAAGAATTATTCACCACGATTAGGTGGGATTTATACCTGGGATGCAGGGCTGGTTCAATATCCACAAGTGAATCAATGTGATACATCACATCAATAAAAGAAAGGACAAGAACCACGTGGTCCTCTCAATAGATGCAGGGAAAGCATTTGACAAAATACAGCATACTGTCTTGATGAAAACCCTCAAGAAAGTAGGGATAGAAGGATCATACCTCAAGATCATAAAAACCATATATGAGAGACCCACCACTAGTATTATCCTCAATGGGGAAAAACTGAGAGCTTTCTCCCTAAAGTCAGGAACATGACAGGGATGCCCTCTCTTGGCACTGTTATTCAACATAGTGTTGGAAGTCCTAGCCTCAGCAATCAGACAACACAAAGAAGTAAAAGGCATCCAAATCGGCCGGGAGGAAGTCAAACTTTCGTTCCTCGCGGATGACGTGATACTCTATGAAAAACCCAAAAAAATCCACCAAAGACTGCTAGAACTGATCCATGAATTCAGCAAAGTCGTAGGAAATAAAATCAATACCCAGAAATTGGTTGCATTCCTAGACACCAATAATGAAGCAACAGAAAGAGAAATCAAGGACTCAGTCTTTGACAAAGCAGGAAAGAATATCCCATGGAAAAAAGACAGTCTCTTCAGCCAGTGGTGTCGGGAAAACTGGACAGCGGCACGCAGAAGAATGAATCTGGACCCCTTTCCTACACCAGACACAAAAATAAACTCAAAATGGTTGAAAAACCTAAACATAAGACAGGAAACCATCAAAATCCTCGAGGAGAAAGCAGGCAAAAACCTCTTTGACCCTGGCCGCAGCAACTTCTTACTCAACGCGTCTCCGGAGGCAAGGGAAACAAAAGCAAAAATGAACTATTGGGAACCTCATCAAAATAAAAAGCTTCTGCACAGTGAAGGAAACATTCAGCAAAACTAAAAGGTAACCATCAGAATGGGAGAAGATATTTGCAAATGACATATCAGTTAAAGGGTTCGTATCCAAAGTCTACAAAGAACTTCTCAAACTCAACACCCAAAAAACATAATCCAGTGAAGAAATGGGCAAAAGACACGAATCGACACTTCTTCAAAGAAGACATCCAGATGGTTAACAGACACGTGAAAAAATACCCAACGTCACTCAACATCAGGGAAATACAAATCAAAAGCACAATGAGATACCACCTCACACCTGTCAGAATGGCTAACAGGAACAACTCAGGCAACAACAGATGTTGGCAAAGATGAGGAGAAAGAGAAACCCTTTTGCACTGCTGATGGGAATGCAAACTGGTGCGGCCATTCTGGAAAACAGTATGGAGCTTCCTCAGAAAATTAAAAATAGAACTAACCTACGACCCAGCAATTGTACTACTAGGTATTTATCCAAGGGATGCAGGTGTGCTGTTTCAAAGAGGCACACGCACCCCCATGTTTATAGCAGCACAATCGACAATAGCCAAAGTATGGAAAGAGCCCAAATGACCATCGACGGAAGAATGGATAAAGAAGATGTGGCATACACATACAATGGAGTATTACTGGGCGATCAAAAAGAATGAAATCTAGGGGCGCCTGGGTGGCGCAGTCGGTTGAGCGTCCGACTTCAGCCAGGTCACGATCTCGTGGTCCGTGAGTTTGAGCCCCGCGTCAGGCTCTGGGCTGATGGCTCAGAGCCTGGAGCCTGTTTCCGATTCTGTGTCTCCCTCTCTCTGCCCCTCCCCCGTTCATGCTCTGTCTCTTTCTGTCCCCCAAAAAATAAATAAACGTTGAAAAAAAAAAAAAAGAATGAAATCTCACCATTGGCAACAACGTGGATGGAACTAGAGGCTATTATGCTAAACCAAATTAGTCAGTCAGAGAAAGGCAAATATCATATGACTTCACTCATATGTGGAACTTAAGGTACAAAACAGATGGACATAAGGGAGGGAAGCAAATATAATATAAAAACAGGGAGGGGGACAGACCCTAAGAGACTCTTAAATATAGAGAACAAATGAGCACTGATGGAGGGGTTGTGGCTGGGGGGGTGGGCTAAATGGGCAAGAGGCATTGAGGAAGACACTTGGGACAAGCACTGGGTGTTATATGTAGGGGATGAATCACGGGATTCTACTCCTGAAATCATTATTGCACAACATGCTAACTAACTTGGAGGTAAATTAAAAAAAAAAAAAAAAAGACATTGCTTCTGCTTCAATTAATGGTAGAGTAGTTGATGGAGTAATTACCATGGAAAACTCCATTCTTTTGGAACAGCTCAGAAAAGAGTTCCAAGGGTAACTGCAAATTAATACTAAACAAGCTGATTCAGGAAAATGAGGCTCATAGAGGGAGGGTGGGGCAGGTTTGGGGGGCAGCGTTTGCCAGAATGAGATGCGAGTGTCTAAACACCAACAGCAGATGCATTTGCAAATCAAAAGAAGACCACGGGGTGCCTGGGTGGCTCAGCCCCTTACTCAGTTCAGGCCATGACCTCACAGTTCTTGAGTTTGAGGCCCCGCATTGGGCTCTTGTGGTGTCAGCACAGAACCTGCTTCAGATCCTCTGTCCCGCTCTCTCTCTGTCCCTCCTGCACTCGCTCTCTCTCTCAAAAATAAAAAATAAACTTTAAAAAGAAAAATGAAAAGAAGTCCAGAACGATATGGTAGCACGTATAATACTTAAAACCTGATGATTTGGGCATCGTAAATCACTAGTAGAAATCAATGATTACATAAGTGCCATTAACTCACTTTATAAATAAATGCTTAATAATTTCATTTTATTCTCTAAGCCAAAAAAATATATTCCATGCAATTAAAAAGATAAGTGGAGGGGGAGCCTGGGTGGCTCAGTCAGTTAAGCCTCTGACTTCAGCTCAGGTCATGATCTCACAGTTTGTGAGTTCGAGCCCCGCATTGGGCTCTGTGCTGACAGCTCGGAGCCTGGACCCTACCTCGGATCCTGTGTTTCCCTCTCTCGCTGCTCCTCCCCTGCTCACGCTCTGTCTCTCTCTCTCTCTCAAAAATAAATAAACATTAAAAAATTAAAAATAAAGATTTTAAATAAAAATTAAAAATAAAAATAATAATTTTTATTAAAAATAAATAAGTAAATAAATAAAGAGATAAGTGGAACAATTAAGCCATGTTATTCAGTACAAAACCTGCCTACGAGCTCTTGGGATTGAAAAAAATGTTCTGAATAGTCAAGCAAACGCCAGGAATGTAAGCAGAGGTAAATTGGACTGAAAACTCATTTAAAACCTCCATTGACAAGTCCTAGAGAAATAGGCAAAATTTAAAATAATATTCATAAAAGTGATAAAAGCTATTCACTTTTAGTGCTGTACTTTTATGAGATTTAAATTTTTTGTATTCTAAGTTTAAAAAGGATAATGCAACATTTAAAAATATTCTAACGTATCATCAAAAGTAAATTGCAAGAGAAATGAAAATTTTTCAAAATGACTATATATTAATATGTATATCTAAAAAATATGCATAAAAAATACATAATTTAGTATTAGGTAGTTAACAGCCAGGAGCATATACTTTTCAAAAGAAAAAAAAGTCTCCTAATCATAAAGCTATGAAAAAGTCTACAAAGCCACTGGAATTTAAAGACAGTCAAACTAAAGTAGCATCCTTTGGTCTTTCCAAAAGACCAAAGGTTTGTAAATAGAGATCTGCCAACCTATAAAATAACACATGCTATTGAACATTCAACACACAGGATGGTGTCATTATGAAGAGCTTTAAAAGTCTTTAATTGATTCAGTAATCATTTATGCAGCATATAACAGCTCCCCAGCAATATGCTGGGAACCCGGGATACAAAGAGGAAATGAGAAAAAGAAAAACGTAAAAGCCGATGTAGGGTTCTCAGTCCACGTGTGCACGTGCGACATCACGCTTTTATCTTCTACCCGCAACGAAATGGTACCGCGCTCAGTCCCTCCGGGCTGGTGGAAAAGCGCAAATCCGTTCGTTATTTTCCCAAATCCTCCACATCGGAGCCATCTAGCCTCCGTCTTTAGGCTTCCTAGACCCTCAACTCCACAAGCTCTTCTCTTACTAGCTGTCTTGCAAGGCCTCTAGGTATCCCGTGGGCCTCAGAACTTGAAACGAAGTCAATCAGGCTTGGATTTTTTTGCCTTTCTCCTGCCAAATGCCTTCCAGGAGATCAAGAGGCACAGGAATGACAACCAGCAAGATGTGGTCTAGAGTCCGCAGCTCTATTCCCAGGGAGGTGGGCCAGGAAGGCTCAGACCTCACCAGAACCCCAAAGGCAATGAGAAACTGTCTTATAACAGGCAATGTCATCACCACTTTTTAAAAAAAATTCTTTTTTTTTTTTTTTAAATTTTTTTTTTTCAACGTTTATTTATTTTTGGGACAGAGAGAGAGACAGAGCATGAACGGGGGAGGGGCAGAGAGAGAGGGAGACACAGAATCGGAAACAGGCTCCAGGCTCCGAGCCATCAGCCCAGAGCCTGACGCGGGGCTCGAACTCACGGACCGCGAGATCGTGACCTCGCTGAAGTCGGACGCTTAACCGACTGCGCCACCCAGGCGCCCCTAAAAAAAATTCTTAATGTTTCTTTTCATTTTTGAGAGAGGAAGAGAGAGAGACAAAGAGAGAGAGCGCAAGCAGGGGAGGGGCAGAGAGAGCAAGGGGGACAGAGGATCCCAAGCAGGCTCCAGGCTCTGAGCTGTCAGCACAGAGCCCCACGGCGGGGACTCCAACCCATGAACCTCCTCGAGATCATGACTGGAGCCGAAGTCGGACCCTCAGCCTACTGAACCACCCACGCACCCCTGCAATGTCATCCTCACGTACCACGTGTCTTCAGTCTGCACAATGGACTCCATGACTTTATAATATCCACAACCACAGTTGGAAATTTTAGCAGTCCACAGTGGGGCACCAAGTATCATTGGACTGGAAAAAAATTTTGGGGGGGGGGTGCCTTGGTGGCTCAGTTGGTTGGGCGTCCCTTCCACTCAGGTCATGATCTCGCAGTCTTTGAGTTCAGGCCCCACGTCAGGCTCTGCACTGACAGCTCAGAGCCCGGAGCCTACTTCGGATTCTGTGTCTCCCTCTCCCTCTATCCCTCCCCCACTCACACTCTGTCTCTCTCTCTCTCAAAAATAAAATAAAAACATTTTAAAAAGTTTTTTAAAGTAAATCTTTTTTTTTTTTTTTAACGTTTATTTATTTTTGAGACAGGGAGAGACAGAGCATGAACAGGGGAGGGCCAGAGAGAGGGAGACACAGAATCCGAAACAGGCTCCAGGCTCCGAGCTGTCAGCACAGAGCCGATGCAGGGCTCGAACCCATAAACTGCGAGATCATGACCCGAGCCGAAGTCGGCCGCTTAACTGACTGAGCCACCCAGGCACCCCAAAATAAATATTTTTAATGTTTTATTTATTTTTGAGAGAGAGAGCACAAGCGGGGGAGGCGCAGAGAGAGAGGGGGACAGGGGATCCAAAGCAGGCTCCGTGCTGACAGCAGCGAGCCCCATGTGGGGCTCGAACTCGTGAACCATGAGATCACGATCTGAGCCACCCAGGTGCCCCTCAACGGACTTTTTGATTTACCACACCAAGCTTTTGTGATAATGGGATATTTTTACGAAGCTTCTCTTTCTCCACTATCTCCACGATCACTGCAGTCACCTGCTTCCCTCTACCATGGTATCCTCTACTAATACGAAGGGACTACAGGACAATCCTGGGGAAGACAGGTGGTTCCTGGAGTACACTCATCTTACTAACACACTTCGAATTATGACATTTTCCCACGGGGCACGTCCCCGGCAATCGCGAGAAGTACCACCCATAGAGAACACATCTATTCGCACAATACACTCAGCAGTATTAATCACCACTGCTTGAATGTGTATTGGTCCCCAAAGTCCCACCTACAAAATTGCATCGGTCCATTGTGCAATCTGAAAGTTATTTCCAAATCCCATCAAAGTCAGTTTCCGATGCAATACCCCCTGGTAGCACAGCGGATGGTTCCTCGATATCCCCAAAATATGAACAAAATTCCTTGGTTGCCGTAAATTCTCCCAATACACCTTGATCAGTGCGTAATGTCTCCGGTGCTCCTCAGAAGCTGCTGGATTTTGGACTTTGCCCCAGTTCTGTTTGTTGCTGAAGGGAATAAAGTTTGACCAGAGACGCCACATCAAAGCGTTTGGATCAATACTAGGCCACACGGCATTGACCTTACCGAGGGGAGCTAGACTGTGTGCTGTAAATGTGAGAGGTCACTGATGATCTTCAGTCTGGCTCTTAAAACTGTACTGCCATCCCCTGGACTGAAACCCAGAGAGAATATCCCTGATGAGTAAACTCTCAATCGCTCCTGTGGGTAACCCCTGATGGAATGATCAGATACATATGATCCTATGGCGTGGATCTTTAATTGGCCTGTTTAACTGTCCCATAACCTAAAGAGCCTTTACCTTAGCTTGTGTCTATGCTTCTGTGAGTTTTGTTGCCCAGGAACGGAATCACTTTCCAGAAACACAAGAGCATATGTAACTGTCTGGGGAGTAGGAGAAAAATATAATCGTCCCCAGTAGCCTGGTTCTGCAGATTGCACAAACTGGTCCATCTGAACCTGGGTGAGTGTCTCATTATCTTATTTCAATGATAAATCCAGGCTCAAGGTACAAGGCCCTTAATAGAAGTGATAGCTCCCCATATTTCTATCCCTAGCTGCTTAGCAGGTGACATAAATTCATCCCAGGAAGGGAAGCGTTTTATTATAGATTTAAAGACCACCGAAACAATCCTCAGTTGCTGTGTACGTGTTCTTTCCATGTTCGCATCATCAGCCGAGTTCAACATGAAGAAGCTTCATAAAATCATTTTATTTTTATCAAGAGGATCTGTCAGGCACAATTCAGTCTCTTTAAAGGGACTTTGTGTGGCTGAATCCTACTCTGTGGCCACACCTGGATCCTTCCGAGGTCTTTTCAGATGGTTTCATACTTACATCCCCACTTGGTGTATAAAGATGTTTTTCTGGTAGTATCCTGGATTTGGTATTTCTTTAGAACCCAATCCTAAATTGTAGCTCACTTGCTGCCTAGAAAACTGTCATGTCCTGGATCTTCTTACTTTAGTATTTCTTGATTCAATTTGTTTCTCTCCCTTCACTTTTTCCTAAAATCAGCAAGAAGAAATCAAATGGCTTCTTCAATGTTTCGCTTGAAAATGATCTTAGCTATGTCACCCAGCTCATGAAGCCCATTGTCTGCTTTCCATGTGTCAGTAGGGACAGTGTTGCTAAGCTTTCTGCCCTAGATAATAAGAAGGCTCGTTCTTCCAGTTTCCAATAAGATTTTTCTCGCTTTTCTTTAGGAACTCGCTAGCAACCAAGTCAAAGTGAAAATTCTATGAATTCTGGGAGTGACATCAACTAGATGACAGAATAAGGAGCCCTAGACCTGCCTTCCTCACAGAGTTAACAGCGACCAAATGACAAAATTCCTCCCATGAGAATTCAAAAGCCAGCTAGAAGATTCCTTCACCCCGCATGACCATGAGGCCAACTGCATCAACCAGTAGGGCATTCCTCACGGTCTCCACTCTGGCTGGTCAGGGTCTCTCCCCACACTTAACACTGGGGTGCATGGGCTAGGAAACCACTAACTCCCGTATTCTTTCTGGGGAGGAAAATCAGAAAATTGTATGCCCAATTTTAGGGGGTTTCTGAGAAGTCACCAGAATATGCAGTACCATAGATAGACACTAGATGGAGACCAAGGGTGGTGATTTACTACAGCACCAGCTAGGCCACAATACCAAAAATAAACACCAGGGGGAGCGCCTGAGTAAAAAGCAGCAACCCCGCCCCCGCCCCGCCCTCAGACGCAGGGGCGCCAAGGCCACTGTGGCCCAACCTCTGGCTTTTTGGGCGAGCACACCTATAATCTTTAATTCCTAGTGAAAATAAGTAGGCAGTTGTGGAATGCCTATTACACTGGTGTTCTGTGGGTTGGCAGATTTATAAATACATTTCCTAATTTCTAGCAGTTTACTTTTCCTCGCAGGAAAATTTTCAGTGTGGCACAAAGCACGTTTAACAATAGACCCCAATATCTTTAGCTCTTCTGTAAAAGGAAGCCAAAAAAAAAAAAAAAGGATAAACCAATGTCCGGTAATGTTTCTGTATTTTATATTATTTGGAAATGATTTAGATATTCAGTGAATCACCATCATTTAACTTGTCTCCATATATCTTCAAGACTTCAAGTTACAAAATAGGAAATTTGGAAACTATTTTTAAGTAGACATACCATAATGCATAATTATTGTTGCAAAGGTCATTTATAAGCTTTTATCTCACACCTATTGAATTCGCTATTTGTTTCCACAGTTATGTTCAGATCACTCATGAAGATTTCACGAGACATTAAACAGCTGTGGTCTTAAGTTATTTTCTTGCTAACAAATCCTGTAACAGATAACAGGAGCTTATGTGACCTTTAGTAAAACCTAGGTGGAATAAGAATTGTTCATCTGCGTCATGCTTAATGCTAATAATGCTAAAGAAAGACCTGTTTTAATTAAACCTACACATGTAAACTACCTTCTATTTACTGAAGATTATTCTAGATCATGTGAATTTGAAAAACACTTAGGTTAGTTTCTGCATATCTAAGAATATACTTGAATGGAAACCAATTTGACAATAAATTTCATATATTGAAAAAAATTTAAAAAATAAATAAATAAAAACCAAAAAACAAACCAAATATGGAAAAGAAAAAAAAAAAAAGAATGTACTTGATTCATGTACGCGCTTGTCTGTCCTTCAACCAAAAATTAATTTTGCCAACAGATCTGGAAATAGGAAAAAAAAAATCCCACATTTATAACACACATACGTAGACATCCATACACACACCCCCAGATGCAGAGAGATCTTACGGCTTTCATTTTCAAGTTTGAGCCATGGTCCAGGTATGATAATGCAAAACCCACTAGTTTATAAAAGACACATTGGGTCCAAATCATGTTTCTGGCTGATGGAATAAGTTAAGGTCACCTGCTCGGATGGCTTAAACTTTTCACTAATTATTTGTGGGGAAGATTTTTTTTTTTTAACATTTATTTATTTTTGAGAGACAGAGAGAGACAGAGCATGAGCGGGGAGGGGCAGAGAGAGAGAAGGAGACGCAGAATCCGAAGCAGGCTGTAGGCTCTGAGCACACGGTCAGCACAGAGCCCGGTGCGGGGCTTGAACCCACAAACTGTGAGATCATGACCTGAGCCAAAGTCGGATGCTCAACTGAGCCACCCAGGCGCCCCTGTGGGGGAGATTGTAATGCTTTTTCATAAGACTAGTCTTCAAATAACTTTTCCTTTTTAAAATGTTTCTTCTGATAAGAATGGTATTGGTTCCTAGAGAAGCCCTATGTGCACCTTGCAATCATAGTAACAGTCATAAGGTCCAGTCTGTCCAGAACATTGGCCCTTGTCAAGGAAATGTCCAGGGAGGGGGGCTTGCCACAAGTAATATGGGACCAGGCAAGTGCCCTGGCGTTCCAAGATAATACCATTACCATTACCTGGCTGAGACGCACACAATAAGAATCCACTAAAATTTACAAGAACAAATAAATGAATTCTTCAACGTTGCAGGGTGCCGAATACAAAAAATCATGATGTTTCTATATACTAGCAATAGATGGACCCAAAGTGAAACAGAATAAATCGTAACATTTGCGATCACATCAGAAAGAATATATGTTTAATTTTAATAAAAGGCGTGTAAGACTTGAATGCTGAAAACTACATATACTGTCTGCAAGAGACATATTTTGGTCTTTTTGTGTGTTTTTAATGTTTATTTATTTTGAGAGAGAGAAAAAGATGTGAGCGGGGGAGGGGCAGAGAGAGAAGGAGAGAGAGAATCCCAAGCAGGTTCCACGCTCAGTGCGGAGCCCCATGCGGCACTTGATCTCATGAACCATGAGATCGTGACCTGAGCCAAGATCAAGAGTTGGACGCTTAACTGACTGAGCCATCCAGGCGCCCTGAGAGATAGATACATTTGGGTTCTAAAGGCCCAAATAAACAGAAAGAGAAAGGAGGGGAAAAGATATGCCATGTGAATATTCACATTTAGATTACAAACAAATCTCAAGTGAAATAAGACGAACACGAGAGGACAAATATAATGCCACTTATATGAAATATACAAAAGAGGCAAATTCATAGAGAAAAAGAATAGAGGCGACCAACAACCAGGGAGAAAGGAGAAATGGGGAGTTACTATCTCGTGAGCACAGAATTTTTGTTGGGAGTGACAGAAGTTTTAGAAGTAGATAATCATGGTGGTTGCACGGCACTGAGAATGTAATTAACACCACTGGTTTGCACATTGAATCGTGATTAAAGTAGCAAAGTTTATCTTACGGATATTTTCCTGTAGTAAAAAAGAGACACAAAAATTAATATTAAAAGAAAAAAGAGAGAACAAGTAAGAACATTGATAAATATGGTATATGGCTGACAAAACATCCAATAAGAATTATCTGGTCCTTTGCAGGAAATATTTGCTGGCTCTTGGCGTACAGCACTCTGGGGCTCTGTGTTGATTTTTCTTAAAAGCATGTTTCTGTTCATCATTTTCTATAACTTCTTTTGCTCTGTCTTCTCCCTTGTGTCCCCATGGCTAAGTCTATACGGTAGTTTTTTTCCTACTGAAAAGTAACTATACTTTTTCAGTTCTAGAATTTCAACTATTTTGGTCTGTGTGTGTCAGTTTCTCCCCCATGAGTGCCGGTTTCTCAGCTGCGATTTTCATACGGCATTAAAGCACTTTTTGTTTTCCGTCTTTGAGGATATACTTATGCTACCACTTTAAAACACTTACTGGTTAACTCCAAAGTTTGTCTCATCTGAGAAGACTTGAAAGATTTCCACATCCTTGGTAAAGGGCTCCATTTTCTATGGTCCTTCACCAATCAGGAGATTTTGAACTGTATCCTTGCTATGACAAATATTAAGTAGTGGGCCATCAGCATCATTCCTTTTTCCTCTCCCTTTTGATTTGCAACTAATCAAACAACCATACCCTTTCTAAAGAGTGCTTTGGTGGGGGGGGGGCGCCTGGGTGGTTCAGTTAAGTGTTGGACTTTGGCTCAGGTCATGATCTCACAGTTCGTGAGTTCAAGCCCGGCATCGGGCTCTGTGCTGACAGCTCGGAGCCTGGAGCCTGCTTCAGATTCTGTGTCTCCCTCTCTCTCTGCCCCTCCCCTGCTGTGCTCTCTCTCTCTCTCTCTCTCTCTCCTCTATCTCTCTCTCTCTCTCAAAAATAAGTAAATGTTTTTTTTTAAAAATAAAATAAATAAAGAGTGCCTCTGCACAGCATACCAGGACACCCGTGAGACCCATCTGTCTGAGCACCTCAAGGTGGGTGGACTGGACTGCCCAGGAGACGACAGAACGAGAGAAGTGGTAATGGAGCTGGCAGCAGCAGACACGGTGACAGCAGAGAAGGTGGTGACTGGTCTGGCAGCAATCCAGCGTGACCCTCCTGGCAACTGCAGGAGGACGGTGACTGCAGCCGTGGGGGTCTGGCGGTAGCTAGAAGAACCGTTGTTTGCTCTGGAGAAGGACAGCAGTGACGAGGGTGAGGAGGGAAATAAAGGGGAAGTAGGCCAAGAGAACTACAGGAAAGCATCTCCTGCTGTCTGCCCCAGGAGGCAAGAAGACCACCCATGGACTCCTGGGACTCCCCCCAGTTGGAGGAGCCCTTGTCTGGCGGTGGGCACACTGGAAGACCCAAGTGCCACCTCCACACCTCCCCCCACCACTCTACTGCCACCCTTTGCCTTGTTTTAACTGAAGCATACTTGATATAAAATGATACTTTCAGGCATAGACATAGGGATTCAACAACTCTATACGTTACTCAGTGCTCAACCCAGTAAGGGTCGTCACCATCTGCCACCGTGCAACATTAAAATAATGCCATTGGCTATTATTTCCTACGTTGTACTTTCCATCTCCATGACTCATTTATTTTACAACTGGAACTTTGTACCTTTTTATCCCCTTTTTCTCTTTCGCCCACTGATGTCCCCTGTGGCAACCACCAATTTGTTCTCTGTGTTTAAGAGTCTGCTTGTTTTCGCTGTTTGTTCGTGTGTTTTGTCTTGTTTTAATTTCACATATAAGCGAAATCCCACGATGGGGCGCGTGGGTGGCTCAGTTGGTTGAGTGGGTTGGACTTCGGCTCAGGTCACGATCTCACAGCTCGTGGGCGTGAGCCCTGCATCGGGCTCTGTGCTGACAGCTCAGAGCCTGAAGTCAGTTTCAGATCTGCGTCTCCTTCTCTCTCTGCCCCTCCCCTGCTCATGCTCTGTCTGTCTGTCTCTCTCTCTCAAAAATAAACATTTACAAAATTTTAAAAAAATAAGTGAAGTCAACATGATATTTGTCTTTCTCCATCCGACTTATTTCACATAGCATAATACCCCCGAGGTCCTCCGTATTGTCACAAATGGAAATATTTTGCTCTTTTTTTATGGCTGAGTAATAGTCCATTGTGTATAAATACCACGTCTTTAACCATTCATCCATTGATGGATGGAACTAGAAAAAATAATCCTAAAATTTGTGTAGAACCACAGAAGACCTCAAAGAGCCAAAGGAATTTTGACAAAGAACAAAGCGGGAGCTACCACAATTTCAGATTTCAAGAGAATAAAGTTGGGGGACTGTACCTGACTTCAAGGCTTACAATAAAGTTGCAGTAATCAAGACAGCATAGTACTGGTGAAAAAATAGACAAATTGATAAATGGAATAGTATAGAGAGCCCAGAAATAGACCCGTATAAATACAAGCAATTGATCTCTGACAAAGGAGCAAGCTGAAACAAAGATATGAGTGTCTGACTTCAGCTCAGGTCATGATCTCATGGTTCGTGAGTCTAAGCCCGACATCGGGCTCTGTGTTGGCAGCTCGGAGCCTGGAGCCTGCTTCAGATTCTGTGTCTCCCTCTCTCTCTGACCCTCTCCCACTCGCACTCTGTCTCTCTGTCTCAAAAATGAATAAACATGAAAATTTTTCTTAAAACATAAAAAAAAAAACCCAGGACCACAGGCTGAAATGCAAAACACAACCCTGTCAAACTACAGGAAGATAACATAGGAGAAAATCTAAACAAACTTGGGTTTGATTATAAGTTTTTAAATACGGCACAAAAGGTGTGCTCCATGAAAGAAAGAAACGAAGAGTGAATTTTATTAAAATTCACAATTTCTGCTCTGCGAAATACACTGGCAGGAGAATGAAAGGACAGACGACAGAACTGGGAGAAAACATTTGGAAGAAAAAAAACCCACATCTGCTAAAAGATTATTAGCTAAAAATAGACAAAGAAATCTTAAAACTCAGCAATGAAAAAAACCCAAATAACCTGATTTCAAAATAGGCCAAAGACCTTAACAGACACATCACGAAAGATATACAGATGGCTAATCAGCAAATGAAAAGATGTTCCACATTGTGGGTCATCATGGAAATGCAAACTAAAACAACAATGAGATATCACTACCTATGTGTTAGAAAAGCCAAAATCCAGGACATTATCAACACCAAACCCTGGTGAGGACATAGAACAACAAAAATTCTGTTTCATTGTTAGAGGAGATGCAAAATGGTTTAGCCACCATGAAAGACTTAGAAAACTGCATGGTTTCCTACAGAACTAAGTATGGCCAACAGGTACATGAAAAGGTGCTCAACCTGACTAATCATTAGAGAAACGTAAATCAAGATTACCTCATGCCTATTTAGAGTGGCCATCATAAAAAAAACACACACAAAAAAACAAAAAACCCAAGAAATAACAAATGCTGGTGATGATATAGAAGAAAGGGAACCTTCATACACTATTAGTGGGAATGTAAGTTGGTATAACCACTGTGGAAAACAGTATGGGGGTTCCTCCAAAAATTAAAAATAAAACCACCGTATGATCCAAATGGTGTACATATCTGAAGGAAGCAAAAACACTGTGTTGAAGAGGTATCTATACTCCTACGTTCATTGCAGCATTATTTACAATAGCCGAGACATGGAAACAACCTAAGTGTCTATTGATGGGTGAATGCATAAAGAAGTTGAATGGAATATCACTCAACCATAAAAAGGAAGGAAATCCGACATTTGCAACATCATAAATGGACCCTGAGGGCATTTTTTAAAGTGAAATACGTCAGACAGGGTAAGACAAATACTATATAACATCTCACTTAATGTGGACTGCGAAAAAAATCGTAGAAAAAGAGATCAGATTTGTGATTACCAGATGTGAGGCAGTGGGAGGGATTGGATGAAGGTGGTCAAAAGGAACAATTTCCAGTTATTAGATAAATAAGTACTGGGGATAAAAAAAGTATAACATGCTGACTATAGTTAACACTGCTGTATGATATATGTGAAAGTCGCTAAGAAAGTAGATTCTAAAAGTTCTCATCACAAGAAAAATTTTTTTTCTTTTTGTGTACTTATGAAAGGATTACTGTTAACTGACTTTATCATGGTAATCATTTCATAATATATGTAATTCAAGTCTTTATGCTCTATGCCTTAAACTTATACAAAATATATTAAGCACATACTAACAGATATAAAGGGAGAAGAAGACAACAACAATAATAGTAGGGGATTTAAACACCCGCTTTCGGGCACATGGGTGGCTTAGTCGGTTGAGCGACCAACTCCTGATTTCAGCTCAGGTCATGATCTCGAGGTCATGGGATCGAGCCCCATGTTGGGCTCTGTGCTGAGCGTGGAGCCTGCTTCAAATTCTCTCTCTCTTTCCTTCTACCCCTTTTGTCACGTCTGTGCACTCTCTCTCTCTAAAAAAAAGAAAGAAAGAAAGAAAGAAAGAAAGAAATTAATTAATTAGGGGCGCCTGGGTGGCGCAGTCGGTTAAGCGTCCAACTTCAGCCAGGTCACGATCTCGCGGTCCGTGAGTTCGAGCCCCGCGTCAGGCTCTGGGCTGATGGCTCAGAGCCTGGAGCCTGTTTCCGATTCTGTGTCTCCCTCTCTCTCTGCCCCTCCCCCGTTCATGCTCTGTCTCTCTCTGTCCGAAAAATAAATAAACGTTGAAAAAAAATTTTTTTTAATTAATTAATTAAAAAGCTTAAATACCTCGTTTTCAACAATGGATAGGTCATCCAGATAGAAAATCAATAAGGAAATATTGGACTTCATGTTAGGGTACAAAACAAGTATTAGAAAATTTTAGAAGATCGAAATCCTATCAAGTATCTTTTCTGGCCACTATGGCGTGAAACTGGAGATCAATAACAGAAGGGAACCTTTGCATCAGCTTAGCCTTAGCTTTCAGGGCCCCTGAGACCCCAGAACAGATATGGGTCCACTGAGTTCTGGCCACCACACAGACTCTCTCCTGCGCCAAAGGCATCTCTTCATACAAGGAATATTTATGATGTGCTAACAGTCCCAATATTGCAACGTGCCTTGTTTGAGTTTCAACTGGTGTCAAAGATCTACTGGTAACAGATGGGGGAAGAAACTGTGACACTCGGTACCTCTTTGCAAACAGGCGGGTTGCTTCTGGAAAGATCTGTTGCCGATGATCTCTGTTGATTATTTTCTTTATTAAAATTTTTTGTAACGTTTATTTTTGAGAGAGAGAGAGGGAGAGACAGTGTGAGCAGTGGAAGGGCAGAGAGAGAGGGAGCTGCGGAATCCGAAGCAGGCTCCCAGCTCCAAACTGTCAGCGCAGAGGCCGATGGGGGGCGCGAACTCACAAACCATGGGATCATGACCTGAGCCGAAGTCAGATGCTTAACCGACTGAGCCACCCAGGCGCCCCTCTGTTGATTCTTTGTTTCAAGCCTCAAGTTTCATTTGATAACACATCACCCAAATGGCCATGCCTTTCTTTTCACACTTATTTTTACCATAAACTGCTGTCATTCCCGTCATCGAACCTATATACTTATTCTTCAGGTTTGGGAGGAGGTTATTTCTCAGATGGGGTTTCTGCCAGCTCGCCGTGACTGACACCTGTGTGGCTCTCATTTCCTGCTCTCTGGGTTCTTGGCTGGACTTTCTATCCTGACCACCTTTGCAAATAGTTGTATGCTCAGTAAGTCAACACTTCTGGCCTTGTACGTACACTTTTCCAAGCCTTGACTCTGACATTGACATCCCACCTTTGTTTGAACTCCAAATCCCATCTGTGTATTTTTTCAGAGTGGACAGCGCCATGGGAACGACTCTGGCCACCCATGTCAGGAGTTCCAGACATTTCATCTTAGGAGGTCTGTTTTTGGCCATTCAAGGGTGGCGTCACCTCCAGCTGGTGGTTTCTGTGCATTGTTTGGTCATCTTTCTGTCTTTAAGATATAAGCTCTCGCTCAGTCTTAGAGGATCCTGGGGTGCAAGAGGCATGGAACCGGGATACATGAATTCTGTGTGTTCCTTGGTCAACCCTTGGGCATGTGCTCCCCTACTCCGGGTGATTCCAGAAGCTAAACAAACAGGGTTGCCAGATAATATCTTGGACGCTAAATTAACGTTGAATTTCAGATAAACAGCAAGTATTTTTGTATAATAATATCCCAAATGTGGCATGGCACATAGTTTGAAAATTATTTGTTTGTGTGACATTTCTACTTACTTGAGGGTTTGTATTTTTATGTGCAACCTGGAAAAAAATACAGGATGTCCCATTAAGTTCAAATTTCTGATACATAACAAATAATATTTTAGGATAAGTATGTCCAAAATATGGCATAGACCGTAGTTATACTAAAGTTATTCCCCGTTTATTTGAATACAAATACAGGGCGCCTGGGTGGCTCAGTCGGTTGAGCATCTGACTTCGGCTCAGGTCATGATCTCACGGTTCGTGGGTTGAAGCCCCATGTCGGGCTCTGTGCCGATAGCTCGCAGCCTGGAGACTGCTTCAGATTCTGTGTCTCCCTCTCCCTCTTTGCCCCACCCCCTCTCGCTCTTTGTCTCTCAAAAATGAATAAACGTCTAAAAAATTTTTTTTTTGAATACAAATACAAATACGCTGTACTTACATTTGCTAAATTTGGTACTTCCCCCGAAAAAAAGGGGAGCCGATATGATTCCAAGTCTGTATTCCAAGCAGTGAAGGTACATTGCATGGGATTTTCCTAGTTATGGAACAAGAGGAAGTAGATTAAATATTTTCTGGTATAACTGAACAGGAGTGGGTACTAGATGGGAGGGGAAGGGCATGTATCTTCAGGGGAAGAAAACTTCCCTCTGCCCTGTTGGGTTCTGTGGATGGCCTGAGAATTAAACTGACATGGGGCACTTGGGTGGCTCAGTCGGTTAAGCGTGGGATTTCGGCTCAGGTCATGATCTCACAGTTTATGGATTCGAGCCCCGCATTGGGCTCTGTGCTGACAGCTCAGAGCCTGGAGCCTGCTTTGGATTCTGTGTCCCCGCTGTCTCTCTGCCCTCCGCCCCCCCCCCCCCCGCTTGTGCTAGCTCTCGCTCACTCTCTCAAAAATAAATTGAAAACAATTTTTTAAAAAAGAATCAAACTGACATAAGACAGATTAGCAGGAGAAATACACACAAATTTATTTAATATTTTTACAGGCAGGGGCGCCTGGGTGGCGCAGTCGGTTAAGCGTCCGACTTCAGCCAGGTCACGATCTCGCGGTCCGTGAGTTCGAGCCCCGCGTCGGGCTCTGGGCTGATGGCTCAGAGACTGGAGCCTGTTTCCGATTCTGTGTCTCCCTCTCTCTCTGCCCCTCCCCTGTTCATGCTCTGTCTCTCTCTGTCCCAAAAATAAATAAATGTTGAAAAAAAAAATTAAAAAAAAAAGAAAGTTGGGAGACCCAGCACGCAGGGGGAGCTGGAGGCAGCACCGAAAAACCTTCTATGATTGACTTGTTCCACACTTGTTCTGCATCAAAGAACTGGGCCCTGTCCTGTGTGAGATAGGCTTTGCATACATAGTACATGAGGAATGCTGACATAATGGAGACACGATTCTGTTGGTTATTTCAGAGGACACATGCTCTAGAGACAGATTTGAAATAAAACATAAGGAAGCCACAAAGATAATTGCCTTTTGGGAGTAGCAAACGGGTCATGCAGAGACCAACACAAAACAAATTGTACAGTGATGGGTTTTATCGCATGGTCCCACCAGGCTCATCACTGGAGAGGATGCTGAGATCTTCAATCGTGGACAGATTCTGCTTTAAGTTCCTTCACGTGTTTGTTTTCATTTTAATTGAGGTAAAATTGTAAACAAGAAGGGGCTAACATAGATGCAACTCAGTATTTCCCTATGTGAACATATAACCATCACCTAGATGAAGATATAGGGCAAAACTCTAAAACTCTAGGAGGCCCCATTATGTATACTCCGCCACAAAACTCCCCACTCCCCTCCCCAAAAAACTTAACAGTTATAACCTCCATTACCATATCATTGTTTTACAACTTTAAAAAAAATTTTAATGTCTTTTAATTTATTTTTGAGAGAGAGAGCAGGAGCAGGGGAGGGACAGAGAGGGGGGAACAGAATATCCAAAGCAGGCACCACGCTGACAGCAGAGAGCCCGACGCAGGGCCCGAACTCATGAACTGCGAGATCATGACCTGAGCCAAAGTTGGACACTCAACGGACTGAGCCACTCAGGTGCCCCTTTATGATAACTTGTAAATCATTACCTTGCAGCGAAGGTGTGTTTAAGTGGTACCCAGAGATTCGTTTTAATCAGGTACGGTAAGACATGCAGACCTGGAAACGATTGTCATCAAGGAAGTTTATACTCACGGATCCCTGGAAAGAGAAGGCAGGACGCATCAACAGGGCCATGTGGAGAGGCACCAGGGTCATCCCGGAGGCAGAGAGGTGAGAGCATGGCCTAGCACCTTTATTGCAGTTTGGGTGGAAACAGAAAATGGTAGGCCCCCGAGTAGGGTTAGGATTGGATGGTTCGAGTAATTCTGGTGTGCTCTGGGTGATGGCGGTGGCCCCTGGTTGTCCAGTACCTTGCCCTAGGGTGATTTAGGGGAGGGGGAGTATTGGCATGGTGTGTGAGTTTGACCAAAGGTGGCTGGGCTGTGGGCTCTGGGCTGGTGGTTTGTATATCAAAGGTGCACTTACAGGAGAGTCACTTGCTATCCCTATGAATTAGCTAACCCTGGGAGAGCCAGTATCTCTGGGATCGAGGCCCCAAATGCCAGAGTGTCAAAAATACAGAAAATAAGAAAATGCCCTCAACGCAAATATTCCACAAATCAGACTATGCCTTTGTATTTTATCACCAACCCCTGGCTTCCTCGCTCAAATTACCATTTTTAGGACAGAGAATCTAAACCTTATGCCGTCTGTCTCTCCTCTTTTGTTCACCGCAGACTTTAGGGAGGTCATCATGACCTCAAGAAAACAAAAATTCCTTGCCTTCAAAGAAAGGAGGACACGGCAGGAACAAGGCATTACGCAGTTACGAGACTCTCTTAGATCCATTTTATTAAACGGAATGATTATATGTGATGAATGGGGCAACCAAGGTGGTCCCCACGCTTCCCTTAACTCCCAGCTCTGTTGTGTATTTTACAGGATTCCAGATCGGAGGCTCCACGTCTCACACTCAATGTCCGCAATGACGCAAGTTTGCTGTCTTACGACAGAGCCCGCTCCAATGTTGTAACACTCTTAATAAAACATTAGAAGGGGAGGGCGGGAAGGAGGTATCAAACTGACTCCCTGAAACTTGCCTTCTGTGACTTTCGAAGTCACACGTGTTCCTAGTAGAGGTCCTTAGACTCGATCACTGAAACAGGCTTCTAGATCCAGCTACTCTCCAGCTATCTGTTAGGAAAGGTGCTGTTATTTTAGCATTCTCTTCCGCAATACTAGCCCCATGTCAACACGGTGTAAGCTCCCAGGTTTTTGTGTTTTTTTGTTTTTTTTTTTTAATTTTTTTTTTCAACGTTTATTTATTTTCGGGACAGAGAGAGACAGAGCAGGAACGGGGGAGGCGCAGAGAGAGAGGGAGACACAGAATCGGAAGCAGGCTCCAGGCTCTGAGCCATCAGCCCAGAGCCCGACGCAGGGCTCGAACTCGCGGACCGCGAGATCGTGACCTGGCTGAAGTCGGACGCTTAACCGACTGCGCCACCCAGGCGCCCCAAGCTCCCAGGTTTTAAACTCTGGAATACATGGAGGAGTCTTACACCCTCAGTAACTGCTCACGTGACAGTCCTACATTCTACATGATGGGCAGAGGAGACACCGGACAGAATAAATTAAAGCAGCTCCTGCTGGCTTCACCTTCCTCTCTCCTTTTCTGTCAAGTCTCAGAGACACGAGAAGAGTTGATGAAATACCTTTTCAAACCTTTTATTCACCGCAAGCCTAACGACGTAGGTAAATCACAGATTACCTACTTACGTAGGTAAATTAGCAGATTAGCCACTGCACCCATCCCGTCTCTGTGCAACGTCCATACGATGTATTTTACAAAGGCAAAAACATCTCCAAAAGTGTCTTTTTCACTTATCATTGAATGGATTCTGATTCTTACAGCTCAGATTTTTTTAATGTTTATTTATTTTGAGACAGTGTGAGCAGGGGAGGGGCAGAGAGGGAGAGAGAGAATCCCAAGCAGGCTCCGTGCTGTTGGCACATAGCCTGACGCAGGGCTCGATCCCCCGAATCGTGACATCGTGACCTGAGCTGAAATCAGGAGTCGGATGCTTAACTGACTGAGCCACCCAGGCACGCCTCAGCTCAGATGTTTTCATTACCCTTGGCCTTCCTCTCTCCAGAAACGGGCACTCTGCAAGTGGTTTTGGCGGCTTTGGAAGGAGGAGTCTCTTCTCCCACCGCCCCGACTTCTTCCACTCACGAAAGTGAACTAATCCCCACCACAGTCAGGTATAAATCTCATGATGCTCTTTCAGGATCAAAATAGACATTTCCCAGTGAATTGACACTTATTGGGAGAGGAGAACCAAAATTAGTTGGTTATCAAAAGCATCGATTTTAATAATTATTATTATTTTTAATTAATTTTAATTAATTAATTTTATTTTATTAAATTTATTAATTTAATTAAATTAATTTTAATTAATTTAATGTTCATTAATTTCAATAAATTTTATTGAAAGCTAAGCTTTTGTCAGGCACTGGATGAAGTCGTTTAATGTAACAGCTCATGTGATCTTCTGAATCACACAAAAGGTAGATGCCATGGTTAACAGTATTTTTTTTTTTAATTTTTTTTTCAACGTTTATTTATTTTTGGGACAGAGAGAGACAGAGCATGAACGGGGGAGGGGCAGAGAGAGAGGGAGACACAGAATCGGAAACAGGCTCCAGGCTCTGAGCCATCAGCCCAGAGCCCGACGCGGGGCTCGAACTCACGGACCGCGAGATCGTGACCTGGCTGAAGTCGGACGCTTAACCGACTGCGCCACCCAGGCGCCCCAGTATTTTTTTTTTTTTAATGATCAAATTGTGTCTTACTGCACGATTAAGCTTGAAAAAAAAAATTGTTAGCAAATAAGAGAGAAAATTTCCAAAGCAAGAGGGTCTCGTCAACCTTCCCGGTGCCTAAACACGCTGATGCGTTATCTCCCATAACCAAAACAAAGTGATAAATCACAAATTACATGCGTGGATATTCACTATACTTTTTTGTATTGTTGTTTGCACCCCAAGGGCAACGGTCATAGGAATCCTGGGGATTGCTGGTTATATTGGGGCAGCGCTGTCTCCCCTCTTAATGATCCTAAATGTGTATTCTCCCCACCTGCCCTGGATCACGTATGGAATCTTCTCCATCCTCGCCGGTCTTATTGTCCCACCCCTTCCTGAAACCAGGAATCAACCTCTGCCTGACTCCATCCAGGATGTGGAAAAGGAGTGAGTAAGCCCCTGGCTGTCCCTGAGGGGAGCTGTGTGCTCTATGTCTACAGTGAGGAAGGCAAAACATGAGTTGAGCCCACTGTCCCTCAGCCTTAGACCTAGACTATTCCATGTGGCCTGCGCCTTTGGGTTAGCTACGTCTTATGTTTTCCAGACTCCCTAGGCTTCAGACCCCTCCCACAGCTCCCTAGATCACACAGACTAGCTCTTCTCAGCCTGCAATGGTAGGTTTAGTGGCGAAGAGGCCAAAATTAGGTGCCTTAGTGTGGCAAACACACCCTAAGGTATTTCACAAACACACACAGATTCTAACACCAGGCTCTCATCCCTCAGACCCTGACAGCCCCCAGCCCCAGGGACTGCAGTCAGCTCTCTGGGACTGCCGATCCCTGTAGGCCTGAATTAATCCGACTCTCCACAGAAACGGAACCACTAGGATGTGCACGTCTACAGAGAGAGATTTATTTTAAGGAATTGGCTCACAAGATTGTGGAGGCTGGCACATTCAAAATCTGGGGACCCAGGGAAGAGTTGAAAGAAGAGACAAGTTCCCCAGTCTGAAGGCGATCTGGAGGCAGACTTCCTCCCTCATCTGGGGGACCTTTTTCTTTAAGGCCTTCAACTGATTGGATGAGCTCCCCCTCTCATCCCTGCCCCCCCACCACCACATTATGGAGGGAAATCTGCTTTACCCAAAGTCTACTGATTTATACGTTAATTATATCTAAAAACTACCTTCACAGAAACATCTAGATTGATGTTTGACCAAACATCTGAACACCACAGCTTAGCCAGGTTGACATATAAAATCAGCCACCACCAGGCCTGAGGACTGCCCTGACCTCTGAAGAATCTGAGAACAGAGCCCCTCCCACAGATGACAATACATCTCAGGGGACAAGTCCTTTTGCGCAGTCTGCAAGATTCAGACCAACTGGTTTTGCTGGGAATGAAACTTTTGAGAAAAGAAGGAAAGGAGTAGTAATTTTAGGTGTTTTTAAATGATCAAGAATTGGAAAGGATTTTTAAATTTTTGCATACTGTCCTTGCCTTTTCCAAATCCCTTTGGCATCTTTTTGAGAGAGAGAGAGAGAGAGAGAGGCAGAGTGTGAGTGTGGGAAGGGCAGAGAGAGAGGGAGACACAGAATCCAAAGCAGGCTCCAGGCTCTGAGCTGTCAGCACAGAGCCCGACGCGGGGCTGGAACTCACAGACTGTGAGATCATGACCTGAGCCGAAGTCAGACACTCAACCAACTGAGCCACCCAGGCGCCCCCATAACTATTTTTAAATAAGTGACTAATGTGATGTTATAGCCTAAACCAAAAAATATTCTAATTAATAAAAATTTAAATGGAATAAATAATTCATATTTTCGATAGAAAACTTGGCCACAAAATCCTGGAATAAAAAATGTTTTGAATAGTAAAGCAAATGCCAGAAATTTAGAGAGAGGTCAATTTGAATAATGTTCATTTAAAACCACTGTTGGGCCAAACTTTAACAACTTATCAGAGGAAAAAAAACCAGAAAAATATTCAGCAAAACGATAAAAACGATTAACTTTTATTGGTGGACTTTCCAGTGTGTGATTTTCAAAGTATTCAAAGTTTCAACAAAAAGTACATAAAATTTCAAAATATCGTGTCAAAAATAAAAGAGCAGGGGCACCTGGGTGGCTCAGTCAGTTAAGTGTCTGAGTCTTGGTTTTGGCTCAGGTCATGATCTCACAGTTGGTGAGTTTGAGCCCCGCATCAGGCTCTGTGCTGATGGCCTGGAGCCTGCTTGGGGTTCTGTCTCCCTCTCTCTCTGCCCTCCCCTGCTCTCTCGCTCTCTCTCAAAAATAAATAAATAAATAAATAAATATTTTAAAATTTTAATTAAAAAAGAGTAAATGACAAAATGAACAATTTTCAAAAAAAATACACTTTTAATATCTACTAAAAAAGATAACAAATAATTCAATAGAAAATGGGTAAAAGGCAGAACATTAAGTTTTCCAAAGAAAAAAGCCACATGGCTAATAAATTTATGGACAACCATACAAAACCCACTAGAAATTAAAGACATACAAACTAAAGTGGAATGTCAACTTTTATTTTCAAAAGATCAAAAATTAAAGTGTGCTCATTGTCAAAGTCGGTGAGAGTGTAGTTAAATAGAAATTCACTATTCAAGAGCAGAATTATAAAATAGTTCATGCTAGAAGCCTGCTAAAAACACAATTTGGCATCATTATCAAGAGATTTGAAATAAGTCTTCACTAATTCAGATGCCATTTATTGAGCATGTAGTGTTGGGCATGTAGTAACTACCATGCATACAAAAAGCATGCCACATGCAGAGATGAAATGAAAACATAGGCATAAACAGAGGCAATGGTATATATCTTAGTGCACAGTGCAGGTGTAGGCTCATATTTTTATTTTCTATAAGTCAACATAATTTTAATTTAAGTCCCAATTTCTGGGGCGCCTGGGTAGCTCAGTTGGTTAAGTGTCCGACTTCAGCTCAGGTCATGATATCTGTTTGTGGGTTCAAGCCCACGTCAGGCTCTGTGCTGACAGCTTAGAGCCTGGAGCCTGCTTCAGATTCTCTCTCTCTCTCTCTCTCTCTCTCTCTCTGCCCCTCCCCTGCTCATGCTCTCTTTCTCTCTCTCTCTCTCAAAACTAAATAAATATTTAAAAAAATAATAAGTCCCAATTTCCTCCAAGTGGGCAGTAAATCACAAATTGGTTAGTTTTGTGGATTATTTTTATAATCCTTCCCTACCAGAACTATCTATATCTCACAGACATGTGCAATACTACAGTGATGGGGTGAGAAAAAGCTACAGATGATCAGTTATATGTTCAAAAGACTGCCAAATGAATACTGACCCTGTGCCCTTGGCTGCTACAACCTTGCCATTTACCACCACATGAGGCATTGGCATTGGGGGCTTCCAGTCTCATTGATTAGCTCCCTAAGCAGCCACTCTGCTATGGGCCTGCTGTTCCCTGGGGTTCTACCAGATGTCAGGACTGAATCCTTGTGGCCTGCAATGCACAGACCCTCCCCCATTTTTTACCCCTCCCACACACTCAACTTCTTTCCTCTTCTCTCATTATCTCTTCCAGAGAACTTCTAGTGTTCCCTATGGACCTTAGGTTTTGAAAAGTCAAGCAGTATTACAAGCTCCTTCTGTTTTTCATCAGCAAAACGCCTTTGAAGAGACAAACAACACAAAACAAAACACCCCTACAGATATGATAAACCTTAGGAATGTGGGAAAGACACAAGGGAAATTTCAAAGAAATCATCCATAATAGTATTGGCCAGCCATATCCCTCTTCCTAAGAAATGTTTGAGGCCCTATCATGAGAAGAAATATGGAGAACCTATTGTTGTTCTCTTTGAAGAATTGTGGCCACTCCAGATTCTGAGGTTTCTGGAGAGAATGCCCCACGGTTCTTCATGGGCATTTTATGTTGCAAACCAGCAGTTGGACTTCATGAGACGATCAGTGGTGCAAAAATTTAAAAAGAATTAGGTAGGGAGTGACATCATGGAAGATGGGCAAGTAGAAGCACCAGGAATCCATCTTTTCATCTGGATGACAAAAGCACTGGTAGAAGCTATCTGGTTAACGATCTAAAAAATATAGAGCCTATTCAAAGCTTGGAGCTTCCAGATGAAGTCTTGGCTTATAAAGTATTTTTCATTTTAGTCAGTTTCAGCCACTAGCACAGTATTGGCTACTATCCATAAACATCCATCCTTGGGGTAGGTAGCTATGTCCACATTCCTTGGGACAAGCTATGGGGGCCAGCATGGGCAAAAAGGGACTTTGTCCTTCAGACAGTCAGGTGAGCATCATCGGACTCTTGATTTCGACTCAGGTCATGATCCCAGGGTCATGGGATCGAGCCCCAGGTCAGGCTCCATGCTGAACCTGGAGCCTGCTTAAGACTCTCTTTCTCTCTCTCTCTCTCTCTGCCTCTCTCCCCCACTCATGCTCTGTCTTTCTCGCTCTCTAAAATAATTTTAAAAAGAAATAAAAAGAAAAAAGAAAAAATTATCAACTGAGAATTTTATAGCCAACAAAACTATCCTTCAAAAATGAAGGTTAAATTAAAATACGCCTACATAAACTTAAAGCCTAGGGAGTTCATTATCACTAGATCTGCCCTGCAAAAAAATACTAAAGGTAGTTTTCAGGTTGAAATAAAAGTACGCTAGACAGTAATTCAAAGTTCCAACTATATGCTGTGTACTCACAATAGTTAAAAGTGAAAAGATGGAAAAAGATATTCCATGTAAATAGTAATCAAAAGGAATCTGGGTTGGCTACATGAATATCAGATAAAAGACTTGAAAGCCAAACGTTTACAAGAGGCTAAAGAGAACATTATATATTAATAAAAGTTTCAATACAACAAAAATATCTAACAATCATAAACATTTACACACCTAAAGACAGACCCTCAAAATGCATGAAGTAAGAAAGGCTGCAAGCTAGGAAATATAAGGCACTCATTCCCCCCATGGCAACATTAATAAATTTTTAAACACTACAGACTTCAGAAAATAACTTCATAGGAGCTCTGGAAAACAATCAAAGGACTACAGTGACCACATGAAAACCAATCGAGGATAACAGCACATTCAAAAAGGTAGGAAATTTTTACTTACCTTACCCCCACCCTTTCTATAGTCTGCACAGTAATGACCTGGAGGAAAGCCCAGCTTTCAAAGCCTTCTGTAGAACTGGAAGGAGAAGAGAAAACCTTATTTGGAATGTTCTCACCTGTCTGGAGGCTGCCTGGAGTAGTGGTCTCTGTTTCAACTAACCAGGAGCTCAAGGCAGGAAAAGGAGCATAATTCATCTCGGGCTGAGTAAAGAGACTGAAAGTGGTGGGCAATGGCTATAAAAGCTGGAGGGACTATAGATGTATAGAAGGCAGAAATTACAGGTGAAGGAATACAACAGACCATCTCAAGTCCCAAAAGGAAGGAACGCCTGGGTAACTCTGTTGGTTAAGTGTCTGACTCTTGACTTCAGCTCAGGTCATGGTCTCACAGTTCATGGGTTCAAGCCCCATGTCAGGCTCTATGCTTGGGATTCTCTCTCTCTCTCTCTCTCTCTCTCTCTCTCCCCTTCCCCGGCTTGTGTGTGCTCTCGCTCGCTCTCAGAATAAATAATCTTAAAAAATAAATAAAGTCCCAAGGGGAAGCTGTGATGAGACTCTTTGCAAAATAAAGAAATAAAATCTTCTTTCCCAGGACACCGACACAAGACAAATATTAAAGTGTTCATGGGTCTGCAGGAAAGCAGTGCGAGGTTAGCATGAATTTTGTTTCTTGGGTTTTGGCTGGAACCATAATAAGTCAGAGAAAGCTACAGTTTTCTCTCTGGACTCATCATGATGATGGAAAGAGATTTAATAGGTATAAATGGCTGGATTTGGAACTGACTGAGCTTTGAGTGAGGGTAAAGGGAGAGTGAATGGGTATTGTAAAGGCTTTCACTCGGGTAACTGGGTGGGTGAGAGTATCATTTACAGAGACAGACAAGAGGAGGAAGTGACAGTAAGAGGACCAGTGTTTGAAGGAGATAGCTGGAGTGATACATTTCTCTTCTCTTGTGGTTTTGCTAGCCATTCCTAATGTCTGCTATGCTGGATACAACTTCTCAAAGCCCTCTTTAAAATCAGAGTCAAATGGTTCATGAGATCAAGCCCCATGTCGGGCTCCATGCTAACAGCACAGAGCCTGCTTGGGATTCTCTCTCTCCCTCCCTCTCTGTCTGCCTCTCTCCAACTTCTGTATTCATTCTCTCTCTCTTTCAAAATAAATAAATAAATAAATAAGCTTTAAAAAAATATAATAAAATAAAATCAGAGTCAAAAGAGTTCACCCTTAGCCCTCTTCTCTTCTCCTTTGACATAACCATCTTTGATGTTCTTGACATTAATAGGGACTTATTGTGCACCTATACCTGCAATGTCTCCAGCCCAGACCCTCTATTTAATGTAGACATATATTTCAAATGCCAACTGGAAAACCCTCCTTAGGTATCCCCAGAAAATAATGGAAAGAAAGCATAAATTTGCTCCTCTTATATTCTGATTTTAGAGAATGCCCACTCAGATGCACAGGAAAGAAAATTAGGACTCAATCCGATTTCCTATGCCTAAATTCAATATTCAATGATACACAAAAATCTGGCGATAAAAATATATCACCATATAATACCGCCATAAGATATGTCTCAAAATCATTTCTTTACATCCACCCACAATGACACAACTTTAAGACCTTCTTCATATCTCACACAGACTGTTGCAGTATCTTTCCAACTAGGTCTCCTTGTCCTTGACTCTCCTTGACTTCTTCTTTCCTTTTCCACTCACCTGTCGGTAATTTTTTTTATAAAACACAGGAAACTATGGCACTCCTCTTTTTAAAACCTTTTGATAGCCCTTTAGTATCTGTGGCAAAGCCAACTTAATCATTAAGCATGGCAGGCACAGTGCCTGAGGCATATAAACATGTTTAAAAACATTTTATTTTTTATTTAAAAAATTGTTTTAATGTTTATTTTTGAGAAAGAGAGAGAGTGTGAGCTGGGGAGAGAGAGAGAATCCCAAGCAGGTTCCATGCTCATCACAGAACCCAACATGGGGCTCAATCCCACGACCCTGGGATCATGACCTGAGCCAAAATCAAGAGTTGGACACTCAACCAACTGAGCCACCCAGGTGCCCCCTGTTATCCTGGCACAGTTATTCAGTCCCCCCTTACTACCAAAAGTGCCTCAGTTTTGCTTTTATGATCATCCTGCCTAAGGCCTTTCTTTTCAGGTCAAGCAGCTGGAAATAAGTCAATGAACTAGGCATGAGTTATCACGACATGGGAGGAAACCCGTAAGATAAACCAGCACAATTTTTAGCGTGGGTTCACAAATCCAGTATCAGAAAGAATTAGGAAGACAGCTTATTTAGCAGTCCTGTCCTCATGCCATTCCCTCAACCCAAAGACCAGCTAAAGATCTTCCGAGCTGGGGAAGGAGCGTCTGAGAGGAAGCAGCAGGAGACTAGGAGCTCATCAAGAACTGGCCAGCAGGTCCATGATGCACCATCCAAAATGGAGAGAATAAAGTCTCCCACTTAGCAGGAAGTCAAAGGCTTAAGGAGGTACATTCAGGTAGAGAATGTGAAAACAATAATACAACTTACTAAGTCAGCCTCTGTTTTCTTATCACCAGGCATCAGCAATTTTAAATAACGTAAGTGATAAACTCTTCCTACCCAACCAAAAAAAAAAAAACAAAACAAAAAAACTTTGTCGGTCCAAGTTCTAGACAATAGATGTGATTATTGTTAAGTTTTGATAATGTATCTGTAGGCCTTAAGTTAGCACAGTTTTGTTACTTGTCACTTAATAGATATTGTATCCAGGGGCGCCTGGGTGGCTCAGTCGGTTAAGGTCTGACTTCGGCTCAGGTCATGATCTCACGGTCCGTGAGTTCGAGCCCCACATCGGGCTCTGTGCCCGCAGCTCAGAGCCTGGAGCCTGCTTCGGATTCTGTGTCTCCCTCTCTCTATGCCCCTCCCCCCACTCACACTGTCTCTCTCAAAAATAAAATAAAAATATTAAAAAAATTTTTAAATAAATATTGTATCTACATGGACATTGATTTGGAGGACTGCCTGCCATGTCAGTGGTCCCAGGGATCCGTGGGCCCAGCTACACTCATTCCTTCCAAGAAGAAGTTCATGAAGATTTAGAATCCTACCAGCTCCCCTTGGGCACTATCGTGCCTTCCATCCCTGTGGCACGACATATTCCTGCCTTTCCATAGTGGGTTCAAACAAATGATGAAAGCATAGTGATTGGTAAGATAAAGAACTTGAACTTGAATTACTTAAATGATGTCATTTTATGTGGCCACCTGGCGTCTTATCTGTGTTTAAAATTTTTTTTTTTATTTTTTTATTTTTAAAAAAAATTTTTTTTTTCAACGTTTATTTATTTTTGGGACAGAGAGAGACAGAGCATGAATGGGGGAGGGGCAGAGAGAGAGGGAGACACAGAATCGGAAACAGGCTCCAGGCTCTGAGCCATCAGCCCAGAGCCCGACGCGGGGCTCGAACTCACGGACCGCGAGATCGTGACCTGGCTGAAGTCGGACGCTCAACCGACTGCGCCACCCAGGCGCCCCTCTGTGTTTAAAATTTAAAACAATAAAACAATGCCAACTGTGAGATGTAACATCTTTGTCTGGCAAGTGAACATTTAATTTTGTGTAATGAAATATTTTACTGAACTTGAATAATATTTTCCAACTGGAACTTACATTTTTAAGCCCTTGCCTGTTTTAAAACCAATGAATAAATTAAGAAACACAGAATGTTATGTCAGCGGTAGAAGAGGGGTTGCTTCTGTTGAACCTTTTGCTGATGTTTCCATTTGGTTGTGTCCGGGTTTTTTTGGTTTTTTGTTTTTGCTTTTTTTTTTTTTTTTTTTTTTTTTTACCCACTGGACAATTATTTACATAAAATACCACTTCAGGCTGTAAGCAAAGGATCAAAGTTCAAACGGCAAGGCGGGATAAAATCTATTGAGCAAATAGTGGCACTTTGTATTAGTTGTTTTTTCTGTTTTAAAATTTTTTTTAAGTTTATTTTTGAGAGAAAGAGAAGGCACAAATCGGAGAGGGACAGAGAGAATTCCAAGCAAACTCCACACTTTGCACAGAGCCGCACATGGGGCTCGATCCCACGACTGTGAGATCATGACCTGAGCTGGAATCAAGAGTGGGACATTTAACCGACTGAACCATCCAGGCACCCACACCCCATGTATTAGTTGTTTTATGTATTCAAAATTCAATTAAAAATATTTTGTCCCTATGAATGCTAGCTATGATTATTTGCTTGTTTCATGATTATTACTGACAATAATTTTGCCATATAGAGGATGAAGAGCTTAAAATATGTCCTATTCCGGGTGACAACATATATGCTAGGTTCTGCCCTCCCCCCTAAAATTGGGGAACTGAGGATGGAACGAATTTGTGCAAGACTCCCAACAGGAACTTTTGTCACTGCACAACACTCTCGATGTTCCCCTGCCACAAAGGTAGGGAAGCAGCAAAGTACGGATGGCTAAACGACGGGAAGGGTGTGAATGTAGACCCAAGCCTCCCCTCCCCAGGCGGCGAATAGGCCAAGAGAACAGCTAGAGCTAAGAACGGATGGCTGGAAGGAGTTTCAGAGTCTTGAGGAGGGTGCCCCCCGGTGGACAGTGGTGTGAACTGCACCTTTTTCCTCCACAAGGTGCAAGCGACATGGACTTCACCTGTAAGCAACAGAGGAGAGGAAATAGGTACGACTCCACCCTCTTCTGTGTCATTCAAGGTATCTATCATCCAGGAGCAAAAGAAAGAGAAGAAAATACTCGGAAATGAGTCGCCTTAAACCTGAAATAACTGAGTACCGATGCTGTCAGGCAGACCTGGGACTCTAAACAGACGGAAAGTTGTATTTTTTCGAAGTTGTATTTTCGCAGAGCCTAGTTACTTGGCTTTGAGGGAAATCTCGTCTGCAACTCTTGCATTGGTGTTGAGTAAAATCCAGGGGTGCCTGGGTGGCTCAGTCGGTTGAGTGTCCGACTTTGGCTCAGGTCGTGATCAAACGGTCCGTGAGTTCGAGCTCCTCGTCGGGCTCTGTGCTGACAGCTCTGAGCCTGGAGCCTGCTTCCGATTCTGTGTCTCGCTCTCTCTCTCTGCCCCTCCCCTGCTCATGCTCTCTCTCTGTCTCTCAAAGATGAATAAACGTTAAAAAAATTTTTTTTTTAAAAATCCAAACACCATCCCTACCCCACCCGCACAGGAATCATTTTGCTATCTGCCAACAGAATCGCATGGACAGCGTCTGTGGAGGGCAGATGACGCTTTGGTTTTCTGTGCTGTGGGCATCCCCTCCAGAGGCTGAACTTCTCAAGGACTCTCTCTGTTGTTGACTCTCCAGAAACTATCGTGGCGCCTGGAAACGTGATCACCGTGTGCACTGCTGTGGATTGCCTACACGCGTGATGTGCTGCCCACTCCCCACTGTCTTCAGGACTGAAGGATGCATTTTCCACCTGCTAGGAGTGTTGACGGCTGACAGCTCCCAACTGAGACCCTCTCTGGGAGGGTCACCCCTTGTCCTTGGCAGCCTGCAGCCACCAGCCAATAAACACAGAGGCCCTCTAGTAAAGGACTGGCCTTCCGTCCTCACTGCGGGACAACCCCATAAGGGCTATTGCAGCTCCCCAGCTCCCCGGAGGCTGGCTCAGGCCTTTGCCGTGACAGCATCGCGGCTCAATTCTCTCTGCCAAGTTCTGCTTCCTCATCCTCCCCCAGGGAACTTCCTGCCCGAAAACCTCCGTCTCAGAGTCTGCATCCCAGGGAGCCTGATCTGCAACAGTAGAGCATGTTCTGGGACCTACTGGAAAACGAGCAAGGATCCAAGATGGTGAGGTGTCCTCAGTTAAGGACAGTTAAGAGTGGCTCAGTTAAGCGCCTGACTTTGGCTCAGGTCATGATCTCACAGTCCATGAGTTCAAGCCCCACATCGGGCTCTGTGCTGACAGCTCAGAGCCTGGAGCCCGCTTCGGATTCTGCGTCTCCCTCTCTCTCTCTGCCCCTCCCCCGCAGTCTCTCTCTCTCAAAAATAAATACACATTATAAAAAATGAAAAATAATAGTGACATTCACGGAGTGCTCACGCTGTTCTAGGCACTGTTTTAAACGGGTTAGGACCTTCATCCCCCCCCCCCACCATGTTCCAGATCACCTTCGTTGCAGGCTCTGTGGCCCCTTAGGCAGCTGCCCCACTCAACCTGCTTTACCCAGTGCCTTACGTGGGTAAATGTTTATAGCAGCAATGTCCCCACTTGGCGAAATAAGGAAATTGAGGCCAAGAGCTGCTTTATGATGAACCCAGAGGTAACTAGGGGAAGAGAGTACTTCAGGGCCAAAGAGGCATACCCATGACAAGGTGGGCAGGGACCAAAGACGGCGTCAGCCACCACGGGGCTCACAGGCAGAGGCGGAGTCTGCATGTGACCCTAAGGGGGGGGGGGCATGTAGGAGGTGAGTAGCAGTAGATGCTAGTGGGTAGGATAAGCTTTTGCAGCCGATCTGTGCCACGTTTGGGATGCAAGGTGCTCTGTAGCCTCCAGACGCTGAGAGGTGTGTTCGCCCGCACGCGGTATCTACTCACAGAGCGGAAGCAACAAGTTGCGTTCTCTTCCCAGGAGGTGGGGGAAAACGCAGTCCGGGGAGCCACAGAGCATCAGAGTTTCTTTGGCACGAATCAGCCTTGCGGGATCGACGTGGCAGAGACCAGCAAGTCGTGGGTGCCCCCGAGCTGGCCCAGACACTGACGCCCGGGAGGAGAGGGCAGCCGCGGGAGCCCAGCCGGGGGCGCTTTCGCCACCCTCTCGGCTCAAGGGGGACAGAGAAGTGTCAGGATGTCGAGCTCCCCTGCGGAAGCGGAGGTCTTCCTCGTCTCCCAGGGCAGCCCCGAGGCACCTCCCCCGGAGCCGTGGGACTTCACAGGGCAATAGGAAAACTGCTTATAGGGCGTTGATGCAAGGGGGCTCACACTCAGGACTACTGCTCTGCAAGGCTGGGCTCGGGAAGGGGGCGTGGGGGAGACTCACCAGCCGTGTCCATCAAGAACATATACCCATGACACTCCAAGCCCGAGGACCCTGGCAGATATATAAAGAGAAGTGTGGAAAGATGCATGTATATCGTGACTGATCTGTCATCCTCCAAAGATGGGGAAATAACCCTTTAGAAGCTTCTCGAAGTCTCTTTCTCTAGATATTTCCAGAGCTGCAAATAGACCTGTCTTCGGACTCTCTCAGTTGCAAGGGCTGGAAAACTCAACAATAAGCAGAGTGAGGAATTTACTTGTTTAAGTGACTGTCACATCCTGGAGTAGATGAGTCCAGCTGTAGATGATGTCAGACTTTTTTTTTCTTAAATGACACTTAATTGCAGTTTCAATCTCCCCCAGAAATGTCTTTTTTTTTTTTAACGTTTATTTTAGAGAGACAGAGAGAGAGAGAGCGGGAGCAGGGGAGGGGCAGAGAGAGAGGGAGACACAGAATCAGAAGCAGGCTCCAGGCTCTGAGCTGTCCGCACAGAGCCCGACGCGGGGCTTGAACTCACGAACCGTGAGTTCACGACCTGAGCCAAAGTCGGACGCTTAACCGACTGGGCCACCCAGGAGCCCCAGAACTGCCCCATTTTTATCCCTTTTACGCCATCAGGCAGCTCGATGACATCACGCTTGAGGAGAGGGCTCTGCTGCTAACGTCACGTGAAAGCCACTCTTCTGGAAAATCAGCTGAGGCCACAGTGGCCTCGTCTTTCTGACTCAGAACTTCTCGCCGCCACCCTGGTCACTGCTCGTGGGTTCAGGCAAAGGTGAAGGAAGCCACCTTTCGTCAAGAGGAAAAGACACGGCGGGAGCTGTGGGCTCAGCTGAGTTTTTCAAAAGCCCTTCTTCTGGGGCAGAAGTACCCCAAATGATTCCTTGACAAAGCATCACCCACACTGCTATAAACTCCACTATGCTTTACCTCTGGAGCTGAACTTTAAGCAATCTGTCTGAAAACAAATATCAAAACTGATCTTTTGGTTTTAACCTGGCAAACTGAACAATTTGGGTTACCAAAATATTTCTTAAAGAAAACAAAAACTGGGGCGCCTGGGTGGCGCAGTCGGTTAAGCGTCCGACTTCAGCCAGGTCACGATCTCGCGGTCCGTGAGTTCAAGCCCCGCGTCAGGCTCTGGGCTGATGGCTCGGAGCCTGGAGCCTGTTTCCGATTCTGTGTCTCCCTCTCTCTCTGCCCCTCCCCCGTTCATGCTCTGTCTCTCTCTGTCCCAAAAATAAATTTAAAAAAACGTTGAAAAAAAAAATTAAAAAAAAACAAACCCACTAATCAAGCCAAAAAAAAAAAAAAAAAAAAAAAAAAGCCCAAACCACTCCTTCTGTGCCAGGAAGCAGCACAGGGTTCATAAATAGTTGCCTTCTCTTCAGAGAGTCGGCTTGGCCAACAATTGGCTTCAATAGCCCTGGGAACAGAAACTTTGAGAGAACAGAGCCTTAGGCGGCCCCAATAGCCTTCTCAGAGTTTGTATAACCATGTACTGGTCTGCTAACGTGACAAAAGAAGTTTCGGTAGGAACAGTGTGGGGGTCAAAATGCTTTATCATCATCAGAATGGTGTTCAATTCCCACTGCCCTTATGTTGTGCTGGACCCTGTGTGATTATAAGCATCCAAGTCCTACAGATTCAGACGCCATCCTTCCCTTTAAAATCTTACTTTTTTTAGGGGCGCCTGGGTGGCTCAGACAGTTGAGCATCCGACTTCGGCTCAGGTCACGATCTCACGGTTGGTGGGTTCAAGCCCCGCGCCAGACTCTGGGCTGACAGCTCCGAGCCTGGAGCCTGCTTCGGATTCTGTGTCTCCCTTTCTCTCTGCCCCTCCCTGTTTGCACTCTGTCTCTCTGTCTCTGTCTCAAAAATAAAGAAACATTAAAAATTAAAAAAATAAATAAATAAAATAAATTTTTAAAAAATACGTTACTTTTTTTTGACAGAGAGAGAGAGAGAATCAAGCAGGCTCTATACCCGGCACGGAGCCCAACGCGGGGCTCGATCTCACGATCCTAGGATCGTGACCTGAGCTAAAATCAAGAGTCAGATGCTCAATGGACTGAGACACCCAGGCACCCCCAAAACGCCACTTTTTTGACCAAGCCCCGCCCCTGCATGACTACAGGACATCCAGTTCTCTCCCAGGGTTTTCCAGAGGACATGGACAGGGAGACTCCCTGGGCTGCTCGCTTCTGACGGACTCCTTCCAGTGCTCCCCGAGCCTCTTCCCTCGCAGCTCTCCTGGGGACCGCGGCTTGTGCACTGGCTCTCCACTCCCCTTCCCAAGACAAGGCTTGAGAATAACAAAAGGTGATTATACACAGTAGACAAAAAAACTTCAAACCAGGACCTGGGGAGCAGCTTATCGCTACCCCTGGCGTCCCAGGACTCGCCTCTGTCCATTTCCCCCCTTAGCCTCCGGCCTGCTGCCCGAGCGGAGGGCTGCGTTCTCTTTTATGCAGCTGGCATCCCCGGCTGACCGTTGTTTTCTGCTCCCTACGTCCCGCTCCCAGTCAGCGAAACCAGATCCCTTTACCAATCCCTCTCCACTTAACCTCGGCAGAACTTATTTCTGAAGTTTTTTTTTTTCCTGAATTCAGCCTCTCAAGCGGTAAGCCACGCACCTGGACCGCGTGACGCACCTGTCGGCTCAGGTGTCACTGCCACTGGGCCCCCCTCCCCGCCATGAGGGAACGCAGCGCGTTCAAGTTCTCCGACTTTCCCTGTGACACGCCCAGTGAACCAAGATCACCACTGACCGCCCCCTCCCCCGGCCCAGCCCCCAAAAGTGAAAAGGAATACACACTAAAAAATAAGCACCCAAACGAGAGATCCGGGTCTGACATCTCAGAAACACTTCCATTTCCACTGCTTTCCCTTCGGATCTCCCAGAACAGGGGGGGGATGGGCCTTATACCTGCGAGAGTAAAAACCCTCACCCAGGGTTCAAAGCAGAGATTTCAGTGTTTACCCGAGAACCGCAGACACTGCCCCGGGGTTTTAAACGGCGCTTCAAGAAACTCTGCCCCCACGTCTGCAAGGTGTGGGGTGGGCGTTCCAGACCCCACGGCTTTACAGGCAGCTGGGACGCAGAGGCTGGCCGGCCGGCAGGTGGTCTCTTCCAACCGACTCAACGTCTGCCTGCCGTTCCCCCCACCGCTGCTCACGGGTTCAGGCAGAGGCCCTCTGCCCCAGCGGGTGCAAACACGAAAAGAAAGCAGGGAAGCATCTTTCTGTCCCCAGCGTAAGCGACGACGGATAAGCCCTTAGTTTAGGAGTCACCAAAACACTCCCTGGTGTGGGGGAGTTGTTTGTTTGATGATCAAACAACATTCCGTTTATTCGAGTAAGGATTAAAAGGGGGCGGGGAGGGGCGCCTGGGTGGCGCAGTCGGTTAAGCGTCCGACTTCAGCCAGGTCACGATCTCGCGTCCGGGAGTTCGAGCCCCGCGTCGGGCTCTGGGCTGATGGCTCAGAGCCTGGAGCCTGTTTCCGATTCTGTGTCTCCCTCTCTCTCTGCCCCTCCCCCGTTCATGCTCTGTCTCTCTCTGTCCCAAAAATAAATAAACGTTGAAAAAAAAATTAAAAAAAAAAAAGGGGCGGGGAGTTCAAAGTCTCATCCTCAATCAAAAGGGTCACTAATACACGACTGAATTCATTTAAGACTAAAAGGAATATACTCCAGAAAATACAAATTCCTGGCGGCTGCGTTCTGCTTCAACGTGTCAACCCAGACCATAATGAGTAAGGAGACTGAAGGGAGAGGTATCGGGGGGCTCAGCGGATTTTGGGGGGGGTACGGGGGAGATGATGGGAGCGATAAGAGGTAATGGCTTTATGCTCATCCCCGATTCACAGAAATGAGGGCACAGGCTCTCTCTACCGACACCTGGAAATGCCACGCAAAGCAAAGAGGGAGGCCATCGGGCAGGGCAGGTGGAAGACAGAGACGCACACCCAGACTCCAGCACCTAAGAAACAGGAGGATACGGTCAAGTTTGGATCGCCAAGAACAGAATGGAAGGGGGGAAAAATGGAAGAGTTTCACTGAGGGTCTACTTTCTCCAAATAGGAGAAAGGCTCACGGGAGATCCTGACAGATCTTATGTGAAATGCTTTGGGGGTTCCGTCCTGCTCTCCCAGCCTTTCCAGGAGCCCTTTTCTAGCTCTCCTGGATGGCTTCAGCTCTCAAAGGGCACCAACCATCCCTGGCCATAATTTTATTTATTTATTTATTTACTTACTTACTTACTTATTTTTTACATTTATTTGTTTTTGAGACAGAGAGCACAAGTGGGTGAGGGGCACAGAGAGAGAGAGGAAGACACAGAACTTAAAGCAGCCTCCAGGCTCCGAGCTGTCAGCACAGGGCCCGACGTGGGGCTCGAACTCACAAACCGCGAGATCATGACCCGAGCCGAAGTCAGACGCCCAACCGACTGAGCCACCCAGGCGTCCCCCTGGTCATAATTTTAGATCTATCACACCAACAACGGTCAACACACAAAAATCACTCCTTCCCCTCCCTCGTTCACACAGAAGTCCACTGTGTAAATCATTTGAAATATTCATCTGAAATCAGTGAAAATAACAATTTCATATTTCCTGGTAATTGTAAGAAAAAAAGCCAAAGTAAATGGTGATGTTGATTATACTTGAAAGTGCGGGGGGTGGGGGGTGCCTGGGTGTTTCTGTCGGTTAAGCGTCTGCCTTCAGCCCAGGTCATGATCTCAAGGTTTACAAGTTCAAGCCCTGCATCAGTTTCTTTGCCTCTCTCCCCCTCTCTCTGCTCCTACCCCGCTTTCACGCACAATCTCTCTCAAAAATAAAAACTTTAAAAAGAAGAAAATTAAGGGGGGGCGTGGTTAAACAATGAAGAACAAGGCTGATGTATGATTTTTTTTTAAATCCAAGAAAGATTTTCTCAGATTAAGGCACCGAGGACCCTGAATCGCAAGTCACGAGCTCTCTTAAAATCCTCCTCCCCCTGCACAGCTCTGTGGGTCAGAAAGAGCAGGATTCGCATGAATGCAAAATCCGGAGGCCGTTAGCTCAAGAAAAAGAACTTCTGAAGAGCCCTTCGTTTCTGGGAATGTTCGAGCCGAGGTTTCCGGGATGTGTCAGATGGTATTCAGGCATCACAGACCAGAGTCGGCCTCAGAAACAAGCAAGACCCTTCCCACAGAGAATAAAATGAAACGAGTATATGAAGTGATGCCTAGCACGGTGCCTGGCGCCTAGGGGAGGCATAATAAATATTCGGTTCTTCTCACCCCGAGAATCCATGGATCTATGATCACATATATTGGATGTATTTCTGGAGGGGTAATTGGATACACTCGAGATTCCTCCAGAAGCTCCCGATTTTCTCGGGAGGAGCTCTGGCGAGAGAAGGCAAGGGGAGGAAAGGGGCTGTGATTGTCCTTGCTGGTGGCAGCCGTTCTTCCTCTGCCAGGAATTTCCAGCACCTTCAGGCGGGGCCAGGCTTGGGCCGTATGCTGTCCACCACAGCTGAAATAACCACACCGGCAGCTTTCGCTCCTTTCATCAGGGCGTGTTCCACCTGCAGAGCAGAGGGGTTCACAGGACACTCAGAGGCTTGTGCCCCGCCCTACCCCTACGCCTCACCCCTCCCCTTCAGGAACCGGCCTGCCTGGAGTCTTTTTCTAGAGGAGGAAGCGACCTGGCTGGCCTATATTTCCAAAGATTCGAGAGAGGTCAGGATGGCCCGGGATGGACAGCCGAGGCAGATGCTCTCCCTTTCCCCCACGGGCATCCACGGCTCCTGGCCCCCTTCTTCCCTCGGAGTCCATTCGGCTCAGGGTCTGCCTCCAGTGTAGGGCTCAGAGGCAAAGGATCTCAGAGCGGCACAGCCACAGGGGCCCTCATTCCACATACAGGGAATCTGAGAGCCACGGAGGGGGACTCACTTGGACAAAACTCACTGGGGCAAAGTCACGAAGTGAATTAATGTCTAAGCTTGGCCCACACTCCAGAGAAGGCCCCCTATAATCCATCTGATCCTTGGGGGTCTTCTTTTCATGTACAAACGCTCAGGGGACAGGCGATCCTTCACACCGGAATCCCCAAGCCCTCGGCCCTGGAGTGAGGCCTCCCAAGAACGGTGTACGGGCCACGAGTGGACAGAGTACAAAGGGGGAAGGTGCACAAAGTAGAGGGGGCAGGGGCGGGGGCTGGGTGACCCGCTCACGCTCAGCAATAGTAGACAGACTGGGATTTGAGCCCCGCAGCCAGAGAGAACATAAAAAGACGCAGGAAAAAAAGCAGAAAAATTACGTCCTACCTTTAATTCTTGGTATTTTTTTTTCTTCTCACAATTAATCTTTATTTTTACTTATTTAGTTTTTAAGTCCTGACTTCTTAATCTATGAAAAAGGGGATGACAAATACGTCCTCCACTCATCGCAGGGGGTTTTAGTAAGGACCGGATATAAACAAGGGCCGCTCAAGTTGTCACAGATATTTAGGTTTTCAAAGCTCTTGAACACGTGGGCTGTGCCTGGTTGGATTTACTTCCGCTCTGTGTGGTGGGAAGTCATAAACCCAGACACAGCCCCGGCTGGCCAGGCAGGTTAAGCGGGTGAAACCGGAAGGTGGCATACCTGACCCCCGCCACACACACCCCGTCGAAAGAGGCAGACACGCTTGGCCCCACAGCGTGTCGGCCAGCAGGGATACGCGCCTGACGGCCTGATCAATTAGTTGTTCTAGGGAGGCTGTGAATCCAGATCCTTTTATATAAAATCTCTACGTGGTTAAATGCTGTTTGGGGCACCTGAGGGGCTCAGTCAATTACGCGTCCGACTTCGACTCAGGTCATGATCTCACAATTTTGTGAGTTCGAGCCCCGCGTCAGGTTCTGTGCTGACAGCACGGAGCCTGGAGCCTGCTTCTCTCTCTCTGCCCCTCCCCTGCTCACACACACACACTCTCTCTCTCTCTCCCTCTCTCTCAAAAATAAATAAACATTCAAAAAAAAATGCTGGCAAGTCATTCAAATTAAAAAAAAGAAACTACTACTCATCCAGGCAAAACACGTCTGCGGGCCACATGTCGCCGCTAGTTTGCAGCTTTAACAATAAAGTATGGACCTCGGTTCATCCCCATCCTGTAAAAGAACAAACAGTCTCAGAAATAAAAATGGTTTGACCAAGACGACACACGGCCAAGCTGGGACTCGGCCCAGGGCCCTTGCTCTACAGTCCTCCGTGGGTTCCTAGCGGTGAAAATACCTCCTGAACCGTAAAGCCCCGTAGAAGCAGAAGCCCAGTAGTGCAACAAAGAATACGAAACCACCGCGCACCGTTCCGACCAGTGACTGGGACGACAAGGCCCCAGGAGAGCCGGGCAAGGAGCCACCGGCGGAGCCAAAGCCACCCTACCTGCTGGCTCCTGGGCACACCGTATCTGAGGTCGTTGACGAAGTGCTCACAGTTCCCGTCAATCAGGCTGTACTGCACCACCTTGTTGATCATCTTCTTCGTGCGCCGGACGATCTTGTCCACGGGCAGGGGCAGGTACGTCCCATCCAGCTTGTTGTTGATCTTCCAAGAGCAGCTGTGCAGCACGTCCTCCAGGCGACTGTATTTCACCACGGCCCGGTTGCTGAAGATGGAACTGATACTGCCGGCCTCAAATTCCTCACCTAGAGAGAGACCCAGATGAACACAAGCTGGAAACCTGCAAGGGTCAGCTGGGCGGGGGCGGGGGTGTGCAGAGCACTGGCTCCGGCCAAGATGTTGGTCAAGCTGCTTCCCTCCGAGGCCTCGGCTTCACCATCTATAAAAAGCATGGCAGGGGGCGCCTGGGTGGCTCAGTCGGTTAAGCATCCGACTCTTGGATCTTACAGTTCGTGAGTTCGAGCCCCGCCTGGGGCTCTGTACTGATCAGTGCAGAGCCTGCTTGGGATTCTCTCTCTCTCTCTCTCTCTCTCTCTCTCTCTCTCTCTTTCTGCCCCTCCCTCACTCATGTTCTGTCTCTCAAAATAAAGAAATACGCTTAAACAAAAATCAAAAGGCACGGAAGAGGATGGGAGTCAGATGAAAGGAGTTGCCCGGGACCATCTTGCCCATGAAGACTTTTACCCTGCACCGCACTCCCCACGGTCAACCCCCGCAGCAATCTCTCTCTCTTATAAAACTCCAGAAGAACCTTATGTCACAGCCCCGGACTCCATCCTGTGTTGCACTGACCTGACAGAGTCCTAAGAGTTTTGAGTCTGGCTTTCCTAACTAGACTTCAGCATCTTTGCAAACGTGCGCTAAGCACCCTTACAGGTAAGTGTCAGCTCCCGGGTGTGGGGCTCCGTGACCTGCCTCCCTCTGCAGCCACCGCTGGGCACAGGGGAGCCCAAGCAGACAGGCCTCTCGCTGCTCCCCCACTTAGCTTCCAGCCAGAACCACGATGCCTTTGTCTCCACTCAAACACTGGGATTTGGAGACAGCATTCCACGGATTCGAAAAGAGAAACATTTGAAAGGGGTTATGTTATCATATTCAGTCCTTAGAGGACACAGATGCTCAGAGAGGGTCAAGCACCTGCCCAGAACCAGGACGGTCGCAATCTAAAACCAAGACTGTGTTTCTGCCGAGCCCATATGTATAGGCCAAGGTGGGTACCCTCCTCCTCTGAAAGTTGTCTGAGAACAAGAAGTGTCCCTTGTTCTGTCCTTCCGTATTAGAAGACTCTCTGTTGATTTTACAAGAGCTGGCAGCAGGGAATTCAGCTCTGAGGAGCAGAATTCATTTTCAGAGGAAGATCTGACAGGGAGGGTGGGGACGTGACTGTTAGCGACCTCTCTGGTTATACAAGACGGAGGCTCCCGGACTCAGTCTGGGAAGCAGAGGTGGAGGAAACTGTAACGGGGAGCATTTTTTACCTTGTCCGGGTGTAGGCGGGGCATGGGAGAGGGGCTCTGCCCTGCTGGAAGGTCCCAGCAGATGAGAGGCTGGGCCCAAGGAGGAGGACGGAGCCCCAGGCAGTGAGAGCCGTGAGCCGTCCCAGTGCCCTTCTGTAATTCCATCCTGAACGGGCAGTCCTTGCACAGGATGCAAAATTCCAAAGGCATCAAAGAGTATGCATATTCTCCAGCTCCTCCAGGGCCCTTCGCCCCAGGCGACCAGTTAACTGAGTCAGTTTCCTGTTCTGTTCTATTCTGTCAATTTCCCTGCTTCCTCCCAACACGTCTCCACTCAAGTTTTAATCAGCTGCCAGTTTCATCTCAGCCTTTGTGGGAGGCAATGTTGACAAATGAAAGAACAGCTGGGTCCACAATGAGGCCCAGAAGCCCCGGACAGGTGGAAAGCGCAGGGAGACAAGGGCAGGCGGAGGGGCCCAAGCGATCAGGGAGCCGGAACCAGCATTTGGGGACGATCGGAACCTGTAAGCATCTGCACTCCTCCCGGGGAACCCTCAGAAATATGAGGAAGGGGGACTGAGGTTCAGGGAACAGGGGGACACTTTCTGACTTTCCATCTCCCTTAGGGCTGGACACTCAGTGGATTTTGGTAGACAAGAGATCAGGCTCCATCACCCAGTTCAATTAAGGCCCGGTAATGCTTCGAGAATTCTACGGCTAATGAAAGGCAGCAGCTGAGGAACATGATAACTAACTGTATCTCTCTTCACTCCGCTAACTTCAATATCAGTATCAACATTTCAGTAGAGTATCCACTCTTACTCGGGGGAGCCAGATGGACCACACAGTCGTCTTCCACGTAGATGGCCCAGTGCTCATAGCCGATGCGAAAAATCTCAATCAGGTCTCCAGGTCTGGGTCTTGGTTTGCTCTGTGACGGAAGAAATAAGATCGAAGAAAGAAACTGCACGTGCCCAAGGACCCGGTTTGGAGAGCAGCTACCGCTCAGCCTAAAGCCACCGGATTCCATCGCTTTACAGAAATCCCGGCGGCAAGAAGCTCTCTCCACACACGGGACCAAAGGACCCACCCCCCTCCTGCTGTCACCCTCGTTATGAAAGCCACAGAGGCTAACTGTGCCAGCTATCAATGTATTGCCCCTTGGTTCCAAAAGCACCCTCCAGATGAGTTCTGCGATACGTGCTGGAACTCTTTTCAGCTTTTCTCCCTGAAAATGAGCACTGTGGAAGGGGTTCTCCTGCAGGGGCGGGGGTGGGGGTGGTGGTGAGGAGGGTGATGGTCAGTAGTGTGGGTGTGAGGACTTCTAGTGGAGCTCTGCCTGAGCCGGATCCCTCCGACCCCATCACCTTGCAGCCTTGGCCTGGCAATAACCCTTCTGGGGCCCTTTTGATGGAGACATCAGTGCCCAGACACTTCCTGCACCTGCTGATGTCCCGATTTCCTCTACAGGTCACCACGTGGACCACCTGTGGTCCAAAGGGTCCTCCCCTCCTCTGCATGCCAGCTCCCCACACACACTCCAAAGGGTTGCATTTGCCCAGCAGTCACGGTGCCGTCCCAGCCTGGCCAAACCAAACTTCTCTGCTCACCTCCCTAACCGAGTCTCAATCCCTTCCAAGTCTGTCCTTCCTTGAGTTTTCTCCCTCAGCCCTGGGAGACCATACTGAGTTTCTTCATATCTTTTTTTTTTAATGTCTATTTATTTTTGAGAGAGAAAGAAAGAGAGAGAACGAGTGGGGGAGGGGAGGGGGGGGAAATCCAAAGCAGGCTCCATGCTGATAGCAGAGAGCCTGATGGAGGGCTCTGACTCACCAACCATGAGATCGTGACCTGAGCCGAAGTCAGATGCTTAACCGACTGAGCCACCCAGGCGCCCAAGTTTCTTCATATCCTGTAGTTACTCTTACGTAGTTTAATAATTCTTTATAGTAAATCTCCCCCTGTTTAACCTACTGTGTGTTTCCATCTCTTGACTGGACGCAGAAAAAGAAAAAGAAAGGAAGGAAGGAAGGAAGGAAGGAAAGAAACAGAAAGAAAAAGAAAGAAACTCTCATATCCTTCCTATCCCATATCCCTCCTTCTGTAATGTGCGTCCCTCCCAAACTATCCCTGTACGTCCTGGGAAGAAGGTCTGTTCCCTGATTCCTCCCCCAGAAAGGAAGGTCAGAGCCAGTTTAGACAATCAAACCACCCCACCGAGCCATCAACTTTACAGTGGCTTGTCACTTACGCCAACTTTGCAACAATTTGCCCACATAGCCTAACTTCCTCAAGGCTATAGCTCACCTCCCAGTTCCCAGCTCTATTTCCCTGGCGAAGGACAGCCATTCGCCTGGGCCAAACCTCCTGGAAGTAAAAGGGGGGTGGGAGGGGGTTCACCTGTTTCTTTTCCAAGTTACAAATTCACAAAGTTTGCTTAACCATCACCACCATCCAAGTGAGAACGTGGATTGTCCTAAACATCCGAAGAGATTTCTCATGCCTGTGTAGACCTTCCCATCTCCTAACCCCAGCCCCAGGCAACCCTGGGTCCATCAGCCCGTCATTCACCTTGATTTTGCTAACTGCCTTTTCTGGGTACAAGGATAAGATCACATTATTTCTGTCCTTCATTAATATGGTGTATGACAATTTATTTGAGGGTGTTATACCCAACTTGCACACCTGGGATAAATCTCAGTTACGGTGTATATCCTCTTTCTGTGTTGACGAATTCAGTCTGCTGGTATTCTGTTGAGGATTTTGACATCTATATTCACAAGAGGTATTAGTCAGTGGTTCTTTTCTTTGGGGAAGAGGAGGGGATTTTAGAATTTTCAGGAGTTTTCTTTTGTTCCTTAACACTCTTCACCTGCAGTATTATCACTGGATAGGGGTAGTAAGGTAAAAACTTGAATGTGATTCACAACAGACTCAGTAGTCAACAAGAATTACCACTCCCTTGCTAGATTTTCTCTAAGAAATCACTAAATTGATTTTATTGAGCTTTGGGTCTCCACCTTGGTTGCACATGAAAATGACCTGGGGAACTTTTAAAACTTAAGACTCTGGGGCGCCTGGGTGGCTCAGTCGGTTAAGCGTCCGGCTTCGGCTCAGGTCATGATCTCATGGTTCGTGGGTTCAAGCCCCGCATCGGGCTCTCTGCTGACAGCTCAGAGCCTGGAGCCTGCTTCGGATTCTGTGTCTCCCTCTCTGTCTGCTCCTTCCCCACGTACACACACACACTCTCTCTCTCTCTCTCAAAAATAAATAAACATTAAAAAAATAAAAAGTAAGACTGATCTGGAGTATGGCCTGGGGACTAGAGTTTTAAGCGCTCCCCAGGTGACTCTAATCGCAGCCAGTGTTATAGCTACATTGGAGGCTTTTCCAAAGTCTTGTCCTTCCTTTTCCCTGTACTTTATCCTCCCCAGCATTTCATGGACCTCATAGAACCGTCTATAGCCTCCAGGACAAACCTCCAGACCCAAGTGATGTTCCAATCTCCAATTCCACATTAGGGTCTCTGTGCCCTCTTTCTCCCTTTGGAGTCAGATGTTACTTCAAAAAGTTCCATCCATCTGCCTTTTATTCCCTTTGCAGAGACTGGCAACCCAGCTCTGACCCTCCTCCCAGAATTAGTCACCTGCTGAGAAAAACCGGTATTTTGTAAGGCCCCGGGATAATGTTTCTGAAAGTTTTATCAATCTGACAGACGTGGTAGGGAAGTGGGTCGAGGGTTTGTTCCTGCCTGCAGCCTGTGGCAGGTTGGCAAGAGCAAAATCACAAGGTAAGAGCAAGAATTTGAACTCCTAGGAGTAAAAAGGTGAAGCCTTGGGACCTTTTCTAGAATGCATGGACTCTCAGGTCAACCCCTGACCAGGTATTAGAGTGGATGTGGAAAGCCAGTGGTGTAAGAAAATCCTCAAGACACAAATATTAGGAATTCCACTTTAGGCTCTGACCCTGACCCCGACAACATCTCAGAAATAAAACCCAGAGCCGGACTCTCTAAAACGGGGGAAGTGAATGAAACCATGTATCAATGATATACAAGGTCTCCTGCAAGGACCCATGATAATGTTGCTTATCACATTGTAATGTAAGTCCTATCTACTTCCTGTTTCCCCACACAGTCTGTGAGGGCCTTGAGGGCAAGGATCCTTCCAGATCTCTGCTAAATAAAAAAAAGGGGGGGGGCCTGGGTGGCTTAGTCAGTTAAGCGTCTGACTTCGGCTCAGGTCATGATCTCACAGTCCGTGAGTTCGAGCCCCGCGTCGGGCTCTGTGCTGACAGCTCGGAGCCTGGAGCCTGTTTCAGATTCTGTGTCTCCCTCTCTCTCTGACCCTCCCCCGATCATGCTCTGTCTCTCTGTCTCAAAAATAAATAAACGTTAAAAAAAAAAATTTTTTTTTAAATGTAGCCAAGGAAACTTCGATAGTCCTTATTTCACTGCTATTAAGTAAAATCCTATTCATCTCTTACTACATTTTTGCCAGTAACATTGAGCCCTACAGACCTGCTTTTTGCTTATAGTGTTATCAAATGAGATTCCAGAGCCTACCCTTAAAAATGCAAGATTGTTTAAAAGCAATCTTCTAGGGGCGCCTGGGTGGCTCAGTCGGTTGGGCGTCTGGCTTCGGCTCAGTCGTGATCTCACAGTTCATGAGTTCAAGCCCCGCGTCGGTCTCCGTGCTGACAGCTCAGAGCCTGGAGCCTGCTTCCAATTCTGTGTCTCCCTCTCTCTCTGCCCCTCCCCTGCTCATGCTCTGTCTCTCTCTGTCTCAAAAATAAATAAAACATTTTTTAAAAAATAAATAATTAAATAAATACATAAATAAATAATAAAAATAAAAACAATCTTCTAAAATGTCGAAGGTGATGTCCTCCCCGCAGCTAGAAGGGCAACAGCAACTTCCCGCATCATAAAGCTTGCTAAAGAGTCTGACTTGGTAAAGTACTAAACTGAAAACACTTACAAAAATATCAACCTTGTTATATATTGTGCAATATGGGGGCTTCGTGAACATTTATGACTGCTACCCACTTGCTCTGCTCTCTGTTAAGCTAAGTCAGTCCTTAGAGTACCATTTGAACAAGATGGTCTTGAAACATTCTGGAAGTTGGCATAGTGTCTTGTCAAAATACCCCTCAAGGAGAAACGGAAATTCTTTTTTTTTTTTTTTATAAATTTTTTTTTTTTAACATTTATTTATTTTTGAGACAGAGAGAGACAGAGCATGAACGGGGGAGGGTCAGAGAGAGGGAGACACAGAATCCGAAACAGGCTCCAGGCTCCGAGCTGTCAGCACAGAGCCCAACGCGGGGCTCGAACTCACGGACCACGAGATCGTGACCTGAGCCGAAGTCGGCCGCTTAACTGACTGAGCCACCCAGGCGCCCCAGAAACGGAAATTCTTATTGGTGGCTGGACTTGATCATTCATTGGCCTGGTAATAATGTTCTAATCATCGACAATGCTACATTCCTGAACAATATAACTAAGACCAACTCGATTGGCACTTTCCTCTTCTTTCATAGAATCAATTGGCCTTATCCTCTTCTATCACATAATGAGAAATAAAAACCTTTGACTGTCAGGATCATTATTTGACTAAAGAGGTCAAAAGCCTCACCTCCTTTAAGCGAGTACAATGCAGAGGGTCTTAATGAACCCACAGTAACTGGGATAGTCAACTTCTGCAGCCAACTCTCAGCACCTAGAATCATATCACACTAAAACCACCTCTAGAAGATACCTTCAAAAACACTGGGTCCAATCTCTTCATTTTTTTCTTATAACTTCAGTTCTTTTCAAAGGCAACTGACTGGGGGCGCCCGGGTGGCTCAGTCGGTTGAGCATCCGACTTTGACTCAGGTCATGATCTCGCAGTTTGTGGGTTCGAGCCCCCCATCGGACTCTGTGCTGACAGCTCAGAGCCTGGAGACTGTTTCTGAGTCTGTGTCACCCTCTCTCTATGCCCCTCCCCCCCTTGCACTCTGTCTCTCTCTCTCTCTCCTTCAAAAATAAATAAACGTTAAAAAAAAAACTGTAATTTAAAATAAAAGGTAACTTACATCAAAGAGAATTGAAAACCTATGTCCACACTTGTACATGAATGTTCGTAGCAGCGATATTCACAATGGCCAAAAGATGGAAACAACCTAAATGTCCATCAACTGATGAATGGCTAAACAAAACGTGGTCTATACAAACAATGGAATATTATTCACCAATAAACATGAAAGAAGGGCCGCTACATGTTACAACATGGACAAACCTCATAAACGTTATGTTAAGTCAAAGAAGCCAGACACAAAAAACCACATATGAATTTCAGAATAGGTCAATCCATAGAGACAAAAAGTAGGGTTCCCAGGTACTAGGACAGGGGGAAACTGGGAAGTGACTGGTAACGGGCAGAGAGGTTTTTGAGAGTATTGAAAAAGTTCTAAGATTTTTTAGTGACAATGGCTACACAACTCTGAATGTAGTAAAAACCTGTGCATTATAATTATACACTTTAAAAGGGTAAAGTTTGGGGCACCTGGGTGGCTCAGTCAGTTAAGCGTCCGACTTTGGCTCAGGTCATAATCTCAGGGTTTGTGAGTTCTAGCCCCACATCGGGTTCTTTGCTGTCAGTGCAGAGCCGCTTCAGATCCTTGGTCCCCCTCTCTCTCTGCCCCTCCCCTGCTCGTGTTCTCTTTCTCAAAAATAAATAAACATCAAAAAAAAACAAGGTAGAGACTGTTAGATTGGATTAAAAAGCAAAACGCAACTCCATGCTGCGTACAAGAAACATATTTGAAATATAAATAAATAGGTTACAAGCAAAGGCAAGAAAATTTTATGCCATGCTAGCACTAATTGAAAGGAAGTTACACTGGGGCGCCTGGGTGGCTCAGTTGGTTGAGAGTCCGACTTTGGCTCAGGTCATGATCTCACGGTTCTTGGGTTCGAGCCCCGCATCGGGCTCTAGGCTGTCAGCTCAGAGCCTGGAGCCTGCTTCGAATTCTGTGTCTCCGTCTCTCTCTGCTCCTCCCCCACTCGTGCTCAGTCTCTCTCTCTCTCTCTCTCTCTCAGAAATAAATAAAAACATAAAAAAATAAATAAATAATAAAAATAAACATAAATAAAAAAAAGAAAGGAAGCTAGAGTGGCTATACTATCAGACAAAGTAGATTTCAAAGCAAAGAATATTACTAGTGATAAAGAAAGTAATTTCATAATAAGGGAATCAGTTTATCAAGAATAAATAATAACCCTAACTGTCTACATGTCTAATAACGGGCCCCATGATTCATCAAGAATGAACTGATAAAACTGTAAGGAGAAAGAAACAGATCCATAATCATATTCAGAAATTTCATACTCCTCTATGTAATTAATAGAAAAATATCAACGTAAGACCTGAATAACACTATGAACCAACTTGACCTAACTGATATTTATAGCATACCCCAACCAATAATAGCAAAATACACAGTCTTCTCAAGAGCTAACAGAACATTTACCAACATGGACCATATTTCGGGCCATAAAGCAAGTCTCAATAAATTTCTTTTTTTTTATTTTTTATTTTTTTTATTTTTTATTTTTATTTTTTTTTAAGTCTCAATAAATTTCAAATGGATTCAAACCATATGAAGTGTGTTAAACGGGGAAGTTTATAGTCATAAATGCCTATAATAGAAAGGAAGAAAGGTCTGAAATCAATGACCTCCACTTCCACCTTAAGACATTAACAAAGAAATGTGAGGGGTGCCTGGGTGGCTCAGTTAGTTAAGCCACCGACTCCTGATTTCAACCCAGGTCATGACCTCATGGTCAAGAGTTTGAACCCCATGTCAGGCTCTGCACTGGGCATGGAACCTGCTTAAGATTCTCTCTCTCTCCCTCTACCGCTCCCCTACTCTCACACACACACACACACACACACACACACACACTCTCTCTCTCTCTCTCTCTCTCTCTCTCTCTTTCTCAAAAAAATAAACAAATAAATAAATAAGAATTGTGAAATAACACCGAAGAAAGGAAATGATAACAAATGGGGCAGCAGCAGAGATACAGAAAATAGAAAACAATAAAAGAAAATCAATGAAATCATAAGCGAGGTCTTCGAGAAAACCAATAAAATTGATAAAACTCTAACCAAACTGATTAGAAAAATAAAAAGACAAAAGTTACCAATATCAGGGATGAGAGAGATGACATTATTACACATTCTGCAGATAGTAAATGGGCAGTAAGGGAATATTACAAACAACTTCATGCCCATAAATTTGACAAATTATAAGAACGGCAGAGATTCTTTGAAGACACAAGCCATTAAAGCTCACTCATGAAGAAACAGATCATGTGACCACCCCATATCTACCAAGGGTTTGTAGTTAAAATTCTTGTAGCCTTGTAATTAAAATTCTTCCCGCAAAGAAAACTCTAAGCCCAAATGACTTCACTGGTAAATTCTACCAACCATGAAAGGAAGAAATGATATGAATCCTACACAGAATATTGTGAAGTGAGAATACTTCCAAACTCAGTCCATAAGGCGAGCATTACCCTAATACAGAACCAGACAATTACAAGAAAATAAAATCACAGATCAATGTCCTTTATGAATATAAATACAAAAATTCTAAGCCAAATTCTACAAATCGAATCAAACAATGTATAAAACGGATACATCATGGCCACGTGTGGGTTCCCCCCCCAACCCAGTATTTCAGGGTTGTTAGAACATTTGAGCACCACTCAGTGTAATTCAAACTAAAAAAGGAAAACTGTGATCTCAATAGGTACAGAAAAAGCACTTGTTAAAGTTCAATGTCTATTCCTGATTTAAAAAAAAAAAAAAGCTCTCAACAAATTTAAAAAGGGATAAAAAGATCTGATAAAATGGCTCTATGAAAAACCTACAGCTTACATCATGTTAAATGGTAAAGACTGGATGTTTTCCCTTTAAGTTGAAGAATGAGACAAACATCTGCTGGCACCCTGCTATTAAGCATTGTACTGAAATTCCCAGCTAGTGCAATTGAAGACAAAAAATAAATAAAGGCATCCAGATTAGAAAAGAAAATGCCAAACCGTCTTTATTTGCTGATGATGTGATCACCTATGTAAAAGGTCTATTGGAATCTACCCCCCAAAGGACACTAAAGCAAGTAAGTAAGGTTGAAGGTAAATCTACAAAAGTCAATTGTAGGGGGCTCGGTTGGGTAAGCGTCTGACTCTTGATTTCTGCTCAGGTCATGATCTCATGGTTCATAGGATCGAGCCCCATCCTGGGCTCCATGCTGTCAGCATGGAGCCTGCTGGGGATTCTCTCTCTCCCTCTCTCTCTGCCCCTCCCCTGCTCACGTTCTCTCTCACACGCGTGCAGTCTCAAAATGAATAAACTTAAAAAGTATTTCCAATTACTAGCAACAAACGGTCAGAAATTAACATTTTTTTCGGTTTAAATTTTCAAAATTGAAATCTGAAAAAAAATTTTAAGCTATTTCAGGGGTATCAAAAAATATTAAATACTGACCAAAGATCTGAAAATCTTTCAAAAGAGGTGCTAGATCTGTATGCTGAAATTTATAAACCATTGCTGAGGGAAATGACAGAAATAAATAGCACATCTTGCTCATGGGACAGGAGACTCAATATTGTTAAGACATCAATTCTCGTAAAGGTTTGATGTGATTCCCATCAAAATCCCGGAAGGCTTTCTGTAGAGTCCTCTGTAGTTGGAGGACTAACATTACTTGATTTTAGGAATTATTATAAAGCTATAGTAATCAAGATAGTATGGTACTAGCCCCACAATAGACAAGTAGGATCAACAGAACAAAACAGAGAGCTCCGGAGGAGACTTACAGTACATAGATAACTGGGTTTTACGCAGGTACAAAGACAACTCAATGGAGAAAGAATGGTCTTTTCAACAAATGGTGCCAACACAACGGGATATTCATAAGGAAAACAAAACAAAACAAAACTTCAATCTGTACCTCACACCATATAGCTCAATATGTATCAAAGATGTAAATGTAAATGTAAAAAAAAAAAAAAAAACTAAAACTTTAAAATATCTAGGGGTAGCTGAGTAGCTCAGTCGGCTAAGTGTCCAACTCTTGATTTCAGCTCAGGTTGTAATCCTGGAGTGGTGGGATCAGGCCCTGATATTCTCTCTTTCTCCCTCTGCCCCACTCCCCTGCTCGAGAGAGAATACTGCAAAGCACGTATCTGATGAAGGGCTTGCACACAGAATTTCTGAAGAACTCCCAAACACACAAACCCAAGGCAAACAATGGGCAAAAGATTTGGACACTTCACCAAATAGGATATATGTGAATGGCAAATAAACACATGAAAAGATGTGCAATATCATTAGTCACTAGGGAAATACAAATTAAAACCACAATGAGATCCCTACATACTTATTAGGATAGCTAACATAAGACACTAACTATACCAAATGCTGACGAGGACACGGAGGAACTTGAACATTCACACACTTCTGGTGGGGATGTAAAATGGCACAATCAGTTTGGAAAACAGTGGGTTAAACATACATCTACCGTACGATCTAGCCATTTCATTCCTACATATTCACCCAAGAGAAAAGACAGCATATGTCTGTACAATGACTTGTGCACAAATGTCCACAGAAGCTTTATTTGTAAGAGCCAGAGACTGGGAACAGCTCAAATGCCCATCAAGAGGTGAATGAAAAAAAAAATGGAATACTACTCAGTAGTAAAAAGGAATCAACTATTAATTACACCCAACAACATGGATACAACTTAATTGTTTTTAATGTCTATTTATATTTGAGAGAGAGACAGTGAGTGAGCGGGGGAAGGGGCAGAGAGAGACAGAGACAGAATCTGAAGAGTTGTCGGCACAAAGCCCGACGCGGGGCTCGAACTCACCAGCCACGAGATCATGACGTGAGCCAAAGTCAGACACTTAACTGACTGAACCACCCAGGGGCCCCTGGATACAACTTTAAATAATTACATGAAATCATGTGAAAGGAGATGGACAAAAAGGGCATGTACGATATGATTTCCTTACATAAATGTCTAGAAAATGCAAATTAATATACAGTGACATAAAGCAGATCAGGTGATTCCTGGGGATGCAGGTGAGAAGGGGGGGGGGATTTACAAAGGGAAACAAAGTTTCGTAAGTTATGGAGATGTTCATTATCTTGATTACGGTGATGGTCTCGTGGGTGCACCCATATGTCACAACACATCCAACTCTATATATTCTAAATATGTGCAATTTATTGCATGTCATTTATACCTCAATAAAGTTCAATGAAGAGTTCAACAAAGCTGTGTTTAAAGAATTTTTGAAGGCATATCCAACATCCCAAGTCGCTAGGCAGTTCAACCTGCCACACGGTCTAAATAAAGTAAAACAGTCTGCAGAGAAGCCACAGGCACGTTAAAGATACGCGCTAAAAATTCTTGTGATGCCCACCTTGGCGGCTTGCTTTGCTAACTTGCTTTCACTCTCAGGCTTCGGGGTTGAATGTGACTCTGCTCTTTTCTGGTTGGGTGTGGTCTCCAAGTTAACTCCGGGCTCCTCCCTAAATGAATGTTGGGATCACGTAGTTAACAAATCACACTATTTCACAAATACTGGAAATTCTGCATCACTTCAGATGTGGGATTTTAAGATACCTTTCAATTTTCAGATTCTAGGAAACATTTTCCCCAAGGCTTGTTTCTGCGATCACGCATTTAGCTGTCGTACAAAATCACTGCCATTTACTGCTTTTCAGACGATTGTTTAAAATGCTAATGATAGCAATGAGTAGCTCTCAGGATTTTTTTTTAAATTGCGGATAATCTTTCTTACTTATCAAAGGGACACTTGCACATAGCTTTAAAAAACTGGTAATAGTACATAATGGCTTCTAGTGAAATGCAGTAGAACCCTGCTCCCTCCCTTCTCTCTTCTGGTCCAGCTGTGAGAGGCAAGCCCCTTGAACTCTTGAGCTGTCTCTTCCAACAACTTGCTCCATATTTCTGAGAAATCTCATTAGGCCACAACAGTGTAACTGCAAGTGTCATGAAAGAAATCAGTAGATTTTGTCCCTTAAACAAAATGTTGCAGGAGAGGGCTGAAACCAACGGCAGGAATAGGCTTTGGGATAGTGTGGTGAAATATATTGGGGTCAAAAAGACACATGGCTGGCTCAGTCGGTAGAGCCTTAGGAGCATGTGACTCCTAACCTCAGGGTTGTGAGTTCAATCCCTACATTGGGTTTGGAGATTACTTCAAAAAAAAAAAAAAAAATTTGAGGAGCCTGGATGGCTCAGTCAGTTGAGCATTCAACTCCCGGTTTCAGCTCAGGTCATGATCTCATGATCTCGTGAGTTCAAGCCCTGCATCCGGCTATGTGCTGACAGTATGGAGCCTGTTTGGGATTCTCTCTCCGCCCCCCACCCTGCCCCTCTGCTCCTCCCCCACTCATGCTGTCTCTGTCTCTGTCAAAAAAATAAATAAACTTAAAAAATGTTTTAAATAAAAATAAAATAAAATCTTTACAAAAAATTTTTAGTGTTTATTTTGGAGACAGAGTGTGAATGGGGGAGGGGCAGAGAGAGAAGGAGACAGAATCTGAAGCAGGCTCTGAGCTGTCAGCACAAAGCCTGATAGGGAGCTCGAACTCACGAACAGTGAGATCATGACCTGAGCCAAAGTTGGGACACTCAACCAACTGAACTACCCAGGTGCCCCCCCCCAAAAATAAAATCTTAAAAAAAAAAAAAGACGTGGGTTTGAATCCCGGCTCTGATAGTTGCTGTCCAACCTTGAGCTAGTAAATAAATCTGTCTGAACATCAGTTTGATTATCTATAAAACAGAGATGAAAGTATTTTTCTCAGAATTCCCAAGAGAGTTAAATGAGAGACCATATGTACACGTCTGGTACATCACCAACCAAAAAAATGGCATTTTCTTGACCTTTCCCTATGCTTCACCCCTTCTCCAAAGTATAGTGTATGGGAGTGGACAGAACCCCTCCTTTTCAACATAGCTCTTTGGGGAACTTTTAGACCCTTAAAATCTTCAAAAGAAGCAAACCGTGTTTTCAATTAAAGTGAATTAAGGAAATTTGCAAGAAGATCTCATCATTCATTAGTGAGACCAACTGGCCACATTGTAAGCGTTCTTCTAAAGCGATTCTGTCCTCAGGGCTCTGGGCAAGACACTGTGGCTAGAACTGCCGCAAGGCAGGTCCTGTCAGTGGCCCCAAGCCCTGGTCACAATCTGGTTATTATCAGGCGCACACGAGCCTTCCGTTTACTGGTTAATGGTAGGCTGGTGCCTCTGAAAACCACCTCCGGAATTATAAGAGCTGCCGTCAAAGTCGGTTCTTCAAAAGGCTCCCCCCACCCTAAAAGCCAGTCCCTCCGTAGGGTGACTCTTACCCCTCCTGGACGCTTCTGTCCAGTTCTGAGGTTCCCTGCTGCAGGTGCTTGGGAGAGAGCTGGACCAACGCTTGAGAGGCTATTTCTAAGGGGGAGAGGGGAGGGAAGATGCTATTTAAACCACAACTGCCTCCTACAGACAGTGAAATCTGTGAAGGGAGAGTTGGAGGCAGCATCTCGGACATCTCTGTGAAGGTGGCTCCGAGCTCCAGCCTGGCCTGGTCAGCCCTCAGTCAATATGGGGGGTAAACGAAGGGGGCTGTGGGACTAGGTGCTGGAGAGGTCTCGGCTCCTCCGGTTAGGAAAGACTTTGGAACTCTCCGGGATAGAATGGGGAAGAAGGTGGAGGGAGAGCCCAGAAATCCCGGGACTAAACCCGGCAGCAGAAGCTTCTGAGGAGCTAGAACCCTAGAGCCGTTCTCAACTCCGCCTGCCCGGGACTGCCACCCCGCTAGCCCTTCCGGCCCCAAACAGAGTCGCAGGGCTCGCTCTGATGAAATGAACATCAAACGCTCCCTCCCGAGCGTGCACTCGTTCCGGTTAACCGGCATTTCGCGCCATCAACACGTAGCTACGAGAAGGGGCCTGGAAGACAACTCTGGTGACTTCTCGGGGCGGGGGTCCGAGAACCTCCCAGTAGGGCCTCCAGGCCGGAGCGCGGCGGCTCGGTGGGGAGGGGCCCGGTTGCAGCGGCGGCGCCCGGGCCGACGGGGTCACGGCTGGGCCGCGTACTTGCGGCTCCGGACGCGGGTTTGGGGCGGGGCCCGGGGGAGCGGGAGAGGCGGAGCCTGCTCTTCCCGGGGGCGGCCGGGCTCAGGCCCATCCCGCGGCTGCGGCTCGGCGCCGGCGCGGCCCAGGCGGCTCTGCCCCAGGTCGGCGGAGCCGCGGACGGAGGGGCGCGAATCCCGGAACGCGGGGCGCGCGGCCAACGGCGGGGGCGCGCGGGGCGCCGCGCGCACCGCCGAGGGAACAGAGAGGGCGCGAACGGGGGCGCTTGGAGGCCCGGGAAAGGCGGGGGAGGGCGGCGGCGGAGGTCATCCGTGGGGCGGAAGGCCACGCGGGCCAGTAGGCACGGAGGCGGGGGTGTGCCATCCGACCTCGCTGCAGAAGCCAGACGTTAAGGAGCGACAAATGCATTGAGGCCAGATTAGGAGGGCCTGGGGGAGGCACGCTCAGGAGTTAAGATCTTGAGGGATCCAAGGTTTTTAAATTATTTGCATGACTTAAATTATATATTTTGTAATTAATTACATATAATATGTAATATACACAAAACGTATGGAATGCACGTAATTGTGAAAACGTGATAATAAAATCACTCCCCGTGAATACACCTGCCTACTTAAGAAGGGGAACACGCCTAGCACACAGAGGCTAGGTCCTGTGTGTTCCTCCCTTATCTCATTTCCCTGCCACCCTCCGCCAGAGGTATCCTCTGCTCACTATTGTGTCTATCATGCCCTTGCTTTTTTTTCTTTCTTTTTTTTTTTTTTTTTGAATCTTTTAATGTTTATTTATTTCCGAGAGAGAGAGCGCGAGCGAGGGAGAGGCAGAGAGAGAGGGGAAACACAGAATCCGAAGCAGGCTCCAGGCTCTGAGCTGTCAGCACAGAGCCCGACTCCGGGCTTGAACCCACAAGCCGTGAGATCATGACCTGAGCCGAAGTCGCACACTTCACCGACTGAGCCACCCGGGTGCCCCTATACCCTTGCTTTTTAAAATGGCTTTTTAGGGGCACCTGGGTGGCTGAGTCGGTTAAGCCTTGGACTCTTGACTTTGGCTCAGGTCATAATCTCCCCGTTGGTGAGATTGAGCCCTGCTTGGGGGCTGACTCTGCCTAACCTGCTTGGAATTCTCTCTCTCCCTCTCTCTCTCTCTCTGGCCCTCCCCCTCCCCCCTCTTAATAAACTTTTAAAAATAAATAAGTAAAATAAGCCTCTAAAAAACAGCTTTTTAAAATCCTTTCTTTGCATCCCTAATACATTGTTTGGTTTGCCATACTTGAAGCCTTATAAAAATGGTCAGCTGTGTTAACAAGCTTCTTCTTCTGCAATTTGCTTCTTTCAAAGCTGTTTCTACAATACATACCTATTACCGTGCAGATCTGTAATTCATTTTCCCTGCGGAAAAACATTCCATTCTGTGAATACACCACAGTTTACTGACCCAGTGATAACGCCACTTGGTCCTTTTTTCTCATTTGGAATTCGAAACCATGGAAAAGAGCCCAAACTGTGCCCTGGTGTGCACACGCAAGAGATTCTACAGAACGTAGCACCTGGGAAGGTATGCACATATTCAACTTTACAACAGAATACTAAAACGTGTTCCCCACTGAGTGTACCAATGTCACTTCTACCGGTGTGTGTAAGAATTCTTGTGGGTTTACATCTTCACCAACACTTAGTTTTGTCATACTTACTTTTTCCAGGTGAGTGGATGTAAAATAGTATTTTACGAAGGAGTTTTACTGGAAGTTGTGTTTTTGGGGGGTGGGGGTGCCTGAGTGGCTCAGACAGTTAAGTATCTGACTTCGGCTCAGGTCATGATCTCATGGCTCGTGAGTTCGAGCCCCACATCAGGCTCTCCGCTGTCAGCACAGAGCCTGCTTCAGATCCTCTGTCTCCCTCTCTGTGCCCCTCCCCTGCTCACATGCTCTCTCTCTCAAAAAAAAAAAAGTAAATATTTAAAAATTAATTAAAAAAAAAGAGAGGTTTGGGGCACCTGGGTGGTTTAGTCGGTTAAGCATCCAGCTTCAGCTCAGGTCATGATCTCATGGTCCATGAGTTCGAGCCCCTTGTCGTGCTCTGTGCTGACAGCTCAGAGCCTGGAGCCTGCTTCTGATTCTGTGTCTCCCTCTCCCTCTCTGCCCCTTCCCCGCTCATGCTCTGTCTCTCTCTGTCTCTCAAAAATAAATGATAAAAAAAATTTTTTTTGAAATAAAAAAAGGAGAGGCTTGATTCTATTCCTATAAAAAATACCTTTTTTTTAAACTAGAAGTTTTAATTTACATTTCACTGATCACTAAGATTGAAACCTTTATATATAGGTATAACCACTTAGATTTCCGCTCTTAAAAAGTGCCTGTTTGTGTCTTTTGCCCAGTTTTCTTTGGAGTTGTCTTCTTATTAATATGTAGAAGCCATTTTTGTGTCTTTGATGCTCATCTTTGTGAGTTGTATTTGTTTGTTTTTTTTTTCATATTTTCTTCCAGTTAATGGCCTATCTTTCCACTTTCTTTCTGAAGTCTCCTGATAAGGAGATATTATTAACTTTAATGAAGTAGACTGTATCAGTCCTTTCTTTTGTGGTTAGCACTCTGTGTCTTTCCAGGAAGTCCTTCCTCGCCCTGAGGTCTGAAAACTATTCTCTATTTTCTTGTGAAAGTTGCAAAATTTTGTCCTTTTCACTTAATCTGTCTGGAACTGATTTTCCCCATGTGAATAATCCCCATATGATTTACCTCAGCCTGACTTACTGATAGTTTCTTCTTCCCCCAGTAATGAGCAAGACCACCTCTGTCACACCTCAGGCTTTGGTGAATGAGCAAGAATATTGTTGACTGTATTCTATTCCACTGGTCGATGTGTCTGACTTTGTGCTACTATCAAGGGATTTTAACTATTATATCTTTATGATAAATCTTAAATTAAAAAAGAATTTTATTTAATGTCTATTTTTTGAGAGACAGCGTGCATGGGGGAGGGGCAGAGAGAGAGGGAGACAGAATCTGAAGCAGGCTCCAGGGTCCGAGCCATCAGCACAGAGCCCGACGCAGGGCTCGAGCCCACAAGCCATGAGATCGTGACCTGAGCTGAAGTCGGACGCTCAACCGACTGAGCTGAGCCACCCAGGTGCCCCTATGATAAATCTAGATACGTGGTTATCTTGAGATCCTTCCCTCCCCCCCATCCTTCCATAGAAGCTTCTTTTTTTTTTTTTTTTTTCAACGTTTATTTATTTTTGGGACAGAGAGAGACAGAGCATGAACGGGGGAGGGGCAGAGAGAGAGGGAGACACAGAATTGGAAACAGGCTCCAGGCTCTGAGCCATCAGCCCAGAGCCCAACGCGGGGCTCGAACTCACGGACCGCGAGATCGTGACCTGGCTGAAGTCGGACGCTTAACCGACTGCGCCACCCAGGCGCCCCCCATAGAAGCTTCTTGACTCTTCTTGGGCTTTCGCTCTTCCATAAATATTAGCTTGTTAAATTGCTCAAAATACTCTGTCGACATCTTGACTGAAATTACATTGACTGGGTGGCTCAGTCAGTTAGGCGTCCGAGTTCGGCTCAGGTCATGATCTCACAGTTTGTGAGTTCGAGCCCCATGTCGGGCTCTGTGCTGACATCTCAGAGCCTAGAGCCTGTTCCGGATTCTGTCTCCCTTTCTCTCTGCCTGCCCCTGCTCACACTCCGTCTCTCTCAAAAATAAACAAAAAAAAAAAAAAAAAAAAGGAAGAAATCACATTGAGTCAATAAATCAGCTTGGCGATTTTGACATCTTTACAAAATTGAGTTTTCCAGACGATTACATATGATCTCTATCTGTTAGGTCTCCTTTAACCTGTTTCGATGAAGTTTCATATTGTTCTTTGTAGGGGGCGCCTGAGTGGCTCCGTCGGGAAAGCATTCGACTCTTGATTTCTGTTCAGGTCATGATCTCATGGTTCATGAGTTTCATTTGCGCTGTCAGCATGGCACCTACTTGGGAGTCTCCATCTCTCTCTCTCTCAAAATAAAGAAACAAACTTTATATTACTCTTCGTAAAGATTTGATCTTAGGTATATTACATGTTTCCCTCTACTCATTTGGAAGTTTACACTCTACTCTTTTATTTATTGCCCTTGAAATTTTTTTTTATTAAAAAAAATTTTTTTTAATGTTTATTTATTTTTGAGACAGAGAGAGACAGAGCATGAATGGGGGAGGGGCAGAGAGAGAGGGAGACACAGAATCGGAAGCAGGCTCCAAGCTCCAAGCCATCAGCCCAGAGCCCGACGCGGGGCTCGAACTCACGAACCGTGATATCGTGACCTGAGCCAAAGTCGGACGCTCAACCGACTGAGCCACCCCAATTGCCCTTGAAATTTTAACATGCATGCTCAAAGTCTAAAAGTAATATCTTAAGCACCCCTCTGAAACAATGTAAGGGTGGGGGGGCAAGAACTGGACTGGACGGCTGGGAGAGGAAGGACTCCTACTTCTAGAAGGGTCCAGGGGCGCCTGGGTGGCTCAGTTGGTTGGGCGTCTGACTTCGGCTCAGGTCATGATCTTGCAGTCCGTGAGTTCAAACCCTGCAGCGGGCTCTGTGCTGATGGCTCGGACCCTGGAGCCTGCTTCAGATTCCGTCTCCCTCTCTCTCTGCCCCTCCCCTGCTTGCACTCTGTCTCTCTCTCAAAAATAAAATAAAAACATTAAAAAAAAATTTAGAAGGGTCCCAAGGGAGACCCGGGTGCCTCTCTGAAGAGGTCCTCAGAGATGACAGAGTATTGGAGTAAAGCAACTTTGCCTGCACTCTGTCTACCGAGACCACATAAGCAGAGGCCTCAGCACTAGGACTGAAATGGCACAGAGCTGGGGACAGTCCACAGACCACCCCCGGCTTCCCGGGGCCTGTCAACTCTGACCTTCCTCCTTGCCCCCACATGCGGTGATGTCTACACTCTCCTCTGCTCCCAGGCCCTCAGGCCATGCACCTCACCCCAGGTGAATTAGGACACGCGATCAAATCTGTACACTGAGCTGTGGTTTTTGGTTTGGTTGATTTTCTTGGTCGGGTGTTTTCTTACTTATTTTAGGGCTTTGCTTGCTTTTGTTACTTTTTATTATGGAAACGTGCACATAAAAATAAAAGTCAGAGGAAACCGAATAATGGATCTCCACTAACCTTTCACCCAGCCTCTCCAGCTTACAGTGCATGGCCAGTCTTGCTTCATCTATACCCCCCCCACCCCCGCCAACTTCCTCTCAACAACCAGATTTTTTTGGAGCCCATGCCAGATGCCGTATCATTCCATCTGTAAGTATTTCAGTACATATGTCTAAAAGATAAGGAATCTTTTAAAAATGAAGATGACCACGGCACCGTTAGCACATTTAAAGACATGTTAGCAGTTCCGTAATGTCATCAAATAGCCAAAGTCTCCCTCTCCCTGATTTTGCTTATATGTTTTTTTACGTGGTTTTTGTTTGAGCCCTAAGCCATGTGGATCCATAAATTACAACCAGGGGACGTGCCTCTTAATTTCCTTTTGTGAAAGTGGGAGTCAGCAACTACCCTCTAACTGCCATCCAGCCATTGCCTGTTTTCGTATGGCCTCAGAGCTAAAACTGGCTTTATATACTGTTGAATCGTTTATAGGGATGTCTGGTTGGCTCAGTCGATTTCCGTCCGACTTTGGCTCAGGTCATGATCTCGTGGATCATGGGTTCGAGCCCCACATGGGGCTCTGTGCTGACAGCTCAGTCTGGAGCCTGCTTTGGATTCTGTGTGTGTCTCTCTCTCTGTCCCTGCCCCACTTGTGCTCTGTCTCTCTCTGTCTCTCAAAAATAAGTAAACATTACAAGAAAAAATTTTTTTAAACACAAAAATATCATTTATAGATTTTTGTAAAGTTTATTTATTTATTTTGAGAGAGAGAGAGAATCCCCAGCAGGCTCTGCACTGTCAGCACAGAGCCTGACGTGGGGCTCGATCCCATGAACCAAGAGATCATGACCTGAGCTGAAATCAAGAGTCAGATACTTAACCGACTGAGCCACCCCGGCGCCCTTATTGTTAAACCACTTAGAAAATAAGAGTATTTGGGGTGCCTGGGTGGCTCAGTCGGCTAAGCGTCAGACTTCAGCTCAGGTCATGATCTCGCGGTTCATGAGTTCAAGCCCCGCATCGGGCTCCATGCTGACAGCTTGGAGCCTGCCTCAGATTCTGTGTCTCCCTCTCTCTCTGCCCCTCCCCTGCTCATGCTCTCTCTCTCAAAAATAAATAAACATTAAAAAAAATTTTTTTAAAAAAAAGAAAAGAAGGGGCGCCTGGGTGGCGCAGTCGGTTAAGCGTCCGACTTCAGCCAGGTCACGATCTCGCGGTCCGTGAGTTCGAGCCCCGCGTCAGGCTCTGGGCTGATGGCTCAGAGCCTGGAGCCTGTTTCCGATTCTGTGTCTCCCTCTCTCTCTGCCCCTCCCCCGTTCATGCTCTGTCTCTCTCTGTCCCAAAAATTAAAAAAAAAAAAAAACATTGAAAAAAAAAAAAAGAAGAGTATTTGTGTCACGCGAGAATTATATGAAATCCAACTTTCAGCATCCATGTTTGATTTAAACATCACCTTTAAGTCCCCTTTATTTCACCTTTAAAAACCCTTTATTTTCAGACCGTCTTTGGCAACTTCCGCACGACAAGGGCAGGGGTGTGTCGTTGCTGTGGCATCTGAGACTTTATGGCCTTCAAAGTGTAAATATTTACTCGCTGGCCCTTTACAGAAAACGTTTGCCAACCTCCAATCTTACCGGCTTCTCCTCCACCTCTTTTCTTCCTTGAAACTTTCTCATTGAAGTAACGGGGATGCTGGCGTGGGCACCCTACATGCTAAAATTGGAACAATACTGAGATGATGACCATGGCCTCTGTGCCAGGATGACACACACATTTGTGAAGCGTTCCATATTTAGAGGGGAAAAAAAAACAAACAAACCCCAGAGAACCAGAGTTATTTGTCTTGTACAATACAATCATTCATGCCCTGTATTCCTAGACACCGGTAACTAAGTATAGAGACTCAATCAAATTCAGCTTCGGTGACTTTTTCTTCCAGAGGATTCCACTAGCGTCCATGTGTCCTTCCATCAGGAAGTAAATATGTCTGCTTCTGTATCTTTCTGTGATGTCACCAACCGTTGACGACCAGTGCTAAACTATTTTGAGTTCCAGTAGCCAAAAGTGACTGGTGAGTGACAGGAACTGTCTGGGATATGATGAGGTCTGCAACCCCGCGGGAAAGAGGGAGTCAACATACATGGTCCAGAGCCATGGCTGGGAATAAAAATCAAGCTACATCAAGTTTTTAGGTTGCGATTCTGCAATAAACTTATGTTCCATGGGGGAGGGAAGAAGGGTCGTAGGCTATACGTCAAAGTAACGAGAAGTGTCGTGTTAGCCTACGGAGGTTACCGGTAATGCTTGCTCTTTCCCTCCGTTTTACAGTATTTCTGTCCAGATGATCTCTTTGGGAGAAAAAGAAGTAGGCTCTGTCCTATTGGCTCTCCCCTCCAAGGGTGTGTTGTCTCTCCAATTAGACTGGAAGCTCCCTGAGAGCCAGAGTGATTGCTGCTCCCTTTTAACAGCCACCGCACCTGGTCATGCAAAATGGCCGCGACCATGAAAACGCACGGGGCAAAAGAGAATCAGAATCAATGGCAACTGTTTTCTCCAGAGTGTATTAACATGCTTCCAGACAACAGCATCTTTATTCCTTCAATAAATGCTGATCGAACATTGATAGAGGCCCTGCCCAGGCTCTATCCAGGCCAACTCTTGCACCCCCACGTCCTCCAAACTGGTCTCCACTGGAACCAGCCAGCTCACACACCCCCCCCCACCCCAGATTACCCACAGCTTCCCTGTTTTTCCATTAATGCACCAGACTCTTCCCAATCCATTGGTTCAAGAGGCTGGAGTCTTCTGTCTGTTTGTGCGTTTGTTTTCCGGCTCCTTGTCCTCATCTTCCTTATCCAGCCACCTGTCTCATTCTGTGGATTCTTCCTCCCAGATTTCTGCTCATCATCCCCCCATTCCGTTCCAGGATGGGTCCACGCTGGTCCCGAGAGAAACAGGATCCATGAGAGTTCCCAGTGACCTAGAAAGGGAATCCGATAGAAGAAAGGGCTAAGATGTGGAGCAAAATAGGTTCATCTGGGCATTGGTCCCTCCCTAGGCCCAGAGTTACACCCATTCAGTGGAAGGGATTGGGAAAGAAGCTGCTGGATCAGAGAACAGGGGAGAGTGAGGAACCCTGAGGTCCCTGACCGTGGATTAAGTTTCCCAGGCTACGAATTGGTTATTCATAGATAATTAGGTAAACTTGCCTCGGGTTACAATCCGCAGCCAGTTAGAAGAAAATGTGCCTAGTGTCTGCTTGGGCCAGGACTGCTGGGGAAGCGACAGAGAAGGAGGTGGCAGCTGGACAGGAGCCATAAACCACAGCTTGTTACAGTCATTCATTCTTTAAATACATTTTGAGCACTTGCTCGGTGTCGGGCATTGCTTGGTACTGAGGGTGTAAGAATAAATTTGCCCTCATGGAACGTATAGTCAGGAAGGAGGGGGGGGGGGAGAGACAAACATTAAACGATTCTCCAATATAGAATGATGAGTATGGTAAGTGCTCTGAGGGAAAAGTCCAGGGGTAGGGAGCTGGGGTGGGGGTGGGGGGCCACCAGCCTGGGGCAGGGGAAGCCCCTCTGGGTTCAATGTCAGGGTCAGCAGCAGCCCTTTCCCCTCCCCCACAAGTTCCCCTCACTCTGGCTCAGGAAGAGGGATTTTCCCTCTCCCACCCCCAGACAGACCAACAGGGTCTCATATTCAGTCTTGGGGGTCCAGGGTGACACCGGTTATAGGAATTCCAGGCTGAATTGTGCTCCGCTCCCAAAAATCATTATGTTGAAGTCCTAACCCCGGTAACTGTAGAATGAGACTATATTTGGACAAAAGGCCTTTAAAAGGGTCATTAGGGTAAAGTGAGTTCCTATGAGTAGCATCCAAGATGACTGGACCACTTACAAGAAGAGATTAGGTCACAAACACACAGATCAAGGAGCGACCCCCCTGCAAGCCAAGGAGAGGGGTCTCAGGGAAAAAAAAAATCCTTTCCAACACCTTGATCTTGGGCCTCTAGCCTCCAGAACTGTGAGAAAATAAACATCTGTTGTGCAAGCAGGGACAACAGGCCGACTAAGACACCCTCCTTCTGCATTCAGACGAGGACAGTACTCTCCACCTCGGCTTCTCCTCCACAGGGGGGAGGGGGGAGGGTGACCCTCTGATCGAATTTCCCAAGGCAAAGCGCCTTTAGCAGCCCAGCTCCTCCTACCTCCTACCCGGCAAGATCTGAACAAGGCTCTTGGCTCTGCACCCCAAGCCCCGCCAGTTAAGCCCTAAGACAGTGAGTGCCTCTCATGCATCAACGTCACCTGGAGAGCGTGTGCAAATGCAGATTCCTGCGCCCTAGCCCTGCCCCCAGAGTCTTCTCCTGTAGGTCTGGGGTGGGGCCTGAAAGTTTGCATTTCTACCGAGCCTGCTAACAAGCCACACTGCTGCCGCCCTTGAGAGGCTCTGACCGAGATGCCTTTCCCCAGAGGCGCCCCTGCACTTGCCCCTGGATTAGAGCAGCGGCTGACTCCTCCCTCCGCTAAGGCGCCCTGGAGCCTCGGCCCAGCCTGGTCCTGCAGAGAATTCCCTGCTGCCGGCGTGGTCGGATCCTGGGACCTCCCAACTCAAGATTAAGTTGAGAGATTGTGCTGCCTTGTAGAGGGAAGGCTTTATTGGAATTTGAACCAGAACTGGAGCGACTCTAGTCCAAAGATTCCTGGGGGATCTTGATAAAGATCCGACCCTCCCCCCACGCACCCCCCAGACACAGACCTCCCGTGGAAACACTCTTCTGGAGTCGCTCAATATACAGATGAGCAAAGGGAGTCACAGAGAGGGCAAGTGACTTGTCCTAGGGCACACAGCACATTACAGCAGCGGCTGGGTGAGAACCCAGGCTCCCTTCAGCACAGGGTGGGTCCCGCCCTCTGCACCTCGCTGCTTTTTCTGAGCTTCAAGGGGTGCCCCTCTCTTTCTGCCCCTTTCTCCCATCCCCTGCCTCCTTTCTGGTGACCGCAGCTGGGCCCTGGCATTTTTAGCCGAAGCCGAAATGGAGCCTCAAGGGACTGTAATCTTGCAAAAGGGAGAAAAGTGGAGGAAGGGGCAGGGAAACGAGGGGAAGAGATGAAAACCTCATGGCAGGAAGGGAGTAGGGAATGGGAAGCCACGGAATGGTGGCCAAGAAGTGGGGGCGGGGCTTCTCAGGGGACCTGGCCACGTGCACCATCACCCCTGCCTTTGACTGGGGAGAGCTCCCATGGGAGCCCCAGAAACCACAAACCCTCCGAGGCCTTAGAAGAGCCGGCCTCTGCCCTCCCTCTGCGACAGCTCTGTGCTCCAGACCTGGGTGTACACGGTGGGGGCAGGGAGCTGGTTGGCCAGCTGCTTAGTTAGTTCAAGCTTCCTGCTCCTGGACTCGGATTTCTGCTGCCAGCCCCAAGCCAGGCGGTGGGACTGGAGCTGGGGTGTGGACCAGGGGTAGACCGCTGCCCGGACCTGCCCTCCCAGGCCGGCTCCAGGAGGCACCGGGGCCCGGCTGGGCCAGGTGAGGCTAACAGCTGGGAGAGCTGTCCTGGCACCAAGGATCCTGCCGGGGGGCAGGCGAGTCAGTGGGGGCAGGGCTCCTGGAATCCGGATCAGCAGGTCGAGCTGGAGGCCCTCCACCCCCATGTCACCCGGAGAAAAACCGGACCCACTTCCCGACAACTTCATCCTGCAGCCACCAGTTTTCCACCCGGTGAGCAGCCACTGTGGTCTGGAATCTCCAGGTTTTGGGGCTCCCCCCACCCCAGCGGGGCCCGACTCCCCGGCGGTGGGTGGAGAGGCCTTTAATCTTGGGCCCTTCTCCCCCTGCACCTGCCCACGGACTCTGGAAGGCCCTCCTGAGCTTAGCAAAGTAGCTGACCAGCTAATTCCCATTTGGGTGGGAACGATCGTTGAGCTCACAGGGTCCTCACATTTTAAAAGCAGTAGAGCCTGCCGGAAGTCAGTGCTGTGCTCCTGCTGCAAGACAGGGGGCTGGGAGGCTCTGGGCTCCGGGGTAGTACCCCTGGGGGGGAGCCACTGAGTACCTAGGGTACTCTCCTCTCCAGCCTGGAAGAGAGTCAGGTTATCCAACTCAGGGATGGCCATGGGGGTCCCCTCACTTCGTCCTCTTGCTCAGTGCCCTCACAGATTTTCTATTTTTTGTTTTCCTTTTAAATGTTTGCTTATTTTGAGGTGGGGAGGGGCAGAGACAGAGGGAGAGAGAGAATCCCAAACAGGCTCCATGCTGTTAGCACGGAACCCAACACAGGGCTCGATCTCACGAACCGTGAGATCGTGACGCAAGTGGAAACCAAGAGTGGGGCGCTTAACCAGCTCAGCCACCCAGGCGCCCCCATGCAGATTTTCTGAAGTCTGGCCCTGCTTTACGGAAGGCTGACCGCCCAGCACACTCTGCCCTCCCCTCACTGAGCACTAATTATCACTTTCTCTTTACTTGGCCCTCTCCCCCCAGGAGAGCTGCATCAGGTCCCTAGTTATAGGCCAGGCCCAGAGCCTGGGAAGTGGGAGGGACCGAGGTGCTGAGCCCGGTCAGCTGTGGGGCAGCCGCTGCCCAGGTCACGACCACTCCCCTCTTTGCACGCTGCCAGCTCCTGCCTGGAGGGCAGCACTGTTGGGGCTCAGCTCCTTCTAGGTGGTTCGGGCTTCTAAAGGCTCCTGGGAGCTGGAGAACACACGTATGCCCACGCGGAGCTGCTACATGTTCACATTCGTTCTGCCGACACCTATTCAGAGCCCATGCTGTGCCCCGCCAGGTGCTGAGCACAGAAGGGGAAGACAGGGCTTCAGTTTTGAGCGGCCTGGGCCTCCCGGGCCCCTGGTCTCCCTTTAAGCCAGCCAACCACCAAGCCAGCCATGCGAGTGAAGTGTGCTGGGAACAGCAGGGAAGGGAAGGGAAAACTCGGGCGCCATAGTGGACAATGCTTGGAGAAGGAGGTGTCGGAGAACCTTGAAAGTCAAGTTGGATTTCACAGCGTGGAGGGAGAGCACAGGAAGCAGGCCCAAAAAGGTAGGGACCGGGAAACTTGTGTGGTATGTTTTAGGAATTCCGCACAGCTTCTGTGTGGGGAAAGGTGAGCCTGGGAAGGAAGGCAGGGCCACCATTGGGTATCTCTCCAGGCGTCTATATCAAGGTCCCAACTTGTCCATCCCTCTGCCCGCCCAACCGCCCCCATTTTCGGGGCTCTGGCCAGTAAACGGTCCTCAAGAAACCTCAATACCAGGCTTCTAGAGGCCAAGATGGCATCCAATGGACACGGCCATTGTCCATTGCCAATACCAAGCCAATACCAAGCTTCTAGAGGCCAAGATGGCATCCAATGGACAAGGCATCCAGATGGCAAGCCTTGCTTGGGCTTGTGCCCGAGGAGCTGGGGAGAGGGGCAGGGCTGGTGCTCCAAGGGGGCGATGGAACTGAACTCGGCCTCCCCAGGGCAACGTGGCTTTGACATGTGAAGGTCCAGGAAAGGGGAGAAGGTGGAAGAGAACAGACCTTTCAGAGAAAACTGATTTTTCTCCATGAGGGCGGTTTCCGTTTGGGGCTGGAGAGTCGAGTCGTCTCATTCCTCTTCTCCCCCCACCCACCTGGTCCTAGTAAAGCCCTCTCTCCAACCCCGTACGGATAGGTCCCTCCCCCTTGTTCAGGTGGTTCCTTACGTGACGACAATTTTCGGTGGCCTGCGTGCAGGCAAGATGGTCACGCTCCAGGGAGTGGTCCCTCTCGACGCACGCAGGTAAGGGCGTGCTCCGTGGGGAGCTGGCGGCCCCTCTCTGCCTTCGGGGTCCCTGGGGGTCTCTGACCAGGGGTGCCCACCAGGTTCCAGGTAGACTTCCAGTGCGGCTGCAGCGTGCATCCCCGGCCGGACATCGCCATCCACTTCAACCCTCGCTTCCACACCACCAAGCCCCACGTCATCTGCAACACCCTGTACCTCGAGCGCTGGCAGGCCGAGGCCCGGTGGCCCCGCCTGGGCCTGCAGAGAGGAGCCAGCTTCCTCATCCTCTTTCTCTTCGGAAATGAGGAAATGAAGGTGAGGGCGGAGGGGGTGGGCCTCGGGGCCTAGAACCTGCTAGACACGGCGATGCCCTTCCGCTCCTCCTTCCTTCAGCTTGATGCCCCGGGTCACTGCGTTGAGGGGCATTGCCGGGAGGGCTTGAGAACCAAGAGGCCCAAGCAGCCGCCAAGCCCAGTTCCAAGCTGCCCCTGGGCCCACACGGCCTGGTACGTGGGGCAGCAAGAAGGCCCTGTCGTGCCTGACCCTCAGGGGGCGCTACCGCCACGGTCATAGCAAGTACCTGGAGAGAGCCTGCGCTGTGCAGGACTCTGCTCCAGCCCTTCAATATCAGCTCACTGAATCCTCACCGCGTCTCTGATGAGGTGGGTCCCCACCAGGGAGGGGAGCGGAGCAGGGGCAGAGCGGGCAGGGGGCAGGGAGAGAGAGCTCCACCTCGAGGCTTTCACCGCTGATGTGAACTCCTGCCAGAAAGATGCCAGGACCTTGACCTCCCCGGGGGAAAGGGGAGCTGGGGGGGAGCCAGCAGTGGACGGAGGGCCCTGGGGTGTAGGGGTCACGCGGCCTCCTGGACCTCTACTTCCTCACCTGTGGATGGGGCTGCTGGGGCCGCTAGGGCAAATGGGGAACAGCATGGGGAAAGTGCTGTGTCCCAGGCAGAGGGACACAGAGGGACAGTGAGAGGTGCATTGGTTCCAAGGCCAGATCTGCCGTCCTCCAGCTGTGCAACCTCGGGAAGGTCGCCTAAGCTCCCCAAACCCTTGGGCACCTCGTCTGTAAATCGTGCCTGTCTCTTAGAGCTGATGTCAAGTTAAATGAGGGACATTCCAGATGAGGGTGCCCACCGTGGCCTGGCACGTATCAATTCAGCGTGCATCCAGGGCTGCTGCGCTCTCTGTCCGTCCCTCCAGGTGAGCGTGAACGGACAGCACTTTCTCCACTACCGCTACCGGCTCCCGCTGTCCCGTGTGGACACCCTGGGCATATTTGGTGACATCTTGGTGGAGGCCGTTGGGTTCCTGAACATCAACGTGAGTTCCCTTGGGGCCAACGTACGTCCAAGTGGATGCGTGGACAGGCCCAGGTCCCCCTGCCGCCCCAGACAGGCCCTGTCACACCAGTTACAACCAAGGTGGAAGGGGGCCATCAAGGTGTGGGACGCGAGCGGGATGAGAAGGGGACCACAGAAGGGGACCCAAGAGCAACGGCCAGGAAATGAATCACTCGGACACTTGGCACCATGGGGCCCAAACAGCAGCTAGCTATGCCATTCGCACCCGAGGAGCTTGTTAAAAATGCAGATTCCGAGGGGCACCTGGGCGGTTCAGTCGGTTAAACGTCCGACGCCGGCTCAGGTCACGATCTCGCAGTTTGTGAGTTCGAGCCCCGGGTCGGGCTCTGTGCTCACAGCTCGGAGCCCGGAGCCCGCTTCCCGTTCTGTGTCTCCCTCTCTCGCTGCCCCTCCCCTGCCCGCGCTCCGTCCTTCTCTCTAAAAACAGAAGTAAACATTAAAAAAATAAATTAAAATCCCGTGTGTTGCTTTTTCTCTTTCCTGACAGCCATTTGCAGAGGGCGGCATTGAGTATCCGGTCGGATATGTGAGTCTCTGGGGAGCAAGGTCGGCCCTTGCGGTTCCAGCCACACTCGCTGAGCCACTGAGCTCCCTCCTCCCCCCTGGCCTGACCTGGTTGATAAGAGCCAGCTGCCCCTTCGGTCCCTGCACGGTTGCCATGGATACCGCTGGCCCCACTCCAATCCCAAGGCAGCCTGGCCTTTCCTCTCCCAGTCCAAGCTGGGGTGGCTTGGGAAGATGGGTGGGGTAGGCTGGCTGCCCAGTATGGCCATCAGAAGATCCCTCTGGGGGGCGGGGCGGGGGGGGGCTGCTTTCTGTTCCCAACCCGGGGAGGAAGCTGGGGTTGGCCTGCAGGACAGAAGGGGAGATGAGGCCCAAGGCCACACAATAAGTGAATGACAGACCCTCTCTCCGGTTCCTCCCCATTTTCCCAGAACTGATGTGTGAATCCAAGAGGGCGCCCCCTGGGGCTCCGATCATTTACCTGCATTGTCTTTAGAGAGATAAACCCCAAATGCCCTCAATTCTTAATAACAATATTAAGAGGCTCTCTCCCACCGAGCAAACACCACATGATCTCCATGCCCCTTCTCTTCCCTTGACAGCCCTTCCTGCTGAAGAGCCCCAGCCTGGTGAGTGACCTCCCGCCTGGGTCTGGTGGAGGTGTCGTCCTGGGAGGGCACCCCCCACCCACCCCCGCCCCCGCCCTGGTGGGAAATGGCCTCAGCACCAAAGTCTCCCCTTCCTTTATAGAAGAAACCTGTGGGCAGCGGGTGGGCCAGGCTGCTTCCGGCTGAGGCTCCCACTTCTTGTCTTTTCTCCATTGATTCTGCACACAATTATTTGATACTCTTCTGTGCCAGGCCCGGTGCGAGGCTCTAGGATAGAGGGACTAGCCAGTCTCAGCCCTCCAATGGATCGCAGGCTGGTGGGGGAGACAGAGCAGTGAACAGGCCATCACAATTCAGGGTGCAGCGCTGGGGGACATACCTGGTGCTCGGACCGCGGGAGAGGGGGGTGGCCACAGAGCTCTACCCTGAAGGGCCAGGGAGAGTCGAGCGCAGGAGACCACGCATGCAATAGGTGTTTAATAAATGAGCAAAGCTGAGTCTTCTCCTGGCTGCAGGCCCAAGGTCAGACTTCCCCCGCTCCAGGGCTCCACGGCCCCTGGGGGGCGCCAGCCCTCTCCATGCCCCTCTATGTGTCCCTTCTCACTTATCTCCGTCCCCCTACAGGAGGTGCCCTGCTCTCGGGCCCTTCCCAAGGGTCTCTGGCCGGGACAGGTGATCGTACTGCGGGGGCTGGTCTTGCCAGAGCCAAAGGAGTAAGTATGCAGATGGGAGGGAGAGAGAAGCAGCTCTGAGCCACGCACGAGCTTTGCAAGAATTTCCTCTTTCGTCTCCAACACCACCGCTCAATCGCTGAGTCTGTGGTTGGGACAGGTGCTCAGGCTGCCTCCGTGGCCCCGACAGCCCCAGTGCTGGGAGTATCTTCCCCGCCGGTACATCTGGGCGGGCCAACCAGCCTCTCGTCGCAGGTCCCAGCTGGGACTTCGGGAAAGGTCCTTTAAAGGCTCAGGCTGAGACCCGGAGGGCAAACTCCACCTCCCAGGGCGCCCCAGAGAGGAGGCATTGGGAGCTTGGAGCGACACACGAACTACACGGGCGCTGCCTGACCTCTCCCACAGGGGGCGCTCCTGCTCCATTCCCTAAACCCCAGGGCTCCGAGCCAGACTAGTCTTTTCTTCCTTTCTCCCCTCCTTTCCTCCTTTCCTGTCTCCTTTCCTTCTTGCTGGAATCACGCTGGATTTCATGACTTTTCCGGGCCAGATCTTCCGGGTGTGACTTCTGCTGAGGACACTTCCTCCCTGTGCACCCTCAAGGCAGTTTCTTTTCCCTTCTGGGCTTCAATTTCCTTGTCTGTAAAAAGTGGTCATAATACTGCCAGCTTCAGGGGTGGGTACAGGCTTAGAATTGTGCCAAGCACATAGTAAGGGCTCCACAAATGTGGTAGGGGCACAATTGTCTCCGCGGAGGGCAGGAGAGGAAGGAGCGTGCCCCGTATTCTCCCTTTCTGTTTTGGTTTTGGTTTTTAAAGCACTGACCTCACTAGACTGTTGCCCTGCACGCTCTTGATCAGGCCTGCGAGCTCTGGGACAGGCTGGCAACACAGCCCTGGAGGGCACCGACCTCCACAGCCTGGCACAACTGGGTTGGAATCCTGGTTTTGCCTCCTATAAACTATGTGCTCTTGGGGAAGTCACTACACCTCTCTGAGGCTGGAGTCCCGAGTTTCCCCATCAGAAGTAAAAGAAAGATCGTCTCCGTCATAAAGGGAAAATGAAAGAGTTCCCAGCGATAGGAGGAACACCCTCCCCAACAAAACTTGGAGACATGACACCAGCTTTACATCCTAGCTCAAAGTCTAATGGTCATTTATATTTTTTTTTTGAGATTTAATGATCTGTTTTAATTTTTTATCTTTTTTGAATCCAAATATATATTTTTTTCAGGAGTAGAATTTAGTGATTCATCACTTACATCTCCCTTACATATAACACCCAGTGATCATCCCAACCAGGGCCCTCCTTAATGCCCCTCACCCCCCTCACCCCCTTAGCCCATCCCCCCACCCAACGCCCCACCAGCAACCCTCAGTTTGTTCTGTATTTAGGAGTCTCTTGTGGTTTGTCTCCCTCTCTGGTTTTATATTATTTTTGCTTCGCTTCCCTTACGTTCATCTGTTTTGTATCTTAGATTCCACATACGAATGAAATCATATGATATTTGCCTTTCTCTGACTGACTTATTTCACTTCGCATAATGCACTTTAGTTCCATCCATGTCGTTGCGGATGGCAAGATTTCATTCTTTTTCATTGTCGAGTAATATTCCATTGCCTTTTAGTTTTGTTGACTATTTCCTTTGCTGTGCAGAAGCTTTTTATCTTGATGTGGTCCCAATAGTTCATTTTTGCTTTTGTTTCCCTTGCCTCTGGAGACATGTCAAGAAGTTTCTGCAGCCGAGGTCAAAGAAGTTGTTGCCTGTTTTCTTGTCTAGGATTTTGATGGCTTCCTGTCTTATGTTTAGGTCTTTCATCCATTTTGAGCTTATTTTTGTGTCTGGTGTAAGAAAGTGGTCCAGGTTCATTTCTCTGCTTGTCGCTGTCCAGTTCTCCCAACACCATTTGCTGAAGAGACTGTCTTTTTTCCACTGGATATTCTTTCCTGCTTTGTCAAAGATTAGTTGGCCACACGTTTGTGGGTCCGTTTCTGGGTTCTCTATTCTGTTCCATGGATCTGTTTTTGTGCCAATACCATACTGTCTTGATGATTACAGCTTTGTAGTATAGCTTGAAGTCCGGGATTGTGATGTCTCCAGCTTTGGTTTTCTTTTTCAGGATTGCTTTGGCTATTCGGGGTCTTTTCTGGTTCCATCCAAATTTTAGGATTGTTTGTTCTAGCTCTGTGATGAATGCTCGTGCTATTTTGGTAGGAATTGCATTGAATATGTAGATTGCTTTGGGTAGTATCGGTATTTTAACAATATTTGTTCTTTCAATCCATAAGCATGGAACGTTTTTCCATTTCTTTGTATCGTCTTCAATTTCTTTCACAAGCTTTCTATAGTTCTATAGTTTTCAGTTTTACAGATTTTCCACCGCTTTGGTTGGGTTTATTCCTGGGTGTTTTCTGGTTTTTACTATCATTGTGAATGGGATCGATTCCTTGATTTCTCTTTCTGCCGCTTCATTGTTGGTGTAGAGAAATGCAACCAATGAAAAGTCAAATGGTTATTATTAGTGACACGGCAAGTCATTTAACTGCTCTTTCTCAAGGACATCGAATTCACATGCCCTCAGAGGCCTGACAGGTCACAGAAATAGCGAAGCGCTGGGCTGGGAAGGCAAAGTGGAAAGAATATTTCCATAGACCCGCTCATGCCAGATCTTCTGATTATTTTAAAAGAGAAGCTGGACGCCACTTTTGTACAAACCTTCTCAACTTTTGACCACAGTAGAAGTCGAAGAACACGATGGAACAGCCTGGACGTTTCTCCAGGCCACTTCAGCCATGGGCCGCCCACATCAAGACATAGCACGGTGCCTGGCATTTAGCAAGCCTGCAACAAATGTTGGCCGTTACTGTTGTTTTCTGGAAGCGACCGTGGCTTGAATTGGACAGAGAGAGTAGGAGTTAGAGGGCAATGGAACTCGCCTGCATTAAACATCTGTCCTTTCCTCTCCAGCCCTCCCCCCAATCCCTGAGGCTGTGGGGGTGTGGCTACAGCTGCCAAGAGGTTCCACAGAACTTCTCTAGGTGTCTGTGGGGGGGAGCCTGTTGCCCGGCCTGGGGCTGTGCTGGATAGGGCCAAGCTGGGGTGGGAACGCTGAATTCTTAGGCCAATGGGAAGACAAAGACTTTTCTGGGGAAGCACAGGGGCAAGGGTCTGGGGCTGGAGGCAGGGTCCCTGCCTTCCAAGCTTCTTCCCAGTGGTGAGCCCTTGCCGGCCCCCACCCAAGGCTGGAAATGTACGGGGCGTCCTCCTGGCCCAGGTCCAGCAGGATCCCTTTTCCACACGTTGCCCTCGCACGGGCATCCTGGCCTCCCAACTGTCAACCGCCTCCTGCTAAGGGGTCAGTCACCAGCAGCTTCGGGGGTTTTGTTTCAAAGGTGACTTTGGAAGCTCCCAAGACATGAGACAGAATCTGGCTCCCCTGTGAGGGGCAGACGCCAGGCGGCAGGAATCCCCCCAGATCTGGCGTCCTACATTGTTCGCATCGCAGCGCCAAGCCCCACAGCTCTTACTAGTACCAGTCAGTCTCGGAACTTCTTGTCCCCGTCGGTTATATGGGCCGATGAGCCTCCAGGCACAGGATTTCTGAGAGGACTCCGGAGAAGCTAACAGTAGGCGGTAAGACACCTCCTGTGTGCCAGGTACTTGCTAGATCTCCCGTCCGTTATCTCCTTTGTTCCTATCAGTGGCCCTATGAGATAGGTATTGTATTACATAGCAGTATTTTTAATTTTATTTTTATTCTTATTTTTTTTAATGCTTATTTATTTTTTTTTTAATTTTTTTTTTCAACGTTTATTTATTTTTGGGACAGAGAGAGACAGAGCATGAACGGGCGAGGGGCAGAGAGAGAGGGAGACACAGAATCGGAAACAGGCTCCAGGCTCCGAGCCATCAGCCCAGAGCCCGACGCGGGGCTCGAACTCACGGACCGCGAGATCGTGACCTGGCTGAAGTCGGACGCTTAACCGACTGCGCCACCCAGGCGCCCCAATGCTTATTTATTTTTGAGAGAGAGAGAGAGAGAGACAGAACGGGAGCAGGGAAGGGGCAGAGAGAGAGAGGGAGACCCAGAATCCGAAGCAGGCTCCAGGCTCCGTCAGCACGGTGCCCGATGCGGGGCTCGAACCCACAGACTGTGAGGTCATGACCTGAGCTGAAGTCAGATACTCCACCGACTGAGCCCCCCAGGCGCCCCCATAGTAGTATTTTCTAAACAATAGATGTGATTCGCGTGCTTATTACGGGCCAGGTCCCGTTCTCACACTTTACCTATGTTAACTCAGTTCTCACACAACTCATGAGGCAGGTACGGTACTCTTCTCCCCACTTTACAGATGAGGAGACTGAGGCACAGAGACCGTGCCTTGCCCAAGCTCGCAGGACTAGAAAGTACCAGAGCAGAGCTGAAGCCGGGTAGCCTGGCTCTAACCCCTATAGCTATTTTCAAAACACTTAAGGCAACACCTGCCGTATGGTAAATACTGGTGAATACTGGCGACTACTGATATAACGATCCCCATTTTGCCGAAGGGGAAATGAGGCTCCGACAAGGTCACGTGCTCCCCCGCGGTCCCCGGCCAGTGGCTGCAGGTGTGCTCAGGTGTCCCCACCCCTCCGGGCCGCCGAACCTTCCAGCTGCTCTCCCACATCCGCCCCTCCCCTCAGGATCCGGCAGCCACAGCTCAGGGGCGGCCCCTTCTCCGACCCCCTCTTGCAGCCTCACGCTGAGCCTGCGGGACGAGGCGGCTCACGTTCCTGTGACGCTCAGGGCTTCCTTCGCAGACAGAACTCTGGCCTGGATCGCGCCCTGGGGGTGCAAGAAGCTGATCTCGGCCCCCTTCCTGTTCTACCCCCGGCGATTTTTTGAGGTCAGTCCGAGCCCAGCGGCCTCATCCCGTCTGGCGGGAGCCGAAAGCCGCATTCCCGTGGGGAGCCAGGGGTGCGTCCTGGGGAGGGGTGGAGGATGCGGGGCTGGCGCCAGAGCCTGCCAGAGAAAACATCTGTGCCACGGCTCTCAACCCCCTACTCCCCAGACGCGGATTTAATTAATCGGGGCTGCCCCTGGCATTAGTGTTATTTTTTTTTTTTTAGATGAAATTTATTGTCAAACTGGTTTCCATACGACCCCCCGTGCTCATCGCGACAGGCGCCCTCCTCCATGCCCATCACCCTCATTGGTGTTATTTAAGAAAAGAAAAAGCCCCCCTAATGACTCCAAAGTGCAGCCAGGGTTGAGCCCGCTGCTCGAGGGCACGCAGCCGCCACAGAGGGTGAAACTGAGGCCCAGGGCTGAGACGATCCTTGTGGAAAGGTCACAGTGATCTGGTGACAAGCGGGGCACCCAGTCCTGCCCTTTCCCACCACCGGGCGCCCTACGGTTCCCGTCTTTGTGACCTCTGAGCGGAGGGCTTGCTGGGTGGGGCATCGGGCAGGCAGTGCACCGCCTGTCTGTCTGTCTGTCCGTCTGGGAGCCCGCAGGGCCCGCCTGTCCTTTTCCAGGTGCTGCTCCTGTGCCAGGAGGGAGGGCTGAAGCTGGCGCTCAACGGGCAGGGCCTGGGGGCCACCGGCGTGCACCGGCAGGTCCTGGAGCAGCTGCGGGAGCTCCGGATCAGTGGCAGCGTCCAGCTCTACTGTGTCCACTGCTGAGGAGTGAGCCAGGGGCCCCGCCAGGGAAGAGAAGGACCCGCCCACGCCCGGCACCCCTCGATGCGGCTCCGCTCTCCTCCCTTCGATACGCTGTGCGCCTGTCACCCCCCTGCTTTCGGAGGCCCCAGCCTGGGATTGGCACCCCCTGCGCGCACTCGCATCTCATCCACAAGCACTCGGTCCCGGGGCCACGCTGTGTGCAAGGAAGGCTAAAAATGACTCTCCAGCGGGATGGCCGTGTGCCCGGCCACGGTGCTACTGCTGTGATTCCTGGTATATCTGGGGCGTGCCTGGTATGTCTGTTTATACCATCTGATTCTGTGGCCTCCACTTCCGGTGCTATTTTTCCTTGTATTTTCAGCTTGCCTGCTTGCTGTCGGGTTGATGAAATCTTTATCACCCTCCCTACCTTTCTTCTCTTCTGGGTTGGAAGTTATAACTGCATTTACACTTCTAGTGGTTTTCCTTACTTTCTCTTTTTCTTTACTGTTTATTTATTTATTTTGAGAGAGAGAGAGAGAGAGAGAGAGAGAAAGCAAGTGGGGGAGGGGCAGAGAGAGAAGGAGAGAGAGAATCCCAGGCAGGCCTCCACACCGTATCAGGACAGAGCCCGACACGGAGCTCGAACTCACAAACCGTGAGATCATGACCTCACCTGAAATCAAGAGCCAGACGCTCAGCCGACTGAGCCACGCAGGCGCCCCATTTTTATCATTTTAGTAGTAGTAAGATCGACTTGGGAAATGGGTAAAATTCTGAGTTTTAACACGTGCGGAGGTTTGTGTAACCACGACCGCCACAATCAGGACATGCGAAGACCCCATCACTCCAAAACCCTCTCTTGTGTCACTGCTTTGTAATCATACCTCCTTCATCCCTCCCCTAACCCCAGCAACCCGAGGATCTGTTTTCCACTCCTACGTGTGGCCTTTTTTGGAAATGCCGTATCAATGGAATCCTACAGTATCTGACCTGTTGAATCTGGTTCCTTTCATTGTGCATCATCGTTTTAGATCCTTCTAAGTAGCTGTCTGCATCAGGGACCAGTTCTCTTTATTACTCGACAGTATTCCATTGTGCCACAGTTCATTTACCTACTGACCCATCGAAGAACACTTGGGTGGTTCCAGGTTTGGGCAGTCATGAGTAGAGGTACAAGTCTTTGATGAACGTGAGCTGTAATTTCTCTAGGGTAGGTACCTGGTAGTGCGATTTCTGGATCATACGATAAAGGCACCTTTGACCGTATCAGACACTGCCCAACAATTTTCCAGAGTTATTTCAGAGTGGCTGTGCCATTTTGCATTCCCACCAGCAACGTGGGAAACTTCTAGTGGTTCTGCATCCTCGTACTTGTGATTGTCAGTGGGCTTTTTTTTGTTTGGGTTTGGTTTTTGTTTTGTTTTTTAATTTTTTTAATATTTATTTTATTTTTTTTTTAATTTTTTTTTTCAACGTTTATTTATTTTTGGGACAGAGAGAGACACAGCATGAACGGGGGAGGGGCAGAGAGAGAGGGAGACACAGAATCAGAAACAGGCTCCAGGCTCCGAGCCCTCAGCCCGGAGCCTGACGCGGGGCTCGAACTCACGGACCGCGAGATCGTGACCTGGCTGAAGTCGGACGCTTAACCGACTGCGCCACCCAGGCGCCCCTAATTTTTTTAATATTTATTTTTGAGAGAGACACACACACAGAGCGGGAGCGGGGAAGAGGCAGAGAGAGAGGGAGACACAGAATCCAAAGTAGGTTCCAGTAGGTGTGGCAGCACAGAACCCGATGCGGGGCTCGGACTCACGAACCGTGAGATCATGACCTGAGCCGAAGGCGGATGCTCAACCGACTGAGCCACCCAGGCGCCCCTAGCGTTTTTTATTTTAGCTATCCTCATCTGTGTGAGGGGGGATGTCATTGCGGGTTTTCATTTGCATTTCACTAATGGCTGAAGATGCTGAGACTTTTTTTATATGCTGATTTGCCATCCGTGTATTCTCTGGTTCAGTGCCTGTTCTCTCCTTTGCTGTCGTTGTTGTTATTTTTTTCTAAGTAATCTTTACACCCGACGTGGGGCTCAAAGCTACAACCCCGAGATCAAGAGTCACGTGCTCCACCGACTGAGCCAGCCAAGCGCCCCTCTTTCCTCCGTGTTTTAACTGAGTCGTTGGCCTTTTTACCCTTGACTTTGAAGGGTTCTTTATACAACCTGGACAGAAGTCCTTTGTCAAATATGCTATTTGTAAAGAATTTCTCCCCATCTTAGCTTGTCTTTTCATTTGGTTTCTTCCACCGAGTATCAGTTGGGTTTTGGTGAAGTCCAGTTCAACAATTTTCTCTTTCACGGATTATCCTTTTGGTATCATAAGCTACAAACTCTTCGCCTAGTGAGAATTTCTCCTTTGTTTCCCTCTGAAAGCTGTATACTTTTGTTAAGTAATGAAATTGAACCAACTAAATCCAGAGATCTAACAGGCTTTGTTAAACCATTCATGTCGGGCGAGCTCCCCATGTGGCAAGCAGAGAGGTGCTCCAAGGAGTTAAACAAAATGGAAGGTTCTTATTAGCAAGAAAAGATTGGTCCAGGCAGGCCTGCTTTCTAGGGGAAAAGGCAAGGGGTCTTATCATGCAGATGACCTCATCTTTCTTTGGGGGGGGGGAGGGGACCCAGGTGCTCACTGATGCTGATGGAAAGAAAAATTTCCTGACTGGTTGAGGCCACATTTCTGGGGGAGCTTGAAACTCCAATCAGATCGGGGATTGAGCCCCAGTTTGGGAACGTAATCTAAGCGCCGCCATTTGGGGCCTGCCGTCTTCTTTTTGAGCAACCTCAATAAACCCAACTTAAATAAAAAGACTAGTCTGGAGGGGCGCCCGGCTGGCTCAGTTGGAAGAGCATGCGACTCTTGATCTTGGGGTCGTGAGTTTGAGCCCCACGTTGGGCGTAGAGATAACTTAAATAAATAAATAAATACTTAAAAAAAAAAAAAAGACTAGTTCGTGGAAAGTAAGAACGTGACAATCAGGGCTCGTTCAATTATTTTATGAAATGATTAGAGAGAGCACCTTGTTTTCATTACTTACATATTAACAACCCCTCTGTTACAAGGGAAGTTTACGCTGAACTACATTCCGAAGCCACCTCCCGGACCAAGGCACGGATATTTTCCGAGGCAGATCGGCGACTCCCTCCCACAGCCGCTCTCTGACTGCACATTCCAGACACCCTGGGAGTCCTTAAAACATGCCAGTTCCTGGTGCCCACCCCAGAGGGACGAAATCAGAATGTCTGGGTGTGGGGCCTGTGCCGCAGAATATTTTAGGAGCTCCCAGGAGATTCTGACATGCAGCTAGGATCGGAAATGACTGTTTCAGGCCCCGAAGACTCTGGACATTTCTGTACCTTTACATATGAAATTGCTCCAGGAAAGAAAAAGGCCTAGTGACCAGCCCGCTGAGAGCAGGGCTTGAGAGATGGGACCCCAGCAGGGCGGGGATCGAGGGTAAGATGAAGTAGCAATGCCAGAGAAGAGGGGGACAGCCCAAATTAGGGAGCCAAGCCCCTCAGGCATACCAAGAGCGGGAGGGAGAGTGGAGAATGTGCCAGACTCAAAGGGACAAGATCTATGCTGATGAGCCTCAGGTAGACCCCGTGACCTCTCTGGTCTTCAGTTCCTTCACTGTAGAATGAGGATAAGTCATTGCTCTGATCGCCCCACAGGACTGTGGGGCTCACGTGGGAGCAGCCCTCTCAGCTTTCCAGCACTTTCCGACACATCTCATCCCTGTAAAAACCCTGTGATGTAACAGGATAAGGATGACGCAGGGCCGACCGGCCGAGTAATTTGTCAGAAGGTCACAGAGCGGGTCTCGGGGTCCTCGATTCAGGAACCAGCTCTTCCTGTCTCCTGGTCAGGAGCTCTCCACTGATTATCCTCTTGAACGTGGTTCCCAAGACATAGAGCCCGAGTTCAAATCCTGCTGTCTCTACGAGCTTAGAGGTCATGGCTTTGGGCAAATTCAGCGCATCCGCGTGGCAAGGTATGAACAGTTACATCAACCCAGCGGGATGGTTGTGAATTGAGGAGTCAAAATTGCTTAAAATGCTGCGTACTGAGTTGGAACTCAATAAACGGTGGCTCTTGCCAGACATGTGAGCAATCAAATGTCGCCCCCTCCCCCCCAACCCCCTCCCCCGGCATGAGCAGAACCAGGCGGATGGCCCCGTGCTCCCGGCCACTCAAGGACATTCTCAACCAGGTCTCCAGGCATGGCGCTTGGCGCACCTCCTGGGAAGCCAGGGAGGTGAGGACGCGGGCCGCGTAAGGGATGTCCGACCCTGCTGCGCCTCTCACGGGGTCCCCTCGGCGCGGGGCCCAGATGCTAGAGTCTGGGAAAAATGACCCGCGCTCCCACCCCCCAAGTCGTGGAGAAGGAGGGAGGGTCCCAGGACTACACGTGTGTCTGCTGAGCGCACGTTCATTGGGTGTGTGTTCACGTGCCTGTGTGGTTGCGTTTCCGCACCCGTGTCGTCGTGACGCCATATGTCCCAGCATCTTTCCCACGTGTCCAAGCACCACTCCCAGAAGTCCCCGTGGAGTCCCTTCCCTCCTCGGAGGCTGACCCTCGAGCCCAGCACCCTCCCCCCCCCCGCTCGTGGTGTCCATGGCCACGGTGAGGCTCCTCCTTGGATTCCCCTCCTGGCCTCGGGATGCCATTCTCTCTTGGCTGGTGTCCTGACCGGCAGCTCGGGCAGGGATCAGGATCTCGGGGCGGGGTGGGGGGGGGTGGCCACACAGCTGGAGGCAGTGGGGCGGACGTCTGCCAGCCCGCCCTCCCATCCACACAACCTGAGGAGGAAGCATTATCGCCCCTTGTTCAGGTGCGGGAACCGGGGCTCCCGGCCGGTGATGACTGGCTCGAGGTCACTTGTGTGAAAAGGCTGAGCTGCGTCTCTCCTCTGCCCACGTCTCCCACCGGCTGCCCCCCGTGGCCCTGCCTTCCACACCCCAGTCCCTGCCGTCAGTGTTCTACCCAGGACACCCCAGCTGCAAGAATCGACACTTTCCCGCTTCCTCTTCCTTCTATGTTCCTGATCCCGGGAACGACATCGGCACTCTAACCCTTTATTGCAGGCTTTCCGGTCCCCAAAGAGGGCCATCCTAAGTCTTCCATTCCCCTCACACACCCCTTCCCTCCACGTCCACCCCCACCACCTGTGTCCAGTCCCAAAGTCCAGTCAATGCTAACTCTAGAAGCTTCTCCTGAATTCACCTCCTCGTCCATCTCCCACCCCCTGAATTGGCTCGGGGCAGCGCTGGCCCGGCCTCTGTGACCCCCACAGACTCCTGACCGCCCCCTGCTACCCCACATCCCGTCTCCCCAAGACCCACTGTGGCCTTCCCAAAGGGTACATGTGGCCTCAGGGCACAGGCCTCAGGCCTTTGGGCAGCGGCTCCCAGGCCCTCCTGAGCGGCCCTTCCTCAGCCCCCCTCGCCCTCTGCCCCACCCGGGATGACTGAATGGCGTGCCCTCCTCCTCACCACGGAGCTGGTTCCTGCCTCCGCTCCCCTGCACATCTGGCTGTCTCCTCCTCCCATCACCTCCCCTCCTCCCCTTTGCCCCCCACACCAGACACCCCTCTCCGAGAAGCTGCTCCCCAGGGCCCCAGCCTGGCTCGGCTGCCACTCCCTGGGGTCCCCAGGCCCCTAGGACGTCCCCCTCCCTCTGCATGGATCACGTCTCGCTGGCATTCCCTGTGCCTGTCTGCACCTCCCCCGGGGCGGGATCCTGTATGCTGCCCCTCCCCCCTTCACCTCCAGGATCCGGTGAAGGGCCTGGCTTGGCATGGGGGCCCAGGGATGGTGAACACGAAGGGGCTACTCACCTCATCCCTAAATGCCTAAGCCCTCAGCTGGGGCGCTGTCAACAGGATCCCAAATCTGAGCTTGTTCCCTCCCTGGATGAGGAAACAGAGGGACACTGGGGACAGGACAGCTCCCTTCCAGAGCGAGGCCAGACAGCCTTCGCTTTTCCAGCTGATAAGGAAGACATGCTTTTCAGGAATGTTCCATTCCCGGGAATCAATGCACGAACCCCCGGCTTGTTCCTTTTCAGCTGCACGCCACTGAGCCCAAAAACCCACCCCGCCTGCAACTTCAAAGACACAGAAAGGCGGGGCTACTGGAACCTGACAGTTCACGGCCTAGGCAAGAACGGTCTGGAACGGAGAGGAAAAGACTGCAGAAGGAAGGAGAGGGACAGAGGTGCCGTGGGGAGGTAAGAACCTTTGGCCGGAGCAGAGGCCACACGATGGGGATCAGTTCACCTCCCAGAGACTGAAGGTGTCCCCCCGCCAACAGACACAGCATCAAGGCTCCTCTGTGGGCTGCGTGGGGGCAAGCGGGGCCCCTAAGGCCCAGACAGACACAGCTTCTAGAACAAGAATCCGGCTCCCTTCGTGTTTCACTCGCTGTGCCTTCCCCTCCCTACAGGCCGGGCATGCAGTCAAGCCCTGGGGACACAGACAGGAGCTATCCACTCGGAAAAGACCTCATAGTCCGTCCCCCCGCCACCGCCTCCAGGGAAAAAATAGGCTTTTATATAATAACGGCATGTTTCCACAAGTTTTCAAACTAGCAGCTGGTGCCCACTCTTCCCAAGCCCCGCAAAGCAGACCGAGGGAGCCAACCCCCAGCAGAAGTGCCCTTCTACATCAAGAGGACCTCGGCGCAGACATCACCAAGCGGAGGCTGAGTAAGCCTGGCACCTGCTGATCGCCCGCCCCGCCTTCCATACGAACTCCGAGAATCCCACTCTTGGTTCCATTCTGCCCTGCTCAGAGCCCCTCGCTCACTCACCGGCCATTGAACCCAACTCGGAAGCCTGAGAGGTGACCGTGATGTACAGTCACACAGGGACCCCTCACACGCGGAAGCAGGAGAGAGATACTGCCCCTGGGAAGCATCCCTGACCCGAGGGAGGGCCACATCCCGACTCCCACCTGAATGTTTCATCAGCTTTGCTGGGGTAACAAACAAACCCCTCCCCATCCCCCGTATCAGCAAACGCTTAGCTCTTCTCCTTCATGTAACCTGAGGGCTGTGGATCAGTGACGATTCTTCTGGGCTTAGCTGAGTTTGGCTCCTCGAGTTCAGGCCTTCCACCACCAGGGGTTCATTCTGGTACCCCGGCTGAAGGGGCAGCCTCGAGCCGGGACGCGTCTTCCTTGGGACAAAGAGCACAGGAGCTAAAGAAGCTGAGCCTAACCGGGGCGCCTGGGTGGCTCTGTCGGCTGAGCGTCCGACTTCGGCTCAGGTCAGGATCTCGCCGTTCACGAGTTCGAGCCCCGCGTCGGGCTCTGTGCTGACAGCTCGGAGCCTGGAGCCTGCTTCGGATTCTGTGTCTCCCTCTAGCTCTCTGCCCCTCCCCTGCTCATGCTCTGTCTCTCTCTCTCTCTCTGTCTCAAAAATAAATAAAAACATTAAAAAAAAAATTTAAAAGAAGCTGAGCCTAACCATGCGCGTTCCTATAAAACTGCTCAGATGGGGAAACGTGTGCTCCTTTGCTCCCATTGGTCAAAGCAGACCACATGACCCAGCCCCCCAGCCCAAGGTCAATGAGGAACATGGTAATGCTCCAGTCACATGATAATGGCAAGGATGTGTAATCTATTACTGTGAGGGAGGGTAGTGGGGAGCGAAAGAATCCAATCCACAGCAGGGACACTCTTTCCACAACCGTTCAGGAACTGAGCTCTCAGGAAGTATTTGGTCAGAAGGGACTGGAGAGTGACAAGTGGGAGGCACTGCATCTACAGCAAAAGCACAGCAGATGGGATCTAGATTAGGTGCTTTCGGGCACAAAATGTGCACTATGTTCCCTGGAACATCTTTGGCAGAAAGTAACTAAACTACAGTGCATTAGACAGTGAGGATGTAATACTCAACTCCCAGTTGCTGTTCAAGAAGTCAAGAGATGGCAGTCCCAGGATTTGTCAGATGGTCTATGATGCCATCAAGCTCCCGGCTCCTGTCATCAGGTCCTTTTCAACAGCTACGGTATCAGCCCTCATGGAGGCAAAGCGGCTGCAGCAGCTCCGTATGTCACATTCTCACATGACAGCTTCCAAAGGCAGAACAGACTTGTTTATCATGAGTCTCTCTTTTTATCAGGGAGCAAAATCCTTCCCAGAAACCTTGCAGGCAGCCTGGTTATTCACAGAGATCATCACTGTTTGAGGGAGGGGCCCATGTTGGTTGTCTAGACAAATCAGGGATTCTAGTAGGAAGAAGACTGGGAAGTGTAAGTAGACGGCTATTTAAGAAAACAACAGTGTCTTCCATGGCTCTTGATTAAAAAAAAAAAAAAAAAAAGGATTCAAGAGTATCCACAGGCAAGAATGGCATTTAAATCCATCAGACTAACTCCTTCCAGAATTCAGGCCAAGCAAGTTTGAATATGGCCCAGCCCTTTGTGCTGGGAGAGCTGTTCACTGCCTGCTCCCAAAGGGCCGTTCTCTCCTTGGACTTGTTCTTTGCTGGTTCTTCTGAAGACTTGCTAGCAAGCAGAGTTTAGGGTTTTGTTATTCAAAGACCCCAGAGGACCCCAGTGCGGATTTTTCTAGCGCCTTCTCACAGCTTATTTTCTCCCTTGAAAATCCCAGTCACCCAGTCACCCCTATCCCACCACTATCCCCAGTCTCCAATCTCTGTCTTTTCAGCTTAACGGGATTGCCACACTGTTTTCTTCCCCCTGCCCCAAAGTGGGGTCTGGAAAGGGCCGGCGGGCAGAAAGCTGGGCTGCTTGAAGCGCTCATTTTACTCAGAGCTCTTTTCTCCGATTTCCAAAGTCCAGTGTCTGGAAACAGTCATTCCGGGCGTTTTGCCAAGTTGCATAGCTACTCGTAACAAAGAGCTACTCGAAGCAGGTACTCCCCGCAACCCTCTTGGGTGTACGTTTCACGTTTTGATAGTTCCAGCCTCGCGGATCCTGCTTTCCAACGTAGAGTCTAAAACACGACATTTTTCCCTGGGTGCAAACAGTGACCCGGGTTCTGTCGTCACACGCACCCACGTGGGTCTTGGTCTAGTCGTGAGTTATACCGAGGAAACACGAGAAGTGTGCAGAACTAGTTTTGCTGATGCAAGATTGTGTTTGGCTTCCATTTTTACTCAGGAAATTCAGGTTGCTTTCATCTGGATCTCTCTGTGTAAGAGCCCAAATTAGGATCAAAGGCAATACAGGGATTCCGCCAAGTGTTCGATACATCCGTCCCAACTATGCTTTGGGGAATAAGTGAAATAAACAAACATAGGACACATAGGATGGGTTTGCAGCCCCACCGAATGCATTGCAAGCTGGAAAATCCCATTCGTAAACGTGGTTGTCTGCTAGATCTGGTAATCCAGGCGTCTCATTAGCTTTAGGCCAATATTTTTTTACATCTCTGAAAATTCTAGACGTTGTCCTCTCGGGAATCGGTTTCCTGCTACCTGCCACAGATCCTCCAGGGGGAAATCGGGATGATAATCGACAGAACATACTTGTGATATTTTCATAGGGCTTTTCTTCAAAGTAGGTCTCCTTTACTCAAGGAGATCTGGGTCTGTGATCTGACTCAGGTCTGGATGTTGGGTAAAAAGCTGTTAAGCACTCATCAGGCCTCTGAACATCAGACCTAAGGTTTTCTCAGCTGTGCAACTCAAGTAAGAATGAGTTGGGTGTTGGGGCGCCTGGTGGCTCAGTCGGTTAAGCATCCAGCTCTTGGTTTTGGCTCAGATCGTGAGCTCACGGTATGTGGGTTCGAGCCCCGCGTTGGGCTCCACACTGAGGAGCCTGCTTGGAGTCCTCTCTTTCCCTCTCTGCCCCTCCTCCACTTGCTCTCTCTCTCTCTCTCTCTCAAAATAAATACATTTAAAAAGACAGAGGGAGAGAGAGAACCCCAAGCAGGCTCCATACTGTCAGCACAGAGCCTGATGCGGGGCTTGAACACCTCCATCTAGCTAGCTGTCCCAGTGTAGAGGCTTCCTGAATACCCACTCCTACTGCCCACCGTGCCGACTCACCCAGTGTTCTAACACCAAAGGTGCACGGCCAGAAGTTAAAATGAGATACAACGGTCTTATGGAAGCATCAGAATAGCAGAGAAAAAAATAAGGTGAGAGATGAGCAGAGTCGGAGGCTGGTCTACAGAAGATCCTTCCAAATCTTAGAGCTCATATACAAGGGGAGCTAGATACAGGTTTTCCCAGACTTGACCGTCAACCAAAAACGCATGTAATATTACCAATGGTGAACGGAGAAGGTGAAATGAACTGGATCCCAGAAAAGAATTGTATGCTTTCGCCAAATTCTTGCCAGCCAACCCGAGCTCACAAAATGGATCCTCCAACCCATGGGCTCCTTTGCCACCCAAGTTTGGGCAGTCAGCCTAGCCTTGAACGGAATCTTAATTGCAAGGGAGTCCAGGAAATGAAGGGTAGCGTAGCCTTGAATGGAATCTTAACCGCAAGGGAGTCCAGGAAATGAAGGGTAGCGTAGCCTTGAATGGAATCTTAACCGCAAGGGAGTCCAGGAAATGAAGGGTAACCATTCTTAGCCTTTATAATAACCCCTGATTGAAACAGGTACTAAGTTAATTCATAATATCTGTCCTTCAAGGTAAATGGACTGATTTGATGTCTCCCTGCCAGACACTGCGTGGGTTATATTACTTGTTAACTCAGCAGGAAATAAGCCATCAGTGGAACCAAATGCAGGGGGTGAGAAAGGTTGTTATTATTTGTTACAAATCCTCCCTCCTCTGTGATAATGAACATAGTGTCAGAGGTGTGTGTGTGTGTGTGTGTGTGTGTGTGTGTGTGTGTGTTTAGGGAGCACGCACATATATGAAGAGGTGTTGGGTAACTTGAAATATCTGTCATTGGGTTGTTTGTTCACAGTAAAAAACATACTCAATAGCCGAGATCATTCAAACTGAATTTTAATGATACTGAGTCTTCGTGGGGTAAAATGTCTATTTTTTGTGGTATACAAAACTGTGCCGCCATGGAAGGGAACGTGGTTGTTTTATGGACGGGGTTCCTCAGTTTTTTTTTTTTTTCCATTAACTTGCAAGTCTTATTTTTCAAATTTCCATCTTTTTAAAATCGACCTTTGTACGGAATGCTCCGACCCGTCCGCAGGTTTATCTCTGAACGCTCTATTTTGATTCATTCTAGCTTTGAGCCAACATCATCTCTAATATTTCGTGGTTTGGCTTGTGTATTTCCTCTTCCTAGCCATCATTTTTACCTTGACTTAGGTATTCATAAACCTCTATTTTTCCATATAAAATTTACAGCGACTTTGGTCTCTCAGAAAGAATCTAGCTTAGGTTTTGGTTGTTGGCTATCAGATAAATACTAATCAAGGCCAAAAGCATCAATAATAGCAATCCAGGATGTTTCACGATCACAAAAGTTTATTTCATCATCCCCCTCCCAGCTTCTAGAGCCTGCGTAACCCATCCATGTCGTCAATTCCACCGTCTCAAATACCAAAGGTTTTCGTGAGTGGGCAGCAAAAGCTGGAGCAGATTCTGGCTCATGATTAAGGAACAGAGGCCACATTTTCATTACCCACACGGATGGCCCAGTGCTCCTTGTCAGAATACAACATTTCAAGCAGATCTCTGGAACTTGGCTCTGTTAGGATGTCAGTTACTGGAGAAATGGAGAGAGGTCGATCTGAGCAGACAATCGATAGCCCAGTAGACAGGAAAGAGAAGCTCTCCTCACAGATGAGACCCCTTCCCCGCTGTCCCTGTCAGTGCAGGCCTTGATCCCTTGACCCTGGGATCATGACCTGAGCCCAAATCAAGAGTCGGATGCTCAACTGATTGAGCCACCCAGGCGCCCCTAGCATCTGACTCTTTTTGTTTTTAATGTTTATGTATTCCTTTTGAGAGAGAAAGAGCACAAGCAGGGAAGGGGCCGAGGGAGAGGGAGAGAGAATCCCAAGCAGGCCTGACACTTAACTGGCTGAGCCAGCCAGGCGCCCCAAGACTCTCGGTCTCAGCTCAGGTCTTGATCTCAGGTCATGAGTTAAGCCCCGCGTTGGACTCCATGCTGGGTGTAAAGCCTACTGAAAAAAATAAAAATAACATATTGAGCATTCAGGTTGTTTCCAAGTTTTGATTATTATTAAAATGATGTTATGAATAACCGTACCTTTGTCTGGTTAAGAAAGGCAACATCGGGGGCGCTGGGTGGCTCAGTCGGTTGAGCGTCCGACTTTGGCTCAGGTCATGATCTCGCAGTCCGTGAGTTCGAGCCCCGCATCAGGCTCTGTGCTGACAGCTCAGAGCCCGGAGCCTGCTTCGGATTCTGTGTCTCCTTCTCTCTCTGCCCCTCCCCCACTTGTGCTCTGTCTCCCTCTGTCTCTCAAAGATAAATAAATGTTAAAAAAAAATTTGTTTTTTCATAAGAGAAAGACAACATCACTTTCTGAGTGCTTCCTTTCTGCCAGGCACTTACGGGCTTACCTTTTTATATATAACCTCACTTACCCACCTCCATCACCTCAAAAGGTAAGTATTATCATCCTCGTTTTATCCGTTGAGCCTCCAAGAGATTAAGCAACTTAGCCAAGGTCTCTGCTGAGCTGTGGTGCAGCCAGGATTTGGAACCAGGCTCACAAGGTGCAAAGACCCAGCCTGTCTCTGTTGACAGGCTGAAAGGTGTGGATCCTTTACACGCAGGTTCTGTTCCTGACCTTTCTCTTACCTCCTGTCACCTGGCACATTTGAGACACAGGACAGGGTTTTACACACACAAGATGCAACTCAACTGATATAGAGTAAGTTCCATCTAGGAATAAATGTCCGTATATAATGTCTCATTTCCACAAGAACAAGCTAATTGGCTCATCAGAACATAGTACTGATGTTAATTTCCATTCGAAACTCAGGGCTGCTGTTCAAATAGAAAACCGTTTCCCTGCCTGGAGAGGCCACGTGGACCACCCGGCAATGATCTTAACCAGGGTAAAAATTGCAACCTAGCCTCCAGGCTTTGGGGCGGCCTCGGACAAACAAACCAGACGAGGAGGGAAGATGTGTAGACTGGGCGGTAACTTCCCCCACGAGGCTCTGATATTCCGGGGTGAATCCAGCCAGGGACAGCGGGGTAGAGTCAGGGGCTGGAGCCCGGGGAAACGCCCCCGGAGAGATGAGGAGGAGAAGCGTTTGTCCAGGGGTATGTGTGTGTTATCGTGTGCCTGCTGGTTGTCTATGTGTGTGCGGGTGTTATTTTTTGTGTCTGTGCATGTGAATACACGTGCCTCGCGGGCGAGCACATTCAGTAGGTCAGAGCAGCAGGTATAACCCAGGAGAAGTGGGAATTAGCTATTTTTCTCCCTCCCTCTTCTCAGGACCTAACATGGTCCTCCTGCCTACCGCGTCCATGGCCACATGACACGGGGATTCCCTTCCTCTGATTCCCTCTCCAGCCTCAGGACCCCCATCACTAAGAGCTGACTGTCTGGGAGACAAAAATTAATGGGACCTTAGTGCTGTGCTCCCACAGTCACCCCCAGAAGGAGCCGGTCTTCCTCATCCATTAGGTAACTGCAAATCCCAGCTTATATGTTGGCAGTAGGGAAAGGGATACAGACTGGAAGGCACCCTGATTCCCCGGAGGAATATCCTGACAGCGAAGCGCGTTACGCTGTTTCAGAGAGACGTGTTCTATGTCCCCATCAGGAGGTTTTTGGCCCCAAGATATAAGACCTGGGACACCTGGGTAGCTCAGTCGGTTAAGTGTCCAGCTTCGGCTCAGGTCATGATCTCGCGGTTTGTGGTTTCGAGCCCTGCATCGGGCTCTGTGCTGACAGCTCGGAGCCTGGAGCCTGCTTCAGATCTGTGTCTCCCTTGCTCTCTGACCCTCCCCCACTCACACTCTGTCTCTCTCTCAAAAAAAAAAAATGAAAACCAGGGGCCCTTGGGTGGCTCAGTCGGTTAAGCATCTGACTTCGGCTCAGGTTATAATCTTGCGGTTCGTGAGTTCGAGCCCCGTGCCGGGCTCTGTGCTGACAGCTCAGAGCCTGGAGCCCGCTTTGGATTCTGTGTCTTCCTCTCTCTCTGCCCCTCCCCTGCTCACACTCTGTCTCTGGCTCTCTCTCTCTCTCTCTCTCTTTCTCCCATTTCTTTCTCTCATTTAAAAAAATTTTTAATGAATAAACAGTAAAAATAATTTAAGAAAAAAGATACAGGAATTAAATTCAAACTACTTAAATGATCCAATTTTGCTTTCTACATACCATTATCCATTAAAAGGCACCAGGCTGCCTGGAAAAATGGCACATTCCAGGGGAGGGACAGGGAAAGTAGAAGCCAAACCTGGATTACATTGCTTTGCCAGAAGGTAAATGTCATAGGTTGAATATTCAGGTTCCCCCCCCCCCCAAATTCATGTGTTGAAATCCTAACCTTCAACACTTCACAATGTATTCGGAGATGGGGTATTTAAGGGGGTAATTAAGTTAAAATGAGGGCCTATGTGTGGGTCCTAACCCGACTGGTGTCCTTATGAGAAAAGAGATTAGGACATAAAAATGCACAGAAGGGAGACCGTGTGAAGATCTAGGTAGAAAGCATCCATCTTCAAGCCACGAGGCTTCAGAAGAAACCAACCCCGTGCACACCTTGATCTTGAACTTCCAGCCTCCGGAATCCTGAGAAGATAAAATTCTGTCATTGAAGCCACCTAGTCTGTGGTATTTGCTACGGCAGCCCTAGCAAACTGCACCTTCGACATACATGAAGAATCCAATCACTTCTCGCTGGTCTATTGCCCAGAATACTAAGGGCTGCTCTCGCTGCTTCTACCCGGGACCCCGCGGGCTATTCTCAACACAGGATTCAGAGGGAGTCTCTAAAAACTACCCGAATCAGGTCGCATCCCTGCCGTGCCGCAATCCTCCAGCTGATCCCATCTCATTCAGAGTAAGACTCAACGCCCTTAGGGAGGCAGCGCCGCCCCCATGTAAACAGGGCTCACCGTACCTCTTGGCTGTCCTCTCCTGTGACCCGCTCCCTGGCTCCGGACACCCTGGCAGACACGTGTGGCCACAGGGCCTTTGCAATAGCTGCTGCACTGCCCGGGACACTCTGCGTGAACATACACGCGAAGGGCTCGCTTCCTGCCTCCTTGAGTTCATGACTCAGGGAGGCTGTCCCCCCCACACTACCTAAGATTGCACCTCCCCCTCAGCCCCAGCCCCATCCTCTTCTTCATTTTGCTCAGCGTGTGGCCATCTAACGTAATACCTCCCTTACTACACTTTCGTCCAGTCTCTCCAATGAGAAAGTCAGAGCCACGGTGGCACATATTCGTTATCGCCTGATTTTGATCACTGGCGCGTGCCTACAGCGGTGCTTGGCACACAGGAGGAGCTCAGTGGGTCCCTGCTGAATAAAGGTGCAAGGCGAGGTTACACCGTGTGCCGGGCACCGCGCACTTTAGTCATCTCCGAGTTCGACGCTGAGATAATCCTTGGCCTTTGCTCCCCAACCTGGACAGCCAGCACGGCCTCCCTCTTGCCCCCGCTGCCTTGCCCTCCCTGCTCCGCGGGTTCTCGTGGGAGGTTCATGCTCTGATCTCTTACTGGCTAGAACGAGGAAAGACCCTAGAAATATCCGGGCTGGGCAGCAAACACGCGGAATACCTCCCAGGCCTCGCTGAACATTTGTCAGGCCACGTCAGTGCCAAGAATTGCTCGGGTCCTGATCAGACCTGATGGCAGAGCCCTTGAGGAAGAAAGGCAGGAGGGATGTGGCCGGCGGCAAGTCCCCCTGATGGGTAAGCATGGGAAGAGCCGCTGGGGGCAGAGGCACAGACCACCTAACAGACCACCTGCCGAAACCACCCACCAACTTTGAACCTGGAGACAGGCCTCAGCAACTGAAGTCCAGGGACAGAGGTGGCTCCAGCTGGGTCAGCAATGACCAGAGTCACCATCCCTCCAGAGGCTCCAGATCGGCAGACTCACAGCCTCTAGCGTGACCAAGACGAAGCCCTCCGTCTTAAAGAGGAGGTAACTGAGACCGGGAGAGAGAGGCGACTGCCCAAAGTGACACCGCTTGAAAGAGACAAGACCTTGCTTGCGACTCACTTTGGTTTTTGTGGGGGTTTTTTTCCTTCTTCTTTTTTCAGTTTGAACGTGACCTCAGTGCAGGGACGTGAATGGTCATGACTTATCAGGGGGGAAGGCTTCCCCCTGCCCTTTCAAGATCCTTTGAGCTGGACTGAAAATTAAATGGAGATGAGACCGATTAACAAGAGAAAATCAACTTTAGTTTCGTACCAAAGGGCATCCACAACTATTTGGTCAGCAAATAATTGCCAGGCCACCCAGAGACGGTGAGACACAGAGGACTTTAATCAAACAGCCCTTGCTGGTTCCTCCCTGTTTATTATACCCGGTTCATGGCATAATGTAGTTATCTGTGGTGACAGCTCTCTTCCCGGAGCAAGCCTCCCATCTAAATTCCTTTTGGCATTTGTGCGAGAGGACAAATGCTTTTCCTGAATCTGTTGCCAAATCTGATTGCCTTTAACTGAAAAATAACCTTCAAGCCAAGGTGGACCGTCGTGGGGCAGCCTGCCCTTGGCCCCTCCAGTCTCTAAGGCTCCTTTTACAAATGAAGTTCACTTGGAAGCAGAATGGGTGGTGCCGTTCTGGGGCCAAGGCCAAAGGAGCCAATAGACCTTGGACCGTCAGAAGGTCTAGTCGAGAGAACCAGGGGGCAGGGGGTCATGTTGACAGAGGCAGTGCCCTCCCTGAGCCCCTCAGGCATAAGCTCCTTCCGATGGGGGCTCTGTCCGCATCACGTCGGCAAGTCTGTTACGTTCTCTGCCGGTCACTGAGTCAACTGCCCCCACTTTTCCTGCCAGATCCTATAGGGAACCAGTCTGGTTGTTTGCAAACGGTCTGCAGCCTCTGTGTGGCCTTATAACAAAGCTGTTGTGACAGCGGATGGGAAGGAGGTGAGTGAGGGCTTCTTCTGTATCGGTGGCCTCGCCAGTGGCCATCTCCCCACCCGCCCACACATACACACACACCGCCCCTGGCCTTCCCCCAGGCTCACAGGGCCCTGCGGTTCACTGGGCAGCAAGAGCCCTGCCTCGGATCCAAGGAAGCCCACAACTGGTTTAGGACCCAGTGCTGGGGAGTGAAGGCGTGGGAGCGAGACAGGCAGGGGATCGTGGGAAAGCTTTGACTCCCAGGAGAAAAAAGAGACCAGTGATGAGAACCATCTTCCTTTGCCACTTTTGGACATTGCCAGGTGAAAATGCGCCCCTCAGGGCTGCTGGCAGCTGACCGATGGCCTCCAGGGGGCTTTGAAGCTACAGCAAGACTAACTCCATCTTGAATTCATTTTGCCTTGAACCCTTCTCCCTCCCTCGTTATGCCGCATTACACCTGCCTGCACACTGTACTGTAAGCCTGAAGGGAAACTAGCTGACCTTTGAGTTTTTGTTTTATTTAACAAAAAAAAATTTTCTAATGTTTATTTTTGAGAGAGAGAGAGAGAGACACAGAGTGTGAGTGGGGGAGGGGCAGAGAGAGAGGGAGACACAGATTCCAAGACAGGACCCAGGCTCTGAGCTGTCGGCACAGGGCCCGACGCGGGCCTCGAACTCACCCACGGGGAGATCGTGACCTGAGCGGAAGTCAGAAGTTTAACCGACTTGAGCCACCCAGGCGCCCCTGACCATCAGATTTTACTGGGATGACTGCATTAAGACAAAACACATTGCACAAAATAATCAGCACATTCTTGCCTGTCACTCCCGAAACCCATGAGAAGCTTTTAGTAATCAATTCTGTTTGAAGTTTCTTAGGGAACCTGAGCCTGGCCCCCATTAATTGAAGACATCTGACTGCTCAAGTGCTTGTATGAGCTGGTTTCTCTCTTCACGTCTCTCCTGTAAAACCCCTGCCTGCACCGACACGGGAGGGTGGTTTATTGGGACGTCAGAAGGCCATGTTCTGGGTTAGGTGACTCTCTCGAATAAAATCACTTTCCTTGTCCCAACACTCTTGTCTCTCTCGTGCAGCGAGCAGATCAGACCTGGGTTCAATAACCAGCCACAGTGATTCCATGGTTTGGGGGTGTTTCCCGGCTTTCCCTTTAGAGGAAATGTTTAGTCTCTCTTAAAAAAAAAAAAAAAAAAGGTTAGCATTGAGCAGTTTCTAAGTGATGTCAAAAGGAAAGCGAAAGCAAAACTCAACTTTGGTGCAACAGCCGGCTCACCAGTGGCAAACACCACCAGACACAGCCATGGCTCAGGTAAGCTCCCTGGAACTTTCTGTTGGTGGCTCTACAGCAGGAGGGGGGCCCCCTCCGATAAAGGCCTCAGTCTGGCCTTGGGCACAGTTAACCCCAGACCTCAGAAAGGCTCTAGAAGGCGTTTATGGAAAACCCTTTGTTGTGGAAAAAGTCCCTTGCCCTGCAGGACGGCGAGGGCTTGGGGCTGAGGCTCCCGTCTGGCACAGCGTGGGGCCCAGGGGCCTCCCGTGGAAGAGCCGTGGGTGGGTGGCTGGGGGCTTTGCCGCCGGGTGGGGTGCACAGGCAGAGGGGGGAGCCAGGACTTGGGAAGTGAGTGGATCCCCACCCCGCCAGCCTCCGAGCTCGGTACCTGCTCAGCTCTGTCCTTCCCTCTCTCCCGGGCATGTGTCCTGAATGTGAGGTTTCCTGGCTCTGCATCTCCCGTCCTGTCAGCCCTGCCAACACAAAATCCTGGCTCTATTGCCTGGGCAACTGTCTCTTTATTCGGGCAGGGCCCCAGGTCACATTTGATCTGCCACCAGCTACCGTGGACAGTTTCCGGGCCCCACCTTATTTAGATATTTAATCTCGGAGTGAAAAATCCCCTTCTGATTCCAACCCGGTGACCATCCCTGGCCCTGCGCCGCCCTGGCTGAGAGAGGGGAGGAGCGGGGAGGGGGTCCTGGCCCCGCTGATGCTCCAGCCCCTCTCCCACGGAGATTTCCTTTGCCCCCATGCCAAGCCAGGCCCTTCACCGGATCCTGGAGGTGAAGGGGGGAGGGGCAGCATACAGGATCCCGCCCCGGGGGAGGTGCAGACAGGCACAGAGGGTACCAGCGAGACGTGATCCATGCAGAGGGAGGGGGACGTCCTAGGGGCCTGGGGACCCCAGGGAGTGGCAGCCGAGCCAGGCTGGGGCCCTGGGGGGCAGCTTCTCGGAGAGGGGTGTCTGGTGTGGGGGGCGAAGGGGAGGAGGGGAGGAGGGGAGGTGATGGGAGGCAGACACAGCCATTCAGTCATCCTGGGGGGGCAGAGGGCAACGAAGGGCTGCTCAGGAGGGCCTGGGAGCCGCTGCCCAAAGGGCATGCCCTTTGCCCTGAGGCCACATGTGCCCTTTGGGAAGGCCACAGTGGGCCTTGGGGAGACTGGATGTGGGGTAGCAGGGACGGGGACAGTCAAGAGGCTGCGAGGTTCGGGGGGGGCCTGGCTGGTTCCTTCAGAGGAGCACGTGACTCTTGATCTCGGGGTCGTGAGTTTGAGCCCCGTGTTGTGTGTAGAGATTACTTAAAATAGGGGCGCCTGAGTGACTCAGTGGGTTGAGCGTCCAACTTCGGCTCAGGTCATGATCTCACGGTGCGTGAGTTCGAGCCCCGCGTCGGGCTCTGTGCTGATGGCTCGGAGCCCGGAGCCTGCTTCGGGTTCTGTGTCTCCCTCTCCCCCTGCCCCTCTCCTGCTTGCACTGTCTCTCTCTCAAAAATAAATAAACATTTAAAAAAAAAAAGAGATTACTTAAAATAAATAAAATTTAAAACGACAAAGGAAAAAAGGAGGCTGTGAGATCTCAGAGGCAGGGACAGCGGCTGCCCTGAACCAAGTCGGAGGGTAGGAGATGGATGAGGAAGCGAATTTGGGAGAAACTTCCAGGGTCAGCGTTGGTTGTTGGATATTGGCAAGAAAAAGATGGTGAAGGTAAACTGACCCCGGGGCTCCGATCGGATGACCTGGAATGAGAGATAGGGGGCTGTCGTTTGCTAAGATCAAGGCACAGAAAGGGAGACCAACTGAAAAATTCTCAACTCAGAAGCTGTGGCACCCGGAGGGGCGGGACGCTGAGGGGCAGGAAAGAGGCGAGGAAGGGGAGGAAGGCAGATGCCTGGTGTGGCCACGGACTAGCAGAGCCAAGAGGTGTGACAAGGACTTGAGGGCCAGTCTGAGAAGCCGGTGACTCACCTGCCCGACTTGGCTGGGGAGGGTGTGGGGCTCCCAGCCTCAGTGAAGGGGTTTTGTTTGTTTTTTTTTGTTTGATTTCTTAATGTTTCTTCTCTTTTGTTTCTTTTGAGAGAGAGAGAGAGAGAGCACTCAGACAGGAGCAGGGGAGAAAGAGAGAGAAAGGGAGAGAATCCCAAGCAGGCTCTGTGCTCAGCATGGAACCTGACGTGGGGCTCGATCCCACGACCCTGGGATCATGACCTGAGCCGAAATCAAGAGTCGACACTCCACCCACTTAGCCACCCGGGCGTGAGGGGGTTTTACACCCCAGGGAAGGGGTTGTGACGTCCACACTCTCAGGAGCGCGCGCACAATTCCCCTGCACGTGGGCGTTCACGCCCTCGGTGTGCCCACGAGCATACCCAACACGAATCTACAAACCCAACACATACAACACACACAGAGATGTGCATATACACAGAACACGCAACACACGCGCATATGACATGTGCACACACACACGTGTGCCCATGCACCCCCGTGCGATGCGGGCACACACGTACATAAGAAATAATACACACGCACTGAATAAATCTCCACTCTCCCATTCCACGGGGTCCTTTTTTCCAAGCTTCCAGCCCCCAGTTGTGGAGAATCCTCTAAAAGAGACAGAAGGCTGAGGCCCCCACGGGGGCTAGGACTTCCTTCCCATTCCAGGCTCTGACCCGGTGATGAGTATCGGCAAAGGAGTGGGGGGATCCTCAGGCCAAGCTACGGGGCCCCCGCTGGGGTCTCTGCTGTTGCCTAGAAAGCTGCCTACGCCATCTTGGGTTTTTCTGTTGCAGTTTCATGGAGAACCCAAGCCTGGAGACCTGATTGAGATTTTGCACATTGGCTATGAGCACTGGGCCATCTATGTGGGAGACGGTTATGTGATCCACCTGACTCCTCCAAGTAAGGACCGTTGGAAATATAATTTCCAAAATATTTGTTAACATAATGAGAGCAACCAGGGGCGGCCGGGTGGCTCAGTCGGTTGAGCGTCCGACTTCGGCTCAGGTCACGGTCTCGCGGTTCGTGGGTTCGAGCCCCGCGTCGGGCTCTACGCTGACCACTCAGAGCCTGGAGCCTGCTTCGGATTCTGTGTCTCCTTCTCTCTCTCTCTCTCTCTCTCTCTCTCTCTCTGCCCCTCCCCCCACCTCACAAAAATAAACAAAGATTTTTTAAAATTCCAAGAAAAAAAAACCCAAAAAAACATAACGAGAGGAACTGAGAAAAGAGCTTAACCAGGGAAACCTGAGTTGGTTTCTTCCTGAGCAGCCCTTGAACACGCCCGTCCTGTTTGAGTAATCGAGCGGGGTCCCATGGGTCCGGGAGCAGGGAAGGCAAGCAGAATGCACGTTCCAAGGACAGGGAGGGAGTGGGGAGCCTCTGACCGCTGCCGTCCAGGTCATGGGTCAGCGGTGGTCATATCCTCTGGATGACCTGGCCCGACACCAATATTGGTTGTCAAATGGAGATCATCACCTTAAAAGTTAAAAAGGAGGGGCGCCTGGGTGGCGCAGTCGGTTAAGCGTCCGACTTCAGCCAGGTCACGATCTCGCGGTCCGTGAGTTCGAGCCCCGCGTCGGGCTCTGGGCTGATGGCTCAGAGCCTGGAGCCTGTTTCCGATTCTGTGTCTCCCTCTCTCTCTGCCCCTCCCCCGTTCATGCTCTGTCTCTCTCTGTCTCCAAAAAAATAAATAAACGTTGGAAAAAAAAATTAAAAAAAAAAAGTTAAAAAGGAGAGTAGTAATATCTGAAAAGTCGCACAGTGTGTGCCTCGCAGTGGGTGCTAAGATAAACTTGATCTCTTTCAGAAATGTACAAGGGCACAAAGATGAATTAATTATAAATGTTTGACTATCATTGTCTATAATGGCGAGATTTTTGAACAACCTCAATGCTCAGCAACCAGGGCTTGGTCAGATAGCCGATATATATCCGTGTAATGGGACACGACGACACTGGCACAAGCAGCCGTGACATTCAGTGTCTTGAAAAAAATACCCACAGCTTGTGAAGTAAAAAGAACAAAATCTGTGGCCCCTCCGGTCCCATCTGTGAAAAGACAAACACCAACACCTCGATGGGGTGCTCCCCTCGGCCTTCTTCCTCGCCCCGCCCCTTCTCTGTCTCGGTCTCGGCTTCCCCAGCGGCTCCCCGTGACGTGTCTCCGACTCCAGGTGACCTCCTGGGGGCCAGCTTCTCCATCATCTGCTCCGTTCTGAGCAGCAAGGCGGTGGTGAGACAAGAGCTCCTGCGGGACGTGGTGGGGCACTGCCGCTATAGGGTCAACAACCACTTGGACCACAAGTACAAACCACGGCCTGTGAAAGTGATCATCTGTTCTGCGAAGAAGAAGATTGGTGAGGAGATGGAGTACAGGCTTCTGGGCAAGAACTGTGAGCATTTTGTCACCGATCTGAGATACGGTGTGCCCCACAGCAGGCAGGTAAGACCCTCTTTGGGGCCAGCCCTCTCCCCCTGGAGGTCTGCTGCGGGGCTGGGGGTGACCAGGCTGTGTGGCCAGAGGGGAGACTCACCATGACCCACTGGCTGGGAGTCGGGCCGTCCGAGCTCAAATCTCGGATCTGCTTCTGATCCGCTGAGGGTCTTTGGACAGGTCGCTGTCTCTCTGGTCCTCAGTTTCCCCATGTGTAGGAGGAGTTGGATGGAGGACCTCTGGAGGCCTGCCAGTCTGACCTTCTGGGATCCTTTGCCTCTAAAGGTAGATCGTGATGCCCCCACAGGTCGTCAGGAAGAGTCTGGGCCAACCCAGCACCGTGACTCGTCTCCGAAAAAGAGCACACAGGCAGGGGGTGTGCTCAAGGTCCACGGGCCTACGTAATGGCTCAAGCATTTGTCTATGTAAGACCTGGGGCACAGGGTCTACCCCCACCCCTTCAGTCTTCCGCGTCTGTTGTCTCAAAACACACAGCTGATAAGTGGCAGAGGTGGGATTCGAACCCCAGCAGTCCTTCTCTGCAGTCTCTGCTCCCTTCCATCGTACAGCGGCACCTCCGGGGCTCCAGGCCCAGTTGATTGGGTGGACGGGGGCCCCTGGATGAGATGAGGATAAGGACGGGAGGAGCAGGTTTGAGAAGGGAAATCCAGAATTTGGATGTGGTGGTGGGTGGCCAGTTAGACCTCCAGGTGGAGATGTTGAGTCACAGGTGGACCTAGGAGCCTGGCGTTCAGGGCCGAGGTGGAGCTGGGCATAGAAGTTTCCAGGCTGCACTTGGCAACCATGCACAGTGAACCCGAAGTACGCTGCCCGTGGCCCTAGTCTCCTGAAGTCTCTCCTCGGCTTTTGGCACAGCCCTCCCTCCGCAGGGGTGTAGCCCCGACTGCAGAGCCGTTTCCAGGCTCAGCCCCAGAGCCCGGGCTCTGGGAAACCAGGCACAAAGCCTCCTCCCTCCCCACTCAGAGTCAGGAACAAATGTCCTCACCCAGCACGCTCACACGAAAGGATCCCATCCGCCCATCCTGCCAGGTGTCGGGACAAACCCTGACAAGCTCACCAGTAAGAAGTGTTCACAACCCCATCTCCCGGGGCCCCTCTGACTCATCCAGCATCTTCCTGGGCTGGCCAGCTCAGAGGGCAGGAGGATGAGGAGACTCCAGGCCCTTGGAAGGGAGGGAGAACTGGCCTGCATTTGCGGTGGATGTTGAACATGGGTTATTCACTTTCAGGCGGAACTTACCCTGATTGGAGGAGGGGTGTCCCTGGGACTCGGCATTCTAGGCATGGTTGGCTACTCGCTTGTGAAGACATGATCCCAAAAGCAATGACAGCCCGAAGGAGCCCCAAATCCTTCAGCTGCAGAGACCAGTGGAGACACCCCATGGCTCCTCTGTCTACCGGACCCTCAACCTCCAGCAACCTGTCGTTCTGTCTCTCCCTCTCCCACTCCCTCTCTCACTGGCTGAAGGATGGGCTAATTGTGCCAAGACCAATGAATGAAATAAATATATCTTCAAGAAGGACTTCCACTATATTTTTGCAGACTTCAGAACCAGGAAGGAAGGAAGGAACATTACTTTGACACCTGTTGGGTTCTCCCCGCAATTTCTAGCTGAGTGACCTTGAGAAAATCTCTGGACTCCCAGAGCTTCAGTCCCCCTTCTCTGGGACGGGGATAAGGATTACATAAGGCAAGGTGATGTGGAGAAGACTCCTGATGTCTGGTAACCAGCAGATATTCAACGGGTGGTCTACATCGCTCCATGTAGATGCTACATCGCTCCGTGTAGACTCACCATTGTTGTCACGAGACATCGTTCATTTTACCGTCGGGGTGCAAAAGTGCCCCAACAACTCAGTTATGTCCTGGCACAGCCACACCACCTGGTGCGTAAACATTTCCCAACACCTTTCCGAGTACCTTCTTCATCCAGCCTTCCTTTCAGTTTTCCTTTTCAACTCCAGGGCCTAGTCTTCACCCACCTGGGACTGCCAGACGGAAGTATGTTAACTTTCCATGCCGACGTTGCCATGGCTCAAGCTGCCCGTGGGTTGAATGGTGAAAATTCGCCACCTCAATCTTTAGGGCAGTGAAACTCTGAATGAGACCATAGCGACGGGTACATATCATTACACGTTCGTCCAACCCCACAGAATGCACAACACCAAGGGTGAACCCAAAGGTAAAGTGTGGACTTGGAGGGATTGCGGTGTGTCAATGCCGTTCGTCCGTTGTAACCCACACGGGTCCTCTGGGGAGGGATGTTGATGGTGGGAGAGGCTGTGCCTGGGGGAGAACAAGGGGTGTATGGGAAATCTCTACCTTCCTCTCAATCTTGCCGTGAATCTAAAAAGTCTCTAAAAAATAAACTCTCTATAAAAAAAAAAAATTAGCCTCCTCTGAGTATCCCTCCGTTACTTCCCAGCAAGCCCTCGGTGCGGTCTCAGAAGCTCCATGGTCTCTCGCTTCCTCAGCTAGCCTCTGCTGCCGGTGACCCTACTGAATGGCCACTCCATGGTGGTCACCGCAGCCACTCCCCCTCTGGCTTGAGCACTAAGGATGTCACCCTCCCCTGGGCTGTACCCTTCGAGGATGTGAAAGCTGGTGGGTTCCTTAATCCCCCCGTGCTGCAGAGACCAGGCTGGCGCTAATCACAAGACCCCCCCCCCTATAAAACACAGGGCTCTCAGAAGGTTGAAGGTTCAAGAACAGAGAGTAACTCACAGTTGCTACTATCAAAGGGGCCCCCGCTCAGACTGCCAGGCTGGACTATCCGCCCCCATCTGAGGGTTCCAGAAGGGTCCATGCCTGCCGCACTCTGGTCAGAGGGCCCCACTGCCCTGTACAGAGTCTGGGCCCAAATGGGAGGCCCAGAGAGAGGGGCAGAGGCTTCCTTACTCCTTGTTGTCTAAGACTCGCCTCCCTGGACCTCGTTTCCTGTCAGGATCAATTGTTGCACCAAAATGGACAGTGGGAGTCTCCAGGCCCTTCCAGGGTGGGCTTGGCCTACGTGACCAAGTCATATCCCCGTTAGTGGTCTCGGGTGCCCACGTATCTGCCCTTTACGGCAATTGTCACCGTGGGACCCCAGCATCCATCACAATGCCTGGTGTACTGCCGGGGCTCAATAAAAAGTTGTTTACTTCATAAGTTCACTACTACATGGGAAAATACCATTATTATTCTCTGCAGTCGAGAGAAAAACTGATATGAAAAAAAGTTGCAGCCCAAACAAAAAAAAGCGTGTTGCCATCAAGTTTTAAAATGTAACGGACCGTTGGGGCGCCTGGGTGGCTCAGTCAGTTAAGCCTTCAACTTCGGCATCCCACTTCGGCTCCTCCAACTCTGATCTCACGGTTCGTGGGTTCGAGCCCCGCGTCGGGCTCTGTGCGGACAGCTCAGAGCCTGGAGCCTGCTTTGGATTCTGTGTCTCCTTCCCTCTCTGCCCCTCTCCCACTTGTGCTCTGTCTCTCAAAAATAAATAAACATTGAAAAAAAATTTTTAAATATAATGGACCAGGGGCTCCCGGGTGGCTCGGTCGGTTGAGGGTCCGACTCTTGATTTTGGCTCAGGTCATGATCCTGGGGTCATGGGATAGAGCCCTGTGTCCATGCTAAGAGTGGAGCCTGCTTGGGATTCTCTCTCTCTCTCTCTCTCTCTCTCTGTCTCCCCTTCCCTCTCCATCTGCCTGTTTCCCCTGCTGGTACACGCTCTGTCTCAAAAAATTAAAAAATAAAAATAAAAATAAAATATACTGGACCAGGCTCCTACCCTCTAGACTGACTTCCATAAACCGGATTCCAATAAAATGTAAAATATATATATAATTAATAAAAGCACACTTTATTTTCATATGATAAGCTGACAAAATGGTTGCACTCGCTCTGGACAGTCCTTGTTCTCAGCAGAACTGCTGTTAAGGACTATAACTCGCTTTAGAGACTATGCACATATTCACCGACTGTGTGTCAGCCCAAGAAAAGTTTACCAAAACTGAGGAATGGGTGCTGAAGAAACAAGGATTCTGGAGCCTGCAGGGCATGACTCGGATTCTCCTTTAACGTCATTCTGTCACTTTTGCAAGCCAGCGTCTCCGTCGTCACCCCCACAGCTGGGGAAAGGCTGGCAGGACAGATGAAAGTCCCCACTGCTTCCCCTCTGGCCTCGTGGATGTCTGGGTGTTTTCCTCCGTGTGCCTCCACCAGAATCACCAGAATTTTCTAAAGGCGGTTGGGATCCGGGATGACGGAGACATAGGAGGACAAGGGAACTCTCAGGACCGCCAGCCGGCTGGATGTGCCACAGAGCCATCCTCCAGGGGAATGACCCTGTGCTGCCTGGGGTGAGGGGACAGGGGCTCAGGGGAGATACTTGCCGGGGTGACAGCAGCACCAAGAGCACCTAGTGACCCTTGGCAGTCCCTCTGCTGTGGGGAAGGGCCATTGTCCCATCTCGTGGCTGGTCACCTGGAGAGCTGTCTCCCGTCATCTCTCTGCAGGTTTTGGGGCAGTCCCCCTAACCCCAGTCTGTTTCTCTCTGCCGATCCTGGTACCTGGAATTTGCCACAGTGAATTCAGTTTTTAGCATTTGCCTTCCCAGACAGCATTCGCATCCAATCTCTTTTGAAGCCGTCGGTATCTTAGTAAAAAGTGGTCCTGTGGCGGCCTTCAGCTCTCTGGAAGGACCTGGAAGAATCGGGACTTAGGGCGGGTAAGTCTTGGTGTGAGAGTGTGTGTGAGGGTGTGTAGCCAGGAACCGGGGCTGTTATAGGGGGAGGAAAGTGTTCTTTAAAAGAAAACAAGACAACGGCACGCCTGGGTGACTCAGTCGGTTGAGTGTCCCAATTCCACTCGGGTCGTGATCTCACCGTTCGTGATCTCACCTGCTTCGTATTCTGTGTCTCCCTCTCTCTCTGCTCCTCCCCTGCTCACACGCTGTCTCTCTCTCAAAAATAAATAAAGATTAAAAAAAAATTTTTTTTAAAGAAACAAACAGGGTGGGGAGGCAGTAGGGAGTCAGGAAAGAGGGATGCTGAAGAGGGAGGGGGGAGACTTGAAAGCTTCCCAGTTTCCCAGGGAACACCTTGCACGCTACAGGGCAGGAGGTCAGTCCTGCTCTGGGGGCTTCTGGAAGGCACACGGGAGTCAGAAGGCTCGGTGGCCGCCCTCCGGGAGAGGCTGGTGGGGAAAGGAGACGGGAGGCCAGGGTTGTGGGGATCCCCTCGGCCCTTCCGCTCAGCCAGACCCTCAGGGCAAATGCTGGCATCCTCAGACTGCAATCTACACCCTCGCTGTTTGCTTTGCTCTCTGGGCAGCTCTTCCTTGAGACTTTTCCGGGAAAAGGCCATGCTCAGCCCTGATGCACATTCTCCAGCCACCTGAAAAACAAAAGAGAGAGAAGCTAGTTTCCCCTCCTCCTCTTGGCCCCCCCAACAAGAACTCCCCAGGAGTTATTAATGAGGAAACCGAGGCCCAGGGGCACCAGGCTGGCATTCTGGCCGAGTGAGATGGACACATGAACTGTCTTCATGTCTGAGGACCCGATGTTTTCCGAACTAGCGCACCGAATCCTGGAAATGGTTTTTCCTTGGAAAAACTAAGGACGTGGTAATCAGCCCAACAGGGCCTGGCGATGATGTCTCGTTGGTGAAGTGAGTGCTATCCGTGGGATGCGAACTGGCTCAAATACTTCGACCCGCCCCGCCCCTGGCAGGAGCACAGTGCGGGAGAGAAGCCCGGAGCCTGTCTCTTGAGGGATGGCATCTGAAGCTTGACTCGTAAACTCGCCCGTGCCCCGCCTCCGGGGGGGATTTCTGGTTGCCTGATGCTGGCCATGCGGGCACCAGGACCCCGCCTTGTGTGAGCCTTTCATGCAAGGCGTGGGCACAGCACGGGACAGGATGGTGGGTTCATGTGCTTCCAGAACAGGCTGGATGATTGGCGAACGCGTGTTTAATCAATACTGAGGTGTGTGATGTGCTCAGCTTTTGTTATAACACGAGGGGGAGGCCTGGGGAAGTGGCTAACAGTCAGACATTTCCCTGGCTACCATTATTCACCAATGGAAACCCAAAGAACTGTGCAGGAAAGCGACAGCTCAGCTGATCTGCCACAGTGGGGGCCAGGCTCTGGCTCACAGAACTGGTTCTGGGCCCACAGGAGGCCCCTCACGGCCGCCCTTCCTCTTCACGCGGTAGGCCCTCAGCACAGACAGGGGGTCTGGCCAGGTGGGGCTGGAGGGACAGAGCCTTTCTTCTTCTTTCTCAGTGCTCCTGACGATGAAATGGACATCTGTCATGAGACATGAAAAACATAATCACAATAAGTAAGGGGCGCCTGGGGGGCTCAGCCCGTTAAGCGGAGGACTCTTGATTTCAGCTCAGGTCATGATCTCGCGGTTTGTGGGTTCAAGCCCGGCATCGGGCTCTGCTCTGACAGTGCGGAGCCTGCTCCGGATTCTCTCTCTCTCTCTGCCCCTCCCCCCCCCCACGCTCTCTCTTTCTCTCTCAAAATAAATAAATATTTAAATGAATGAATGAATGAGTTGGAATCAAATATTTTATTTTCCAAAGAGTAGTGAGGTTGTGGAATCAGATCTTAGGAGAGATGTGAGCGCCAGCCTGTCATTCCAGTCAACGAAAGTCCCCTGGGTCAACACCCGGATTCCCAGCAGAGGGCCCCCCCCCACCCCAACCAGGGCACTGGCTCCGCCCCCTCCCCCTGGGGCTAACCGCCTCTGGCCCGTCCCTCCCAGGTCAATTCACTCTGTGGTCAGCTTTGAGCTGGGTGACCCCGCCCCTGCGGGCAGAGCTGATTGGCCTAATGAGATCACCTGACCCAGCGGCGGCCAATCAGCAGGCTGAGCCAAGAGGGGCGCAGAGCCCCCCCCCTCCCGCCCCCGCACTCTCTTTTTGGGAACGCGTTGCGGTTCCACAGGCCGAGGTGGGCGAGGTGGAGCTGGGGTGATGGGAGAGGAGGAGCCGCAGAAGGAGTGTGGGGCGGGGAGGGGGTTGTTGCACACGACAAGCCCAAGTGGAGAGGAAGCAGGAGCGCTGGGGACGTGGAAGCGATGAGGCAGAGGAAGGATGCGGAGAGCACAGAGAGCGGTACGAATCGGTCCCCGGAAGGGCGAGGAGCCGGGAGTAGCAGGATCGGGGAGCTTTCCCTCCCTGGCGTCACATTCGTGGCCGAGAGTCTTGGACGCAATTCCGGCTGCTGAGATCCCAGGCCCTGGCAGGCCCGTGGTTCCTGTTTTTATCCATCGTGGGTGTGCCTCCCTCCCCCTCGTGTGTCCTCACAGCATAAAAAAGAATCCAGGCCTCGAGAGCTGTCAATGGCCAGGGCGCACCTTGCGGCGGGGCGGGGAGGGGGGCTTCAACAGAGGACATTTACATCTCATGGTTCCGGATGCTGAAAGTTTCAAGATTGAGGTGCAGGCGGACCCAGTTCCTGCTCAAAACCTTCTTCTTGGCTTGCCCGTGGCCACCTACCCACTGTGTCCTCACATTGGAGGTGTGAAAAGAACTCTGGTCTCTCTTCTTACAAGGTCAGTAACTCCATTGTGGGGGACCCCACCCCCCATGACCTCATCTAATCCTGACCACTTCCCAAAGGCCCTCTTCCAAATATATCGCATTGGGGGGTTAGGCCTTCACCATGAATTGTAGGGGAATACAACCATGCAACCCATAACAGAGCCAGTTGTGTCTTTAATAGACGCTACACGAGGCTGCATGTCCCCAAACGAAATCTTCCTGTGCTTTCATTTAGCTTTGCTAAAACAGGCCTAAAGGGTCACGAAACAGAATGAAGTCAATAAACCAACCGCCACGGCTGCTGGCCAGGCAACGTTTTGCTCCATAGTCACCGGATACCCGGAGGACAGTTCCCTTCAGCTCATTGTTTTTTCCGCTTGCTTCTGGCCCGCAGAATCCTCACGAAGACCGTGGCAGCCAGGAGAGCCGCTTGTATGGTCTTGACCGCATCAGGGATCTGCAACGGAAGAGAAAAGGGGTCACGCTCAACATCGGGGGGGGGCCTGACCACGGAAACACACACCCAGAACCCGCATCTCAGGAAAGCGCCTTGTGGCATTTATCCTCGCTGACAAAACCACAGACGCAACAAACGTCAGCAGGGAGGGGGGATATTAAAAGCGCAGGCGAACCAAGAAGTTAGCCTGGTGGGTATTGACAGCATAATAAAGCCCCAAGGGGTGGCTGTGGAAGGACAGAATGACAATGTCTGATGTTCTAGGTCAGGGGCGATGTTGTAGGTCAGGGCTGGCCTCGAAGCAAGTATAAAACTGGAGAAACCACCCTCTGAGGGCAGAGAGCTTGCCTGGATTGTCCTCCGTGTTCCAGGAACTCAGCCCGCCCCCAGGCACTCAGAAGGTGTTCGTGATTTATCTGCTGAACAGCTGTCTTGACTCCCAAGTAGCACTAAGCTCTGCATTTATGAAATAAGATGGCCTCACTTGTGCGCTGATAGCAAAAGGGCTCTGGAAAAGGAAGCGGATCCTCTGAAAACACGCCATGAGGCGACAGGGCCGTGAGGATGATCCCTGAGGGTCGGTGTACCCAGCGTAGCTGGTGGGAGCCCAGGGTTCTCACTGTGTCGGTGAGACCGGTGGAGGAGAAAGGAGCGAGAGGGAGAAAGGAAGGCAAGGTAATGAGCGACCTTCAGGGGAAGGAGTTCAGAAAGAGGCACCAGAGCAAGAGACACACGATGTAAGTGAGGTGGGTCCCTCCTGCCCTCTTGAGCTCTGACCTCCCAGAAGCGCAGCAGAGGGGACAACCACTCTCAAAAAGTTGGGGTCTCCCAGATTGATTGCTGAAGCTTCCGCACAGCCTTTGGATGTGCTTCTAGATACTTCTAGATGCCCATCTCTCTCCCTCCCCTCCCACCCCCTGCCACCACCCCTCCTGGACAGAGGCAGGTCTGCCCTCCTCAGCTCAAAGGAGCAAGGGACCATCAACAGGGTCACTCCTGGCCACCCTGAAGCATTCCCGCTGTGCCCCAAGGCCACCAACAGCGCCTCGGTTAACAGCCTGGGCTCCTCATTTCCAGAAGGTAAGGCTTCTCCTTGCCCATCCCCCTTCCCCCAGAGGCCTTCCCCTCCTTTCCGAGAGAAGAGCTTAGACCTCACCCACCCTGCATCTGTAGTGCACAGCCTGAGGTGTGAACGCTCCTGGATGCCAATAGGGAAGGTTAACTAATGCGCTGTCCTACCCAGGCAGGACTTCTGGAAGAAATATGTAACCCCAAACCCACCTCCAAGGAGGCGGCTCACACTGTTCCCTCTGCCCGTCCTCCTTATCACTCTACTTCCTGGTCAATCTCCAACTCACTTTCCAGTTTTAGATTAATCAAAAGAATTAAATCAGACTCACCTCAGGCATGACCTTGCACGAAGCCTGGCTAGACCAGAGCTTTTGGAGCAGAACACCTCTGGGTGCAAACCCCGCCTCTGCACAGTGGCTGTCCTGGACTAGAGACTCAGTACCTAGTTGCTGAGTGAGTTTGGACTAGCTACTTACACGCGGTAAGCCTCAGTTTCCCCATCTGTAAAGTGGGATTGGTAACACCTGCGTCTGGGGCTGTGGTAAGGGTCTCGGGGCCTAGTGGCCAGGGAGGGCTTGACAAACAAGCTGGCATTCATGGCCGTGACTCACGTCCTTCGCCATCACCGCCCCCCACCATCAGTCCGCGGGGCTGGCTTGTGGGTCTCCACACCCTGGTCCCCACCCGGACTGTAACATCCTTGGGGCCAGGGATTCTGTCTCTGTTATTTTTGTCTTATTCATGCCCCTGTCTCCGCCCAAGCCCGGCCCACCCTGACACCCAACCACTGTCAGCTGAGGGAATGGCCCGGCTCCTGGACGGGGACACAGGCTGGGGACGCACCTGATCGCTGCGGGCGACTCCGTAGCGCAGCTCGTTCGCAAAGTGCTCGCAGTTCTCACAGGGCAGCGAGTAGGGCAGCTCCTGGCCCACCAGCTGCTCCGCCCGCTGGACGATTTTGCTGGGGGGCAGCGGCGAGTACTTGTCATCGTGTTTGTTATTGACGTGGTACCTGTCTCTCCCGACCACGTCATTCCAGCAGCAGCTTCTCCGTCACGGCCTTCTCAGTCAGGGTGGACGTGGTGCGGCCACACCAGCTCCCACGATGTCACCCGAGATTCACAAAGAGGAGACGGTGACTTCAGCCCTGGGCTCAGAGCCGTCCCCAAGCAGGCAGCCCCGTTGCCCTCGGCCTCATCGGTAAGGATGAACTAGGGCCAACCTGCCTGGCCTTGAACTCCGAAACAGGCCAGGCCCATGCCTGGGTGACTTTGGAGAAGTCACCAGGAGTCCCCGGGCGCTGGTTTCCTCACTTCTAAAGCAAAGGACGTGAGTTCCTCTAAAGGATCACGTGAGCTCAGATGCCCCCAGAAGAGCGGAGCAGGAGTCAAGCCGAGGGGTGCAGGGCGAAGGGAGGGGACGGAAGACACTCAGGTCCTCCTCCCGTCCTCCCCTCACGTGCCCGTGGCCTAGAGACCGTCACCGAGCCCCCCTGAGCCGCAGCTGTGTGGCCCCAGCAGGCTAACGTGGCATTTTGAAATAGTAAGAAAGGAAGCATCTGAACAAGACGGAGGCCCGACCTGGGAATCAGGGCCCCAGACCGCAGCCCCGGCCCATTCACCAGGCCTCGAGCAGGTGCCTCCTCTTTTCGCCAGCGTTACCATTTACAGACTGAAGGGATGGGGCCGGGCAAGTGTCCACACTCGCTCAGCTCAACGTTGTCCAGAAGGAAAGAGAGGTTGGTTGGGCACGGGGCTAAGCCCCGCACCGGGGCTCTTCCCGAGCACCTCTTCGTAACTTTCCTCCACCACCAGGAGGCAGGGCTTCCTGCCGGCTCTCCAGGCTGCGGTGAGCAGGGTGGGCAGGGGACCCAGGATGCCACACTGGTTCTGTGTAACTGGGAGACCTGTGCTCCTTCCATTACACTCTGCGGCCAGTTGTAAACTACTCGAAGGAAGTAGCTGCCTTTTACTCTTGTCTGTCCCTCCAGAACCACAGACGCATAGGGGATTGGACCTGGGGAGTGACGTCCCTCAAATACAACGGGGTGGGTGGAAATGAACCCTGTCATCTAATGGAATAAAGGTGCACGGTGTCTCCACGAACCTCCTGCTAAGGAGGAATCACAGTCGACGTACAGAGCAGGGAAGAACACGCAGCAAATTGTCACAGAGGGCCTCTTAATGCCAGACACTCGCGAACACCCCCATACACGCATGACTGTTCACACCTCACTCCTGGTGCTTAAACAGAGAAACTGTCCTGGGGCGCCTGGGTGGCTTGGTCAGTGAGGCGTCCGACTTCGGCTCAGGTCACGATCTCACGGTTCGCGGGTTCGAGCCCCGCGTCGGGCTCTGTGCTGACAGCTGGGAGCCTGGAGCCTGCTTCGGACTCTGTGTCTCCCTCTCTCTCTGCCCCTTCCCCGCCTCGCGCTGTCTCTCTGTGTCTCTCAAAAATAAATAAAGGTTAAAAGGTTAAAAAAAGAAAAAAAGGGAGAGGGAGCATATCCTTACCCGAGGGAGCCAGATGGACCACATAGCCATCTCCCACGTAGACGACCCAGCGCTCGTAGCCAAAGTGAGAGACCCCAGTCAGGTCTCCAAGGGGTGGTCTGGGTTTGCCCCGCAGTGGAAAATCCAGAGGCAGGCAGAGGTGAGCCCTTGCTGGGACTGTTCTAGAGCCTGACCTGCAGGATGACCCAGCCCAGCCTGTAGATTCCCTCTGCCCGTCACCTGCAGGAAACAGGGAGGAGGGAGCCCTCCTCCCACCGCTGGGAAAGCCTCCCCTCTACCGGGGCTCCTGTGTCGGAAATGAGCTCTTACGGGGAAACAAAGGTGAAACGGAGAGCTGCGCTCACGACACGGTGGGGGTGCAGCACGGGAGTGGGGCCGAGTGCCGTGCACAAGCCGGGTATGCGTGCATTATGTGCACGGAGCATGGACGTGTCATCGAAGGAGTATATGATTCCCAGGAGGTCTAAAGTCCCTCATAAAGGGCCGCCTGCTGCATCCCCGGGCCTGAGTGATTCCTGTGAATCACCGCCTCTAGCCCCGAGTGTCAGACATAGTGCTCACCACCGGACCATCTATCCATCACTCCTTTGGGTAAGAACGATCATTATTACGCCACTTACCAGAGGAGACATAAGACTCAGGAAGGTTAGGCGATGTGCCAAAGACCCTTCCCTGGTGGGTAGGAGACCAAGACTGAAACCTAGGTGCAAACGTTTCTAATATTGATGGCCTTCACAGAATGTCCTAAGCAAGCCCGGGGCAAGTGACGGCTGGGGATCACAGGGTAGGTTTGGAGTCGATGGCGGGGAATGTCCTTCTGGACTTGGCACGAACAGGAAATAAGTTGCCTTGGCCACACTCAGAATGCCGTTGCCATAGGAGCTCTCTGAGATCGGATAGCACCAGCCCCACCCACCTCCACTCTACCCTCCCCACCCACCCCCGGCTCAGCTGAGCCAGGCCTGGGGCTGGACCACCTGATCTGGGGATTGAGCCTCTGGAAGCATCAAGGCTGCCGGCCAACTGAAGGCCTTGGAGGGGAGTCACAGTTGAGAATAAAGCCTGAGTACAGGGGTCAAGAGTCAACTTGACCAAAACAAGCAAAAACGAAAACAGAGCCAACTTGACCCAAGATGGGACAACATGAGCATCAAAAAGAATAATCACTGGGGCGCCTGGGTGGCGCAGTCGGTTAAGCGTCCGACTTCAGCCAGGTCATGATCTCGCGGTCCGTGAGTTCGAGCCCCGCGTCGGGCTCTGGGCTGATGGCTCAGAGCCTGGAGCCTGTTTCTGACTCTGTGTCTCCCTCTCTCTCTGCCCCTCCCCCGTTCATGCTCTGTCTCTCTCTGTCCCAAAAATAAATAAACGTTGAAAAAAAAAAATTTAAAAAAAAAAAAAAAAAAAAGAATAATCACTGGGGCGCCTGGGTGGCTCAGTCGGTTGAGCGTCCGACTTCGGCTCAGGTCATGATCTCACACTCTGTGAGTTCGAGCCCCGCATCGGGCGCTGTGCTGACGGCTCAGAGCCTGGAGCCTGCTTCGGATTCTGTGTCTCCCTCTCTCTCTGCCCCTCCCCTGCTCATTCTCTGTCTCTCTCTGCCTCTCAAAAATGAATAAACGTTAAAAAAAATTTTTTTTTAAATAACCACGGCACAGAGATTGAAACACATCAAGTATGCTAAAAGCCATGCATTTGTAACATTTTAAAAACTCATCAGTCGCCTTGGCAGGATGTAAACAAAGTCAACATTGTATTCCAAAAACCAGTAAAGGAAAGATTCAAGCATTTCCTAAATGAACTGTCCTCGGGGGACCAGACTAAAAACCATAACAAAACCCAAAGCCACAAAACGACACTTATAGGGTGACTATCTCTATGTAGGCAAAGGCGTAGAAAAATACGTAGGGGGAGGGGAGGACACGCCAAGCTTTACTACCTACGACGGAGGGGATAATGCTAATAGTTTCGATTTGGGTCTTGTTTTGTTCTGTGGGGTTCTTTTAACAAGGGAAATGGATTCACATGCGCTCGGTGGCATTGAAGACATTAGTCTTTTTCGCTTTTGTTTTTGTTTACAAAAGGAAAGCCTCTGGAGTCAGACCCTCCTAGGTTCAGATGCCCTCTCTGCCTCTTGGGTAAGTCGCTTTGCCAGAGTGTCCGTGCCCTCATCTGCAAAGTTGCTGCTTCACACAGTTGTTAAGATTAAATAAAAGCCTTCCGCGAGGCATTGCCTCCTTTGTCAAAGATTAATTGACCATCTAATTGTGGGTTTGTTTCTGGGCTTTCTATCCTGTTCTATTGATCTCTATATATGTCTGTTTTGGTGCCAGTACCATTTTGTTTTGCTTACTACACCTTTGGTATAACTTGAAATCTGGACTTGTGGTAGCTCCAGCTTTTCCTTTGTCAAGCAAGATGGCTTTAGCTATTCAGGTTTGTGTGTGTGTGTGTGTGTGTGTGTGTGTGGTTCCATACAAATTTTAGGACTCTTTGTTCTAGTTCTGTGAAAAATGCTGTTGGCATTTTGATAAGAATGGCATCAAATCCATAGATTGCTTTGGGGAGTGTGGACATTTTAATAAGATCTGTGCTTCCAGCCCACGAACATGGAATGTCTTTCCATTTCTTTGGATCATTTTCAAGCTGTTTCATCAAAGTTTTATAGCTTGTAGAGCACAGGTCTTTCACCTCCTTGGTTAAGTTTATTCCGAGGCATTTGATTATTTTTGGTGCAGTTTCTCTCTGCTGCTTCATTAGGAGCGTACAGAATGCGATGGGTTTCTGTACATTGATTCTGTATCCTGCAACCTTACTGCATTCATTTCAGTTTTAGTAGGTTTTTTCTGTAGCATCTTTAGGGTTTTCTGTATATAGTATCATGTCATCTGCAAATAGTAAAAGTTTTACTTCTTTCTTATCAATTTGGATACCTTTTATTTCTTTCTGTGGACTGATTGCTGTGACTAGAACTTCCAGGACTATGTTGAATAAAAGTGGTGACAGTGGACATCCTTGTCTTGTTCCTGACCTTAGGGGAAAAGCTATCAGTTTTTTTACCGCTGAGTATGATGTTACCTGTGAGTTTTTCATATGTGGCTTTTATTATGTTGAGTTGCGTTCCCTCTAGACCTACTTTGTTGAGGGTTTTTATCATGAATAGATGTTATGCTTTGTCAAATGCTTTTTCTGGATCTCTTGAAATGATCATATGTTTTTTTTTTTTTTTTATCCTTTTTCTTACTGATGTGCTGTATCACATTGATTGATTTGTTAATACTGAGCCACCCTTGAATCCCGGGAATAAACCTCACTTGATCATGGTGAGTGATTTTTTTTTTTTTGATGTATTGTGTATTTGGCTTGTTAATATTTCGTTGAGGATTTTTGCCTCTGTATTCATCACAGATATTGGCCTGTAGTTCCCTCTTTTCATAGTGTCTTTACCTGGCTTTGGTATCGGGGTAATGCTGGTCTCATAAAATGAATTTGGAAGTTTTTCTTCCTCTTCTATTTTTTGGAATAGCTTGAAAAGAATACAATCTGTATTTCTCTGGTGTTGGTTGTTACTTCTTTCATTTCTGATTTTGTTTATTTGAGCCCTCTCTCTCCCTCTGTCTCTTTGAATTGTCTGCTAAAGGTTTACCAATTTTGTTTTCAGAGAAGTAGCTCTTGGTTTCATTGATCTGCTCTATCGGGTTTTTTAGTTACTATTTCGTTTATTTCTGGTTTAATTCTTATTATTTCCTTCCTTCCCCTAGTTTGGGGGTTTGTTTATTGTTCTTTTTCTAGCTCCTTTAGATATAATGTTAGGTTGTTTATCTGAGATTTTTCTTGCTTCTTGAGGGGGGCCTGTATTGCTATAAGCTTCCCACTTAGAACAGCTTTTGCTGCATCCCAAAGATTTTGACCGTTGTGTTTCCATTTTTATTTGTCTCCATGCATTTTTAAATTTCTTCTTTGATGTCTTGACTGACTCATTGTTAAGTAACATGTTATTTAACCTCAATGTGTTTGTGCTCTTTCTAGATTTTTTTCTGGTGATTGACTTCTAGCTTCGTAGCCTTGTGGTTGCAGAAGATTCATGGTATGACTTCAGTCTTTTTAATTCATTGAGACTTGTTTTGTGGCCTAATATGTGATCTATTCTGGAGAATGTTCCATGTGCACTTGAAAAGAAAGTATTTTCTGCTGTTTTAGGATGGAATGTTCTGTATATGTCTATTAAATCCATCTGGTCTAATGTGTCATTCAAAGTCACCGTTTCCTTGCTGATTTTCTGTTTGAATGATCTATCCATTGATGTAAGTAGGGTGTTAAAGTCCCCTACCATTAGTGTATTACCATTGATAACTTATGTTTCTTATTAACTGCTTTGTGTTTTGGGGTGCTTCTGTGGTGGGTGCATATATTCCATTGTTATATATTTTATCCATTGTTAATCATTTATGATTATATAGTGTCTTTGTCTCTTGTTACAGTCTTTGTTTTCAAGTCTGTTTTGTCCAATATAAGTAGTGCTTTCTTTTCACATCCATTTGTATAATAAATGTTTCTCTGGCCTCTCACTTTCAATCTGCAGGTGCTTTTAGGTCTGAAATGAGTCTCTTATAGGCAGCATATAAATGGGCCTTCCTTTTTTATCTGTTCCATCATCCTATGTCTTTTGATTGGAGAATCTAGTCCATTTACATTTGAAGTAAGTACTGAGAGGTATGTATTTATTGCCATTTTGTCATTTGTTTTATGGTTGTATTTGTAGTTCTTATCTGTTCCTTTCTCCCTTGCTTTCTTCTCTCATGATTAGTCGGCTTCTTTTAGTAATATACTTGGATTCTTTCTCTTTATTTTTTGCATATCTATTACTGATTTTTGATTTGTGATTACCTTTAGCTTTGTATATGACATCTTCTGCATATAGCATAAGTTGATGGTCACTTAAATTTAAACCCATTCTTACTCCTCTCCCCCTCATATTTTAGATATATGGTGCTATACTTTATATCCTTTTATTTTGTTAGTGCCTTGATTGATTTTTACAGACATACTTATTTTTACTGCTTTTATTCTTCCTACTTTTACACTCCTACTTATGGTCTTTCCTTCCCACTCAAAGAGCCCCCTCTAACATTTCTTGTAGGGCTGGTTTAGTGGCCATGAATTCCCTTAACTTTTGTTTGTCTGGGAAACTCTTCATCTCTTCCATTCTGAATGATAGCCTTGCTGGATAGAGTATTCTTGGCTGCAGATTTTTTTCCTTTCAGCACTGTGAAAATATCATGCACTCCCCTCTAGCCTGCAAAGTTTCTGCTGAAAAATAAGCAGATAGCCTTGTAGGTAACTGTTTTCTTTCTTTCTTTCTTTCTTTCTTTCTTTCTTTCTTTCAAGTTTATTTATTTTGAGAGAGACAGAAACAGCATGAGCAGGGGAGGGGCAGAGAAAGGGACGGAGAGAGAGAATCCCAAGTAGGATCCATACTGTCAGCACAGAGCCCCATGTAGGACTTGAACCCACAAATGTGAGATCATGACCTGAGCCAAAACGAAGAGTCACATCCTTAACCGACTGAGCAACCCAGGCATCCCTGTAACTGCTTTCTTTTCTCTTGCTACTTTTAAAATTCTTTGTCACTTTGCCATTTTAATTACTATGTGCTTTTTCTTTTAAGTTTATTTATTTTGAGAGAGAAGGAGAGAGAGCATGGGTGGGGGAGGAGCAGAGAGAGAGGGAGAGAGAGAGACCTGAGTAGGCTCCACGCTGTCAGCACAGAGCCCAACACGGGACTCAGTCCCATAAACCATGAGATCATGACCAGAGCTGAAATCAAGAGTCAGACGCTTAACCAACTGAGCCACCCAGGCAACCTGATTACTATGTGTCTTTGTGTGGACCTCCTTGGGTTGATTTTGTTGGGGGATCTCTGTGCCTCCTAGATGCAGATTTGTTTCCTTGCCCAAACTCAGGAAGTTTTCAGCAATTATTTCTTCAAGTAAGCTTTCTGCCCCCTTTTCTCTCTCTTCTTCCGAGATCCCTAAAAGTGAATGCTATTACATTTGATGGGGTCACTGAGTTCCCTGAGTCCATTCTCATTGTGAATAATTTTTTTTCTCTTACCTGCCCACCTTGATTACTTTCCATTACTCTGTCCTCTGGGTCACTGATTTGTTCTTCTGCTTCCTCTAGCCTACTGTTTATTCTATCGTATTTTTAGTTTCATTTATTATGTTCTTTATCTCTGATTGGTTCTTTTTCATCTCTTTATTAAGGGTCTCACTGATGTCCTCTACTCTTTTTTCAAGTCTACAGCTGAGTAGTTTTAACAAAGGATTGAAGATTTTGGTTCACAGTGGTCTTGCACTCCATATATCTACTGCTGGGTGATGAGGGAAGGCCTAACTGAGTTGAGCACAGAACCCAAGAAAGTGGGCGAGTAAGTTCTGCAGCTATATCTGGGGGAGGGGGTGGGGAGTAGTGGAGTAGGAGACGGGGCAGCAAGACGACCTGGGGTGGAGGGTGCTTGGCAGGATTGGAGAGCAGCAAGGAGGCCAGTGGCTGGGACTGGGAAGTGTGACAGGAGGAGGCTTAGCGATGACGTCAGCGAGGCATTTAGGTCCTGCTGATGCTCGGCTTTTGCAAGGGCTCGGGCTCTTCCTCTGGGGGAGGTGGGAGCCGTGTGTTGAGCAGAGTAGTGATGTTATGTGAGCAGAGGGTCACTCTGGCTGCTGCATTTGGGATAGATTTTTAGGGACAGGCGTGCATTCAGTGAGGCCGGTTGTGAAGCTGTTGTAGTAATCCAGGTGAGGCTTAATAAGTCCGTGTTTGTAAAATGCGTAGCTTTGTGTGCCTGGAAAAGAGTATGTGCTTAATAACTGCAAGCCATTATTTATCATTACTGTCACTACCTACGGTTAATTACTCGCGGTCTTCTATTCTCCACGCAGCGGTCCTTCTATGTTCGTCCTGTAAAATACTGTTCCGTGGCGACTCCAGCGTGGAATGCAGTTCTTAGCATGACTTTCTGATTCCACCTGTCCCATTGACATTCAAGAAAACACATCAGCATACAGAGGAATGAGGGTGTCATTTATTATGGGGATTACCTGGAGTTAGTTCTAATTTATAGTCCTGTAAAAAGCAAAGAACATCCTTCCTCAGCCTTGGCCTGTACCTGGTGACTGGTGTTTCTGCACCGGGGCCACGACTCAGTGGTTGAGAGCTGTTGTTCTTAAACGCGTCTGTCAAAACTTGAGTTCGACACCTTTTCCCCTGAAACGGATTCCTCTCTAGACTCCTGCCTTCCGCACACGTTTCTGAATGTCTACCTCGTGTGAGGCGGTGCACCCGGTGCTGTAGACACAGTAATGCTTGAGGCAGACGTCATCGTGTGTGGATTGTGTCATCCGGTCAGCGAGAGGTCATAAATGAGTAGGGGTGGGTGACGGGTGAGGGCTGCTGTAGCCAAGGACCGCAAACGAGGGGGCTCACACAACACAAAATTATTGGGTCACGGTTCTGGAGTCTGGAAGTAGAAGTCCAGCTGTCCACAGGGCCATGCCCTCTCTGAGCCTGTGGGGAAGAGTCCGTTCCTGCCTCTTCCTCGCTTCTGGCCGTCCTCGGCATTCCTTGGCTTTGTAGACTTTCGGTCTCTGCCCCTGTCTTCCCTCCGTGTGTCTCTTTGTCTTCACCTTGCATTCTTCCCCGCGTCTGTATTACTTTTTCTCATAAGGACCCCAGTCATACTGGCTTAGGGCCCACGCTAATGACCTCGTCTTAACGTGATCACCTCTGTGAGGACCCTGTTTCCAGTAACGTTTCCTGGTGGAGATGCTTTCTTCACTCTATGCCGTCTTCATAGAGGCTGAATTTAGCTCTATAAATTAGTATATGATATCTATCACTGTAGTAAGTTCTTTATTTTTTTTTAATTTTTTAATGTTTATTTATTACTGAGAGACAGAGCATGAGCAGGGGCGGGGCAGAGAGAGGGGGACACAGAATCCGAAGCAGGCTCCAGGCTCTGAACTGTTAGCACAGAGCCCGACGTGGGGCTCGAACTCATGAGCTGTGAGATCATGACCTGAGCTGAAGTCGGATGCTCAACCGACTGAGCCACCCAGGCGCCCCCGCAACTCTGTACTTTTTAACCCCCTTCACCCATCTAGCCTGCTCCACACTCCCTCTGGCAACCAACTATTTGCTCTTTGTATCCGTCAGCCTGGTTTTTTGTTTCATTTTGGTTTTGTTTTGTTTGTTTGTGGTTTGATCTGGTTTGGTCTTAGAATCCACGTGTGAATGAGATCACACAGTAATTTTCTTTCTCTGCCTGATTTATTTCACTTAGCGTAATACCCTCAATGTCTCCCCATGTTGTTGGAAATAAGCAAGATTTCCTTCATTTTATTATTCTTTCTTGGAATAAATACCCCAACATGGATTTGCTGGATATGGTAGTCCTATTTCTAATTTTTTGATGAATCTTCATGTTGTCTTCTGTAGTGGCTGCACCAACTAAATTCCCACCAACAGTGCACGAGGATTTCCTTTTCTCCGCATCCTCACCAACACTTGCTATTTCTTTTCTGTCTGATACCAGCAAAATTCTGACAGGTGTGGGGTGATACAGCAGAGAGAGGGAGAGAGAGAGGGAATCCCAAATAGGCTCTGCACTGAGCGTGGAGTTCCCCAATGCGAGACTCGATCTCACCACCCTGGGATCGTGACCCAAGCTGAAATCAAGAGTTGGACACTCAACTGACTGAGCCGCCCTGGTGCCCTTCGCCGAGTGCTTTTTCATGCATTTGTTGGCCATCTGTTTGCCTTCAATCTTCTTAAACTGGATGATTAACTTATTAATTTGCACTTTTCTCTTTCTTCATATAAGGACTTGTGCTACAAATTTTTCCAAGTCTCCCTTTTGTTGCATGGCCCCAAGATCGATATCTAATATTTTTGTTACCATTCAGTTCCGAATATTATCTAATTTCCATTACGTTTTCATCTTTGTCTCATAATGTAACTACCGATGTGCTCTAAAATTTCTGAAAGTAGAGGGGTTTTCTAGCTATCTCTTCCTTATTCATTTCTAACTTAATGCACTGTGATTAGACAAGATAATCTCTATGTCACCAGTCCCTTGAAATTTGCTTAAGACTTGCTTTGAGGCCAGTTTTATGTACATACATTCCTTTGTGTGTGGTCAAAAGAATCTGTTTGCCACAATTGTACTATGTAGTACACGGCATATACACTGTGCTATCTATATTAAGTCAGCTTGTTGGTTTTTCAAATGTTCCATATCTTTGCTGATTTTTGTGTCTCCTTGATTTATCAGTTCTGAGAGAAGTGCATTTACATTCCCTACTGTAATGGAGAATTTGTCAATTTCTCCTTGCAATAGGCCAACATTTTCAGTATCTGGTTTAGAGATTCGTATTAGATGCAAACAAGTCAAGAATTATATCTTCCTGGCGAGTTGAGACTTTCACAGAACCTTTTGGAGTGTTTTCCTACACCAGCAACCTATCCTGTGATTCTCCGACACCAACTGGGCGTCCAACAACTCGTTCCAGTTTTGACAGCGACACCTGGGAATTAGCACAGACCCCACAGTAAGGGCTCAATCTCACCAGACTGCACCGCCCCTCCCCTCCTTCGGATGTCATTCACAAGACCCGGCCCATCCAGGCCTCTGTCCATGGGTTATAAATTGGGGTTTCCCATGACCACCCTTAGGTCCAAAAATCTGCTAGCTCACAGAACTTAGAAAGGCACTTTACTTATGTTTAGCAGCTTATTATAATGGGTATAACCCAGGAACAACCAAATGGGAGAGATGCACGGGGCAGGATATGGGGGCAGAGGGATGCAAGGAGCTTCCGTGCCCTCCTCAGACATGTGGCTCTCCCAGCACCTCATGCATTCACCAACCCAACAACTCATCAAGTCTCCTTGTTCAAGAGGTTTTATGGGGCTTTGTCTTCAACCTCACTCCCTCTCCCAGAGATCAGTGTGGGAGCGGGGCGGGGGAGGGGGGGTGGAGAGGGGTGGTGCTCTAAGTTCCAATCCTCTAATTACTTGGTCTTTCAGATGACCAGCCCCATCATAAGGCTCTCGAGTGCCCCCACCTTACATCAGTCATTAGCACAGACTCAGGTGTGATAGAAAGGGGTTCATTTTGAATAATACTAGAGAATCTTATCACTCAGGAAATTCCAAGGGAGCTCATGCTCAGAACCAAGGACAAAGACCAAATATGTTTCTTATTATGCCATACTTTTTATTTTTTATGTATTTTAATTAATTATTTTTTCAATTTTTTTTTTTTTTTTTTTTTTTTGAGAGAGAGAGACAGAGTGTAAGTGAGGGGGCGACAGAGAGAGGGAGACACAGAATTTGAAACAGGCTCCAGGCTCTGAGCTATCAGCACGGAGCCCGATGCAGGGCTCAAACCCACAAACTGACCATGACCCAGGCCGAAGTCAGCCACTTAACCGACTGAGCCATCCAGGTGCCCCTATTTATTGTTGTTGTTTTTTTTTTTAATGTTTATTTTTGAGAGAGAAAGACAGAGTGTGAGCGGGGGAGGGGCAGAGAGAGAGAGACACACACACACACAGAATCTGAAGCAGGCTCCAGGCTCCGAGCTGTCAGTACAGAGCCTGATGCGGGGCTCGAACCCACGAGCCGTGAGATCCTGACCTGAGCCAAAGTTGGACACTTAACCGACTGAGCCACCCAGCTGCCCTGTATGCCATACTTTTTTTAAAAAAATGTTTATTTTACTTGTTTTGAGACAAAGAGAGAGCCAGGGAAGGTCAGAGAGAGAGAGGGAGAGAGAGAATTCCAAGCAGCCTCCTGCTGTCAGCACAGAGCCCGAGGCAGGGCTCAATCTCACAGACCATGAGATCATGACCTGAGCTGAAATCGAGAGTCAGACGCTTAACCAGCTGAGCCACCCAGGCCCCCCCTTAGGCCACACTTTTTAATGACCTTTCTGTCTAGTAATAATTTTTGCCTTAAATCCTATCTTTTCTGATACCAATACAGTATACCAGCTTTTATTTTTTTTTTTTTTTAATTTTTTTTTTCAACGTTTATTTATTTTTGGGACAGAGAGAGACAGAGCATGAACGGGGGAGGGGCAGAGAGAGAGGGAGACACAGAATCGGAAACAGGCTCCAGGCTCTGAGCCATCAGCCCAGAGCCCGACGCGGGGCTCGAACTCACGGACCGCGAGATCGTGACCTGGCTGAAGTCGGACACTTAACCGACTGCGCCACCCAGGCGCCCCTACCAGCTTTTAGTTAGTATATGTTCTTAGCATTTGCCTCACGTATCTTTTATAATTTTTAAAAATTATTATATTTATTGAAGTAGGTTCAAAAGTCTTATTTAACTGTCCAAGTTCAAATTTCAGATTTTTAAAAAGGTTTATGATGTAAATTCTTAACATATAGAAAGTACTAGAAAGACTAGTACAATGACCACCTATATACCCACTGCCTTGATTAAAAAAATTTACTGTTTTGTCATATTTGGTTTATCTGCATCTATTTTGTCAATGTTTATTTATCTTGAGAGAGAACGTGAGCAGGAGAGGGTCAAAGAGAGAGAGAGGGAGACAGAGGATCCCAAGCAGGCTCCGCACTGTCAGTGTGGAGTCAGAAGCCGGGCTCCAACTCACGAACCGTGAGATCATGACCTGAGCCAAAATCGAGTCAGACGCCCAACCGACTGAGCCCCCCCAGGCGCCCCTGCGTCTGTTTCTTTAAATCAGGTCATGTGTTCACACAAGCCTAAAACCAATTCACTTAACAAAATTAATAATTCCTTAATGTTCTTTAATACCCGGGCCATACTCGAATTTCCCCCAATTGTCTCAAGTTGCTTTCACGGGTGTTTTTTCACATTTAGCTGCTTTGGGCCAAGCGTGTCTTTCAATGGAGGACAGATTTCACACCCCCTCAGTGTTACTCCTCGATAGCGTTCATTTTTTAAAGACATCAGTCTTAACCCAGTGTCTGTCTCCAACCCAGTGAAAGGTGTCTCTCTTACGTGGCCAGTTTATATGGTGACGATCAATGTATTTGGAACCAATTTTTCTATCTTGTTTGGTTATTTCTACAGCATCCCACTTTTTTGGATAGAATTTTTATTTTTTAATGGAACCAGGTGTCTTCGTTTTGTTTTCTTGTGTTTATCCTTCCTCGGCCCTCTGTTCTCGATAATTAGCCTGAAGGTTTCCACCTCATGCGTCCCCATCGTCTCACCTTATGCCATGTGAGAGGGGGGCCTTCGGGAGGACCCGCCCTTCGAATTTGGCCTACGTCCCCTGCTTTGGGGAGCTTGAGAACTGGGACGAGATGTTACATCAGCAGAGCTGAGACACAAAGAAAACCGCACTGGGAGACAACTATTCTCATCTCTACGCTGGGGTGTGGGTGGGCACGAGTTGACCCTGGACTGGATCTCGGCCAAGCAGGAGGGAGTTGGCAGGGAGCCACGGGCAAGTCCCGTCCGGGAGTCTGACAGACGAAGGTCTCCGGGCAAGCAGGGCCGACAAAAGGACAGATCTGCAACCAGATGGAGAAGCCTTGCCCTGTGGAGGGCAGGCCTCTTGGCCCCAGCACAGTACTTCTGAGGAAGCCACGAAGGCCCCCCTGCAGACAAGTGGCCCCTCTGAACACCTGCCAAGTCCGGCCAGCAGCAGCAGCGGCAGACCTCAAGCCACAGAAGGTGGTGCCTCGTCCCCAGGGGAGACCGGTCGTGGGGGCAGCCGCAGCCGGGGTCTGAGGCTTCCCTGTGACCCGGCCCCATGGGCAGGGCTGACTGGCCAAGCGGCAGGCTGGGCGTGAAAGCTGAGAGCCACCGTGGATGGGGGGCGTGGAGCGGACGGGCCACGGGAAGAGGGGGCCGCAGGAGGGGTGCGAGATCCAAGACTCGGGGGTGGGGGGACACGGCCAGCCCGAGTAGCCAGGAAAGGGGGGGCGCAGGGGGCTGGGGGCGACAAGGCAGAGGAAAGGTGTGGGGAGCAGGGGGAGACGAGGGGGGTTTTCACAACATCGGCGAGAGCACACACCGAGTTTCCTTCGGGCAGAGGTTTGGTTCGGGCTTTGGTTTGGGCTTTGGCTCCACTGACCACCCGCAGACCTCGGCTGCTGAGCCCCGGAAGAAGCCGTCCCGGGTCTAGTTCCAGGCCAAGGGTCCCGTCCTCGCGCATCGGTCACGTCCATCTGTCCGTCTCCCCGGCTGCTCGCCTGTCTCCCCACAACCCGAGATGCCCATTGCTTGAGCTCAGGAGTCGGCCTGTTTCCTGCAAGGGGAAGAACGCAGCCGGCAAAGACAAAGGCAGGGAAGACCACCAGGGGGTCCAGGGCCCGGCTGTGCGCTCGACACACTTCACACCAGGCAGCTCCTGCTGTATTTCCTCCAGCAAAATCCTCCCTTACTGGGCTTTATTTTATACTGCGAAAATAAGCCTTATCATCAAACAGCATGAAATCTGCAAACTGAAACCTCAACACCTCCGGCCCGACAAGACCCCCTGAGTGTACAAAAGTCACTGCTGCTGGGACGGTCCCTTCCCACTCATTGCTTCTGCCGCTTGTTTCTGGAGAACATGACTCCGATGAGGCCCACGGCGGCCAAGCCCACGCCGGCGATGCCAGCCGCCACGACGGCGTCTCTGACCTGCAAGAGAGCGGAGGGGAGATCAGACTCTGCGGGGACTCCGCGTGCAGGCCGTACCTGCGACAAGAACGCCCCGCTCCGGGAGACTCACATGCCCCTTGGCCCACTCGACAAACTCGGGAGTCAACGGATATTGGCAGGGAAATGGGGAGAAGAGGGCTGGATGGGGAAAGAACAGATGGATGGAGCCAGCTGGCCAGGAACGCACATGGGCCTAAGGGCAACTCGATTCACTCTGTGGGTGTTGAAAGCACACAAACCCTCAGAGCGCGGTTGTGCGAAGGGCAGGGCGGCGAAGCCCGGGTGGCTGCGGGGAGCCCTTGAAGCGAGTGCAAAGCGGGGCAGGAACTCGTGTTGAATGGTCAGTATGCCAACCTTGCCCTTCATGAGAGCCAGGACCTCGCCCGTCTCCCTTGCCTTGTGCCTGGCTGCACCCCCGTGCCCAGTTCTGCCAGGCACAGAGATGCTCTCTACGAGTTCTTATATGAGCCCCCGACTATGAGCAGTAGCGATGTCATACTTTATTAGGATTGCTGACTTGTATTGCTTGTACTAGGGGGGAAAAAGTGTCGCAAAAGTCAGAGTAGATTTCGGGGTAAAAAGTGAACGTGTGTCAAATTTCACTCTCTCCTGACACTTAACCAAAAGGAAGGCACTCGTTTTAGGCATAATTCCACAAGGGACCCACAGGACTCTACATTCTAAGGCGGCAGCAGGAAAAGTCGAGGATCCAGCCGAGTTGTACAACAGGGTCCTCAGGAAAGATCACCTATTGGCAATGTCAAATACCTCCGGAAACAGGAGAGAGAGCTCTGCGGCTAGGTCCCCGGACCCCTCCTTAACCACAGCGGAAGTCTGAAAGTTTATTCTCTGCAGACGGTGAAACAGAAGACTTGGGGGCCTTCTGGAAATCCAGAAGCACACATGAGGATGTGCCCAAAACAAGGGACGGAGAGACCAGAAACATGCTAAAGGTGAGACCCTTGGCCCTCCTGGCCCTCTCTGCTCCCAGAACTTGACCCATCACACACGAGTCAGGAAAACTTTCCTGGGGAATCTGACCAGCCCAAGTAGAAACAAAAGATACCAATACGAAGATTCCCCAACAGACTGTCCACCTATGTCACCCAGAAGTGAAACTCAAAGTCAGCAAGCCACTGTCCCCTCTCAGTTCAACTCAGAATTTCCGTTCTGTAGGAAACCACCCACCCTGAGTCATGAGCATACGACCAGGATACCAGACATCTGAGGAAGACTCTGAAACAGGAGACAGAGAGCAAGACCAACAAAAAACAATCTGGGGAACCAGAAACCGTATCTATTTTTTTTAATAACGAGGTTTAGTTTTTTAAAGTTTATTCATTTATTTTGAGACAGAGAGAGAGCAGGGGAGGGGCAGAGAGAGAGAGAGGGAGAGGGAGAATCTCAAGCAGGCTCCACACTGTCAGCACGGAGCCTGATGTGGGGCTCGAACCCACGAACCGTGAGATCACGACCCAAGCTGAAATCAAGAGTCGGACGCTTAGCCGAATGAGCCACCCAGGCACCCAGAAACCGTATCTAGGAAAGAAAACATCTTTAAAAAATGATCGCCAGAGAATAAGAGGATGTACTGCATCCAATAAATAACACACGGTGCTATAACAAATAATAGAATATTGAGAGAATAAAAACAATTCTTAGAAAGCACAATGGAAATGACAGACTGAATAGAAAGTTTGAAAGATAGGGGCGCCTGGGTGGCGCAGTCGGTTAAGCGTCCGACTTCAGCCAGGTCACGATCTCGCGGTCCGGGAGTTCGAGCCCCGCGTCGGGCTCTGGGCTGATGGCTCAGAGCCTGGAGCCTGTTTCCGATTCTGTGTCTCCCTCTCTCTCTGCCCCTCCCCCGTTCATGCTCTGTCTCTCTCTGTCCCCAAAATAAATAAACGTTGAAAAAAAAAATTTAAAAAAAGAAAGTTTGAAAGATAAAGTTGAGGAAATCTCTCAGAAAAAAAGAATTTTTTTTTTAAAAGAGCAAAAAGATGAAGACAAAGAAAACAGAAGCCAAAGGAAACAAGAGGGAATAATCCAGGCAGGCCAATATCTGAATAATAGACGTTCCAGAAAGAGATAATACAGGAAACACAGAGGAGAATCAACAATGAAATTATCCATGGACTAAGGGAGGCAGGTTTTCAGATGGAAATGGTGTTCTGAGGCCCATCATGATGGATTAACGTAGACCCACCCGAAGGCACACGACTGTGAAATTTTAGAAAACTGGGTAAAGAGAGGCACTTGGGTGGCTCAGTGGGTTGAGCGTCCAACTCTTGATTTCAGCTCAGGTCATGATCCCAGGGTCGTGGGATCGAGCCCCCGCTTTGGGTTCTGGGCTGAGCACGGAGCCTGCTTGGAATTCTCTCTCCCTCTCTCCTTCTGCCCCTCTCCCCCACTAGTGCTCTCTCTCTCTCTTTCTCTCTCAATATTAAAAAATAATAATAATAAAGAAAATTGGGTAAAGAAAAGATACTCCAAATGCTAGCACAGGGAAGAAAAACAGGAAAGAGAGGAAAGATCAAGAGATCAAGAGTTGGGATCGCTTTAGATTTCTCCAAAGCAATTCCGGAAGCAAGAAGGCAATGGAATATTGCCTCCAAAATTCTAGAGTAAAACAATTTCTAAACTAGAAATTCCGTATCCAAACTATCAAACCAGGTGCAAGGATAAAACAAAATAATTCAGAAACGCAGGGTTTTCAAAAATGTACCTTCCATACATCCTTTTTCAAGAAGCTGCTAAAGAAGGTTCCCGCCAGAACAAGGTAGTAAACCACGAAAGAAGACACGAGGTGCAGAAGAGGGGGCGCTCCGGTACGAAAGTGGACCGAAGAGAATTTCTCCAGAATGATGGGGAGGGGAGATCCCCGGGACAACAGCCTTGTGCCAGCTGTAGAGAGTAACCGGGAGGCAGAAATATGGCCCCCTGAAGACGTCCATGTCCTAATTCCAGGGACCTGTGAGTATATTGTGCTACATGGCGAGAGAGAACTCAGAGTGCAGATAGAATTAGGTTGCTAGTCAACTTACCCTAAAAAGGGGAGCTAACCCTGGGTTACCCACGTGGGCTCCAAAGTGTAACCATGAAGTTCCTTACAAGATGGAAGAGGGCATCAGAAGAGTCAGCATCGTGCAACGTGAGAAAGGCTCAATCAACAATTGCTGATGTTGAACACGGAGGACGGGCTTCAAGCCGAGCAGCGCAGGAAGCCTCTAGAAGCCAGAAAAGGCAAGAAAATAGATTCTCTCCCGGAATCTCCAGAAAAGAACACAGCCCTGCTTCACCTTGATTTTAGCCCAGTGAAACCATTTTTAGACCTCTGACCTCCACAACGGTAAGGCAGTAACTCTGGGTTGTTTTAAGCTACTGAATTTGTGGTAATTTGTGACGGCAGCCAGGGGAAGCTTATACAGTAACCAAACCGGATAAGAGCGGTGTGCCTCAGCATCCCCGTTATCTCATGTACTGTCTTTCGAACCTAAAGCCACTTCTGAGGGACGTGGTCTACGTAAATTAAGAGAAAATCTGAGAAATAAGAAATGAAGAGATCATGGAACCAGGGTATCCGATCCAAGAGAAAGGCAAAGGAAATCCCAAGGAAGACAGCAAAGGGAAATCCTGGGGTAAAACCATGCGGTCAGCCAAGAGCCAACCAGCACTGACGGCAGAATGGCCATCTCGGGGATGCATGTGTCCAAAGAGAACATCCTAGAACTGATAGATTACTTGGACATGATTTCCCTTGTGGAGAACTGTACTGAGGGCTAATCAGACAGTGTGGGGAGAACTGACAATAGGTACAAGGAAAACTAAGCAATGAAAGGAGATAATAATTATCTTCGAGGAAAAAGGAAACCCTGGGGCACCTGGGGAGCTCCGTCGGTTAAGGGTCCAACTCTTGGTTTCAGCTCAGGTCGTGATCTCATGGTTCGTGAGTTCAAGGCCCATGTTGGGCTCCACGCTGTGACGTGGAGCCTGCTTGGAAGTCTCTCTCTCTCTCTCTCTCTCTCTCTCTCTCTCTCTCTCTCTCTCCCTCTCTCTCTGCCCCTCCCCCACTCTCTCTCTCTCTCTCTCCCCCTCTCTCTCTGCCCCTCCCCCGCTCTCTCTCTCTCTCTCTCTCAAAATAAATAAATAAACTTAGTTTTTAAAAATTTTTAAATAATGGGGAGCCTAGGTGGCTCAGTTGGTTAAGTGTCCAACTTCAGCTCAGGTCATGATGTCACGGTCGGTGAGCTCAAGCCCCGCGTCAGGCTCTGTGCTGACAGTTTGGAGCCTGGAGCTACTTCAGATTCTGTCTCCCTCTCCCTCTGTCCCTCCCCCATTCATGCCCTGTCTCTCTCTCTCTCTCTCTGTCTGTCTCAAAACTAAATAAACATTAAAATAATAAGAAGAAATATAATACAAGAAATTCAGAAATAGGTAAATGCCAAACTCAAAGAGAGAAGAGTGGCTGCTGGGGGGGATGGGGAGGAGTAGAGAGGTGTGGGGTAGGGTACCCTGAGCCCTGGTTGTCTTTACAAATTGTGTGCATGCATTACTTGGAAAGATTAAAAATTAAATTTCAAAGACTTCTCCAGAAACAACAACAACAAAAGACAAAAAAATAGAGGCAACCACAGTTAGCTCAGAAACCTGCCGCGAAACCCTTCTGCACCCACTTGGAATGCCGACGCCATGTCTACAAGACTTGAAAGGCAGGAAGGTGATGGGGAAGCCATCCCATAGGTGAGGCAAAGACTATGGGCATTTCAGGAAGACACACACGTGACATCCCAGCAAACAGCCACGGGAAAACGTCACTGATGCATCACACAGACAACTATGTGTTACACTGATCGAACAGAAGCATGTGGTTAAATGATTGCTGTTGTGATAGTCTGGCTTTGTGACGGGGCCACTGAGAGCTCCTGCACGCCTGCACGCGCGCGCGCGCGCGCACACACACACACACACACACACAGCTCAGATTCATCCTTCACTTTGTTGGAAACATTCCCCTTACCTCTGACCTCTGCCCTTCAACCTGGTTTGTCTCAAGTGCCTAAGAGTGCACTCAGCTTTGCTATTGGTGTTCCAGACGACAGGACTCTGTCTACCTCTAATAAGCTTTCAGGAATTAGATCTGCTGTCCCAGCTCTTTTTTCACCTCAACATTCAAGTCCATTTGATGTGCATAGCACTCTCCTTGTATAATTTGAGAACCCGACAGTCTGCCACTGAGCTGAAACATGGTGGCCATAGATGAGCTCTATGGACGTTAAGACCTTCGTTTCGGTGTCGATCAAAAGCCTCTGTTAGTGAGTGTTGAGGATGTACTCTGAAGCTTAGAAAACACCCCCAAGGGGCACCGGGGTGGCTCAGTCGGTTGCATGTCCAACTCTCGGTTCCTGCTCAGGTCATGATCTCATGGTTCATGGGTTGGAATCCCGCATTGGGCTCTGCAGTGACAGCACAGAGCCTGCTTGGGATTCTCTCTCTCTCCCTCTTTCTCTGCTCCTCCCCTGCTCTCTCTCTCTCAAAATAAATAAATACACATTAAAAAAGAAAAAAACACCCCCAACACAGAAGTCAGTTGCCCTAATGTACACTCCGGCTGCAGAGCCAATGTATCCAGTGGCCCTTTCCCCAGTTTCTTTCCCAGCTTCCAAGCCACCGTGTCCTCACAGTCACCGTTCCGCCCTTCACGTGTTATCAGGTGCAGCAGCAACACTGAAGGTAACAAAACTCAGCGGAAACAATTCAGATCAGCAAGAAACCGTGAGAAAGTTCGGCCTCTTCCCATTTCCAGCACTATCCAGGCGCAACTCTGGGGGCACGGGCTCCCGTGACAAAGCAAAGGGAGAGCCAGCCCTCCCTTCCGCTCACAGCCACTGTCCCCAGTGAAGACACAATGCCCCAAATCAGCAAAACTGTGCTTTTTCCCAGCGAAGGCAGGAAAAAGCATCATGAACAGGGATCAAGAAATCTCACCCACAAACCAAGTCAGGTGTTGAAGCAGAACCAGGGACAGCAAAGACCACGATTTTCGATCCTCGCTTTTATGCCAAGAAGTCCAATGAGGACAACGTGCCAAAAATTGCAGGAACAAAAAGGATGGAAACTATGAACTTGATACCCAAAACGAACACGCTTACCCAACACGGTCGACGATGCCCTTGCCGCCTAAGCTCACAGGCTGCCTGGATTGGATGCTGTGACTGCCCAAACTCCTACATGACCCCCTGGAGACAAGAACTTGGAGGTCTTCGATGGTGAAAAATATATACATCTTGGTGCCGCCCAGGCTTACGTGGGCCATAAAGGGACCCACCATAGCTGTGCGCGGTGTCAGGAAATACGCCCGCATCACTGACGTCACCAGCGTGGTACCCAGAACCGCCGTTCCCAGCAGCCAGAAGGCGTGACGACGGAGTCCGGATGAAGCTGCTGACCTGACATTTGCCTACAAGCCAACCTTTAGCCTTCCTCCTGGAGGAAATCCGGCATGGCCTTGTGACAGCTGTGCTTCTCTGTTATGGAACCTGCCCGAAAGCACTTGTCCCCAGCGTTTTCCTCGCTCAACGGATCTGTCCGGGTGGGACAAACAGTTTCAGATGATGCAGGAGGCACAACGCGCCCCCAGTTCTCTACAGAACCTCACAGAGTGAGGGCAAATGCTGAGGCAGCGGCTTCGGACAAAAGGTACTTTGTCAAGGAAAACCACAATAGCCTGACTGCGAGCGTGGTCCGTGAGGCATCAAAGGGTATCATCAAATGCAAGAAAGTGGTCTCTGGTTAGTTCTGATAGTGCACATTTTACGGGGGATGGGGTGGGGGTGGGGGGGCGGGTAGTGAAGCCTGAGAGAGTCAGCACTACGGCCACCACCGGGCATTTCCTAGTCGCGGGGCTGCTGGGTGAGCCCAGGCTCCGCGCTGAATTATGGGAGCTCTGATCACAAAAAAGGGCCACGTGGTGTGAGCACACACAGGTCTTCAAGGAGAACAGCATGAAACAGAAAAAGCTGTCCCTCGTTAGAAAGGCGAAGAAATCTGCCTTTTTGGTTTTTTTTTTAATTTTTTTTCAACGTTTATTTATTTTTGGGACAGAGAGAGACAGAGCATGAACGGGGGAGGGGCAGAGAGAGAGGGAGACACAGAATCAGAAACAGGCTCCAGGCTCTGAGCCATCAGCCCAGAGCCTGACGCGGGGCTCGAACTCCCGGACCGCGAGATCGTGACCTGGCTGAAGTCGGACGCTTAACCGACTGCGCCACCCAGGCGCCCCCCTTTTTGTTTTTTTAAGCGGACAGACTGAAATTCTGTTAGAGCACAGAAAATTAGCCGGTTAGACTACACGGCTCCCCCGCGCGAAGCCCCAGCATTATTCCTGGGCACAGGAAAATTCTACCGTGCGCTTTCTTCACTCTTAGCAAAGTTCTAAGTGGATAAAAGAAGAATAGTGTTGGGGCCCCTGGGTGGCTCAGGTCATGATCTCACGGTTCGTGAGTTCGAGCCCCGTGTCGGGCTCTGCGCGGACAGTGCGGAGCCTGCTTGGGTTTCTCCCTCTCTCTCTCTCTCCCTGCCCCTCCCCCACTTGTGCTCCCCTCTCTCAAAATAAATAAATAAACTTAAAAAAGAAAAAGAAGAAGGTTATTCAAAACACAGGATTCCATCAAGGCAGCGGCTGACGACGGCAGGGATTCTGCCTCTACCGCTTCATCGTCTTTGTGCCTGACGCCCAGCCACAGTCAGCTGAGGGAATGGCCCGGCTCCGGGGGACGGGGACACAGGCTGGGGACGCACCTGATCGCTGCGGGCGACTCCGTAGCGCAGCTCGTTCACAAAGTGCTCGCAGTTCTCACAGGGCAGCGAGTAGGGCAGCTCCTGGCCCACCAGCTGCTCCGCCCGCTGGACGATTTTGCTGGGAGGCAGCGGCGAGTACTTGTCATCGTGTTTGTTATTGACCTGGTACCTGTCTCTCCCGACCACGTCATCCAGCAGCTCTTTTTTCACCACGGCCTTCTCAGTCAGGGTGGACATGATGCTGGCCGCGCCCGCTCCCGCCATTTCACCTGAGGATTCACCAAGAGGAGACAGAGGGATCGGTCCCGGGCAGGCCCGTGGGGTCCGTCCACAGGCCCTTGGCACCATCCACAAGAGCGTGAGCAGATGTGGGAGGGAAGGGGGAGCAGGGCCAGACACCTGCTGTGTGGCTTTGGAGAAGGTACTTGCGGTCTCTGGGCCCCGGTTTCCTTACCTGAAATGTGGAGTGGTCAAGTTTCGGGATTTGTTGTGATTTTTTTTTTTTTTTTTTTTTTTGGACCCAGAGAAGCTGACCTTCTACACCCCGTGACTCCTCAGGGGCCCTGTTGGCTGTGCAAATATGGGCCCTGAGCACAGCCATCTCCCTAGGGGAATAGAGTATGACCCTTCTGGGAGTCCAGCAGGGATGCGCTCCCGAGACAAATACAAGGCTGATTACTGCAGAAAAGGTGGATCTGTAGCTCCCAGACTTCTGGAAGCGGTTCCTCGAGACGTGGCGCCAGGGAGGCCCACTGGGTGCACTGGCACGGCCCCGGCCGAGGCTGAGGGACTGGAAGGGACACCAAAGCTCCAGAAATTAAACTGCCTGTGGAATATTACTCAGCCACAAAAAAGGATGAGGTCTTGCTATTTGCAACCACACGGGTGGAGCTTGAGGGTATTAACGCGAAGCGAAAGAAGTCAGACGGGGAAAGATGGATACCGTATAATTTCACTTACATGTGGAACTTAAAAAACGAAACAAATGACTAAAGAAATAAACGAAAAGCAGAAACAGACCCATAAGACAGAGAATGAAACGGTGGTCGCCAGAGGGGAAGGAGCAGGGGTGGGGTGGGAGTGGGAGGTACAGGCTTCCAGTTACGGGGTGAGGAAGTCATGGGGATAAAAGGCACAGCACAGGGAGTGTCATTAGGGATGTCGTAGTAGCCTCTTATGGGGGCGGATGGCGTCTAGACTTGCGGTGAGCACAGCGGAATGGGCAGACTTGTCCCTTCACTGCACACCTGAAGCTAATGCAACATCATGTGTCAACTATACTTTAATTTAAAAAAAATAGGGGCGCCTGCGTGGCTCAGTCGGTTAAGCATCCAACTTCGGCTCAGGTCATGATCTTGCGGTCTGTGGGTTCGGGCCCTGCGTCGGGCTCTGTGCCGACAGCTCAGAGCCTGGAGCCTGCTTCAGATTCCGTGTCTCCCTCTCTCTCTGCCCCTCCCTCCCTCCCTCTCTCAAAAATAAACATTAGACATTTTTAAAACCATAAAACTGCCTCAAAGAAAGGCAGTCTAGGGTCAATACAAGGACCAGGAGGGTGGGGAGGGGAGGCTGATGTCAGCACAGAGACTGGCCATCTCCCCCCAAGGCGGCCAACCTACACAGTGCGAGCGTGCTTTGCGTACGACAGCTGAAAAAGCGGGTGCACACCAAAGAGGTGGACCCCGGAGGGACCCAGTCTCTCTCAGAGGGCCTCTGTGGCCCTGCTGGGATCGGATCTCCAAGGCTCCTCCTGGCAGGGGACGCACCGTGTTAGGCTGGGCAGGAACTGTCTTCCACTGTGACACCGTGTGACAGCAACAAGCAATGCCAGGAGGGGCTGATCAGATTCCAGGTCCTACGCTGCTTGGGCTTTCCAAAGAGGACTAAACCCCTCTGCCCTGAGTAGAATCCTGAGAATTTAGAAAACCAGGGGAGTTCAGACTGGCTACCAATAGGGCAGGAGGTGTTTGAGGGAGCCATTGGAGTAAATAAAAGAGGTGGGTACCCTGGTGGGTGGTACAACAGGGCCCTGGCTGACAATGAGACTCATTCTGGCCCCATCGCTGAGTGGTCCCGACCTGTCACTTCATTTTGCTGAGCCAACACAGTGGGAGTCCCCAGATACATACCAAAACTGACACCCAAACACACATCGTAATTTAAGTGTCCTTTTCAAAGGATTAATTTCTGTTTTTAAAGTCAGTCCATTAAAGGGGCGCCTGGTGGCTCAGCCGGTCAAGCGTCGGACTTCGGCTCAGGTCATGATCTCACGGATCGTGAGTTCGAGCCCCACGTCAAGCTGTGCGCTGACGGCTCGGAGCCTGGAGCCTGCTTCCGATTCTGTGTCTCCCTCTCTCTCTGTCCCTCCCCTGCTCGCGCGTTCTGTCTCTCAAAAATAAACATTAAAAAAATTTTTTTAAGTTAGCCATTAAAGAAAATATTAATTAAGTGGGATGCCTGGGTGGCTCAGTCAGCTGAGCATCTGACTCTTGATTTTTTGCTCAGGTCACGATCTCATGGTGTGTGGGATTGAGCCCTGCGTCAGGCTCTGTGCTGACAGCAGGGAGCCTGCTTGGGATTCTCTCTCCCTCTCCCTCTCTCTCTCTCTCTCTCTGTCCCTTCCCTCTTCATGCTCTCTCTCTCAACATAAATAAACTCAAAAACAAATCTTTCTTTAAAAAAAGAAAATATTAATTAAGCAATCATAGAAAGGGCACATGCGTATGGCACACATTTGATGACCGAATTGGGGGAAATATCAGACTGGGCAGTATAACATCATGGTTAAAGGCCCAGAATGGAGAGTCAGACAGCCAGAGTTCACCTCCCACCTCTACCTCTATCTGCTGTGTGACCTTGGGCAAGGTGCTTAACTTCTCAGAGTCTCCAATTCCTTGTAGAACAGAGACGATAACAGCCCTCTCTGTCCCTACTGTACCGCAGTGGGGGCTGCAAGGATGATCAGACCTGGCCATGTAAGGTGACTTCTCTGGTGCCTGGAACAGGGGGAGTGCCCAGCAAGTGTCAGCTATCACTATCATTAGGGTCGTTCTCCATGCTTCCTTCCAACTCTGATTTCTACCATTTCCTGAGTAGCATGAGGTCAGTCCTGACCTATCTGGCAAGATTCCTGCGTAGCTCTCATGAGAAGATACACGTGGAAGCAACTTTTCCCATTAAAGGAGCATCACCCACCCAATGACCCGTGACACACACCTGTCCCCAGGATCCCTGCCATGCCCTCCCCTGTCTCCTGTCCACCAGGTACATCCACTGTGCAATCAGGCAACATGGACGCCCTCCTGTGTGTCGGGCCTTGTCCAAGGTGCTGGAGACAGTGGCATGAACTGGACAGGGTGCCTCCCCTCAAGTGGCTCACATTGCAGTGAGAGGACTCACCCCGATAAGGAGCAAATACACAAAATCAGGTACTTCTAGGTAGTGAAAATGCTCTGGATTAGATTAGGTGAAATATTACAGGAGATGATGACTAGGAGAGGATTACAGGAGAGGGGAGCCTTGGGAAGGGGAGGTCCACCCCAGGGAATGGGCGTCGAGTGGAGCCTGGAATGATGGGGGCAAGGCAGCTGTGCTGAGATCCAGGAAGGAGCATCACATGCAAAAGGAAGGGCAAGGGCAAGGGCCTCCAGAAGGAAGAGTGTGGTATGCTCCAGAGGCTGCAGGGAGGCCGGTGTGGCTGCAATCCAGAGACCCAGGAGGAGGGGAGAGAAAGATGAGGGTCAGAGAGGCAAGCAGAGGCCAGACCACACCGGACCTCATGGGCCACAGTATAAACTTTGAGTCTTATTCTATGTGTCATGGAAAAGCCGATCAAGAATTTGGGGGTGGCTGGGTGGCTCAGTCAGTTAGGCCTCCGACTTCAGTTCAGGTGAGTTCGAGCCCCACATCAGGCTCTCTGCTGTCAGCGCAGAGCCTGCTTCGGACCCTCTGTCTCTCTCTCTCTGCCCCTCCCCTGTTCATTCGCACTCTCTCTCTTGCTCTCTCTCAAAAATAAACATTAAAAAAAAAGGATTGGGGCACCTGGGTGGCTCAGTCAGTTAAGCATCTGACTTCAGCTCAGGTCATGATCTCGCGGTTCGTGAGTTCGAGCCCCACATCGGGCTCTGTGCTGACAGCTCAGAGCCTGGAGCCTGCTTTGGATTCTGTGTCCCGCACCCCCCTTTCTGCCCCTCCCCTGCTCATGCTCTGTCTCTCTCTCACAAAAATGAATAAACTTAAAACAAATTAAAAAAAAAAAAAGAATTTTAAGGGGCATCTTCTTCCCAACTGGTCTTTGGCACGTTGTCTCAGAGCTGGTGAGAAGCACTCCCACACCCCGGTTGGCACTTTCTCCTCATCCTCCCCCCCTCCCGGGGACCTGCCCTACTCAACGTAGGGTGCCCTGAAGGGGGAGGCATCCAGGTGAGCTCTGGTGCTCGAGAGTGGTTAGGGGCAGATAGCAAGATGGCTTCAGGAAATGCCAAAACTGGGCACCCTGCCCCCAAGTACAAAGCCACGGCCGTTATGCCAGATGACCAGTTCAAAGGCATCAGCCTCTCTGACCACAAAGGAAAATCTACGCTGTGTTCTTCTTCTACTCTCTTGTCTTTTCACCTTCGCGTTCCGCACGGAGATCTTTGCTGTCAGTGACAGGACGGGAGAATGTAAGAAACTCGATTGCAAGTGATTGGTGCCTCTGTGGACTCTCATTTCTGTCGTGAATCCACACACCCAGGACTGGGACCCAGGTATCACACCCCTAGGGTACCATCGCTCAGGACAATGGAGTCTTCAAGGCTGATGAAGGCATCTCGTTCAGGGGCCTCTTTATCATTGATCATGAAGGAATCCTTCGGCACATCATGTGAATGACCTCCCTGTCGGCCGCTCTGTGGATGAGACTCTGAGACTAGTTCAGGCCTCCCAGTTTACTGACAAGCAAGGGGGGAGTGGGCCCAGCTGGCTGAAAGCCTGACAGTGATACAGTCAAGCCCGATGTCCAGAAGGGCAAAGAATAATTCTCTAAGCAGAGGCAAGCGCTGGGTCATTTTCGGGCCGGGCTGCAGTGGGCGGCCATGAAAACAAAACCTCTTTTGTACTATTGTCATGCTTAAAACACAAGACTTTAGATTTGGTACTGGGATAGGACAGGCCTTTCCTGCAGGGGCTGGGGAGGCCAGCCTTTCTTCCTCGGGCCAGCCTTCCTTCCTTTCTTCCTGGTCACAGCTCAGGCTGTGCTATGGGGCAGGCCAACTGATCTGCACGGTAGTGGGGCATCGCTTTTGATCTTTTGTTGTTTCTATTAAACTTGAACTGAGAGGGGGGAGGAATTTTAAGGAGAGAAGTCACATAATCAGATTTATACTTTAGAATGATCATGCTGGCTGCCCAGGGAAGGAGGGACGGACCACAAGCGGGCGAGAGGCAGAGAGACCAGCCGGAAGCTTCAGATGAGAGAATGGTAGCTTACCCCAGGGCACGACAGTGGAGACGGTGAGAAGTGATCAGACCCGGGGTCTGTCTTGGAGATAAAGGCAACCAGCTTTCCCGGTGGATCAGATGCGGGGTGAAAAGGATTGAGGGTGACGCCTGGATTTTGGGCTCCAGAAGCTGGGTAGTGCCATCCACTGGAGACTTTCAGGACATGTCAAGTTCAATGTGCCAACTGGACACCCAAGTGGAGATGCCAAGTGGTCAAGAGGCTATATACAAGGCTGAAGCTGAGCGGGGAGGCCTAAGCTGCGGGTATGGGCTTAGGAAACATCCACCAATAGAAAGTGCTGGAAGCCAGGGGCCCGAGGAGGTCACCTGGGGAGAGTAAGGATGAGGGATATGGGACAGGATGAAGAACCCACACAGGAGACCATGAAAGGAGGGCCCAGTGAGAGAGGAAGAAAGACGGGTGCTGGGTGAAGACCAGAGAGAGGTTGCTCGTGTCAAATGCTGCAGAGAAGCCTCGTAAGTTTTGACGAGAAAATGGACCTTTAGCTTTGTCAAGATGTGAAAGGTCTTTCAGTAGCTGTGAGAAGGGCTACCTCGGGAGGGGGCTAAACAAAGAGACAGCCCAGTGGAGGGAACCGAAGAGGGACGGGCAAGTGAAGAAGCGTTGCTGGCCATGGTAGACAATCAAAGATTTGCTCTACAGGGAGTTATCTAGAGAAGACATGGGGAGGGCGGGGGAGCATTGTTCATTTCATCAACAGAGCTATTACCGTGGTTTCTATGCCAGTTGGAATAACCTAGTAGAGAGGGGGACCATGATAATACAGGAGGTGAGGAATTTGAGGAGCAAAGTGCTCATGAAAGTAAGAGAGGGGGTCTAGGACCCCCATGCAGAGGCTGGCCTTTTAAACCTTAGGACAGGGGCACTTTTTGCATTTTAGCAGAAGAAAAGGCAGATGATATGGGTGCAGATATTGGGGGTTTTGGTTCACCAGGGCTGGGGAAGATGACCTATACTCTGGTTACTTCTGGTTTCTCTGTAATTACAGGGTGAGGCCATTATTTAGAGGAAGGGGGAGGGTGGGGGCAAAAGACTTGTCCAAGAATGTCCACAGCAACTGTGTTCACAGCAGCCGAACACTGGAACCAATCCAATGTCCGTCAGCGGGAGAACGGATAGCAAACCAACGTGTATTCACATAACAGAAAACACCCAGCAATGATAAAGAACTTGCTCCTCACAAGCCGATGACTCTCACGGGCTGAAGGAAAGAAGCCAGACACAAAGGAGCACAGACTATGCAGCTCTTCTGACATGAAGGTCTAGAGCAGGCAAAACTGATTTATGGCAAGAGAAGCTACAATAGCGATCGTCCCTGGGGGTGGGGGTGGGGCAGTGATAAGAGGGAGCCTCTTAGGGTAGGGGAAATGTTCCAGATCTTGGTCTGGGTCACTGTCACACAGATGGAGACTTTTTTTTTTTTTTAATTCACTGACTATACGCTTTACTATGTTTCTGTACTTTACTATATTTATGTTATACCTCAGTTTAAGCGAAAAAAAAAAGTGTAAGAAAAGTGATGGGGGACCGTCACGACGATTCTCCCGGTGAAGTGTTCTTAGCCTCAGTTTACAGAAAAGGAAACCGAGACTGAAGACTAGAAACTAGGTTCGCCACCAAACCTGCTGCCCAAAAGCCCATGCTCTCTCAGGGAGCTTTACACTTAAGAGTTGAATGTGTTGGGGTGCCTGGGTGGCTCAGTCGGTTGAGCGTCCGACTTCGGCTCAGGTCATGATCTCACGGTCCGTGAGTTTGAGCCCCGTGTCGGGCTCCGTGCTGACAGCTCAGAGCCTGGAGCCTGTTTCAGATTCTGTGTCTCCCTCGCTCTGCCCCTTTCCCGCTCGTGCTCTGTCTCTCTCTGTCTCAAAAATAAATAAACGTTAAAAAAAAAAAAGAAAAAGAGTTGAATGTGTTCTGGGCGCCTGCATGGCTCAGTCAGTTGAGCATCCAACTCTTGATTTTGGCTCAGGTCATGATCCCAGGGTTGTGGGATCAAGCCCCATGTCAGGCTCTGCACTAAATTCAGAGCCTGTTTGGGATTCTCTCTCTCTCCCTCTCTGTCTGCCCCTGTCCCCTGCTCACATTCTCTCTCTCTCTCTCAAAACAAAAACAAAAACAAAACACAAAAGCAGAGCCACCCCCTTGGAAGCCCACCTCAGCCCCTATAGGGAACCCTTAGGGTCCCAAGGGGCAGAGTTTGAAAACCATTGCCTCACACCAGATTGCCTCCCCGCAGCACTCAGGAACCAGCCACCAGGCGGGGAGCTGAGGTCACCTGTTACCCACAGCCGCCCATCTCCCTCTCCTCCCAGCCCCAGCACAGCGGAGGCCCTCAGCGCCCTTACTTGGGGGTGCCAGGTGGACCACGTATCCATCGCCAACGTAGATGGCCCAGTGTCTGTAGAAAGGGCGGAAAATCTCAATCAGGTCTCCAACTTTGGGCTCTGGCTGCAAAATCAAGAACAGGGCTGTTAGAGGTGGTACAAGTGAGACCTTGGAACCAGGTAGCAGAGGCTGGGGTCCCTTGCCAGAGGCTGTCAAATTGGGAGGGTGTCTCTTAGGTACTCCGCAACCTGGCCTTGGGCCTGACCAAGAATTGGTATGTCTCTGGAAGTAATGTCCTCCCAGCTGCTCATCCCAATGACGAGTGGCTGCGTGTGTGTGTGTGTGTGTGTGTGTGTGTGTGAATGTTAGTATATGAATAAAGGAAACTTCTTTCTCCTGTACACTATACTCACACCAACACTTCTAACACCAGATATGTGGTTTTTCCACACCAAGCCATTCGATCCTCGATGGAAATGGACTGGATGTCGTACAATTTACCCCGATTCTGACACTCACTGCCCAGAGTTAACACCGGCCCCACGGGTTAAGGGCTCAGTCCCCCAAGGCTGCCCCCCGCCAACTCCACTTCAGCTGCCAGTCACAAATCCTGGGTGTCACCTGTGCTTCTGACCAGCCAGCTATAAATCAGGGGTTCCCATATCCCCCTCCTCAGGTTCTGTAATTTGCTAGAATGGCTCACAGAACTCAGGAACCATTCACTTACTAGATCACCGGTTTGTTATAAAGAATGCAACTCAGAACAGCCAGATGGCCGAGACGCGCCACACCCGGAAGGCATGTGGGACGCACACAGCTGTCCGGGGTGCCACTCTCCCAGCACCTCCCTGTGTTCACCAACCCAGAAGCTCTCCGAACCCCTTAGGTTAGGGTCCTCACGGAGGCTGTGTTAGTTACACAGGCATGATTGATTCATTCATGGGTCCTTAGTGATGATCTCGCCCTCCAGCCTCTCTCCCCTCCCAGGAGGTCGGAGGTGGGGCTGAAATTTCCAGCCCTCTAATCAGGTCAGTTCCTCCAGCTCTGAACTCTCATCACCTCATGAGCAGAAACTCCAGTGCGGGTGGAAGGGGCTTGTTAAGAATAATGAAAGATTCTCCTCTCTCTCCTGTCAGTCAGGAAATTACAAGGGTTTTAGAAGCCTCGTGCCAGGAACTGGGGACAAAAACCCAAAATTATACTTCTTACTGCCTCACGAGGAGTGCGCGCAGGGGTGAGTGGGTGCGCGTGTGCCAGGGAAATGCCACTGGGAGCCCTACCCTGCTGGGGCGCATGGGGCAGAGCCGGAGAAAACTTCAGAGAGGTTCGAGATCACTTGCCTTAGCATTATTGAGGGACCAGCAACAGACCCTATGCTAAGTGCTGGGGGTGGGAGCATTCGATTTGGACCAGAATCAGGGGTGACAAGTTTCTCTGGTCCAAGCCAATCTTAAATCTCTTTAATGAGCAAGGAAAATCCCTTTAGTCTTCAGCGAGTGAAGGATCTGGGGGGGTGGGGGAGCCTTTGGCCTGCTTGCCCTTGGTGGGCAGACCCACGGGGGCTCGCCCACATTCCACCGCCAAGCTCCACGGACCTGACAGAGATTTCATCAAGGATGTGATGGGGAGGACTCACCCTTGCATGGCCTCCCTGGGGATAAAAACAAAGGTTAGTGGGACTAGCCAATCACAACTCCACAAGCCCTACGAAGCAAGGTCAATGGCAAGTTCATTTCTATTTATACAAACATTAAAACTGCAAATAACTATTACATATGACGGGAAAAAAATCTTTTCACAGAAACGTCATGGATAAATCATGTTCTCTTCTGCAGTGATTGTAAATAGTCTGCCAAAAAGAAGGCTCCCCGACCTTACTGGGAACCTACTTCGGAACAATGGACAATGGTTGCAATTTATGAATCCCACTTGTTTTCCAGAATAAAAGAAAAAAAATGTATTGTGTATGGTTTGGTGAGAGTTAGGGGGTCTTCAGAAATCCCCCAAAGGGAGTTTAGCTGGGGGTCCCCATGAATAAGCAAGGACATGAAGACAAGGCAGGGATCCAACCCTCAGGAAGCCCACCGACTACAACAGGAGACAGTTTGACCATCAGTAATAAGATGTCAGGCAATGAGCAGTTGGTGGGTATGCAGACCCGAGGAGCTCACTGTGTTCCAGACAAATACCAGTGAAAGGAGGTCTACACATAGAAGGATGCCTGAAAAAAAATTTTTTTATTGCAATGACAAAAATATCTACAAAGAAATTCAAACCTTATAACCGTAAACATCAAAAGGTAACAGAGCGGCAAAAGCCTGGTGCTCAGTAAAGGAAGCCATACCCAAAAAGCAGTGCAATGTATTAGCCCACGTATGTCTCGTTCCAGAAAAGCCGTCATTATAGGAGAGAAAAACGATCCGTGATTGCCAGGGGCCAGGAGTGGGGAGAGGAGTGGACAACAAAGGGGCAGGAGGGAGGAACAAACTTTCTGTAATGTTCTGTATCTGATGGTGGTGACAGCTATGCAGTCATGTGTGTTGGTGAAAACTCATAGAAATGAACGCTAAAGGGGCGCCTGGCCGGCTCAGTTGTGGAGGGAGTGGCTCTTGATTCAGGGTTGTGAGTTCAAGCCCCACGTTGGGTGGAGAGATTGCTAAAACAAATAAACTTTTTTTAAAACCAGAACTATTAGGGGCGCCTGGGTGGCTCAGTCAGTTAAGCGGCTGACGTCAGCTCAGGTCATGATCTCGCAGTCTGAGTTTGAGCCCCGGGTCGGGCTGTGTGCTGAGAGCTCAGAGCCTGGAGCCTGCTTCGGATTCTGTGTCTCCCTCTCTCTCTGCCCCTTCCCTGCTTGCTCTCTGTCTCTGTTTCTCTCTCTCTCTCTCTCTCTCTCTCTCTCTGAAAAATAATAAACATTAAAAACATGTATTAAAAAAAACTAAAATTATTAAAGAAAAGAAAGGGGACGCCTGAGTGGCTCAGTCGTTAAGAATCTGACTTTGTGACACAAGAACAGACACTCAGATCCATGGAACAGAATAGAGAACCCAGAAATGGACCCACAAATGTATGGCCAACTAATCTTTGACAAAGCAGGAAAGAATGGAATAAAGACAGTCTCTTCAGCAAGTGGTGCTGGGAAAACTGGACAGCGACATGCAGAAGAATGAACCTGGACCACTTTCTTACACCAGACACAAAAATAAACTCAAAATGGATGAAAGGCCTCAGTGTAAGACAGGAAGCCATCCAAATCCTCAAGGAGAAAGCAGGCAAAAACCTCTTTGACCTTGGCCACAGCAACTTCTAACTCAACACGTCTCCGGAGGCAAGGGAAATAAAAGCAAAAATGAACTACTGGGAACCTCAGCAAAATAAAAAGCTTCTGTACAGCGAAGGAAACACTCAGCAAAACTAAAAGGCAACTGACAGAATGGGAGAAGATACTTGCAAATGACATATCAGATACAGGGTTAGTATCCAAAATCTACAAAGAACTTCTCAAACTCAACACCCAAAAAACAAATAATCCAGTGAAGAAACAGGCAACTGACATGAATAGACACTTTGCCAAAGAAGACATCCAGATGGCCAACCAACACATGAAAAAATGCTCCACATCGCTCATCATCAGGGAAATACAAATCAAAACCACAATGAAATAGCACCTCACACCTGTCAGAATGGCTAACATGAACAACTGAGGCAACAACAGATGTTGGTGAGGATGTGGAGGAAGAGGATCTCTTTTGCATCGTTGGTGTGAATAAAAGCTGGTGCAGCCACTCTGGAAAACAGTATCATTTTCTAAAAATAGAACTACCCTACGACCCAGCAATTGCACTACAAGGGATACAGGTGTGCTGTTTCGAAGGGACACATGCACCCCCATGTTTATAGCAGCACGATCGACAATAGCCAAAGTATGGAAAGAGCCCAAATGTCCATCGATGGATGAATGGATAAAGAAGATGTGGGGTATATATACAATGGAGTATTACTCGGCAGTCAAAAAGAATGAAATCTTGCCATTTGCAACTATGTGGATGGAACTGGAGGGTATTCCGCTAAGCGAAATTAGTCAAAGAAAGACAAATATCATATGACTTCACTCATGTAAGGAATTTAAGATACAAAACAGATGAGCATAAGGGAAGGGAAGCAAAAATAATTTAAAAACAGGGAGGAGGACAAAACAGAAGAGACTCATAAATATGTAGAACAAACCAAGGGTTATTGGAGGGGTGGTGGGAGGGGGGATGGACTAAATGGGTCAGGGGCATTAAGGAATCTACTCCTGAAATCATTGTTGCACTATATGCTAACTAATTTGGATGTAAATTTTTAAAAATAAAAAATAAAATTAAAAAAAATAAATTGCAAATACTTTCTAAATAAAAAAAAAAAAGAATCTGACTTTGGCTCAGGTCATGATCTCACAGTTCGTGAGTTCAAGTCTTACATCAAGCCCTGCTTTGGGTGAACACAAGCCCCACTTCAGGTAAAACATGAGCTCTGGGTGAGCCCCACTTCTCTCTCTCTCTCTCTCTCTCTCTCTGTCTTTATGTCCCTTAGGGGATTCTTTCTCTCTCTCTGCCCCTCGTTCACTTGTGCCCTCTCTCTAAATAAATGAATAAATAAGAATTTTAAAAGAGAGGAATGCTAAAAAGGATCAATTAGACCTCAATTTTTAAAACAGATTTTATTTTTTTTAATGTTTATTTATTTATTTTTGAGAGAGAAAGCACGAGCACAGGAGAGGGGAAGAAGGCAGCAAGAGAGGAAGAGAGAGAATCCCAAGTAGGCTCCAAGCTGTCAGCAGAGAGCCTGATGCAGGGCTCAAACCCACAAATCATGAGATCACGACTTGAGCCAAAATCAAGAGCCAGCAGCTTAACCAACTGAGCCACCCAGGCGTCCCCAAACACAAAATTTTTTAAATGAATAAAAAAATTAATGTTAATGGATGTCTAAAGTTTGAAGGAAAAAAGTTTTTATTTTTTAAAATCTGCAATCATGGGGCACCTGGGTAGCTCAGTCGGTTAAGCATCCGGCTTCAGCTCAGGTCATGATCTCACAGTTCGTGAGTTCAAGCCTCGCGTCGGGCTCCGGGCCGACAGCTCGGAGCCTGGAGCCTGCTTCGGATTCTGTCTCCCTCTCTCTTTGCTCCTCCCCCACTTGCATTCTGTCTCTCTCTCTCTCAAAATAAAATAAATAAATAAATAAATAAACAAATAAGCATTAAAATACACAAGCAAATTGCCTGCCCCTTATAGGAGCAGATGGTACCTATTTCCAAATATGCACAAGGCCAATACATAATAGCACCCAAGGACACTTCTTTTTAAAAATGAAGTGAAAGGTGGCGGACTCACCTGTGGAGCCCTGTGCACCAGTTTCTAACTAGTGCAAAGACTCGGTGTTCACATGGCAACAAGGATGATCTTTTAGATACAGAGCTAAGTGGAAAAATGAGAATAGCTCTGCCACCCAACACCGTTTATATAGATTAAAGGTACCCACACGCACACCAATGATACGCATCTTAAAAGAACCATACCCGCAAAGATCGTTTTAAAAAACCAACAAGAAGGGCGCCTGGGTGGCTCAGTCGGTTAAGCATCTGACTCTTGGTTTCAGCTCAGGTCATGATCCCCATGGTTCATGGGTTCAAGCCCCACATAGGGCTCTGCACTGACAGCACGGAGCCTGCTTGGAATTTTCTCTCTCCTTCTCTCTCACTCTGCCCCTCCCCTGCTCGTTCTCTCTCTCTCTCTCTCTGCCCCTCCCCTGCTCGTTCTCTCTCTCTCTCTCTCTCAGAACAAACAAATAAATAAATAAATATTTTTTTAATAAAAAATAAAAAACCAACAAAAACAAGAACAGAATCATGTGGACTAAGGAACACACATTAAATACATCAGGATCCCAGCCGTTGGAAAGGGATGAGGATATAAGGGAACCCAAAGAAACCAAAACAAAAAAACCCACAAGAGAAGGGCGGCGGGGGGGGGAGAGGGCCTTACAGGGACCAGCCAGGACAGGATGCCATGAACTAAGAATATGAATGACTTCACCCTCTGTCATAAAATCTAACTAGAGAAACAATAACTTCATGAAACACACAAGCCAACTGAGCTGAATCCAAGTTAAGAACTCAAGGAATCATGTTATAAAATCAGATGTATGAGCACGACAATCCCAGCGCCAAATTTGTGCCTGTGCTTATCTTTGTATGCAAGCTAAGAATGTTTCTTTAAGTGGTTGGGGGAAAAGTCAAAAGAAGAATGATGTTCTGTGACACATGAAATTGCATGAAATTCAAACTTCAGGGTCCATAAAATTTTATTGGCACACAGCCACACCCACTCATTTACATATTGTCTGGGGTTGCTTTCTCTCTACGGCAGGTGAGTTGAGGGGTTGCAACGGAGACCCCATGATCTGCAAACCGTAAAATCGTCACTATCTGAGCTTTACAGAAAAAGTTTGCCAACTCCTGTTATAAAAGGATGGGTAGTGAGGTAGCTGGGTGGCTCAGTCAGTTGAGTGCCCAACTCTTGGTTTCTGCTCAGGTCATGATCCCGTGGCTTTGTGGGCTCTAGCCCCACATCGGGCTCTGTGCTAGCGGTGTGGAGCCCGCTTGGGATTCCCTCTCTCCCTCTCCCTCTCTCTCTGCCCCTCCCCCACTGGTGCTGTCTCTGTCTCTCTCAAATCAAATAAATAAACTTTAAACAAAAGGATCGGTAGTGATGTCTCCCTCACTCAGTTTGATCCACATTCTGGGGGATCTGTTTGTCAGCTGGTTCTTCCTCCAGGAACAAGTGGCCAACAGGGAGCATCAGGTAGAGAGCTACCTCGGGGTGCCTGGGTGGTTCAGTCGGTTGAGCATCCGACTTCCGTTCAGGTCACGATCTCGCGGTTTTTGAGTTCAAGCCCCGCGTCGGGCTCTGTGCTAACAGCTCGGAGCCTGGAGCCTGCTTCGGATTCTGTGTCTCCCTCTCTCTCTGCCCCTCCCCCACTCACGATCTCTCTTTCTTTTTCCCTCTCTCTCTTTCTCTCTCTCAAAAAATAACCATTTAAAAATTTTTTTTCTTTTGAAAAGCAAGAGAGCTACCTCTCCAGGGCTGGACTCCTGGGATTCCCCAGCACACACGGTAACCAGGGTTCTACTGCACAACGCAGGCGGAAACAATGGCAAAGCTGAGACTCTGTGCCCATGGGATTTCAGAACAAAAAGTCTTTATCCTTCCCACAAAAACAGAGTTACAAAGAGCTGCATAACAGCCATTTTCCTTAGCAAGCAAACCGAGGAACAATTTCTGGCCTCCGAAATTATCGGAAAAACAACCTACATAATCATCAACAAGAACCAATTAGATAAATTATCCTGCATCCACCTGCCCATGTGCACATACAGCCATTGGAGAAAACAAGGTAGATTTATATGAGCTGACGTGGAACTAATTGTAAAAGTATGTTGAAGACATGATTATCCCATTTTTTCCCTAAAATACATTTTTGTATATTTATAAGCAAAATGCACTGTATATACTATGCATGATCTGGGAAAAACAGACCAAATTGTTGTGTATTATTTACAGTGGGGGTTGGGCTTCAGAGACTTTCAACATTTTTTAAATGTTCTTTATTTATTTTGAGAGAGATGGGGGGCGGGGAGGGAGAATATGAGTGGGAGAGAGGCAAAGAAGGGAGAGAGAGAGAATCCCAAGCAGCCTCCATGCCATCAGCGCAGAGCTCGACGCAAGACTCAATCTCACAAACCCGGAGAGCATGACCTGAGCTGAAATCGAGAGTCAGATGCTTAACCAACTGAGTCACCCAGGTGCCCCTGAGTTACTTGTATAATAAAAACTTTTTAAGATTTTTAGATGGGGGGGAAAAATCCCTCATGTTGATGAGCTTGCAGTTTTTAATTGGAAAAGGTGGCTAATATCTGTCACCAAAATCCCTTGAAATCATCTCCCATCTGGAACCTGTAAATATGACCATGTTAATGATGTTTAAAAATCAGTAACACTTTAGGGGCACCTGGGTGGCGCAGTCGGTTAAGCGTCCGACTTCAGCCAGGTCACGATCTCGCGGTCCGTGAGTTCGAGCCCCGCGTCGGGCTCTGGGCTGATGGCTCAGAGCCTGGAGCCTGTTTCTGATTCTGTGTCTCCCTCTCTCTCTGCCCCTCCCCCATTCATGCTCTGTCTCTCTCTGTCCCAAAAATAAATAAACGTTGAAAAAAAAAATTTTTTTTAAATCAGTAACACTTCAATATAAGATATAAAAACATAAATTTTAAACTAATATTGAGGGATAGGTATCATCTTAGAATCAAGACCCACTAGGAATAAAAGCCAAAGAAAAAGGCACAAAGGAAAAGATAAAAAGGTTTTTAAACGTTTTAAAAATGTTAAAGGTCTTATTATTAAAAGTTTCTAGGGGCGCCTGGGTGGCTCAGTCGGTTGAGCATCCAACTTCAGCTCAGGTCATGATCTCAACAGTTTGTGGGTTCAAACCCCACGTCGGGCTCTGTGCCGACAGCTCAGAGCCTGGAGCCTGCTTGGGATTCTGTGTCTCCCTCTCTCTCTGCCCCTCCCCCACTCACACTCTGTGTGTGTGTGTGTGTGTGTGTGTGTGTGTGTGTGTGTGTCTCAAAAATAAATAAACATTAAAAAAAATTTTTTTTAAGTTTTCTACCACTGCCTGCTATGTTCAGACTCCCTTTTAAGGGAAAATGATTGCCCACAACCCCAGCTGCCCAGGCAAACAGATTTCATTCCATGTGACCACTGCCTCCCACATCAGCCAGCCGGACCCGAAGCAGGCATGGGCCCGAAAATTCCTCGCCCTATGATCCTCCGTGATAAGTGAAGCTGGTTGTCGCTTGCACTCTCCCTCTTGCTCTGACTCAAAGATCTGAACCAAGAAATGGAGGTGGGGGGAGGGGGATAGCTTTCTGGCAGTGGGGGCTAACACTGAAAAGTCATGATGTAGAGGAAGCAAGAGAGACTGCAGGGACCATGGGCCAAACCAAGGGTGAGAGGAGAGAATGCCAACTCTGGTCAAATAGAAGATGCTTTGACAAATCAAGAATGGCTAGTGCGTCACGTGCATGGGGACGTACTAACTCCAGCAACCGAGGGGCCTGCGACGACCTTGATCCTGAACTGCCTCCCAGCTCCCTGGGAGACCTAGCCTTATTATAGCTCAAGTTCTTAGATTTTCACGAGAATCCTCCTACCTCTCCACCTGTGTCCTTAAATTAAAAACTTCTTTACCTAAGCTGGCGTAAGTGGGCTGCTTGTTACTTCTAGCCAAAAGAGCGAGACCAGCACATTCTATGCATTGAAACAATACCACAAATGACCACGATCAGCTGGAAGAAAATGACAGAAAAACAGATAAATATCTTTAATATATAAAGAGTTTTTACGAACCAATAAAAAAGATTTAAATATCAAACTAGGAAAAAATGGACAAAGAGCATGATAAAGAATTTAAAAAGGAGATATACATATTACCATTAACACAAACACATTCTAGTATCACTATCTCACGAGTGGTCAAATAAATGTAAACTAAAAACTGGCTTTTGGGGGAATTAAAATACTGATATTATGGGGCGCCTGGGTGGCGCAGTCGGTTGAGCGTCCGACTTCAGCCAGGTCACGATCTCACGGTCCGTGGGTTCGAGCCCCGCGTCGGGCTCTGTGCTGACGGCTCAGAGCCTGGAGCCTGTTTCCGATTCTGTGTCTCCCTCTCTCTCTGCCCCTCCCCCGTTCATGCTCTGTCTCTCTCTGTCCCAAAAATAAATAAACGTTGAAAAAAAAAAATTTAAAAAAATTAAAAAAAAAAAAAAATACTGATATTATGTTTTTATTATTTTTTTAATGTTTATGTGTTTTTGAGAGAGACAGAGTGTGAGTGGGGGTGGAACAGAGGGAGACACAGAATCTGAAGCAGGCTCCAGGCTCTGAGCTGTCAGCACAGAGTCTGACGCAGGGCTTAAACTCACAAACCATGATGTCATGACCTGAGCCAAAGTCAGATGTTCAACCGACTGAGCCACCCAGGCGCCCCTAAAATACTAATATTAAATATAAGAAAAGATACAAGTAAACACATACCCTCATTCGCTGCTGATGGGAATACAAATTAGTGCAACTTTTCTGAAGGGTAATTTGGCAATTTGTATCACTAACCTTAAAAATATTCATACTCTTTGACCCAGTTTCTACTTGGAGACCAGATCTTAAGCAAATCATCTGAAATATCCACAAAAGATGTCCATTCCAAAGTTACATCTAATGACAAAACATTGGATATGTAAAAATCCTACATAAAGAGCTTCTTTAATTCTTGCCATATTTATATACGAGGATACTACATGTTATGTTGTAAAGATTTATTTTAAAGGAATACTTAATGCGCCTGGGTGGCTTAGTCAGTTAAGAATCTGACTTTGGCTCAGGTCATGATCTCACAGTTGGTGAGTTCGAGCCCCACATCAGGCTCTGTGCTGACAGCTCAGAGCCTGGAGCCTGCTTGGGATTCTGTGTCTCCCTCTCTCTCTGCCCCTTCCCTGCTCATGCTCTGTCTGTCTCTCTCAAAAATAAGTAAAAATTAAAACAATTTTTAAAAAGAATACTTAATGACAAGAAATGCCCTTTCATATTAGTTAATGAAAAGCCTTATACAAAATAGTATATACTTTTAAACTTTGTTTAAAAAAGAAAACAATGGAGAAAATCTGGAAATATGCCAAAATGTGAACAGTATTTATTACTAGGCAGTGAAATTGGGGGTATTAATTTTCTTTTCAATTCTCTTCTAGTTTTGCAAAATGTTCAAATACACATATATTCATTTTAGGATCAGAAAAAAAAAAAAACAAGTCTTGACAAACATCAGTCTGTTCAACTTTGGGTAATGCATACAATTACTATTATGTAACAAAATAAATACACATGGAAATAGACAAGAAAGATAAATACCAACATCTCAGAGATTCCCTCTGGGTGCAGGGGCGATGTGTGGTTACTGGAATTATTCTCCTCCTTCTATTTTTTGGTATTTTCTAGCTTTCCCACAAATCGCATTTTTAAGTTCATAGCATGCTTCCCAACATTTTACGATGCAAAATTTTCAAAGAGACAATCAGAATTTTCAAATATTCAAAATTGACAGGGGGCGCCTGGGTGGCGCAGTCGGTTAAGCGTCCGACTTCAGCCAGGTCACGATCTCGCGGTGCGTGAGTTCGAGCCCCGCGTCGGGCTCTGGGCTGATGGCTCGGAGCCTGGAGCCTGCTTCCGATTCTGTGTCTCCCTCTCTCTCTGCCCCTCCCCCGTTCATGCGCTGTCTCTCTCTGTCCCAAAAATAAATAAACGTTGAAAAAAAAAAAATTTAAAAAAAAAAAAAATTGACAGAATTTTTTAGTGAACATCTGTGTACCCACCACCTGAGATTCTACGATTCTGGTACTGTATTTGCTTTATCACAATTATGTGCACCTACTCATTCCACCTGTAGAGTATCTTTAAACTCTTCCTTTAAAACTTAAACGGAAGTCGAGGTGTCTGGGTGGCTCAGTTGGTTGAGCGTCCGACTTCGGTTCAGGTCATGATCTCATGGCTCATGAGTTCGAGCCCCCCATCAGGCTCTGTGCTGTCAGCTCGGAGCCTGGAGCCTGCTTCAGATTCTGTCTCCCTCTCTCTCTGCCCTTCCCTCGCTCAATCTCTCTCTCTCAAAACTAATAAATAAACATTTAAAAAATTTTTTAAAAAACTTAAATGGAGGTGTGTGGGTGGCTCAATTGACTGAGTGTCCGACATCAGCTCAAGCCATGATCTCAACGGTTCGTGAGTTCGAGCCCCGCGTGGGGCCGTCTGCTGTTGGCACCCAGCCTGCCTCGGATCTTCTGTCCTCCCTCGCTCTCGGCCCCCACCTCTCAAAAATAAATAAACATCAAAAAAGTTTTTTTAACTTAAATGATCAGTGTTCTGAGACAAGCAGAGGTGAAGTGCGGAGGGAGTCCCGGACAAGGCAAACAGCAACATCGCCGTGTGTGATGTGCTCTAACTGTGCTCTAGAACTCGCTGGGTTCCTGACTCTGAGCCTGCAGCCTTTATCCCCAGCTGTGGTTCTGAGACTCGAGCGAGCACACAAATTGCAGGAGAGGGGGCTGCTGGCGTGCATGTGGAATCACCTTGCATTTAGAACAGATCCCCTCTCCCACCCTAGGGCGATGGCGTCAGTGGCCAAGGACCTCCCTCGAGAATCCCTTCACCTTGGGGATGCCCGCCTCTGCCTGGGAGGATCAAGGAACTCATTTATTTACTCCTTTCACTCAACACATGCTCAGAGTGCTAGGTGCCAGGCGCCAACCTAGGCACCTGGGCTGTGTCTGTGAACAAAGCAAAGATTCCTGGCGTCACGAGCTTTTGTTCGTGGGGGAGAGACGGCATTTTTTTTTAAACCTTAGTAAATAAGTAAATCACCTAGAATATTAGAAGAAATACCAAATAAAAACAAAAAGAAAGAAAAGGTAAAGCAGGGTTAAAGGGGCTGGAGGCTGGAGGGGGACGGGAAGGGGTCAGGGAAGGCGGACAGCAGGCCCTGCAGATATCTGGGACGTCGAGGCAGAGGTCACAGCCTGAGCAAAAGTCCCAGGTAGGAGCGTGTTTGAGGAACAGCCCAGGAGGCCAGTGTGGCTGGAGAGAAGGAGGCGAAGGAGGAGAGGGTTTTGAATGAAGGATGGAGAGAGGTGTAGACGGCTCAGAGAAGACGGGGCGGTGGGGAAAAGAAGCAACAGGTTTCTGGATTTCTGTGACGGTTGAACCAACGGGATTTGCTGATGGAGTGAGGTCGGGTGTGAAGGAAAGTGGAGTCAAAGATAACTGGGGTTTGGGGGCGCCCGGGGGCTCCGTCGGTTGAGCGTCCGACCCTCGATCTCGGCGCAGGTCACGATCTCACGGTTCACGAGATCAAGCCCCAGGTCGGGCTCTGCGCTGACAGCGTGGAGCCTGCTTGGGATTCTCTCTCTCTCCCTCTCTCTCTCTCTCTGCCCCTCCTCCACTTGCACTCTCTTTCTCTCTCTCAAAGTAAATAAATAAACATTAAGAAAAAAAAGAAAAAGATAACCAGGGTTTCTGGCCAGAGCAAGTGGGAGGCAGAATGAATAGGCTTTTGGACAGGCCAGCCGCTCGGGGCAGGGGGTTGAAGCACTCCCAGGTAGCCACACGGAGAGGCCAGGGAGGCAGCTGAACCCACGAGTCTGGAGGTCAAGAGAGTGCTCTAGGGAGAGGGTCACTGGTGACCTTTATGAGCACAGCTCCTATCAGAGGTGGAGGCGGAAGCCTGACTGAATGGGTGTCAGCGAGGAGGGGGAGGGGAGCTGCAGAAGAAACTAGAAAAGGCAGCACCTGAGATTTTTGTTGAGGTCCTGAAAGGTGAGAGGGGCAGAATTCAAACCCGAAGCCTACGCTCAACCCTCACACCCTCCTGAAGCCACAGAAGGTGGAGGGGGAGGAAGTTGCCTTCAAGGAGACAATGGACACAGGTACGCAGGGGCGCGGGGCGGACTGGAGCAGAAGCACAGCTGTGAGGGCATCACAGGGGCATTTTTTTAAAGCTTCCAGGTGGTCCTCCTGTGCAGCCCAGAGTGAGGACCAGAGGGGAAAGAGCAGTGACACAGAAGGTCAGGCTGAGATGGGCACAAATCTCATTTGGCAGGTGGGGGGGACCGAGGCGAAGGGAGATGAGGTCATTTACCCAGGGTCGGCCTGAAAGGGGCAAAGGGAGAACTAGAAGCCCCTCCTCTTCCACCACCGCAGGGAGAAAGGAAACGGCCCAGCCCTCCCATAGACAACTCCATCTACGATCGTGGCCCCTGCGTAACAATCCACATTCACCCCCCAGCTCTGCTCCAGGGTGAGGCCCTCAGCTGAGGGCACCAGACAGGGCCAGAGACCACAGTGGCCGCCCCTCCAGAAGAATTTTCAACCCAACAGGTGAAACAAAACAAAAAGAATGCTTCTCTTCAATTCAAGGCCGCCACGGAAGGGCTCCATTCCACACACATCCGGCCCCATGTAGCCATTTTGCTCTTTTAAGTTTACTTATTTATTTTTGAGTGAGATAGAGACAGTGCAAGCTGGGGAGGGGCAGAGACAGAGAGGGAGAGAGAGAATCCCAAGCGGGCTCCACACTGTCAGCATGGAGCCCGACGCGGGGCTCGAACTCACGAAACCGTGAGATCACGACCTGAGCCGAAACCAGGAGTCAGATGCTTTAACCGACGGAGCCACCCAGGTGCCCCTGCCATTTTGGGTTTTTTTAATGAAATATTTCAGGTGTACAAAAACTACGGAAAGTAGGCTCCTGAGCGTCGTGACTCCTGAGCGTGTTTAAATCAGGACGGATTTCATTTTCAGAAAAAGCACACTGACTATACAGCCTCGGGGTTCCAGAGCCAGACAGCCTCGGTTCAGATTTGGGCTCCACTACTTACTAACTGGATAGCCTTGGACAAGTGACCCAACTTCTCCTAGCCTCAGTTTCCCCAGCTGTAAGTTGGGCGTCATTGTAGCCCTTGATTCATGGGGCCGTCCCGAGGATCAAATATGTCAATACCTACAGAACACTCAGCAAATACCGCCTGGCACACAGGAAGGAAGACCTTCTGTAAACAGCAGGGTTTACAGCCACTGTTCCTGGGTGTGTTCTTATTATTTTTCTGACTTGGAAAGTTCCCAGCTCCAGGACCAGCTGGAGAGGCTGTGGAGGTTGTGAAACGCAGCCCGAGAACAGGCTGCCCTTGTTCCCAAAACCACGTGCTGCGTGCGGCGAATGTGGAAATCCCAGCCTCAGCCCCTGCATTTCTGATGCTCTGGGAGAAATGCCTAGAAGTTAGTAATAACGAGAATGACTGAAGTCCAGCATGGGTGCTGGGAAGGGACTTCCCAGCAAAGAGTTGGGAGTTTGGTACCAAGGCTTCAGGAAGAGAAGAAACCTGCGAGGGCCTGGGCGTCAACCCCGTCTGTCCAAGGCTGCGTTTTCAGAAGCAGAAACCACCACCCAAGACTCAGCCCCTCCCTGCTCTGCTGCTCTGTGAGTTTCAGGAATCACTCAACCTCTCTGAGCTTCTCTGGTACAATGGGGCCATACGGGCCCAACCAGCAGAGTTTGTGCGAGGAATACATGAGATCATGGGGCAAAAGCTGTAAAACTACGTGTACCCGTGAGAGGGTTGAGATCCTGCGCCCCCCCGGCCTCAGGCCCAGAGAGAAGGTGGAGGACGGGTTGGGCTGACACATCACCTCCACCCTTGCCAGTGGCTCCAAGGGACACCAGGTCCCGCCCCCGCAGCCCAAAGGTGTCTGAGAAAAAGGAAGCAAAACTTATCTGCCTTCCACGGCTCTTGATCTCCTGGCTCGAGGCCCACACTATGACGGAGTCCAGCCTCCCCCCACGTGAATCAGGACTGCCTCCTAACTCATCTGGAAACCACCACCACCCCCACCGGGCACCACTCGGCACACAAGTTACCTGGAATTCTTAACAGCAGCCCGATTTTACAGATCGGGAAATGGCTCAGAGATGGGAAGTAACGTGCCCAGGGTCTCAGAGCTCCCCAAGAAACACTGCCAGGACTTTCTGAATCCAAGGGCCAAATTCTCCCCAGTATACCAAGTAGTTCACACGAAGGTACCGACTTCCGATAACAACTCCTTCCCCCCATCCCTCGGCGAGCTGGGCCTCTACCTCCATGTTCTCTAGGCCTGCAGTACCCTTGGCTATTCACTGGCACAGCCCTATTCACCCCTCCAGATGGGCTCAGCACATCCACCTCCGTGCCTGCCCTGCTACCCCACCAAACAGTGTAGCTGCTGCTTCTGCAGGCCGCAGCCCTGTTTATCCGGGGACTAGAATTGTTGAGCTGAGCCCACGGGAAGGAGGGATGGGGTTCCGATGCCCAGCACACCTGCTAGAGCCGACAGCCGGCCTGGCGCCTACGATGTTCTCAGCAGACGGTCATGACCTCGATGAATGCGCTCCTTAAGCCCCTCCCAGTTGCGGCCCCTCCAGGGTGCGGATGAATCCGTGCAGGGCCTGGCTCAGAGACCTGACAGAACGGCGGACAAACTTAGAGGGTCTTAAAAGTTGTCGAGAAGGGAGTCTAGAATCGAGATCAGAGTTAAGCCCATCAGTTTCCTCCTACTGAGAGCAGGGACTGGACTCAGGTCCCATCAACCCTGACCTTGAAATAGAATATTCCTGGGCTGTCTCCATGGGGGGGGGGGGGAGCCACAATTCTTGCCCCTTGAATAGTCTACCTTGCAGGAATTCAGAGAGAGGATGTTCACTTGAACCGAGGATGTTTACTACCAAGATCGGCTTAGACCAGACCAAACCAGTCTGCACCCCAAGAAGGACCCCAGGGCTGAACTTCTCCCGACTTTTCCTCTCATGAGAATACTAAAAATCACGCCCAGGGGGTGGAGATTTAACATGCTAATTAGACCTACTACACACAACAGAAGCATGACCTTTAAGTGCCTAGGTGCTAATAAATCCCTCCCGCACACACCCTTCCCACCCCCCCCCACCCCCCCACCCCCGCCTAAGTTTCTTTTTTTTCTTTAAGTTTATTTTGAGAGACAGAGCAGGGAAGGGTAGAGAGAGAGAGAGGAAGAAAGAATCCCAAGCAGGCTTCGCACTGTCAGCGTGGAGCCCGACGTGGGGCTGGAACTCACGAACTGTGAGATCATGACCTGAGCTGAAGTCAAGAGCCAGACATTCAACTGAATGAGCCAGCCACCCAGGCGCCCCCTCCCCCCCACCTAAGTTTCTTTGAAAAACTCACCCTGACCTCTCTTCGCCCAGTCAGCCTACAGATTCTCTCCTTCATGCTGCCTCCCTTGTGTCGGAGCATAAGCCCCAGTAAAGCCTTTCCTGGAAGTCTCTTTCAGCCTCTTACCAATTTCTATTGTTTCAAGAGTCCAAGCCCCCAGTTTGGTATCCAGATTATGGAGCCCCTGTTTCACTTTGGATTTTCACTTCTCCAGCAGCCAGCCAGAGATTTAAGGGCAGCATGGCTGGAGAAAAGCTCCTAGCCCACTCATTCTTCGCAGATTCGGAACATGGACGGGTTAGCGCTGGCACTGACCAGGAGGCATCACAGGCTGGACTAAAGAGAGAGAAACATTGGCCCGGACGGCAGACACGCGGCTCTCTGCGCCTCCGGGTCCGGGCACCTGCTTTAACAACAAATGACATTTGTCAAGCCCTGAGAGTCAGACAGCGGCACACTCAAAGAGCAGGGAGGTAGGGGCTGTATTCCTTGTGATGAGAGACACAAAGGCAAGAAAAATGTAATTTCAGTTACATTTCCTTACAGATTGCAGCCCACACTGATAGACCCCCGAAACACGCAGAGTATATGACCTTCCTCAAGGAACTCACGGCTGCCTTAGTGCCTTAATGTTTACGTTTGATTAAAGACTAAAAGTAGGGGTGCATGGGTGGCTCAGTCGGTTAAGCGTCTGACTTCGGCTCAGGTCACGGGTTCGAGCCCCGTGTTGGGCTCTACACTGACAGCCCAGAGCCTGGAGCCTACTTCTGATTCTGTGTCTCCTTCTCTCTGTCTGCCCCTCCCCTGCTTGCTCTCTGTCTCTCTTTCAAAAATAAATAAACATTAAACAAAATTTTAATAAAAAATAAAACTAAAAATTTTGCCTTCTACATGGAAATGCAACCAGAAAACACCCAGTTATATAGTCTGCAGACACACAAACTCAACCATTGTTCTAGCAGTAAGTTCCAAATAGCTCAGAGCCGTACTGAGCTCACTTTTGACACAGTTTGTGTGCCAACTGTCCAGGTCCTACATTTTCCTGTGTTTAAACAGAAGACAAAAGAGACGGCTCTCTCAGCGCCAGAAGAAACTAAAAGAGAAATGGATCGTTTTCATCGAGAACTAGACTTATTCTAAAGCAATGGATTAAATAAGTGTCAGCATTCACTACCATTCAACCGTGTTCTCTGATTTTTCCAGAAGGAAAACTTGGGAGAATTTTGCCAAATGAGATAAAAACGTATGCTGAATTTTCTGGTGACGACGTTGTAGTAAAAATGTTTCACATACGGAGATATTTAAAAGCAAGCAGATTGATTTTTTTTTTAAGAGGCAGTATCGCGATTTCTGAATTTATTCTGAAATGTGCTTTTTATGAATCTCTGACACACTTGTCCTAATGTGTAAGACTTTTCTTATTTGTATATCTGTGGTTTCATGCGAGAGAAACCTTTGACATTAAAATTAATAAAAAGTGCTCTTCAGTCAGCTGCGAGCAAAAATAAGACAAATCTAGCTCAACGGACTACTGAACATAAATATGCAGAGAAGATCAATTTCGACAGAGTCATGGACAACTTTCCAGAAGTAAAAGTTCCAAAAGAGAAACTGTAATATTGCTATCATTCATGACTGTGACCAACCTACATGTAAGAGTAAGCTTTCTTTCAAAAATACACAAATGCAATTAAAAACCCTTCTTTTTAAAGATTTTATTTTTAAGCAATCTCTACATCCAACATGAGGCTTGAACCCACAACCTCAAGATCAAGAGTCGCACGCTCCACCAACTGAACCAGGCACGTGCCCCGCAGTTAAAAACTCTTAATCCATTACTTTTCCCCCATTTTTCTCCATAACATTTTTCCTTACTTTTCATGTTTTTCCTCTTTCACTGGCATGATTTCATATGCAAAGCTCAATAAAAGAAAATTTTCACCCTTTCTTTTCTGAATATTGTTACTAATAGTATTACTAATATTAGTAATATTTCCTGTTATTAGTAATCAGTTCCTGGTTATTATTGAAAATAGTGTTGTCAGATAAAGGAGAGGGATATTTAAAATGGCCACTCCAAGGGGCACCTGGGTGGCTTAGTTGGTTAAGTGTCTGACTCCTTGGGAATGCAAGCTGGTGCAGCCACTCTGGAAAACAGTATGGCGGTTCCTCAAAAAACTATAAATAGAACTACCCTATGACCCAGCAATTGCACTACTAGGCATTTATCCAAGGGATACAGGTGTGCTGTTTCAAAGGGACACGCGTACCCCCATGTTTATAGCAGCACGATCAACAATAGCCAAAGTATGGAAAGAGCCCAAATGTCCACCGATGGATGAATGGATAAAGAAGATGTGGTATATAGATACAATGGAGTATTACTCAGCAGTCAAAAAGAATGAAATCTTGCCATTTACAACCACGTGGATGGAACTGGAGGGTATTATGCTAAGTGAAATTAGAGAAAGACAAAAATCATATGACTTGACTCCTATGAGGACTTTAAGAGACAAAACAGATGAGCATAAGGGAAGGGACGCAAAAAGAATATAAAAACAGGGAGGGGAACAAAACATAAGAGACTCTTAAATATGGAGAACAAACTGAGGGTCGCTGGAGGGGTTGTGGGAGGGGGGGGTGAGCTAAATGGGTCAGGGGCACTAAGGAATCTACTCATGAAATCATTGTTGTACTACATGCTAACTCATTTGGATGTAAATTTTAAAAAATAAAAAAGTGTCTGACTCTTGATCTCAAGCTCAGGACTTGATCTCAGAGTAGTGAGTTCAAGCCCCACGCTGGGTGTGGAGCCTACTTTAAAAAAGAAAATAGTGTTTCTCTGAAAAAATAAATGAATTAATAAAACGATCACTCCGGGCATCAAATATGCCAGGTACATACTGATGTTGGTCACTGTGGCATCTTTTTGTGGATTGAGATAATAGTAATAGTGAATTTCAGTTGAGCACTTAATACGTGTGTGAAACACTACTCTGAGCACAGCCTTGTATTAAGTCATATAATCTTCACTTTAGGGGACAGAGTAAATTTGAAACAGGAAGTGCTCAGAACAGCACTTGGCACACATATGTCACAGCCAAGGGCTGGGTGGGAACACAATCCCAGGTGGGTCTACTTCAAAAGCTGGTGAATGGAAGCATTTGGTAAGCCCCTTTATGATTTCTGAACCATATCAGATTAGAAAAAGGAAAAGTGAAAGCCTGGAAATTGGGCAGGGCTGGTCACGGGGTGTGTCAGCTGAGACCAGAGGTCAGACCCAAGGCCAGGTGTTCTGGTCTCACTTGTGGAGCCAGTTGCCCTCGCTGCCTCCCTCCTCCGTAGGTCCTGCCTTCCCTGGGACTTGCTCCAGACAGGTGCCTGTGCAAGAAAGGCAAGCACGGAGACGACCAGGGGCTGACTTACTTACATCTGACACTTGATGGCCCGAGGCTCCTAGAGGTGTGGCCCCACGTCCTCCAGGATCCTTCCCATCAGTAATAATTCAGACTCCAGGACCATGAGTCCCCTCTGAAACACAGCCCCCGCCCCAGCCCACGCCGCCCCACACTTACGATGGACGCTCGCATCTTTTTTCCTGCCGTGGACCCTCAATTTCAGGCTGGAGTTCGGTTTATCTGCTGCGTAAAGGCCTGAGGCTGCGGGGAGCAGGGGTTCGTTATGTCATTAATGGGGAACAGCGCTCCCAGGACCCCAGGGTACGGAGGTGGGGGGGGGGGGGGTCTGGCCAGGAGACCGTGCGCGGTTCTCCCCCGACTCTTCCGAGGGCCGCCACCTCGCTCCCTTCGAGTTCCTCGCCGGCTCCCTCCCTGCCCCTGCACTTGGCCGTGAACGGACGAACCCCTCGAAGGGTCGGGTCGGGGGAGGCTCACCCCACCCCCACTCCCCCCCCCCCTCCGCCACCGGAGAGGCGGCGGCGCGGCCCCGGGGGAGCGCGATCCCTGTCGCCTGCCCAGGGTGGCGCGCCCGGCCCGCAGGTGCCAGGGGGCGCCTCTGCCGACGGGCTGCTCCCTAACTTGCTTCTTCCCGCCTCACCCAACTTCTCCGCCTCGCACGCAGCGGTCCGGGACCCGGAGGGCCACCCCGAGCATCTCACCCTTCCTTAAGTCGGGGCAGGACCGCCCCACCCACCTCGAGGACTGGGAGGCAGCGCAGCCACCGAGGGATGAGCTCTAATGGCCGCAGAGGCCGGGCCAGCGTAAGGTCAGCCGGCTCCTCCCCGCGCGGCTGACTAATGAGAGCCGCCAGGGCTCCCGGCCCCGCGCCCCAGACAGCCGGCCCGGCCCCTGGGGCAGACAGGCCAGGTTGCCGCCCGCTCCCCGCCGCCGCCGCCTCTCCCCACGCCCTCCTCCACCCAGAGGCGCTCCGGTTCCAGCGCCACCGCCTCCTCACCCCTTCCACCCGCGCGCTTCCGGCCGCCCCGTATTTGAGCCCGTCTTGTATTACACTCCACCTGCATACACAGCCCACGGGCGTGGAATCCGTTTACTTACCTCCTCCATTCGAGTGGACTCACGGCTTAAAACGACATTGAATTTGAAAGTCATTCGAAGGCAAAGGTCTAGCAGAATGAGAGCACTTTTGGGGGCGTCTGGGTGGCTCAGTCAGTTAAAGCCTCGGACTTTGACTTGGGTCATGATCTCGTGGTTCGAGGAGCTTGAGCCCCACATGGGGAGGGGGGTTCTGTGCTGACAGCTCAGAGCCTGGAGCCTGCTTCAGATTCTGCGTCTCCCTCTCTCCCCCCTCCCCCTCGCATTCTGTCTCTCAAAAATAAACATTAAAAATTTTTTAATAAAAAATAAAAAGAAAGCACTTTTAACTATTGGGTCTTAAGCCCTCAGCCCCCAAACACGGCACACAGCAGGCATTACGGCACACAGCAGGCATTCCGGGAAGGAAGGAAGGAAGGAAGGAAGGAAGGAAGGAAGGAAGGGAGGGAGGGAGGGAGGGAGGGAGGGAGGGAGGAAGGAAGGAAGGAAGGAAGGAAGGAAGGACCAGACACTGGCCCTTCCTGGCACTGGGCTCTGACTGGGCTGTGACTCCCTAAGAGTAGAACCAACTCCTGTTCACCTCTCTTCCGGCCAGGGCCGGGCAAGTCCCTGAGCCTTGCAGTCAAGATGCTTGGGCCAATCCTAGCCCTGTCACCTGCTAGCTAGAGGGCCCAGGACACCCTTCCCTCTCTGAACCTCAGTGTATTCATCTCTTAAACGGAGTGATGATGGTATCGGACAACATGGAAGTTAACCTATAAAAATGCATTCCCCAAAGGGAGAGCAACAAACGAAATGATGCTTGTAAAGTGCTGAGCCTGTTGTGTGGCACGTGGTAAATCCTCATCAGGACATGCTGGCCGCTAACAGGAGGAAAGGCACGTGCTCATCCACATCAGGGGTCACTCACTAGCTTCCCGACAGGTGAGTCAGAGGCGATGCAGATACATACCAGAGCTTTTATGGGCATTACAAACTGTAGTGCAGATGAAGCAGGTGACTGTAGAACAGTCCAAACCCTGGGTGGAAAGGTTCAGTTTTGAGCCCACCAGACTGACTTCTGCTTCTCCTTACTCCCTGCTTTCTACCAGAAATGTCACTACCCAGATGTCACTTTCCTTTCTCCTCCCACTGTGCTGTGCCAGGAAGAACAAAACAAAAAGCATATGGGGGGGGGGGACTGAGGATGTCAGGAAAGGGATTGGTACCTTCCACACGGCTCTCAAAAGAGGAGCTCCAGGGGCACCTGGGGGGCTCAGTGAGTTAAGCCCCCAACTCTTGGTTTTGGCTCAGGTCATGATCTCACAGTTCGTGAGTTCGAGTCACGCATTGGGCTCTGTGCTGGCAGTGTGGAGGCTGCTTGGGATTCTTTCTCTCTCTCCCCCCTCTCTCTCAAAATAAATAAATAAACATTAAAAAAAAATTTTTTTAAGGAGCTCTGTAAGACAGACTGCAGGCTGAGAAGCTACCAAATGATGTCGGTCCATTGTCAGCAAGACTCTCCTTAAGCCCCATCCCAAGTCCATCACCACTGTATGGGTGGGAAGCCATGCCAGGATCAACACCAAAGCTCCTGGTTTTCCTGCAACCACAGCCATGGAGACCCGTTCTTCTTGTGACAGGGGAGGAGCAGTATTAACTAATTATTTGCAACGTCCCCATTCTCCTCCTTCTAAGGAGGGGGTGGGCTACTCCAGGAGAATCCACTGTTTTGCTCTCTGAGAAAGTAGGAGAAAATGGCTCAGGCCTATGCTGAAGGCGTGGCACCTTGTGGGGATTCCGAGCAGGTAGGGTAGAAGCAGCAGGAAGATCAGAGCAGGAGAAGGAAAGGAGGAAAGGGGCAGGGGGAGGAGAGAGGGCAGGCAAGCCACATTTAAGGAAACAGAATCCATTAGGAGTATTTTGTTGAGAACATGAGCATTTCTGTTGCTTGACATTAACTCTCAAGACCTGAACACTCTTCATGGGAAAGCTCTATCAGTCAACTGAGTACAGGTTTTTGTTTTTTTTTTTTTTTAAGTAGGCTCCACCCAATGCAGGACTTGAACTCAAAACCCTGAAGTCAAGAATTGCGTGCTCTGCCAGGAACCCCTTAGCCAGCCAGATGCCCCTGAAGGACATCTCTTTTAACATTTATCCATTATACTCTGGTGAGGCTTTGCGAATATGCCAGTTCTGACAATTTGCTCTGACCAGAAAAATCAGGTTTTTATGAAAGAAAAGAAAGGTGACGTATAACTTCCTCCTGAATCTCCATCTCTGAAACCCCTCAAGTCCTACTGAAGAGAACAAATCCTTATTAAGAGGCCCTGAAGAGCTTCCCCTGCATAAATGTGCAGCATAACGACCATACTTCCCCTTGAAAGAACATTCCTGAAATGTTCAGCCTTTCTCATCCCACTGTTTGTTAAATGGCCTCACAGTCCGGGGACCTGGGAACTGTAATGGACATTCATTTTTGTCCAGCGGTCTTTCACTTGGTGACTCTGGGTGGTTCTGGTGGATCTGCCATATCACAGTACTCTGTCACCCTGACTGGGGACATCCGTGACCCAGGTCCAGCTATTGAGGCCCCAGCCCCCAGGATATATCCACTGACCCTGGAAGGAACATATGACCCAAGCCAGACCAATCAGAAGCCTTCTCCAAGATGGAGCTATGTACACACACACACACACACACACACACACACACACACACACACACAATTTTAAAATAGGCAGTGGGTCAAAAAAAAAAAAAAAAGGCTCTTTCCTCTGGAGACATTTAAGTGGTATGATGTAAGCCTGGAACCATCTGTGACTTTCCTCCCCTGCAGCATGGAATAAATCCATCTGCTTTTGAATTTGCCAACACATACCTGAGAGAACAGACCTGTTGACATGAGTTCTTCCAGTACTTGGTATCGGTTTTACCCTGAGACATCCAAATACAATTGCTTTTTCTTCGATTAAGCTAGTGAGAGTTGAACTCATCTTTGCAAACTGATACATGGAAATCAAAGGCAAGAATGTCAATGTACCAAAGACAAACCAGTTTGCTGGACACACACACCACATCCCCATCCACACACACCCACTTTCCCCCCTTTCCTTCTCCCCAGCTTATGCTAATGGAGGTATCTGCACTCTGATGGTAGCACCCAAGTATTCACCATAATCTTCGTAGTGTTATCAGTTCGTGAGTTTGCGCCTTCCCTAACTAAACTGTGCGGAACTCAAACATGACAGCTAGCCTGGCACCTAACACATGACCACCACTGGCGGGGGAAGGCAGGTGGATGGACAGATGGATGCTACTGACCCCACCCAGCCTGTTTCAAACTAGAAACATAGTAGAAATCTTCTTTCTTACTGCAGGGCCAAATGGGCTATGTCTGGCGATTAGTCAGTATTTGAGAAGTTCAATGCAACCTCCCCCCTGGCTTCAAGGTCACCACTGAAAGAGAAAGCTTTCGGTAGAGCTTCACCACACCCCAGTCCCAAAGAGGAACCATCTAACCAGATGGGGCGACCAGGTGAAGTGCTACAAGTTCAAAGGTCCTCACAAGTTCGTGTTGTTGCAAATGAAATTTGTGCTCGATTTTAAGCCCCACCACCAAGTGCACAGCCCTCTCGAGCACTATGCTAGGAAGATTGTTCAGGACTACTTGGCAGGACAGAGAAAGGGGACAAGCTCAAACCACATTACTACTGCCCACTTTGACATGGAGTTATCCATCCCCTTAGATCTCCTATTCGCTTTGCCAAGCCCGAATCTATCTCACAGATCTTCCCACATTAAAGAATGGAGAAAGGGGGAAAAAAAACCCACAGACATGGTGCTATGATCTTTATTCAATTAAATGACCTTACAACTAAGAAACAGAAAACATGCTTTTAAGAAACTAATAGCATAATCTCATCCCATTGCACTTTTTAAAAAGTATATTAAACTTTAAAGCCATTCAAAGGCAAGGGTCTAGGAGAAAGTATTTTCAACAAATCATTTTTTAAAGAAAAGAAAAAGAACTCTGAGAAGAAAACCTGTATATGCTCAGGATTAATATTGACCTTTTAAGGCTAAAGTCCATGGCAGCATTTAGCCATCTAGATTAGAAAGCTTTGAGAATCAAATGCAACCTTCCCTTGGTCATAAGAGCACTGCATTTAAATTTTAGTTCTGGCACATGAAATTTCTTCCCAGGGAGGAAAAATTTCTTTTGAAAACTTTCTGCTTTTAGACCTAGAACTTTGAGAAGTTCCTGATATGGGGCACTTTTGTCACTAATTTTCAAAGTTGTTTTCTCCTTCCTTTTCATTATTATTATTTATGGCTTAAGGTTTTCTGTACAGGAATGATGAGGGGTTCAAGTCAAAGTGCTGAATTTTGTTTTTAAAGAAAAACAACTTTCAAAATAGTTTTTTCAAAATCCTAATTACACTTGTTAGTAAACAGGATACGTGTACATTCATTTTTCAGAGAAGGCACTATGACATCCTGATTTACAACAGCTTTAAGGAGCCTGGACGATCCTCTAGATGAAAGATATCCCCCTTATTACTCTGAACGTGGGAAACTCTCAGCCAGGGTCTCTGGCGGCAGACCACATATCGTGAGCCTTCGGTAAAAGCTGTCTGTCCACTCGCCTCCAGACAATACTGAATTGCACTTCCCCATCACATGGTGCGGTCTCTCTCGCCGGTCTCTGAGCCACCTGCAATACTGTCTTATCAAAGTGGTGACTCCAGGGCCACAACCCAGACCCCCTGAGGCAATCCCTGACATAAAGCTAGGAATCTGAATGTTTTTAAACAAGCCTCCCAAGTAAGTGTTATGCACTCCAAGGCAGATGAGAGCCACTACCCAAATCATAACTGTAACAGGACATAAGAACACTATTCAATTGCAGCAAATGGTCTCATACAATGGACTTCTTAAAGTGATTTTAAAAAAATCACTTATATACATGGTTTGTACTTTCATGACTGAAGCTTGTCTTCATTATGCCCTTATTCCTTGACTAAAATTTTGTCAGATCGAAATGTAAGCCAGAAAGATGTAGCCCATTCTGGCTACCTTACATGGTAGCCATCCTAAATCACCCTAAATTACATTTCAATAGTTCTATGGGGGGGGGGGGGAGAAGTCCTATGAAGATTTCCATATAAATTATTAAAAAAAAAAAACTCTAGGAAAAAAAATAAAATGTTTATGAGCCAGGTAGAACACTGGATATGACCTGCTAAGGAAACACACTGCCAGCAACAAGGCAGTTTATTTGTTTGCCTAACTTCACGTTAAAAGAGAAAGAACAGATAAAGCGAAACAGTATTCATAGACAATTTTACCAAGTATAAAGCAGGCATTAATACACAAACCTCCACAGAACAGACTTCTTGGCATACTGCTAAAATACGGTAGGACTCCAAAAGATGCTTACCATCATACACGATCATTAGATTATTCGTGAAAGAATTGAAATTCTGACTCTATGATTTTTACCATAAAAAGCTAATTGGAAGTATTAAAAAAAATGAAGAAACATTTTTCCCTGAAATGAATACTTTTCATCGAAATTCTGAAAACCTCCTTTTATACGTTAACAGGAATAGGCCCCGTGTAACCATTTGAAATGAGCACACAAAAATCGCCTGTGTGGGAAGACTGGCCAGGGATGGCAGAGCAACATGGCCAAGCCAACGCTTTCAGTCTGAACTATCCCTCCTCAACGTCTCCGACCCACAAACTAAAGGCTGAGGGAAGTTAAGAGGGAAAAGACATTCCTTTCAACCTGATTATAAATCTCCCCAGGACTATTTAAAGCCAGCAATGAGAATGCATCTTGTATTGAAAAAGATGATATAAAACCATCAACTTCCTGTAAAAATAGGCCAAAGAAAACTCATTAAGGATCCTCATTGAGAAAAACTTTATAAACACGCTCCAGAGGCATAGTAAGTTAATAAAAACAAAAATAATAAGGCTTCCCCAGGGTAATTAAGCCAAATTATTTCTTTAAGGTCAAAACAGAAATGGTGACTTAAACAGTTAACTAATAGTAAGACTGCACTAATCACATGACATATTTATTTTAAAATTTCTAATACTTTAGGATTAAAATAAGTTTTAGACACATCATCCTTTTCTCATTAAAAGCATCGTTCTAGACAATTATTCTGAAAACTATAAATGTGCTTCTACAATGCATTAAAAGCCAAGTATCTCAACATGTGTAAGGCCTTTCGCTAGTAAGGACAAACCTTCAGGAAAATGAGGGGCCACCTGATATGCACCAAAATTTCAAAGAGAAGCTTTCGATTTAATAGTCAAAACTAAGCATCACTGATATGCAAGTAGACAGTTTTCAGAACAAGCTGGAACTTTCCTAAAATTTAATGGCAACTGAAAAAAATAGCAAGAACTTCAGGATAAGATGGTGTATAAATATGGAAACATACAACATGCTCGGAACTAGTTCAGGACTTATAAAAATGCTTCAGTGGTGAGGCATCAAAGAAATAAAAAGAAACTTCCTTGATTAAGAGATTACATGCCACACGAGACTTCTTTGTGCCTTCCGTTCAGACTTCACGTACATAGAACCTACACTTGGATTTGGCCTAAGCCCTCCCTATCTCCCCCCAAAACAAGAAATATCTTAAGAATTAAGGCTCTCAGACCTGAATGTTTATATAAATACTTGCAGGCAAGTTTTATGAAGTTTTAAAATGTACAATTCACCATTATAAATCAAAGGAAAAGGCAACTAATAGATAAAGTGTTTTTTACCACACAAGGTAAATAAAGGTTTCGTGGATACTTCTAGATACTGTCCACATTTGGGTAGGACTTTGGTCCCTACTAAGCCAAAGCTATTTTAAAGCTACAGGATGACTCACTAAACAAAACTGACAATGTTAGTAGCTTCGTTATTAAAAATCTTAGTGCATAGGAAAAGACAAATGGTTTAGATAAAGACCTGATTTACTGCTAGGCCACAAGAACAGGACATCAACTAAAGGCAGTAATGTTTGGTAACGTGTTTCCTCTAATCCTTAATAAAGTTCATTCTTATGCAGAACTCTTGAAAAAACAAGGCCTCTCAAATGATAACCGTGAGTTATATATAATACATATATGCATACAAACCTACAAACAGTGAATCTGACCAAGGCACAAGTTCAAGTGACTTATCAGAGGTCACATGGTTCACTTAAACTCAAGCTTTTTTCTTAAAATATCAAGCTCACCCCTTTTATGATGAGCCACTCTGGCTTTTCAAGGCATGTTTGCTTCTTTTCTAGAAAGAAGCTATAGGAATGAAGGCAAAAATAAAATAAAAGTATATCCCACCAAAACTGTTAGCCTGTCAGGTAAAAGACTGGAAATTCCAGGGTACGGTGGATTTCAACGTGATACAATCTTCCCACACTATATGGCAAACAGGATTCTCTAATATCATAAGATTTTAAAAGTGTAATGGCATCGTTTTCAGCCTTTTGTTCCGAAACTTTTGCAAGTTTTGTAAACTGTTTAAAAAGAGTAAGGTATAAAAAGAACGGACAGGTTTCACCCCAAAACAGCATCTTCCATGAGGTTATCCTCAATCCCCTCCCTATCATGTCCTCAAAAGCCTGGATTCAATCTTAAAAGGCACGAAGTGGCACATTCAGGATTTAAAACCACATTTGCATTTTCTCCTTTCGCTTTCTCCCCCTTTAAAGTGCACAAAGCAGAGTAACAAGGAAATAGACACAGGCTTGGATCTATTATCAGCAAGGAAAAGAAATGCTTCCAACAGAAATGGAAGTATGTGTAAGAATTTGAAGCCACGGGAAAGGTCTGTTCATTTATTACTGCTGAGTCTCAGCTCTTCCCGGATGATTCCCAGATCTGTGTTCCTCTGGACCTGGACCTGTGGCCGTGGCAGAAACCCAGAAATCGGTTGGGGCTGGCTGCGTTCTCGTTGGATCCTCTTGTGAAGATGCTACTAAGCTTTTTTATCCGCGGGTGGCCTCCCAACGACCGCTTCCCTCACAGCGGCCTGAGTGGAATTACCCATATGGGATGTAGCCTGCAAAAGTCCATTTGTTCAAACACGTAAGTTAATAAAATACAACACAGCGCCGAGAGAGTAAGACCGCGGAGACAAACTTTCAGACATCTCGTTCTACAGCACGGGTATGTTACAGAAAATGGGGAAATGAAAACACAGGTGTTGGGGGAGCAAGTGGCAGCAGCAGACCCCCAAGAGAGCCCACTGAGCCCCTGCTCTGTGACTGTATGTAGCAGGGCGGGCAGCTCTCCTGGCTTCTCACAAGCTTCTGACTTAACCGATCTGTTCATGCTACTCAGAAAAAGAAATCAATCAGGGTCTCAAGTATCTGTAAATCTGGAGGTCACGTCAATGTCAAAAGCCACTGGCTTGTTGAAAGATCTGAAGTGAAAGAGATGCCATCCATTAGAACTCAAAACAGAAAATTTTCAAAGCTCTTGATTTTCAGGGAAGCAAATTAACCTCAGATCAGGGAGAATCACACAGGAATCGTCTGAAGAGCATGTGGTTAGAAGTTTCCCGTGATAAACACAGTATGTCCAAGTTGAAACTCTGTTTGCATTAGAGGAGAGTTTTTAGGCATGAAAACAAAATAATAGGATTAAATATGAATATCCTCAAGAAGGATGATACAACATGTCTATCAAAAAAACCCAAAACAAAACAAAAAGCCAGGGGAAGTTTCTCACGCCTTCTTTCACTATGAAACTCTTTCAAATGGAAATACTTTACAATAAAAGCACAAGCATCCGTCCCTTATCGACCCTCAGCCTTGTCAGCTGGCACCACTTACCTGCTCTAACACGTACGCTGCACCAGAATCAATTGCTCCGCCCAGCTCACGATATTGACCAGAATACCTGATGTAGCCCCACGTGAGAAGGGCTATTAACAGCAGTCCAACCATGCAGTTGAACAGCTGGGCCACAACCTCAAGACCAACAAAGCCAGTGAGGCCTGAGGCGATGTACAAAGCCACAATGCCTGTGAAAAGCACTGCGGGGGTTCGGAAGGTGCTGAAGACATTCTTGCTACCATTGTGTTTGCAGAAATTCTCATACAGTTCGTTGATTTCCTCCTCTAGCTCCTGCTGATAGCGGAGACTAAAATCCTTCCCACCCATCTTCTTGGTCTTCTTAAAATGGTCCAGAGCAAGTTGTTTGAATTCACAGTGCTTCTCCTCTAGAATGTCTGGAGACAAATAAGGTTTCTCTCCTCCACAAACCTAAGAAGAATGAAGACATAGGTGTTGAAGACGCCTTCGAAAACAGGTGCCCAACGAAACAAGTGAAAACACTGCAAAAGAATGTTTTAAGATATTAGAAATGAACTGTAAAATGGTGACCAAGACCAATAAAGTCTGGTTTCACCTCCTCTGAAAAGTGCACTTACATAACCAGGGTGACACTGATCAGTGACAGCAACGACACCGTAAGAAAGCCTTGGTTAGAAATGGTAATAATTGGAAGACCCCTATTACCCAAGGGACCTGAACACAGCTTTGCTGTCTCATCACGTTAAGATACGGTAAACAGGGTGAGGTTGGGCTTCCGAAGGCAGCAACAGGCCCAGGTTATATAGATCTTTCAGAAGACGACACATGCCCAACATACCTCCTCCATGTTGTTGTAATAGATGTCTTTGGCAGACGCCGCAGCTGCTAAATTGTTGGCTTCAGCAGTGGCCTTTTAAGAAAGGAAAGCATAAACTGTGGATCCTTCCTCTTTTAACATTCTTCCACAATCTCCTCTCACCCTATCCCCGTTCACTTTTTTATGATCCTTCTGCCATTATTTAGGTTCCCATATAGCCCTATTTATAAAATAAAATATAACTTTGCTTCCAAATTTTCTGCCCCAAAAGTTCTTATATGTAAGAATCTTATCGCAAAGTAAACTTCTAAAAATATCATTCCCTTTGCTTCAATTTTAAATGTTAAGAAACAGATACAAGTCAAAAAAGGGAAAAATTTATCTGTACATGAATCCCAAGCTCTGGCTTCCTTTGTGAAAATGTTTTGCTATTAAAGAAATAAACCTTTGGGGGCGCCTGGGAGGCTCAGTCAATTGAGTGTCCGACTTCGGCTCAGGTGATGATCTCGCAATTTGTGAGTTCGAGCCCCGCGTCAGACTCTGCTGTCAGCACAGAGCCCTCTTCAGATTCTCTGTCGTTCCCCGCCCCACCCCTCCTTATGTACACATGCTCTCTCTCACTCTCAAAAAGAAACATTAAAAAAAAAAAAAAAAAAAAAGAGGAGGGGGGCCTGGGTGGCTCCGTCGGTTAAGCGTCTGACTTCAGTTCAGGTCATGATCTCGCGATTCGTGGGTTTGAGCCCCACGTGGGGCTCTGTGCTGACAGCTCAGAGCCTGGAGGCTGCTTCGGATTCTGTGTCTCCCTCTCTCTCTCTGCCCCTCCCCTGATCACACTCTGTGTGTCTCTCTCAAAAATAAACAAACATTATAAAAATTTTAAACAACAACAAAAATAGAAGAACCATTTGGCAGTAAATTACCTTATGTTATGCACCTGAAAGTCAGAAATTATATATTTTAATGAAATTACATCTTGAAAATACCAAAATATTGAAAATAAAAATCTCTGAAAACAAAAAACCTGACTAAAGAAGTATGTCAGGATTTAGTAGACCACAGATAACAGGAAAGTAATTTGTCTAAGATGAGTGGGCCCGGCCTACCAGGCGTAAGAAAAAAACAGTGCTCTCCCCGGGATGTCTGGCGGGAAGACCAGGGGAAAATCCGTTCTGCTTTAACTGTACCACCGGAATACGCACAAAAAACCCAAAAGGCAGTCACACTCCCATTCTCATATATGGGTCACCAGTAACCAAACAGGATCACTTAAGAGGTCAAAGAAGTGCTCACCTGAAGCATGGACTTGGGATGAGGCAGATCTTCTCCTTGGTAAATTTTAATATACGCCTTAGGATATAAACGTAAAAAGAACTATGAAAAATGTCATTCTGTCACAATTCAGTCACATTTTAACTTTTTAAAAGTGACCGTACAACTGCATTTTCCTAAAGACCTAGATCAACACCCAGGAATTAGCCAAAACACAACACACCTTTGAGTGCATGTTAGCGTATTTTGAGTTAACTGAAAGTAGCTCTCAAGCAGCACGAGCCTACCAAGGCTAGGATTCCCACCAGATTCCCCATGCACACTGGCCTCACCACTGCCTGTGGGCACAGTGACCATCCGCCTTGAGGTAGTCGTGTCACATCTAGGTGCCGTCTCCTCCTACTCACAGCAACTTCCTAACCACCTCCTGTCCACACCATCTTCCTTGAGGAACAATCTTCCTTTAGCCACAGTAATTACTCCTCTAAGAAAGTGCAAAGAACATTCATTTGGTTCCTAGACCGATACTGCCACCCAGTGGCCCGCTCCTGGAAGGACCCCGAAGGCTCTGAAAATGCCTCTCACCATCTCCCCGTGAAACTTTCCCCCTTCAGCTTTAAAATAGTGAAATTCAAAGTTAGTTTACAGCCTAGATCAGTTTCACCAAAAATCACATTATTTTGATAATTAAAACCCATATTTACCTTAAAATACTCCAATAGCCCCCGACAGGTGACTTTTGAGCCATTGATCTCCTTTTCCATTAAATTAGCCGGGTTTAACACAAATGGAATCAGGGTCTGCAACTGCTCTTTGAACTCACTGGCAATATCTGTTCATGAGACCACGAAGAAGCAGACAATAAGCGAAGCAGACTTACTCAACCAAGCTGAGCATAAAATGTGATCTTCATAGTCTGTTTTAACATCTGCTAGTTGAAAGTGAAGGGAGGGGGTCCCAACTGTGTCTGACACTCTCTGCCTATGACCAAGCTGCTGTCGGACCTCTGTCTACATGTACCCTCACTGTCTCCTTCCCTCCCTTCTCAGGATTGTTTGCGGGGTTTTTTTTTTTAAGTGTATTTGTATTTATTTTGAGAGAGACAGACAGAGAAAGAGGGAGAAGGAATGAGCGGGGAAGGGGCAGAGAGACAGGGAGAGAGAGAATCCCAGGCAGACACCAAACTCCACGCTGAGCCCAAACGGGGGCTTTCAACCTCATGGGCCTGAGCCAAAATCAGGAGTTGGACGCTTAGCTGCCTGAGCCACCCAGGCACCCAGGAAATGATTTTCTAAAATACGACTTTAAAAGTACTTCACAAGAAGCAAAAACAATATAACAGCAGGGAGGGGGACAAAACATAAGAGACTCTTAAATACAGAAAACAAACACAGAATTGCTGGAGGAGTTGTGGGAGAGGGGATGAACTGAACGAGTCAGGGGTATCTACTCCTGAAATCATTGTTGCACCATGTGCTAACTAACGTGGAGGTAAATTATAAAAAATAAATAAGTTATAGAAAGTAATGAATGCAAAAAAATACATAATAAACCTTCAAAAATAAAAATAAAAGTACTTCAAAAAATCAAAAGTGAATGAATTCAACCACATTAAAACTAAGGCACCATTAAAAAAAAAAAAGACAAGACACAGATGGCAGAATACACGTGCAACACATAACCAACCAGCAAAGCTTCATATCTTAAAATACACATATAGGATGTATACGTTGCATAGAAAGACAAGCCCCATCTAAAACTGAACAACAGGCATAAGTAGGAACTGCAGAGGAAAGGAACCATGAAGGAAACATGAATGTAACTAAATACACGAAAAGATATTCAATCCCATGAACAATCAGAAAAATGCAACTTAAGACCATAATGACATATTATTCTATATCACTAATTTGGCAAAAACTAGAAGTCTGAAAATGCCAAGCACTGCCAAGGATATGGACCAATGGGAACTTCTGTACACACTGATGAAGGGACCATAAACCGGAACTACACTTTGGGAAACAATCGGCATTATCCAGTTGAGGGGAAAATACACAGATTCCAACATCCAGTAGTCTTGCTTCCAAAGCACATACCCTCAGGAAACTCTCATTTATCCATATATACCAGATTGTGCATGGCAGCACTGTTCGTAATAGCAAGTAACTGGAAAAGCTTATATTTCTATTGAGAATAAACTGCGTTATATTCACAGAAGGCACAATTATGCACAACGAAAGTGAATGAACTACAACTACATGCAATGATACAGATAATCTCAGAAATAAAACACTCAATGAAATGCAATGCATACTGTTTTTAATAAGTCAAAATTAAAGAAACTTGGCAACAAACTGGTTCAAACACAAGCAATAGTTGTTGTTTTTTTTTAATTTAAGGGTAGAATAAGCAAAATTTAGAACAGTGAAACAGTACTGGTAATGTTCTAGACAAGAATTGGCAAACTACAGCCCTTGGGGGCAAATACGGCCTGCAAACTGTAATTGTAAATGAAGTTTTATTGCAACACAACCATGTCTTCACTTATGCATTGTCTATGGCTGCTTTCTTGCTACAACAAAGCTGAATAACTGTATGGCCCACAAAACCTACAATATTTACTATCTGGTCCATCACAGAAAAAACTTGTCAATTCTGGTTCTAGATATTAAGTTGGGCAGTAGGTTTGTGATGTTCATTATATGATGTACGAAGCCTTACCTATATAAGTTCTGCGTATTCTTTTATATGTGTAATACCGCTACATTCTTTGGTAGTTAGGCCAAGATTTCTTCTGTACTGGTTCATCAGCTGATCTCCTTTTCCCCTACTAGGGACCTGTTTCTTAGAATACAGTCACTCTTCACAAACTAAATAAATATGCTATCCTTATGTGTACTAAATTCTCCAGTTTGTTTGACTTTTTTTTTTTAAGTTTATTTATTTATTTCGAGAGACACAGAGAGAGAGAGAGAGAGAGCAGAAGAGGGGCAGAAAGAGAGGGAGAGAGAGAGAATCCCAAGCAGGCTCCACACCACCAGCACAGAGCCTAACGTGGGGCTCGAACTCACGAACCGTTGAGATCACAACCTGAGCCTTACCTGACTGAGCCACCCAGGCATCCCTGTTTGTCTTTTTATAACATGCATAAAACTATCACGTACTCAAACCGACACCATTTTTCTTTGGCAATTTCTTTTATTCCTCCTAATTTTAAGGAGTCCTTCCCCAATTCCAGAGGTCTAATAAAATTAAATTTTCCCCATGCTTTTTTATAATTTAACTTTGTAATCTATCTAGAATTTATTTATGCTTCATAAATTGAAATCTACATGGCATTTCTCTGTAAATAGTAATAGGTACTTCTCATCTCCACCAACTCACATCCCATCTTAAATAACTGACCAATTATAAAATCTCTTGACATCGAAAAATTGTTTAGGTTTATAAATCTGTCCTACCAAAAAGTAAATTGGTACCAATCTCCCATCCAAATACTCTTAATTCTATATTCTCCTCAGGATGGCGCCAAAGTATGGCCTATGCAAATGTTAAAAAGGGATCAATCCCCATATTACATATTGATTAGTGGCTTAATGTATGATAAAGGTGACATTTCAACTAGTGGGGCAAGCTGGACTATTCTATAAATACTTCTGGAACAAATGAGCCGCCATTCAGAAGATGAATCTAAATTGGATCATAAGTTATAATGTGAAAGTGAAACTGCAAAATTTCAAGAAAAAAATGGGACAAATTCCTCATGACTTGAAGCAAAAAACGCCTAAAATTGTGCGTATACTATGCTATTCTGCGTATACAGTATTCATATCTGCTGGCACACTCTAAAGAAAACTCTGGAAGCCTATAAAAATGGAAGAGAGACTTTTCACTAAATACTTTTTAATCCTTTTTGAGATTTTAAACATGTGAATGTATCACGTATTCCAAAAAAAAAACTTTTTTTTTTTTTTATGCCTTCAACTTTTATCATATTGGAAGACTAAGGGCTTCAAAAATATTTCACTCAAGGAACTGGCACAATCTAGACACCACAGACTGTTCCTAAACCCAGTTTTACCCAGATTTAAAGACCTTTAAGCATTAATGCTTCTCTGAAGGCTGTACCAAAATACTAGTTTTAGACTCAGAATAGACAAGAATGGTCTCCTGATAATCTCAAAATCTCGTGCTGTCAAAAAAGACAGTGCCCGGGGCGCCTGGGTGGCGCAGTCGGTTAAGCGTCCGACTTCAGCCAGGTCACGATCTCGCGGTCCGTGAGTTCGAGCCCCGCGTCGGGCTCTGGGCTGATGGCTCAGAGCCTGGAGCCTGTTTCCGACTCTGTGTCTCCCTCTCTCTCTGCTCCTCCCCCGTTCATGCTCTGTCTCTCTCTGTCCCAAAAATAAATAAACGTTGAAAAAAAAAATTAAAAAAAAAAAAAAAGACAGTGCCCTACAAACTCTTCAGGTTAATTTCTAGCTAAACAACTCAGTGGTGGGGCATCTTGGTGGCTCAGTCCTCGATTTCGGCTCAGGTCATGATCCCAGAGTCACAGGATCAAGCCCTGAGTCGGGCTCCAGGCAGAGCATGGAGCTTGCTTAAGATTCTCTCTCTTTTCTCTCTCCCTCTGCCCCTGTAACCTGCTCATGCTCTCTAAAATAAACTTAAAAAACAAAAACAAAAACAAAACAAAACTCAGTGGTTACTGCATTAAGTCTCTCTGCTCTAGAAAATACAAAGATGACAGTTTTCTTTATGGTGATGACACAGTCATCTGTGTCTGATGAAAGGGGTCTTAACAGTGAGCTAATCTAGCCAACAGGAAGCAGCAGCAGTTAAGCAGTAATTACACCAAAACTAAGATTGTGTTTGGCAAGTGTTCACCTCTGAATAAATGGTCGTTCTTTAAAAATAAATAAAACAGGGGCGCCTGAGTGGCTCAGTCGGTTAAGCAGCCGACTTTGGCTCAGGTCATAACGGTCTGTGAGTTTGAGTCTCATGTCAGGCTCTGTGCTGACAGCTCAGAGCCTGGAGCCTGCTTCAGTTTCCGTCTCCCTCTCTCTGCCCCTCCCCTGCTCACACTGTCTCTCTCTCTCTCTCTCTCTCTCAAATAACAAATAAACATTAAACAAAATTAAAAAAAAAAAAAAAAAGATCCTCCTATGGATTAGGCCTAACTGCTCTCAAGCTAATGTCTTTCTCAGGTTGTATGGAATAGGGCAGCAGGATCTCAACCAAGTCACTGTACAAGGATATACTTGAGAAAATACAGCATCTAGGCATTTTCTTTAACTCTGAAAAGTACATCAGCTCTATTTACAGGTCCCCCACTATAAAGTATATGTGGTTCTCAGTCAAGCACCTGCCAAATACTCCAAGTCACCATTTGCAATTTAGCATCCAATTTATGCTTCACTCAAAACCCTTCTTTTAAACACCGTTTAGATTTCCTAAAATTACAAAATATCTGTCTCCAAAGCTACGAAGTACACAGACCTTTGCAGAGCTAATAAGAATTCTTTGGGAACAATCCTAATGACTATAGTTCCTGAAACAGACACACAAGGGCAGATTATAAACATATTGTTGAAGTAAAGCAAAAAAGGAATTTTTTATTTTTCAGATCTTTTCTTAAAAACATAATTATAAATACTATTTTGGAATAAATAGGATCATACAACATATGCTACTGTGCAATCTTTCTACATTTAATAATATGTCATAGACAACTATGTAAATACATACAGATCCATCTATCTACCTTAACCTTTTAGAAGACTTTTAATAACTTTTTAAAATAAGCTTTTAAAAGTGCAGAGGTACTAGGGCACCTGGGTGGCTCAGTCAGTTAAGTGTCCATCCAGCGCTCGATCTTGGCTCAGGTCATGATCTCACAGTTCGTGGGATCATACCCTGAATCAGGCTCTGTACTGTCAGCCCAATGTTTGGGATTCTCTCTCTCTCTCTCTCTGCCCCTCCCCTGCTCGCCCTCTATCTCTCAAAATAAATAAATTAAAAAAAAATGGTTTTAAAAGTGCAGATGTACCATGATTTCACTAACTCCTCAAAAACACCCATTTGTTTCCAATTATTCCCTGTTATGCTACAGTAATATATATCCTTGTCCATACATCTGCTTAGTTGAAATTCTGGATCAAAGGACATAAACATTTAAAATTTTGATACCGACACATAAAGACTGAATCTGTACCAATAAATTTGCACTTTGTTAATTATTTTGCTGCTACACATACTTTTATGAGTATATACTGACCACTTGTATTTCTTCTTTGGGGACTTGCCTTTCACGTAAGAGAGGAAGATTTTAACCTTATAAATGTGTTTTGAACATCAATGGTGGATGAGGGAACCAAATAATAATCATGAGGCTAAAAGTTGCTTATACAGAATTTGTTCCCTATTTTATAAATATATGAAAATTAGCACACTGAATACTCAGTGATAAGCTGTTCATAATTTTTAAATACATACAGGGTTGAACAGTACCCCCCCAAAATGCATATCCTCCTGGAATCTCAGAATGTGACCTTGTTTGTAAATTACATACATAACTAGTTGAGATCCTACTGGATTAGGGTGGAACCTAAATCCAAACAGTGGTGTCCTTATCAGAAGAGAGAACACACAGAGATACACAGAAAGAAGGCAGCCATGTGATGACAGAGCCCGGAGTGACACAGCTACAAGCCACGGGGTGCCCAGGCTTGCCAGCAAACCCCAGAAGCTAGGAGAGAAGCACGGGACAGATTCCCCCTCAGAGCTTCCAGAAGGAATCAATGCTGACACCATGATTTTGGAATTCTGGTCTCCTGAACTGTTAGGGCAGTAAATCTCTGTTGTCCTAAACCACCAGTTTGTGGTACTTTGTTACAGAAGTCTTAGGAAAGATACAATACACAAACCCAACAGCGATACAAAATTTCAAAGCTCAGGGCTACAAAACAGTTAAAAGAAACTTTTCCTATCTCCTAGAATAACATGATGAAAGTGATGAATTTTAAAACAGAATGTTTTAGGGGCGCCTGGGTGGCGCAGTCGGTTGGGCGTCCGACTTCAGCCGGGTCAGGATCTCACGGTCGGTGAGTTCGAGCCCCTCGTCGGGCTCTGGGCTGATGGCTCGGAGCCTGGAGCCTGTTTCCGATTCTGTGTCTCCCTCTCTCTCTGCCCCTCCCCCGTTCATGCTCTGTCTCTCTCTGTCCCAAAAATAAATAAACGTTGAAAAAAAATAAATAAAACAGAATGTTTTAAAATGTTAAAATGCTTGAAAATACCGAGGAATGCCATTCTGTATGTTTATCCCCGAAAACCTGGGACCACCCTGAGGCAAGCCCACTCCCTCCTCAGATTCCTCATTTAGGAATCCCCTGGGCACCTCCTCGCCCAGTGAGGACCAAACCAGAGTTTAGGTTTGGTAAAAGTATGTCTAATAATAGAGTATCACCACCCAAAAGGAACACATCACCTACACACCCAACTTTCTCTACACGCTCCACTCAGAAAGTACCTGTTACTGCTTTTCAAGTAAAAGGTTCTAGCTCCAAACTTGGATTTCTGAATTGCCATCTAATAGGCTCTGAAGTCTCCTGCTCAGGAAAGCTGCCAACCACATAAAAATACCACACAGGGACAAACAGAAGATAAAGCCTCTCAAACGCAGTTCCTTTAGCAGTATTAAGACCAGCTGGAATGTAAATCTTAAGGTGAACAAGTATATTAACGTTCTTGGATCAAGTAAGTCCAATAAATTGAAAATGATGCATTTTGTGTTTAATATGAGGCCATGAAAAACTTCCACTTCAAAAGTTCTCCTGGTAACTAAACATTATATACCCTCTAAACTATTTCCTCAGGTCGCCTGGGTGGCTCAGCTGATTAAGCATCTGACTCTCTGATCTTGGCTCAGGCCATGATCTCAGGGTTCATGACATGGGAGCCCTGTATAGGGCTCTACACTGATTCTCTCTCTCCCTCTCTCTGCCCCTCCCCGACTTGCGCGCTCTCTCTCTCAAAATAAATAAACATTTAAAAATAAAAAATAGGGGCACCTGGGTGGCTCAGTCGGTTAAGCATCCGACTTCAGCTCAGGCCGTGATCTCACAGTTCATGAGTTTAAGCCCCACATCGGGCTCTGTGCTGACAGCTCAGAGCCTGGAGCCTGCTTTGGCTTCTGTGTCTCCCTCTCTCTCTGCCCCTCCCCGGCTCACACTCTGTGCCTCTTTCAAAAACATATAGAAAAAAATTTTTTAATAAAAATAAATAATTTCCCCCAAAATAACAGAGAAACTTCTATTTTAGCACAATATGACTCTGGGGCAAAAACATTCTAGATGTGAATCTCTACCCCATCACTTATCAGCTGAGTACTTTGAGCAAGTTGCTTAACTTTCCTAAGCCAGTTTCTTCATCTGTGAGATACGGGAGAGAATATCTGCATATGGAACCACCGGGAACAGTAAGTGTGAAAGTGAACTACCACAGCGCTGGTTCTATAGTCTGAACGTCTGTGTCCCTCTCAAATTTGGTATGTTTAAATCCTAACCTCTAAAGACGGTGGTATTAGCGGGTGGGGCCTTTGGGAGGCGGTCAGGTCACCAGGGTGGAGGAGCCCTTGTGAACGGGACTAGTGTGCTTACACAAGAGACCTCACAGAGCTGGCTAGTCCTTCCACCACATGAAGGAACCAGAGGCCTGAGAGCAGGAAGACAGCCCTCACCCGACTGTGCTGGCACTCTGACCTTGGACTTCCAGCCTCCAGAGCTATGAGGAACAAATTTCTGTTGTTTACAGCCGCTCAGTATACGGCATTTTGCGACAGCAGCCCAGACAGACTGATGGCGGGGAACATGGCTGAGCCTCTAAAAATGGCAGCTATTTCCATTCCAACTTTACCGGGAACCTGAGAAGCTCAGACACGTTTATAAACAAAAGTGCTTGTTTTAAACCTGTGTAAACGGAGGGCTAGCCATTAAATGAGTCAACGTCTTAATGAATAAGGAACAAAAATAAGATAATGGAATCCAAGAGTCCCGACTCTAATTTCTCCAAGCTGCCATCTAGGCAACACCTCCTGATAATCGCAGGTGACCCGGCATCAGGTTTTGCCATAATCACAAAGAAGATGAAAACAAACAGCCAAGCCACGCATCATGTTACCATCCTTTGGCAACTTAATTTTACTTGATAAGTATTAGCTAACCAACGTTTAGTCTTTTATTTTAGTACTGCTATGTCTTGTAAGCCAGTAATTACAACACGTCTCTTAGAAAGACATCAATATTACCACCACCATTTCAGATGGAAAAATTAAGGTAAACTCTGATGGTCACAGTACGGCAGATGTAAAAACTAAAGTAGACTCTAACTACCATTCTTTCTAAGGAAACATACTATTCCTCTTAAGCATTCTCTGGACTCGTAACTGATAGTTTCTGGTCACTGGTTCATTCCAAAGCTCAAATCACATGTCTAGAATAACATGACTTGTGACACACCTTTCAATTTCCCATCAAAGTCGGGGCTTGTGGCCACCTGGAGCCCTGGATGCGGCAGGAGAAAGCAAGTGACGTTGGAGAAGCATGAATGAATGTGATTTCGGACATTCTGAATTTCTTCATGCTGATGTTCTTTTACCTGCCAATGAAGACCAACAATTTACAAAAGACCAGTTGTGTTTCTGCACTGGGAACCAATGGTACAGGACAAAGGAGAGAAGATATCCCAACTCTGATGCATCAGAGCAGCCTATGTTTTGTCCAGTGAGGAAACTCAGGACGCTAGAAGCAATAAATGCATACATTTGATTAACCATGGCCTGGCTCCTTTAGCCACTCAAGAACACGTACTGAAGACTTTCTTTTACAAAAAAGAGGATTGCACAATACTGGAGAAGAACAATGGAAGGTTTGCTTGTGAGCAGAAGGAGGATGTAACTAGCTAGTAGCGATTGACAGAGGACTCCTGTATTTTAATTTTGGAGAACAGGCTAAGCCGGTTTATGTCCACCCCAAAACAAGCAAGAACTGTGAACAAGAACAACAGAACAAAAGTTCTGAATATGACATTCTAAAGGCACATGGAGAACCTGGTGTAAAACATGAAATGGAAATTACAGTCAAAGCTCGGGCCTTTGCCAGGAGAGTCCTTCTCTGCAGTCTCTATGCATTACATACCCAGGCTCTGTGCTCTTACACAAGCACTATTAGTGTGCCGATACCTGTAAGTATTTAACACTTAAATTTTCTATAATCTGCTTTAAATACAATAGCTAAAGGCAAATGAGAACGTTATCAAGACATGTAGGTAACTCCTCAGAAGACTGCATTTCTATTTACCTGCAGGCGCTTATCCAAAAAGGACATTCCTCCCTGTAGTCCGTAGCTGTATTCATAGGGGAAACTCCAGTCTCGAACCAAAAACATCAGTGTCTATTTAGGAAAAGAGCAGAGCATGTCACAAGGCTGCATAAATGCATTTTCAAAATAACAACTGAAATACTTCTTTGCATAATGCCAGCTTCTTCAAAGGGAGCAACAAAATGTGAAGGATGTATTTCTTCCGTAAAGTCTTAGGAACATTATAAACACTCAAGGACACGTATAAGCCAAATGTGTGGTCACCAGGGGCGCCTGGGTGGCTCAGGCGGTTGGGCATCCGACTCTTGACTTCAGCTCAGGTCATGATCTCATGGTTCGTGAAACGGAGCCCCATGTCAGCTCTGTGCTGACAGTGTGAAGCCTGCTTGGGATTCTCTCTTTCTCAAAATAAATAAGCATTTTAAAAAACATATTAAAAAAAACAAAACAGGGACTCCTGGGTGGCTCAGTCGGTTGAGTGTCTGACTTCAGCTCAGGTCATGATCTCGCGGTTCGTGGGATCAAGCCCCATGTCGGGCTCTGTGCTGACAGCTCAGGGCCTGGAGCCCGCTTCGGATTCTGTGTCTCCCTCTCTCTGTTCTTCCCCTGCTCACAGTCTGTCTCTCTCTCAAAAATGAACAAAAATTTAAAAAAAAACTTTTTTAAACAAGTTTTTTAAACAAAACAAAACAAATGTGAGGTCACTATAACCTATCTGCTGTTTTTGTTCCCATGGGTTCATAAGAGCAGAAGGAAGAAACTGACGAGAAGACGTCAAATCTGGGGCTGTGCTATAAAGACAAGTATAAAGAACGGACTAAAGGACAAGAAAACAACATGGTAGCAGCATATCATAAAATCAGATCTACTTTAAATGTTAGAAAGGAAAACTAAACATCAAAAAAAAATTTTTTTTTTTTTTTTTAACACAAAAGGAGCGCCTGGGTGGCTCAATTGGTTAAGCGTCAGACTTCGGTTCAAGTCATGATCTCACGGTTCGTGGGTTCAAGCCCCTCATCGGGCTCTGTGCTGACAGCTCAGAGCCTGGATCCTGCTTCGGATTCTGTCTCTTCCTCTCTGTCTGTCCCTCCCCCGCTTACAGTCTGCCTCTCTCTCTCTCTCAAAAATAAACAAACACTAAAAAAAATTTTTTTTAAAAGAAAAGAAAACTAAATTAAGTAATACTTAAAGCTCCTCTAATCTCACTGAGGCTACTATGCATTCTCACCCTCATGAAACAATTAACTAAAGCAGGGGCCAGAAAACTTTCGTAAAGGACCTAAGAGGAAGTATTTTAGAAGTATTTAAGTATTTAAGAAGAAGAGGCTGTGGACAAATAAGTGTAGCTGTGTTCCAATAAAACTTTATGTAAAATTTAAATGCCAGTGTCCACAGCTAATTTACACGTCATGAAATATTATTCCTCTTTTGACCTCAATCATTGAAGAATATAAAAACCACTCCTAACTCACAGGTCTTATAAAAACAGGCCGCTAATGGGGCGCCTGGGTGGCGCAGTCGGTTAAGCGTCCGACTTCAGCCAGGTCACGATCTCGCGGTCCGTGAGTTCGAGCCCCGCGTCGGGCTCTGGGCTGATGGCTCGGAGCCTGGAGCCTGTTTCCGATTCTGTGTCTCCCTCTCTCTCTGCCCCTCCCCCGTTCATGCTCTGTCTCTCTCTGTCCCAAAAATAAATAAACGTTGAAAAAAAAAATTTAAAAAAAAACAAAAAAAAACAAAAAAAAAACAGGCCGCTAGCCTGATCTGGCCTGTGTCCTGCAGCTGGCTGGTCTCCGAACTGAAACAAAGACATGAATTACATTATAGTTAACACTCTACCTGGAAGGGTTTTTGGAAAATTTCATCCATCGCCAGACGACCATATTCTGTGAAGAGCTTTGAAAAAGAAAAGTTAATGGCTTGTTAGGCCAAATTATTTAAAGTACTTCTATGGGTATTCTTTAGCAAAGAACTCATTTAACAGACTCAATACTACTCATATGAGACCACAGTTCTACGGCTTCAAAAACTCAGAGAGCCATGAACCTTACAATAACCTGTTATTCCTATCTCACATCCCATGTCCCAATTCATTAACAAACCCAGAAGCCAACCACTCCAGCTTCTATGTGGCTTGGAATATTACACAGCTTCCTAACTGGCCTCCCTGCCTTACCCTTGCTCCGCCCCCCAGACTATTCTCAATACAGCAGCCTGGGTGGCTGTGCTTTGAGAAGTTAGTTAGATCACATGATGCCTCTGCTTAAAACCCTCCAACCTAATCGTATAAAAGGCAGCCCCTTACGGTGAGATCTGGCTACACTGGCCCTCCTTGCTCTTCCTCCAGCACGCTGGGCACAGTGCTTGCCTCAGGGACTTTGTTCTGACTCCTTCTGCCTACAATGTTCTCCCCCCAAATAACTGCACAATCAGTTCCCTCACTTTTTAGTCCAAATGGCTCCTTCTCAAAGAAGACTTCCGGACCACCACCTACCTGAGAGGATTACAAGTCTCCCCACAATTCTTCCTACCCCGTGTCTTTCAAATATTTTTCCTTAACCCATCTCACTAGGCTACACACCACACCTTTACTTACTTGGACAGTGCCTGCCTTCACTACTAGCAGATACACTCCAGGGGGGCAGGAATGTCTGCCTGTTCTGTGCACTGTCTCTCAGGCAGCGGGAGGAATATGGGGCCAGGGGCATATATGCCATGCAAATGACCAAATGAGCAAATTCTCTACGGTCAGGGTTTACACGTCCGTTTATGTCTATGTCCTTATGAAGCCTCGCACTAAAAGTACAGCAAAACGGGGGCACCTGAGTGGCTCAGTCGGTTAAGCCTCCAACTCTTGACTTCAGCTCTGGTCATGATCTCACGGTTTGTGAGATCGAGCCCCGCGTCAGGCTCTGCGCTAACAGCACGGAGCCTGCTTGGGATTTTCTCTCTCTCTCTCTCTCTCTCTCTCTCTCTGCCCCTCCCCTGCTCACATTCTCTCTCTCTCTCAAAATAAATAAATAAACTTGAAAAAAACAGTATAGCAAAATGAAGTTTAGAAGTTATAAATTCACAGGACAAAGAAGATGAGAACTGATATGGCAGCAAAGAGTTATCAAAAATACTCTGGAAGGAAAACAGACAAATGAAAACTGTCTCAAGTGTTGTCTTTCTCTGCCTTAAGTTGTCTGTGACAGGCAGGGGCCAACAGGAAAAAAGCAGATTCTCTCAGCAGAATCCCTGAAAGGCTCAGAAATGAGAAGCACCGGTCACCATGTAGGAGGGGGGTGAGGGAACGGGACTAACAACTAAAGAAACAGTTGAAAGTCTTTGGAGAGAGCACCTTTTGGAGCACCTAACCTCACAGATCCCGCTTCCTCCCCGCGCTCCAAACCCTCTATCTGCCCACAGAAGATGGGAAGTGTACTATCTGGAAGGGATAAACTAGAAAGAATTTAGACTTTGATACCGAACTCAGCCAAGAGGAGTAAGTCCCCTACTTTACCAGAAACGGGCACTTCAGTCAAGGTCGACATACTGAACAGTGAAGTCTCCTTAGCCTGTCGCCCTGCTGGAGCCACAGTAAGCTTCTACCCACTCGGGCAGGGGTTTAAAGAACTCTTCTCTGGGGACACTCATAGCCCAAGAAGAACAGTCTGCAAATACAGACATTTCGGGGTTGCAATAAAATATCCAAGTAATCTTGCTCAGTCACCTCACTGTCCAAACCAGTGCACAAGGCTCGCCCTCTCGCCAAAGGTCCCAGTCAGATTTTTAATAACTCATCTTAAATACACATGGCCAAGGACACCAGACCTCTGAGACAAGCTTCCAGAAGAAAGACAAAAACTCATGTCCTTCATTCTAGAACATCATCTTACATTATCCCTTTTATAATTTCTTTCCCTCCATTTTCTCTTTTACTAAAACACCTATCATTAATAACAGGTGCGACCTCTCTTGAACTGATGCTCAATGTTTCCTTTTTTTGCTGTGCCCTCCTGTTCTCCTTCTTCTCCACCTCTCCCTCTCCTCTCTTCTTCCCTCTTTTCCCTCCTCTCTCCTCCCCACCCCCCTGCCCTTCTCTCTCTGCTTCACTCCCTCCCTCTGGTCTAATTTCTACTCTGTTCTTTCATTCAACCTACCAGCAAGAGTTTCTCCAATTTGGCGTCTAACTCCTTCTCTACAAAAGTTTCCGTTTTTGCTGCCACAGCTTTCATTTCCAGGAGCTTTTGTTTTCTGAATGTTGCTTCTTAACAGCATCCAGTTTTCTCTTGGTTGCAAGAGCTGCAACATCTTATGTTTCTGAGGATGCGGGTTTACAAAGAATGAAGAAAAAGCCCACACTAAGGTACATTACCATGAAAATTCATGCCAACAATAAGAAGATCTTAAAAGCTTCAGAGAGAAAAAGGTCACATACAAAGGATCAGGAATCAGATGGTGTGGGACTTCAGCAGCAACACTGGAAGCTGGAAGGCAATGAAGCAATGCCCTCAATTCTAAAAGAAAATTACTTCTATCCTATCATTAATTCTAGGATAAAATTAAAATATTTTCAGACTTACAAGAACTCAAAAAAGTGATCTGCTATACATCCATTCTAACCTTTCTCAGAAAAGCTAGGGGAGAATGTCTAGAATTAAGGAGAGAATAAACAACAACAACAACAAAGGAGAGAATAAACAAATAAAAGGTTAAATAGGATTCAACTGCAAAAGGAATTGAAAAAAACATCCCAGGCCCTGATTTCAAGCTATATTACTGTTTTGTAATAAACACTGTATGGTATTGGTATAAAACCAGACATGCAGATCAATGGAACAGAACAGCTCTCTGTTCTCCTAGAAATAAAACCACATACAGATGATCAATTAACTTTATGACAAAGCAGCCAAGAATATACAATGAGGAAAAGACAGTCTCTTCAACAAACGGTGGTGAAAAAACCGGACAGCCACATGCAAAAGAATGAAAGTGGACCACTATCTAACACCAGACACAAAAATTAACTCCAAATGGATCAAAGACTTAAAACTTGAAACCCTAACACTCTGTGAAGAAAACACAGGTGGTACGCTCCTTGACGTCAGTCTCGACAATTTTTTGGATTTGGCAACAAAAGCAAAGGCAGCAAAAGCCAAAATAAACAAGTGGGACCACACCAAACTAAAAAGCTGCACAGGAATTAGAAAAATACTAACAACATGAAAAAGCAACCTACTAAATGAGAGAAAATAATTTAAAATCATATATCAGATGAAGGGTTAATAGCCAAAGTATATAAAGAATTCAGGGCACCCAGGTGGCTCAGTCAGTGTCTGACTCTCAATTTAGGCTCAGGTCACGATCTCATGGTTCACGGGTTTTTTAACAGCTTGGGATTCTCTCTCCCCTTCCCTCCCCTCCCTCTCTGCCCCTCCCTCCCACACACTCATTCTCTCAAAATACATAAAAATAAACATTTAAGGGGTGCCTGGGTGGCTCAGTCAGTTATGCATCCAACTTTGACTCAGGTCATGATCTCACGGTTTGGGAGTTCAAGCCCCACATTGGGCTCTCTGCTGTCAGCACAGAGCCCACCTCAGAGCCTCTGTCTCCCTCTCTCTCTGTCCTTCCCCCACCAGCGTACAGGCATACACTCTCAAAAATAAATAAACATTAAATTTTTTAAAAAAGAAATAAGCATTTCTTAAAAATTAAAAAATTAAATAAATTAAAAAATTTTTTAAATAAAAAAGAATTTATATAACTCAACAGCCAAAATAACAAAAAAAGAAAACACAAACAACACATGCCCACAAAAACCATAATCCAATTAGAAAATGGGCAGAGAATCTATACAGACATTTTCCCAAAGACGATATACTGATAGCCAATGGGTACATGAATTATTCATGTTCACCATCAATAATCACCAGGGAAATGAAAATAAAAACCATGATAGGGGCGCCTGGGTGGCGCAGTCGGTTAAGCGTCCGACTTCAGCCAGGTCACGATCTCGCGGTCCGTGAGTTCGAGCCCCGCGTCGGGCTCTGGGCTGACGGCTCAGAGCCTGGAACCTGTTTCCGATTCTGTGTCTCCCTCTCTCTCTGCCCCTCCCCCGTTCATGCTCTGTCTCTCTCTGTTGCAAAAATAAATAAACGTTGAAAAAAAAAAATTTTAAAAAACAAAACAAAACAAAAAAAAAACCATGATATATTACCTCATCAGTGTGATGAATGAATGTTTATCAAAAAAGAAAAGAAATAATAAGTGTTGGCAAGAACATGGCAAAAAGGGCACCCTTGTCCACTGTTGGTAAGAATTTAATTGGTGCATCTATTATGAAAAACAGTATGGAGGCTCCTCTAAAAATTAAAAATGAAACTACTATATGATCTAGCAATTCCACTTCTGGGTAATTATCTGAAGAAAGCGAAAACAGTAATTCAAAAAAACATATGCACCCTCACGGTCAATGCAGCTTTAGTTACAACAGCCAAGATATGGAAGCAACCTAAGTATCCATCCATGTTTGAATGGATACAAAAAATGTGGTGCAAAATTCAGTGGAATATTATTCGCCATAAAAAACAAGGCAATCTTGCTATCTCCAACAAATATGGATGGGCCTTATAGGCACTGTACTGTTTTACTAAGACAAAGACAAACACTATGTGATCTCACTTGTATGTGGAATCTGAACAAATTTAAAAACAAGCGTATGGATACAAGGGTGGAGCGAGGGTAGGGGAAAGAAAGTGAAGGGGGTTAAAAAGTATAAACTTCCAGGGGCGCCTGGCTGGCTCAGTTGGTAGAACATGCGACTCTTGATCTCAGGGTTATGAGATTGAGCCCCATGTTGGGAATAGAGATTACTTAAAAATAAAATCTTAAAAAAAAAAAAGTATGAACTTCCAGCTATAAAATACTTAAGTCATAGGGAAGCAATGTACAACATGGTGGCTATAGTTAATAATATGGCATTGTATATTTCAAAGTTGCAAAGACATATCATAAATGTTTTCATCATGAGGGAAAACATAATAAAATGTAAAATTAAAAAAAGAAAGAAAGAAAGAAAGAAAGAAAGAAATTGACAGTGGGACAGCTGTGCACCAGGCCTAAAGGAGGCAGTCCAGGGGAGAGGAGGAGAACACTGTGACCAGGCATGAGGCCTCCCCAAGGAGAAAAAAGAAAAAAAAACAAAACACAAAACACAAAACCAGAGCCTAAGTGTGTAGATCATACTGAGAGGTTTAGGAGTCTATCCCTTGAGATACATTAGTGATAAGCACACAGAACACTAAACTAATGACGACCACAACAAAAAAAGCAACAGGTAATTCATTACAAGAAATGCAACCATAATTCACAAGAAACGTCAGTGATGAAAAACATAGAAAAATACCCATACAATAAGGCAAATACAAATACCTTTTTAGCTACAACTTGTGACCTACCTATTGGAAGGACGAGGGGAAGGAAGCCAATGGGTGAGGGTGGGAGAGTGGTAAAGATGCTAAATCCTAATTCTGCACAAGAAGCTATGACTATTTCAATTGTAATAATCCAGAAGGAACAGTATAAGCATGTTCTTTAAACATTCAGAAGCAAATAGCAGAAGACACAGCCCAAAGCACAAGTGGTTGCCTCTGGAGAACGAACTAGGAGGTCAAAAGAATGTTCTTTTTTATTATGAACACTGCAATTCTACTGACTTTTCCACTATGTGTGTGTGTATAGTATATATACATATGTGTATGTATATACATTATTTTGTGCATATACATTATATATATATTACTTTGTCAAAACAATGAAATGATACTTAAAAAAAGAAAGCACCTAAAACATATAAAATACTACATATAAACAAGACAAAAACACACATACAAAACTGTACAAAACCCATGATCTCTCCTACCTAATTCTGAAATCCAACAAGTTCTGAAAACCATTTGGAGGAAAACCTGCCTTGAACTGATGTGAGGCTTTTTCTAAGCTTTATTTGTCCCATTTCATCTCTCAGACATACCTTTCACTGCAGAAATAGTAAAATGTTTTATTAGGAGGTATTATCTGAATGTCTATTACTGTCCTCAACCTCATGCTTATATGCATCATATTTCTCTATCTAAAATCCAAAAAATTTAGGAGTGCCTGGGTGGCTCAGTCGGTTGAGCATCCGACTTTAGCTTGGGTCATGATCTCGCGGTTCATGGGTTCAAGCCCCATATCGGGCTCCGTGCTGACAGCTCGGAGCCTAGAGCCTGCTCCAGATTCTGTGTCTCCCCTGCCCCTCCCCCGCTCTCTGCCCCTACCCTTCTCCCACTCTGTCTCTCAAAAATGAATGTTAAAAAATATATATTTAAAGTCCAAAAAATTTCAAATTCCAAAACACACATAGTCTCAAAGAGTTTGCATAAGGCACGTAGTCACGTTACCTATTTTCTATAGGGATATATATGTGCTTACAAAGAAAAAGAACAGAAAGGATACATTCAAACCTGATCTGTGTGGTGAAGGAGGAGTTCAATCTATCCAAGGTGTCCAATTTTTTGCAAGAACATCATCATTTTTTTAGAACATCATTTCTAATGTCATAAGGAATACACTTCACTTTTAAGAATAAAGAAACTACTACAGTGACAGATAATGTATTACTAATTTATAGAGCTAAATTCAGCCTCTATGAAGACGGCATAGAGTGAAGAAAGCATCTCCACCAGGAAACGTTACTGGAAACGGGGTCCTCACAGAGGTGATCACGTTAAGACAAGGTCATTAGCGTGGGCCCTAAGCCAGTATGACTGGGGGTCCTTATGAGAAAAAGTAATACAGACGCGGGGAAGAATGCAAGGTGAAGACAAAGAGACACACGGAGGGAAGACAGGGGCAGAGACCGAAAGTCTACAAAGCCAAGGAATGCCGAGGACGGCCAGAAGCGAGGAAGAGGCAGGAACGGACTCTTCCCCACAGGCTCAGAGAGGGGATGGCCCTGTGGACAGCTGGACTTCTACTTCCAGACTCCAGAACCGTGACCCAATAATTTTGTGTTGTGTGAGCCCCCTCGTTTGCGGTCCTTGGCTACAGCAGCCCTCACCCGTCACCCACCCCTACTCATTTATGACCTCTCGCTGACCGGATGACACGATCCACACACGATGACGTCTGCCTCAAGCATTACTGTGTCTACAGCACCGGGTGCACCGCCTCATACGAGGTAGACATTCAGAAACGTGTGCGGAAGGCAGGAGTCTAGAGAGGAATCCGTTTCAGGGGAAAAGGTGTCGAACTCAAGTTTTGACAGACGCGTTTAAGAACAACAGCTCTCAACCACTGAGTCGTGGCCCCGGTGCAGAAACACCAGTCACCAGGTACAGGCCAAGGCTGAGGAAGGATGTTCTTTGCTTTTTACAGGACTATAAATTAGAACTAACTCCAGGTAATCCCCATAATAAATGACACCCTCATTCCTCTGTATGCTGATGTGTTTTCTTGAATGTCAATGGGACAAGTGGAATCAGAAAGTCATGCTAAGAACTGCATTCCACTCTGGAGTCGCCACGGAACAGTATTTTACAGGACGAACATAGAAGGACCGCTGCGTGGAGAATAGAAGACCGCGAGTAATTAACCGTAGGTAGTGACAGTAATGATAAATAATGGCTTGCAGTTATTAAGCACATACTCTTTTCCAGGCACACAAAGCTACGCATTTTACAAACACGGACTTATTAAGCCTCACCTGGATTACTACAACAGCTTCACAACCGGCCTCACTGAATGCACGCCTGTCCCTAAAAATCTACCCCAAATGCAGCAGCCAGAGTGACCCTCTGCTCACATAACATCACTACTCTGCTCAACACACGGCTCCCACCTCCCCCAGAGGAAGAGCCCGAGCCCTTGCAAAAGCCGAGCATCAGCAGGACCTAAATGCCTCGCTGACGTCATCGCTAAGCCTCCTCCTGTCACACTTCCCAGTCCCAGCCACTGGCCTCCTTGCTGCTCTCCAATCCTGCCAAGCACCCTCCACCCCAGGTCGTCTTGCTGTCCTGTCTCCTACACCACTACTCCCCACCCCCCCCAGATATAGCTGCAGAACTTACTCGCCCACTTTCTTGGGTTCCGTGCTCAACTCAGTAAGGCCTTGCCTGATCACCCAGCAGTAACAGGACCGGACCGCTGTGAGCCAAAAACTTTCCCCCACCATTCAATCTATTGCTATAACTACTCAGCTGCAAAATTTTTCTTAGTCTCAAAACTTTTAAATGATACATTATGACCTTAAGACTTTTATGATGAATATATACCTGTAGCTGCTGAAGATCATCTTCCTGAATGTTCTGGGACAGATTATAAATCTAGAAAACAAAAATCCAGATTGATACCACTCTAGCTTACTTGAAAGGAACCCCAAATAAGCAAAAGCACTGAAGAGAAGCTTTGTACAACTAAAGGTTTGCACAGAAGTACCCAAGGTCTGTCCAAACAGTAATATTATCTCTCTTTTGGGAAACGACACATATAAGGTTGGAATCACATAATTCTTCCTTTACTGCTTAAAATACAGTTTTCTTAAGTTCTTACCAAATCCCCAGTTCCTGTGTGATGTAATTAACGTGATTCAATTTCCACTTTCCAGACTTTTTTTGGCGTATTTTATATATACTTACGACCAAAGTGGAAAAACAGTTTAAGCTCCTTTTTGAGCTTCTAAGAGCTTAACGTCTATCTGTAGTCTAAAAAGAACATTTACATGTCACCTAGGGATTCTGATAACAGAACAATAACTGAAAATAGATATACTCCATTTATCTTATTTCCTCTGCAAACTTTTATCTTAAGCAAGTGGTGTTACCTGCACAGAACTGGTCATGGTGCTTAGAGCGAAGATGGTGGCACAGTCTTTCACGGTGGACTGGCTGTCAAATGCCCCCTGGGTATCCATCAGAACAACTGCAACCTAAGAGAAAGGAAAAGACCAGCAAAGTAAGAGTGAGAAAGGGAAAAATGTAAAAAAGAAATTGAAAAGTCCAGGTGACATGTAAACGAGGCTTTGGCACCTGTTCGTAAATTCCACAGAAAAGTAGTTATTTAGGGGCTTTGTCTTGATCAGAGAATCTTCCTGGAGAAGATTATCTGCTCTGACTTGATGAGATGGTATGAAACAGAGGCCTACAGAGCAATACGTATGGAAGGGAAAAATGCCCACCAATTAAGAGTCAAATGTTGGGGCGCCTGGGTGGCTCAGTCGGTTAAGTATCTGACTTTGGCTCAATCTCCTGGTTCATGAGTTCAAGTCGGGCTCTGTGCTGACAGGCCAGAGCCTGGAGCCTGCATCAGATTCTGTGTCTCCCTCTCTCTCTGACCCTCCCCAACTCACGCTCTCTCTCAAAAATGAATAAACATTAATTTAAAAAAAAAAGTCCAATGTTGAGACCGATTAGCTCACCTACCTAGTCAATCATTCAGGCATTTTTGTTCACAAAAATGATTATTACTTTATGTAATTCATAGATCAGGTCCTAGTAATCACATATTATGTTTTTGAGTTTATTTTCAGATACCCAACCCACTACTGTGGTAGAAGAGATATGATATAAATCCACGCAAAAGAAAGTATTATGCATCGGGGCACCTGAGTGGCTCAGTCAGTTGAGCATCTGACTTCAGCTCAGGTCATGATCTCATAGCTCGTGAGTTCGAGCCCCGCGTTGGGCTCTGTACTGACAGCTCAGAGCCTAGAGTCTGCTTCGGATTCTGTGTCTCCCTCTCTCTCTTCCCCCAACCCACTCGCATTCTGTCTCTGTCTCTCTTAAAAATAAATAAACGTTAAAAAAAAAATTTTTTAAAGGAAGTATTATGCATAAAAATAAATCAAAGCAAATAAAGTTTCTAGCCTCAATACACTGAAACCTAGTGACAGACATGAAAACTTTATCCTTTCCACACATCCATTTTCTGAAGAGCATACTGTCAAACTGAGTAATCAACACCAATTATAGCTGAAACAAATGAATATCCACACACAAAAGTATCCCTACCTCACATCACCTACAAAAATTAACTCAAAATGGATCAAAAACCTAAATATAGGAACTAAAACCACAAAACCCTTAGGAAACAGAGGTGTTTCCAAGATCTTCATGATCTTGGGTTTAGTAAAGGTTGCTTGAACATAAAGCACAAGCAAACAAAAAAAAAAGTACACAAATTAGATTTCATTAAAACTAAAACTTTTGCACGTCAAGAGACACTATTAAGAAAATTAAAAGACAACCTATCGAATAAAAGAAAATAACTGCAAATTATCTATGTTGACAAGGGTCTAGTATTCAAAGTATATAAAGAACAATTCAACAATAAAGACAAATGATCCAACTAAAAAATGAATTTGATTTGAATAGTTATTTCTCCCAAGAAAATATGCAAGTGGCTAGTAAGTACATAAAAATATTCTCAACATCATTAGTCATTATGGAAACACAAATGTAAATCAAAGCCACAATGAACCAAAATAAAAAGCTTTTGAACAAATGAAATTTAAAATTTTTAAATTGAAAAAAAAAAAAAAAAGCTACTGCACAACAAAGGAAACAACCAAAAAAACAAAAAGGCATTACTGAATAGAAGATAGGAAAAAATATCTACAAATGATATATCCAATAAAGGATTAATATCTAAAATATATATATAGAACTTATATACCTCAACACTAAAAAGCAAACAATCTGATTAAAAAGTAGGTAGAGTGGCACAAAAACAGACACATAGACCAATGGAATAGAATAGAAACCCCAGAACTAGACCCACAAACGTATGGCCAACTCATCTTTGACAAAGCAGGAAAGAACATCCAATGGAAAAAAGACAGTCTCTTTAACAAATGGTGCTGGGAGAACTGGACAGCAACATGCAGAAGGTTGAAACTAGACCACTTTCTCACACCATTCACAAAAATAAACTCAAAATGGATAAAGGACCTGAATGTGAGACAGGAAACCATCAAAACCTTAGAGGAGAAAGCAAGAAAAGACCTCTCTGACCTCAGCCGTAGCAATCTCTTACTCGACACATCCCCAAAGACAAGGGAATTAAAAGCAAAAGTGAATTACTGGGACCTTATGAAGATAAAAAGCTTCTGCACAGCAAAGGAAACAACCAACAAAACTAAAAGGCAACCAAAGGAATGGGAAAAGATATTTGCAAATGACATATCGGACAAAGGGCTAGTATCCAAAATCTATAAAGAGCTCACCAAACTCCACACCCGAAAAACAAATAACCCAGTGAAGAAATGGGCAGAAAACATGAATAGACACTTCTCTAAAGAAGACATCCGGATGGCCAACAGGCACATGAAAAGATGTTCAACGTCGCTCCTCATCAGGGAAATACAAATCAAAACCACACTCAGATATCACCTCACGCCAGTCAGAGTGGCCAAAATGAACAAATCAGGAGACTATAGATGCTGGAGAGGATGTGGAGACACGGGAACCCTCTTGCACTGTTGGTGGGAATGCAAATTGGTGCAGCCGCTCTGGAAAGCAGTGTGGAGGTTCCTCAGAAAATTAAAAATAGACCTACCCTATGACCCAGCAATAGCACTGCTGGGAATTTATCCAAGGGATACAGGAGTACTGATGCATAGGGGCACTTGTACCCCAATGTTTATAGCAGCACTCTCAACAATAGCCAAATTATGGAAAGAGCCTAAATGTCCATCAACTGATGAATGGATAAAGAAATTGTGGTTTATATACACAATGGAATACTACGTGGCAATGAGAAAAAAATGAAATATGGCCTTTTGTAGCAACATGGATGGAACTGGAGAGTGTGATGCTAAGTGAAATAAGCCATACAGAGCAAGACAGATACCATATGGTTTCACTCTTATGTGGATCCTGAGAAACTTAACAGAAACCCATGGGGGAGGGGAAGGAAAAAAAAAAAAAAAAAAGGAGGTTAGAGTGGGAGAGAGCCAAAGCATAAGAGACTCTTAAAAACTGAGGGGCGCCTGGGTGGCGCAGTCGGTTAAGCGTCCGACTTCAGCCAGGTCACGATCTCGCGGTCCGTGAGTTCGAGCCCCGCGTCGGGCTCTGGGCTGATGGCTCAGAGCCTGGAGCCTGTTTCCGATTCTGTGTCTCCCTCTCTCTCTGCCCCTCCCCCGTTCATGCTCTGTCTCTCTCTGTCCCAAAAATAAAAATAAACGTTGAAAAAAAAAAATTAAAAAAAAAAAAAAAAAACTGAGAACGGGGGCGCCTGGGTGGCGCAGTCGGTTAAGCGTCTGACTTCAGCCAGGTCACGATCTCGCGGTCCGTGAGTTCGAGCCCCGCGTCGGGCTCTGGGCTGATGGCTCGGAGCCTGGAGCCTGTTTCCGATTCTGTGTCTCCCTCTCTCTCTGCCCCTCCCCCGTTCATGCTCTGTCTCTCTCTGTCCCAAAAAGAAATAAACGTTGAAAAAAAAAAAAAAATTAAAAAAAAAAACAAAAAACTGAGAACAAACTGAGGGTTGATGGGGGGTGGGAGGGAGGGGAGGGTGGGTGATGGGTATTGAGGAGGGCACCTTTTTGGGATGAGCACTGGGTGTTGTATGGAAACCAATTTGACAATAAATTTCATATATTAAAAAAATAAAAATAAAAATAAATAAAATAAAAAAATTAAATAAATAAAATAAATAAATAAATAAAAAGTAGGTAGAGGAGGGGTGCCTGGGTGGCTCAGTCGGTTAAACGTCTGACTTCAGCTCAGGTCATGATCTCACGGTTCATGAGTTCGAGCCCCGCATTGGGATCTGTGCTGACAGCTCGGAGCCTGGAGCCTGCTTCGGATTATGTCTCCCGCTCTGCCCCTCCCCCTCTGCGCTCGCGCACGCGCGTTCTCTCTATCTCTCTCTCTCTCTCTCTCTCTCTCTCTCTCTCTCTCAAATAAACATTAAAAAAAAAGTAGGTAGAGGATCTGAATAGACATTTTTCCAAAGAAGACATACAGATGGCCAATAGATACATGAAAAGATTCTCAATATCATTCACTAATAATCAGGGAAATGAAAATCAAAACCACAATGAAGTACCACCCACACCAGTCAGAGTGGCTCAGTGGGAGGGGGCCTGGGTGGCTCAGTCAGTTAAACATCCGACTCTTGGTTTCAGCTCAATTCTTAATCTCACGGTTCATGGGTTCGAGCCCCAAGTCAGGCTCCATGCTGTCAAGTGCAGAGCCTGTTTGGGATTCTCTCTCTCTCTGCCCCTTCCCCCCTTGCACATGCTATCTCTATCAAAATACATGAAAAACTTTTTTAAAAAATTAAAAATAGAACTACCTTATGATCCAGCAATTCCTCTTCTGGGCATATACCCAAAAAGAATTCAAATCAGTATCTCAAGATATCTTGACTACTATGGTCATTGCTCCCATGGTCATCAACTGATGAAGGAATACAGAAAATGTGGTATCTACCTACAGTGGAATACTACTGAGCCTTAAACAGGAAGGAAATCCTGCCATACATGACAACCTTCGATCTCTCCCAGGTCCAGTAGGAACCAAGCAAGGTCATTGCCGTATTGCCAAAATACGCTTCCGGGCATCTCTTTCTCCTCAATTAGCGCCCATGAATTTTTGCTATCTACCAATTTAGTGTAGAGGATACTGAGATAAGCCAGTCACAGAAGGACAAATGCTGCCTGATTCCACTGACATGAGACATCTAAAATAGTCAAACTCAAGGAAACAGAGAAGAGAATGGTGGTTGGCTGGGGAGAAAGCTAAATGGGCACTGTTTAATGGGTATAAAGTTTTAGTTACGCAAGATGGACGAGTTCTCAAAATCTGCTACACAGCCTACTGCCTATAGTTAACAGCATTATATTATGCACTTAAAATTCTAACAAGGTAGATCTCATGTTAAATGCTCTTAACTACAGTAAAAACAAGGAGAAAGAAAACCTATGTTTACATGAAAACTTGTACATGAATGCTCATGGTAGCATTACTCATAATACCCACAAAGTAAAAATAACCCAAATATCCTTCAAATGATGAAAAGATAAAGTGTGACACGTCCATACAACAGAGTATTACTCAGCCACGAAAAGAAATGAAGCATTGATGATGCTACACCACGGATGGGTGTTGAGGGCGCTGGGCTGGGAGTGGGGAGAGGCCAGACATAAGAACCACATATTGTATGATTCCATTTGTATGAAATAAATGTTCAGAGCAGGCAAACAGATCCGTGGAGAGGGAAAGTAGATCAAGAGTGGCCAGGTGCTGTGAAAAGAGGGAAATGGGGGAGTGACTGCTAATGAGTACTGGGTTTCTTTTTGGGGTGATAAAAATGTTCTGGAATTAGACAATAGTGATCCTTGCACAGCCTCATGAGTAGATAAAAAACCAGTGAATTATACGCTTTTAAAAAAAATATTTATTTTGAGAGAGAGAGACAGTGAGCGAGCAGGGGAGGGGCAGAAAGAGAGGGACAGAGAGAATCTCAAGCAGACTCTGTGCTGTCAGTGCAGAGCCTGACGTAGGGCTCGATCCCATGAACCCAGAGATCATAACCTGAGCAGAAGTCAAGAGTCAGGTGCTTAACCAACCGAGCCACCCAAGTACCCCTAAATTATATACTTTTAAAAGATGACTTTTATGATATGTGAATTATATCTCAATAAAAAAGAGCTCATCGTGGCATATATTTACAAAAAGAAAAATAAGGCAAATGGGGAAACGAAATGCTAAAGAGAAGCTCTTGCAGAACAGGAGTCACATGTACACTCAGATAAACTGCTGGATGTCTGGGGAAATGGTATTCTCGTATCACATAGTGAAATGGTGAACTGTCACAACCACGGTCAAGAACAATTTAGTAGCAGCTAGAAAAGAGGAAATGGGCATTCTCAGACCTAGCAAATGCACTGCCAGGTGGCTCTCTAATGTTCTGGACCAGAACCCAAAGAAAGAAATATATTTAACATCATGACTGAATACATTACACACATACACAAAGCTGAAACTAAATGTGTATGCACACTGCACTCTGATACTTTCTGCTCTGTTCTAGTTCTTTCTTTTTAAATACTGGTCATGAGCCAATAAATTGATTTCTCTACCCTTCATGGGTCATGGACAGAGTTCAAAAACTATGGCTTGGGGTCATGCTTGCACATTTACTCAAGGAGAGATTTATCAGATTGTTCACTGTAGCAAGGATTATAAAAATTAAAAAAAAAATTTTTTTTAAAAAGGAGACCATCTAAATGGGTTTAATTTAAGTTAATGGAGTAGGTAAATGGATAAAATAAGACATTCATATAATTACTACATAACAGTTAAAAAGAATACACGAGTTACATATTTAAAAGATTTTCAACTAAAAAGTATAAATAAATTTACATTTTTATCCAGGTAAGTGCTAAGCTAAAATCTCACCAAGTATATTAAAAAGTTAAGACAATCATGGAGTGCCTCATGAATGGCTCAGTCAGTTAAGCATCCGACTTCAGGTCAGGTAATGGTCTTTCGGTTCGTGGGTTCGAACCCCTGCACTGTTAGCACAGCACAGAGCCTGCTTCAGATTCTGTCTCCCTCTCTCTCTCTGCTCCTCCCTCTCCCTCCCTCTTCCTCTCTCAAAAATAAATAAGTAAACATTTTTTTTTTTCTTTTTTAAGTAAGACAATCATGGGATGCCTGGGTGGCTCAGTCAATTAAGCATCCAACTTCGGCTCAGGTCATAATCTCACAGTAGTGGGTTTGAGCCCCATGTCAGGCTCCCTGCTGACAGCTCAGAGCCTGGAGCCTGTTTCAGATTCTACGTCTCCCCGTCTCTCTGACCCTCCCCTGCTCATGCTCTCTTTCTGTCTCTCAAAAATAAATAAAAGTTTAAAAAAAAATTAAAAAAAAAAAAAAGACAATCATGTGAAACTTTTATTTGGGAAACTTCTAAAAAAACTGCTTATTAATATTTATACAATATTATATTGATTTCTGAAAGCACTCCTGATCCTGTTGAATGTCTGAACATAATGTTTTTTAAAGAGGTAGGAAACACAACACCAAGATATCTCTGGGGGCGCCTGGGTGGCGCAGTCGGTTCAGCGTCCGACTTCAGCCAGGTCACGATCTCGCGGTCCGGGAGTTCGAGCCCCGCGTCAGGCTCTGGGCTGATGGCTCAGAGCCTGGAGCCTGTTTCCGATTCTGTGTCTCCCTCTCTCTCTGCCCCTCCCCCGTTCATGTTCTGTCTCTCTCTGTCCCAAAAGTAAATAAATGTTGAAAAAAAAAAATTAAAAAAAAAAAAAAAGATATCTCTACACACCTATTAGGATGGCCAAAATCAAGAAGATGGACAACATTAAATGCCGACGAGTATGTGGAACAACAGGAACTTGCATCATTGCTCGAAACAGTACAAAATGATACAGCTACTTTGGAAGACAGTTTGGCAGTTTCTTACAAAACTGAACATCGCCTTACATACAATCTAACGATCACACTCCTTGGTATTTACTCAAATGAGTTGAAACTGACATCCACACAAAAACCTGCTCACAAATGCTTCCAGCAGCTTTATTCGTAATTGCCAAAACTTGGGAGTACAGCTCAGGGGTAGGGCATTTGACTGCGTAACTGCCAAAACCTGGAAGCAAACAAGATGTCCTTCAGTAGGTGAAGATACACTGTGGAACATCCATATAATGGAATATTATTCAGGAATAAAAAGAAATGAGCTATCAAGTCATTAAAAAAGGTGAGGAACCATAAAAGTACATTGCTAAGGGAAAGAAGCCAATCAGAAAAGGCTACAGACTGTATGATTCCAACTATATGACTTTCCAGAAAAGGCAGAACTATGCAGACAGAAGATCAGAGGTTGCCAGTTCTGAGAGGAGGAGGGGGGAGGAGGCAGGAACAAACAGGTGGAGCACAGAGGATTTTTAGGGCAGTATACCTATTCTGTCTGACACAATAATGGTAGCTGCATATCAGTATACATTTACCAAAACCCACAGAATGTAGAGCACAAAGAGGGAATCCTAATGTAAACTGTGGGCTTTGGTTAATAGCAATATATCAATATTGGTTCATTAATTATAAAAAATGCATTACACTAAAACAAGATATAAACAATAGGGGGAAACTGGCAGATGGGAAGGTGAGTATGAGAACTCAGCAGTTTCTGATCAATTTTTCCATAAATCTAAAATTGTCCCAAAAAATAAAGTCTATTAATGCAAACTGGTGCAGCCACTCTGGAAAACAGGATGGAGGTTCCTCAAAAAAATTAAAAATAGAACTACCCCACAACCCAGCAATTGCACTACTAGGTATTCATCCAAGGGATACAGGCGTGCTGTTTCAAAGGGGCACATGCACCCCAATGTTTATAGCAGCACTGCCGACTATAGCCAAAGTATGGAAAGAGCCCAAATGTCCATCGACGGAAGAATGGATAAAGAAGATGTGGTAAATATATATATATGATGGGATATTATTCAGCAATCAAAAATGAAATCTTGCCATATACAACTATATGGATGGAACTAGAGAGTATTATGCTAAGTGATGTTAGAGAAAGACAAATATCATATGACTTCACTCATATGAGGACTTTAAGAGACAAAACAGATGACCGTAAGGGAAAGGAAGCAAAAATAATATAAAAACAAGGGAGGGGGCAAAACATAAATATGTTTTGTTTCTCTTAAATATGGAGAACAAGCAGAGGGTTACTATAGGGTTTGTGGGAGGGGAGATGGGCTAAATGGGTCAGGGGCATTAAGGAATCTACTCCTGAAATCATTGTTGCACTATATGCTAACTAATATATGCTAACTTAAATTTACTTGGTTGTAAATTTTAAATAAATAAATAAATAAATAAATAAATAAAATAATCATCTCAAAAAATAAATAAGTAAAATCTATTAATTTTTTTAAAGGTGAGGAAGCCAAAATGATGTCAAAAAACAATGAGCTTTATGGGAGTCAATTCACCAAGATAAAATGAGGGCACTACAAATGTCAGATAACTAAAAGCAAAGTTTGCTTACTACTAACTTTGTAGAGACTTCCTAAACTATTATGAAAAATTAACACACCAGTTGCCCCCCAAAATAAGAATCAGATCCACCAGTTCTACAAAATCACGAAGTCAAAAATAATTACGTATTCCTAGAAAGAAAATTATGAAAGCATCTACCATACATTATCAAAAATGTAGAAAGAGAGCAATGATACTGAAAAACACAGAAATGAACAGTTGTAGGGCCTTGTTGTAATGCCTGACCGAAGAGCCCCTGTATTACCCACTGCAGGCCTTAACTCCCTGGGTCTCTTTCTGGCATCTCTAAAATGGGAAGACTGGGCTTCCACTTCCCACCAAAATGGAGTAAGAGACTGAAATTACCCTCCTACCCGAAACCAAAAAAGAACAAAATACATGAAAAGGCAGTTCAAGACACTGGACATCAGGTAACAAAGGATAATGATCCTCAAGGGAAAGGAAACAGGTAAGGTGAGCCCGTCCGTTGTCCCAGCTTACCGGCCAAGGCTCGGGCAAGGGAAACCCAGGCAGAACCCGACAGATTCCCTGAGTTGAAGAGACACAGCTGAGAGTCAGGGAGACCAAGAAAGCTGGAATTCCCAGGCAGAGAGAGATACAACAAACCCCAGGGATCTGCAGAGGGTCCACATCAAGAGTTCAGCTGAGTACTTACAAGCACGTGTGCATGAGGACACTACCTGAGGCTCGAGAAACAACCATCCAAAAGGTTCAGAGGGAACAGTACCCCGTGCTCACAGACAGCCAAGAACAGGCCTATTCCCTCAGCCAGACTGAAAAGTCCCATAATTCTAGAGTACTCAGAAGAGTACTGGGTGGTGAGGAGTAAATAGGTCTAGATTAAATACAACTCTGGTACCATTTAACAAACCTTTTTATTCTTTTTTTTTTTTTAATGTTTATTTTTGAGAGAATGCGTGGGTGGGGTAGGAACAGAGAGAGAGAAAGAGAGACAGAGGATCCGAAGCGGGCTCTGTGCCTACAGGCTGACAGCAGCGAGCCTGATGTGGGCTTGAACTCATGAACCATGAGACCATGACCTGAGCTGAAGTCAGACACTCAACCGACTGAGCCACCCAGATGACCCTGGATAAATATTATTTTTAACGGAATTATCAGAGTACACATTAAAGTTCCCATTTTGTTGTTTTTGTTCATTTAAAAGTCTGTTCTTCCTTACCTTCTTCCCACCTGGCTTCTCCACAGTGAAAACTTCACTCCAGATCTGAATCCCAGTGGTTTCTGGGTCAGAGCCCCCTCTCCATGAAAATCCTGTTAACGGTTCTTCTGAGTCACCCAACCAATTTGAACGGCCACCTTCCTTCTACAGGAGAAATAAGCAATATCCATTAAATCTTAAATTTTGAGTAATTTTGCACATCAAGGATAATCCATGAGCTTATTTTGCTCTTTTGGACACAAAAGTCTCATTTTCTAACCTGAGATGAAATAATTCTTACTTACCTGGAAATATAAGTATCGTAGCATAAAGTCCAGAAAGAAGGATTTGCCCTTCCGGAAGGCACCAGCCACGGACACCACCACCACATCAAGGTCTCGGATGTGGTCCTGCAAGAGAATGCTGGCCAAAGCTTTCTCTTCTAGCTCAAAGGAATGCTGGTCTTTCTGAACCAAAACAACCTGCACTGGACCAGGCTTTCCAGTCTCCATGGCATCACCTAGATTGTTGGAGAGAAAAATATTAAGTTTCAAATCTTTTTTTAAATTTGTATTTTTGAACATGGGAAAAGCAAAACCTTCTTAAACAACACAAAAGCACTAACCATAAAAGAAAAAAATGACAAATTAGACTCCATGATAAAATTAAGAATTTTTGCTCATTAAAAGACATCATTAAGTAAATATGAAAGCCACAGGCTAGGAGAAAATATTCACAATACCTGTATCCAAAAACTCACATCCAGAATGAATACAGAAATCCATAAGAAAAGGACAAATATTCCAATTTTTAAAATAGTAATAAGCAAAAGGCACTTCATGAAAAAAGGATATCCAAATGGTCAATAATCATATAAAGAGGTGGTTCCATACCATTACTTAGCAAAGAAAACATAAATTAAAACCATAATGAGATACCATCACCTGTCCATCTGAAAGGCTAAAATTTAAAAGACAGACAATATCAACTGTGGGAGAGGATACGGTACAACTGGAATATTCACACACATTCTGATGAGAATATAACCACTCTGGAAATCTTCTTGGCAATATCTATTAAAACTAGACATACCTACCATCTAGAAATTCTACTCCTAGGTATGTAAGAGAAATAAATGCTTATGTCTACCAAAAGACAGAGATACAAGAATGTTCATTCACATCAGCTTTATTCAAAATAGTCCAAAACCAGAAACAATCCAAATGTCCATCAACAGTAGAAAGGATGCCCGCCACTGCTAAGCCTTTTACATACATTTAATTTAATCTTCAGAACAATCCTATGAGGTAAATAATACCTCCCTGTATTTAAAAACAAGGATACTAGGTGGGAATGCAAGCTGGTACAGCCACTCTGGAAAACAGTACGGAGGTTCCTGAAAAAACTAAAAACAGAACTACCCTATGACCCAGCAATTGCACTGCTAGGTATTTATCCAAGGGATACGGGTGTGCTGTTTCAAAGGGGCACATGCACCCCAATGTTTATAGCAGCACTATCAACAATAGCCAAGGTATGGAAAGAGCCCAAATGTCCATCGATGGATGAATGGATAAAGATGTGGTATACAGATACAACGGAGTATTACTCGGCAATCAAAAAGAATATCTTGACATTTGCAACTACGTGGATGGAACTGGAGGGTATTATGCTAAGTGAAATTAGTCAAAGAAAGACAAATATCTTATGACTTCACTCATATGAGGAATTTAAGATACAAAACAGATGAGCATAAGGGAAGGGAAGCAAAGATAATATAAAAACAGGAAGGGGGACAAAGCATAAGAGTCATAAATATTGAGAACAAACAGAGGGTTACTGGAGGCGTTGTGGGAGGGGGGATGGGCTAAATGGGTAAAGGGCATTAAGGAATCTACTCCTGAAATCATTGTTGCACTATATGCTAATTTGGATGTAAATTTAATTAATTAATTATATTAATTATATTATAATTAATTAATTAATATAAGGATACTAGAGCTTACAAAAGCTAAACATCTCGCCCAACAAGTTCTGGAGAAAAGCCTGAAAGGATGTTTAGGGGCTAGGACTTGCAGATCACTCTTAATAACCTAGTCAACATTTTAGGGGCAATTAATTCTTTAGCTCAAAATTAAGCACTAACTAGTAGTTTCCCTGACACAGTTGAATGCACAAAGATATTAATTCTTTGAAATTCAGAGCCGGGGCCCCTGGGTGGCTCAGTTGGTTAAGCGTCTGACTTTGGCTCCAGTCATGGTCTCACGACTCTTGGGTTCAAGCCCCATGTCAGGCTCTGCGCTGACAGCACAGAGCCTGCGTGGGATTCTCTCTCCCCCTCTCTGCCCCTCCCCTGCTTGCACTTTCTCTCTCAAAAATGAACAAAAAAACTTAATTTTAAAAAAAGAAAGAAATTCCGAGCCACTTAGTAGCTATGGATTTATGGAAAGTTTACAAAAAGCTACAAGTGTAGCTTAAGGATGAAGCAAAGCACTATCTCCCTAAATGTGAGTATGTGCCACAGGCATTAAAGGAGATGTTTCCATGTAGTTAAAAGGACAATTTTTATTCTAATAATTATGTATTTTAATGTGTATTAGGAAACAAAACCATGTTTTAACGGACTATTGCTTAGAAGGATGGCAAGTTTAAAAGGAGAATCAGGGGCGCCTGGGTGGCGCAGTCGGCTAAGCGTCCGACTTCAGCCAGGTCACGATCTCACGGTCCGTGAGTTCGAGCCCCGCGTCGGGCTCTGGGCTGATGGCTCGGAGCCTGGAGCCTGTTTCCGATTCTGTGTCTCCCTCTCTCTCTGCCCTTCCCCCGTTCATGTTCTGTCTCTCTCTGTCCCAAAAATAAATAAACGTTGAAAAAAAAAAATTTAAAAGGAGAATCAACTTAAAGTCAATTGAGAGGCACCTGGGTGGCTCAGTCAGTTGAGCATCTGACTTCCGCTCAGGTCATGATTTCACAGCTTGTGGGTTCGAGCCCCACATGGGGCTCTATGCTGACAGCTCAGAGAGTGGAGCCTGCTTCAGATTCTGTGTCTCCTTCTCTGCCCCTCCCTTGCTCATGCTCTCTCTCTCTCTCTTTCAAAAATAAGTAAACATTAAAAAAATTTAATAATAAATTGAAAGATAAATATTAAGTAAAGCATTGTACAGGTAAGCAGGTATGGCCAAAATCACAAATATGGTTCCCAAGTTACTTTTGTCTGGGAAGGACTGAAGGTTGCATGATCACAGCAGGCAAAGTCAACAAACAGCATGACTGCCATACTGCACCCTTTAAGCTAAAGAAATTGCTGATCACTTTTTATATTTAAAATGTCAGCAATAGGGGCGCCTGGGTGGCTCAGTCGGTTAAGCAGCCGACTTCGGCTCGGGTCACGATCTCGCGGTCCGTGAGTTCGAGCCCCGCGTCAGGCTCTGTGCTGACAGCTCAGAGCCTGGAGCCTGTTTCAGATTTTGTGTCTCCCTCTCTCTGACCCTCCCCCGTTCATGCTCTGTCTCTCTCTGTCTCAAAAATAAACATTAAAAAAAAATAAAAAAAAAAATAAAATAAAATGTCAGCAACAAAAGGGTCTTGCCACTTTTTAATTTTTGGCAGACTACTGGAAAACAAGTTATAAATACACAATAACTGTCATGGTATCATTGTGATAAATGTATAGGAATATTTTTCTTTCCCTTTACTGCCTGGATAAAAGGAAACATTTCTGTGAATATTCTCTCGCAGGTGAATCCAGGAACTAAGGACCTTCAATCTTTCATATAAAAGAACTAACAAGAACAATTTATTCGGACCTTATGGATAAGCCACAGTGTTAAGTACTGTGCAATACTCAGAGCAGTTCCAAACAAGGTCCCTGAGATGGCTGGTCGCTCCCCCAACATTCATTTTCCCCTCCTGCTATGGCAACAAATTTTTAGCTGGGCATAACACTGCCGGAAAGAAAAACGTTTTCAACCCAATCCTGTAGCAGGGCCATCACCGTGTGCCTAAATTCTGACTGGAAACGATATAACAACTTCCCCCTTTCCTGCTAGCTGGATGCTTCAGCGGGAGGGAGTCATCCTGCACCAGGCACATGAGGGCAACGCCCGGGAGCACTGGAGCAACAAGAGAGGTAGGGCCTAGGGCTTCATGCAGCAGAAGCGCCATGCTGGCTCGCTGTTATGTGAATGAATGCATGAATGAATGAATGAAACTTACTTGAAGGCTCTCTCAGATACAGCCAAACCCAATAACCCGTACAACAGTCCCGGGGGACTTCACAATTAAGTTCATGATGCTGGCTCTTTCAATTTCATCTATTCCACCATTAAAGTTTGCTGAGCAATGTGGACGTTCTGACACACAGCAGGCTCACAATAAACGACTGTAAAAACAATGAACCGTATGTTCTGGAATACGGTTGAAAGCTACGACCCCGAGGATGCAGATGGTTTTGTCAGAGCACCAGGCACAGGAGGTAAGGCTCCTGGGGCTACAGAGAAGATGGAATAAACCGATGACCAGAACGTATGCAGTTGTGCACAATGAACTGTGCTTCAAGGGAAGATGAAGACGACGGAGAAGGCCAGTTGGGAGAACAAAGGCGGTAAGACCGTCATTCATTTCTTCCTCTTTCCGCCTACAGCCCAATGAAAAGGAAGAGAACCGGGCTATGTTTAGTTGGAGGACCCGGGGTGAGCTTGCATTTCTCTTCACAACAGTTTACTGGGCACACTGCATTTAAAAAGATCTTGTTCCTTTGGTTTGGTTCCACTTAAGGGAAAAACCATTTTGAACTGTACACACCACCGATAATTCAATTTAAACAGAGTTGCTCTCTTTTCACCACATCATCTTTCTCTCTCACTTCCTAAGACAAAGAGACAGTATCATTGATCTTCCAAGTAAAAACTTTATTTCTACTCACACCTTTCCAGATGTTATATAAATGTCCTTTTTGTCTTAAAAAAAATTAAAGATTTTATTTACTTAAGTAATCTCTACACCCCACGTGGGTGTAGAATCACATGTTTCTCTGACTGAATCAGCCAGGTAACCCCCCCCCCAAAATTTTTTTAAAAAGAGGCACCAGGTTGGTTCAATCGGAGGAGCACATGACTCATGATCTCGGAGTCGTGAGTTTGAGCCCTACGTGGGGTGTAGAGATTAGTTAAATAAAACTACAAAAATAAATTTTTTAAATAAAAAAATAACTGTCCTTTGCTGATTTATCTGCATATCTCAGGCTCCCTGATCCCTTAAGATCCCTTCATCAAAACCCTAGCTTAGGCCATACCACCTCCAATCTTTCTTGACAGTTAGGCACCGTCCCCAAGGGTTACTTTAATGATAGGACCTCATCCATTAGGGCTGACCTTCGTTACAGCACAAAAACACATCACGACAGCAACTACACAAGGGGCTATCAAAACACTTTATGGACTGATGGCTCAAAGCTAAATCTCCATCCTCTAAGCCAAAGTTGTTCACGGTTCTCCCCACTGCCTTGGTTCGTCTAATTCCTTACTCCCCTCATCTTCCCAGGCAGATTTACATTCACTGGTCTTTCTACTGGAAGAAACTTAGGATTCAGGTCCTGTCCTGCCTGGATTCCAAAATTTCCAATGTACAACCTATTCAGCCATTTGTTCCCACCTCCTGAAATGCAAGCTCCCCCGACTCCAGGCAAACGATTATATTTCGGCGCTCACATTCACCTTCCCTCTGTCCTGATCCCTTCCAGCCCAGACTCTCAGAGCCTATCACTTTACCTGATATACTAAAAAGAAAACAGGCTCTGGAATCCAGAGGGCAGGGCTTGAATCTTTTTTCTCTCCCCTCTAGGATGTAAGCTCCATGAGGGCAGGAATTTTTGTCTCTTTTGTTCAATGTTAGATCCCCCAAGATCCCAGAACAAGGCCCACACCTAGTGGACACCCAATAAATACTTGTGGAATAACTGAATAAACCCCACCACCTAGTCTCAATGTGACTATGGATAAATTTCTTACCACTTGTAGCTCCATTTATTTACAAATTGAATACTCATTTCAAAGCAGAGTCTAACACATATTAGGAACTCAATAAAGTGGTCCCACTTTCCTATTTCCAATAAAACCTCATACCTACTATTATTCCACTCATTATAACACTAGCATTTGTGATCATGACTTATTACCCAGCTAGGAGCTTCTGGGAAGTAGGGAAACTGTCACATTCAGTCCCAGTATCTAAAAGGAAGAAGTTTCCTTGTATTGCGCACATTAACCCCAATAGTACATGTCAAGTATCTTAATAAAAATCAGTTTCTTCTCTTCCCTCTTGCAGTCTCCTTTCACCGCCAAACTCCTTGAAGGTATGTCTTCATCCATTTACCCATTCCCTTCTCATCACTTTGCAATCTTTCCTCTCAATCTCCCTGTTGAAACTATTCTCAGGTTTATCAATGACCTCTTGCCAAATCCAATGGCCCTTTCTTGATTCTCATTCAACTGTGTGACAACACAACTGCCACCTGCTTCTAGAACTTCTGAAAACCTTTGGACTCAGAGACAGCGCTCATTCCTAGCTCCCACCCAATCTCTTTACCATCTCCTTCAGCTGCTTCTTTTTCTCTTTGGCCTCCTGTGAGTTACACCAGCACTCTGCTTCAGTCTTGTGGTTCTCATTCGCTCCCTCAATGAGCTCTTTATTCTTGTAATTTCACTATACCCTCTATTTTGGTGATGCAACTTCATTAATTCCTAACCTGCATTCAGGTCCAAATGTGAAACTGCCTAAGGGACAGATTCGCCTGGATATTCCACCATCACCTAACTCTCAGAAGTAATATGTAGAAATATACGGGTGTAGGAGTCAAGAGACGAGTTCCTGTTCCAGTCCTACCACTAACAACCTGTGTCATTCTGGGCATGTCTAGTCTTCAGTCTCAACTGTGAAATGAGTCAAGATTCAACCTCTAGAAACCCTTCCAGTACTAACATTTCATAAGTCTACTTGTAGTGTCATCAAAATGAATCCTCTCAATTATTCCACTTCTCTGAAATCTCTACCTCTCAACCTCTACACCTCCCGACTCTATCTTCCTTTACACTATATCCCCAAATCCTATCATTTCCTCCTATGACTCAAGCTCCTCTTTTGGCAAAGGTTGTTACTCTAGTGAGGCAGAATGTACAGGAGAAAGGTCTGCCCCAACAACTGGGGCCCAGTTTTGCAATGACTCTTAACAGCATGAGTAAATCATTTTACTTCTCTGTGTCTCAGTTTCCTCTACAAAACCAGGCAGTTAGGTGAAGTGATTTTCTAGCTCTAAAATTCAATGACTCTTTAACAATTGAAAATTTCCTGGATATTTAAATTGGCCAAACTTGCTAGGTAACCCATTCATCCCTTGGCGTAATTTAAATTATACAGGACTGGCTAAAGAACGGATCAAAATTTATAACGATAAAAACATTAAAGCAACTTGCTAAGGATTCACACGAAAGCTTTCGAGGTTTGGGGTTTTGTTTTGAGGGGTTTTTTTTGGGTGGGGATTGGGATTCCCCCTAATTGCAATGAAATTACTCCCACTTCTCAGGAATCTTAAACTCTAAAGATCCAACCTCCAGGAATGGTAGTAGAAAAACTTTTAAGTGGCAACCTTACATGCCTTCTCCCTTTAGTGAAGCAATTCTTCCCCAAGATCTATAAATCTACTCTGACACAACAGTAATGCTCACTTATATGAACAGTTAATGTTGGTTTATATGAAGAGCTAAGGCTGTATTGTGTTTATATGAATAACAGAGACATTTTTGTACACATATAGAGATGTGGCCTGACCATAGTCACATCTGTCATCCGTATACATATAAGGGAACTTAAAACCTATGTTCAAAAAAAAGTGTGTAGGACAAATGCTCTTTCATACTGCCAATTCTGATTATTGCTGTAATAGCTCATAGTAATACTGAAACAGCCATCACTTCAGGTATGTAGGAAATGCTGAAAATATCTGGATAATTAAAGTCTTTTAACAGTTTGTGTGGAAGCTACAATCTTTTTTCCAATTACTTTTAAAGTACTGATTTATCCTTTACTTTTGGCACAACACACCTTAATCCGGACTCACCAACAGGTCTATATACACCTGTTCAAATAATCTCTGTGATAACTGCATTCAATACACTTAGCTCTGCACCAAAATGGCAAAGGCAGACAACCCAAGTGGAAAGTTGAAAGACTTAACAGGTGAAACAAATTATCACAGGGAAGCATTTGTAGAGACCTAGCAAATTACAGCATTAACTCTTCCTAGAACGATCTAACTTTGAATGTTTAAAAGACTTTTTAAAACGTAGTTCCACAGGCTAAATTAAAAATAGGTGAGACTACTGAATCATAACTGGGCTTTTCAGGTCTATGGAAAACATAACTTCTAACAAATAAATTCTATCAGAAAAGCATTATAGGGGGGCACCTGGGTGGCCCAGTCAGTCGGTTAAGCATCTGACTTCTGATTTTGGCTCAGGTCATGATCTGGCTGGTGAGATCGAGCCCGTCAGGCTGGTGCATTGACAGTGCAGAGCCTGCTTGGGATTCTCTCTCTCCCTCTCTCTCTCTCTCTCTGCCCCTCCCCATTGTGTGCTCGCTCGCTCTCTCTCTCAAAATAAACAAACTTAAAAAAGCATCGTAGGAAAAAAAGTTTAAATTCCCCTCAAATATTTGAAAACACACCTGAACGGGGATAAATTCAATGAAACTAGTTAACTGGAAGCAGTTGCAACTGCTACTTCAGAAAATTCATACAGAATTTAGTTGATCAATTCGACAGTGTAGACCAGGGTTATTCAACCTGGGCATTACTGGTATTTGGGGCCAGATAACTCTCTACTGTGGGAAGCTATCCCATTCATTGCAGGATATTGAGCAGCAACTCTGGCCTCTACTCACTAGATACCAGTAATGCTACCCCCTGGTTGTAAGACCCAAAAATGTTTCCAGAAATTGCTAAATGTCCCACCGGGGCATAATCACCCTGGGTTAAGAACCACTAGAGTAGAGCCAGCCTCAGTGCTCATCTTTACTGCTCAGAGAGTTCCAAAAAGCAAATAAACTTCAGTTTCAGAAACATTTCTACTAAGTATAGTGTATGACTCAGGGTAAAGTTATGACCTGAGTTCTCCACTCTCCTTTTGAAACACATTTAATAAAGGGCAAGAGCAACACACCAAAAACAGAGGCATATCATTTCATGCCTTGTTCTCGCTGGCAGTCTTTAAAGTTCCTAATTCAGACAAGGCCAGAGAAAACACATCATCATATGTGAGGGTAAGTACACTAAGACCTCAGCCAACTCCAACTGCTGGGTGTGGTTCCATTTGCTCATGGCTGGGGAGTGCTTTTATATACTGTATTCTATTCTGTCTTAAGGCAGGAAGTAGATACACATATTTTTTTAAGTTGTCTCAATGAAAATACTACTTATACGAAACAAAAGAGAACACTGGGGGAAATTTACATTCTAATCAATTCAAGGGCTTAAGAGGAATTTTTTCTCAATTCATCTGCCATAAAAAAAAAAAGCTGTGTACTTTAGCACAGAATGCTGAACAAAACCGTATTTTCCTGGTCAGTTTTGTAGTGCTTTATGAACTTATAAAGATAACTATGACTAAAGAGTACTGAAAATTCAGAAATGCAGAGACCAGGCTGAATCTAAAAATGACGCCAGGCTGTATTACAGAAAAAAAAAATTTTTTTAATAGAATGAGTTCAATATTCATCCTATTTGACTCCTCCCTAAAAATAAGAAATCACCAAAATCAATTTGGTTACCTGAAGGTTTTATTTGTCTGTGTTCCAACTGAATAATGCTTTCTTAATTGGCAATATTTGACTTGGATGCCTTATCAAGACATGAAAACAGTTTTTTCACCTACTACACCAGTAAAGTCTATTTCCTAACTTGTAATATAATTTAGCTGTGAAATATATCAAGTTCTATCAAAATACATGCTACTAAAAAGTATTTTTTTACAAATTTGCAAAGAGCATCAACTTCTCAATACAAATACTGATATTACGGGGACACCTGGGTGGCTCAGTCGGTTAAGTGTCTGACTTCGCTTCAGGTCATGACTGCGAGGTTGAGTTCAAGCCCCACATGGGGGTCTGGGCTGACAGCTCAGAGCCTGGAGCCTGCTTCAGATTCTGTGTCTCCTTCTCTCTCTGTCCCTCCCCAGCTCTGTCTCTCAAAAATAAACATTAAAAAACAATTTTTTTAAACGCATATTGATATTACAAATTATAGTTCCCATAAAGTAACAAATCAATTCAAATGTAAGCAACCACCTACAGGGAAATTTTAGTATATATTAGTACGCAAATTAGAATTACTTGGGGTTAACTGTTGGCTGGCCCCTGGATGAAGTAAATCAGAATCAGTGGGTCCCACACATCATCAGGTTTTAAACACCACAGGTTTTTCTAATGTGCAGAACTGAGATAGTTGGCTCTACAGTGACTAAAGCTTTTTTTTTTCTTTTAAACAAAAGCTTTCCCCTCACTTCCCCCTTCCCCTGCCATGTTTTTTAGACAATATATTCCTAAAACTTCAGATAACTTGGGGAAATGTTTTCAAATTCAGATTAACTTTAAAATGCATCTGTGTTACGTGAACAATTTCTCAGTTCACAAGGCCAGAGAAACTTAACAGGCATGCCTAGTCATTATAGGCAAATTTTAAACCGGTTCTCAAACAAGTTCACACAACCCAGGTGCTTCATAGGAATCTTAATGGGCGCCTGGGTGGCTCAGTCGGTTGGGCGTCCGACTTCAGCTCAGGTCACGATCTCGCGGTTCGTGAGTTCGAGCCCCGCATCGGGCTCTTGGCTGATGGCTCAGAGCCTGGAGCCTGCTTCCGATTCTGTGTCTCCCTCTCTCTCGGCCCCTCCCCCGTTCATGCTCTGTCCCTCTCTGTCCCAAAAATAAATAAACGTTAAAAAAAAAAATTAAAAAAGGATACTAACCAAACTGTTAAATGACCTAGCACTGGGGATATGGGGAGGTCAGACAACTTTATACTGATCTCTTGCTTCTTACAATTCTCTATTATCTCATTTTAAATAATGAGTGTGCATTTAAACTTTTTTCTAAGATTTAGAAATCATATGAAAAACACAGTGCTGCAACGCAGAAAATCAATCTTAAAAAGCCCATTCGAAACAAGTCCTATTTAGTGAACGCTAAGAAAATTATGCCAGTGCACACATTTATCCCCTATCGTTATTTTCCTTAATTTCACGATTATCCCAATGAGATAGTAAACGGTAGCTAATAAAACAACGTGCTGCACTAGTGTTATTTCTTTTCTTACAGAGATCCGTTTCATCCAAGCATTTCCTATACAGGTGGTAAAAGCAGAAACAGGGATTTCTACACTACAAGTCTAGTTTGGTACAAAGTCGAAAAAAGCACTAATTTGAACTTCAGGTCACTGCAACACTGAACACCTGACACAGATTAAAACCACGTAGGTTTTGCTTCTCCAAAGGCAAGCCAAAACGTGAAGTGACGTTTTGGGGTCCGTTAGTTCTTCTCTCCCTTTCACAAAACATTGCACCCAACTTCGCACTCAGATTCGAGGGCTCGGATTTAAGATTCTCCAAACAATGTTCTTTTTTTTTTTTTTTGCTTCTAGGTTTCTCGAGTAAAACTTTAGGCGATTTCAGTTAACACACAAGCCAAGAACAAAGCTGGGTAAAATGACTGATGAAGTATCTATCCTTCAACCTATGGTCTCTATTTGATTGTTAATACTTTTGCTCTTTGTTAGGTCTTCGGGAAAGCCTCGGCACAACGTCCGGTGCCTAACGTCCTAGAAGAACTTCCTAAAGACCAATTCAGGCCACATTCTTTGATCTCGTTCACGGAAAGAAGGGTGATGTTAAAATCCACTCTCCTAATACTTGTCAGCGCCTCGAGGTCGTTAGGACGAAAATAAAGCTTCCAACTCCAAGACTTCGGAGTCCGCCAGCACCTTGCCAAAGGCTGAACCTAGACCATCTACCTTCCCGCTCCCTGGGCCCCCGGATCCCGGGCCGCGAGCGAGAGAGCGAGCGAGCGAGCGAAGTGCCGGGCAGGGAGGGGGGCCGCAGCCCCGGAGCCCGCGCCGCTCGGCCAGGGCGGGGCCGGCGGGGCCGCAGTTGCGGGACTCCGCCCGCCCACCCGCCCCACCAGCCTTCGCGCACTGCGGGCCTCCCCCGCCCGCAGGGCCCGACCCCCGAAGGCGGCCGCTCCCAGCCGGGAGCCAAGGCGCCGCCCGCGCCCGATCCTCGCTACCAGCCCCCGGCCCCGAAGTCGCGGCCGAGGGTACCCTGGGCAGGGGCGCGCGGTACAAGCCCCGGGACCGAAAGGGCGGCGGTGCGGACGGGCGGTCTCCTTGGAACTATAATCAGGAGGGCGGCGGGGGCGGGGGAAATTGGGCACCTCACCTGCTCCTCCCGAGGCAGCCGCTACCGCTCGCTGAGGGGACAACATGGAGCCTCCGCCTTCAGCACAAGCAGCAGGGGCGCGGAGAGGGGCGGGCTGAGGCGAGAACGAACCGGGCCCAAGAGGCGGGAAACGGGCGGGGCCTGGGCTCCAGAAGAAACTGGGGAGAAGGAGGGGTACGCAGAGCTTGGAGGGAAAGAACACGGGGCGGGTCTGCGAGGCGCTGCAGGCGCTTGGGCGGGCCGGGGGTGGGGGAGGCGCAAGCGACCGAATCCCGCCCGCCCGACGCGTGTGCTCGTGCGCGCGCGCGCGCGCCGCTGGCTACCTGGGACTGCGCAATGGGGGCGGCTGTCCGTTGGGAATTGTAGTCCGGCGCCCTGAGTCCCAGCCTGCGGTCCCTAGTCTGCGCACTCATCCGGGGCGGGGAGGAAGCGGAAGAGAAAGGACTTGGCGCGGCTCTTCGACGACTGAACTACAACTCCCGACAGGCCACGCGGGGAGGGGAGGAGCGAGCCCGCTCAAGCCCGGGCCCGCCCGCGAGCCCCGCTGGGATCCTGATCTTGCGACACGGTCCGGGGCGAGGGATTTGGGGTAACCGGCCTTCAGCCCCTACCCGCCGCGTCTGAGACGGTTTCGGTGTCTAAGGACGGAAGGGAGGCCTCAAACCGGGATGACGTGAGCGTCACTGGTTTTTTAACGATTTTGACTTCACAAGGAGAGGAGGTCGTGACTTCATTACCACCATCATCAGCTTCACCCCGTAATCCCCTGCCTGGCCAAGGCTGGTGGTGCAGGATCACCACCGCCCTGATAGCTAAGAAATTCCAGTGAGTCTCCTTCCACAGGCTTTGTCCAGCCTAAGCTATGGCCATGTCTGGTAAATGTCAGATTTACAGGAGCTTGCTTTGAAACTACTTTTGCAAGCACAACTCACTGATCAACGCAAAAGCAGGTTCTCCAAAAATGCTTTTATTCACACGTCACATATGATTGAGAAAATGTCAGTTGCCACAGTTGAAGAATCTTGTTATTTCGGATTTGTTGGGGTAGGGGCAGTTATCGGAGCTAAGTAGCTGGTGGAGCTTATAGGAGGGTAAAGCAGCCATCCCAGCACCACCACCACCTCTTGGTATTACCATTCCCTCATTCATTAGATAAATTATTATACTTTCTTCTGCCTCTGCCTTAACTATTATAACCTACCCAGAACCTCCTTCCAGCTACCTGTAGGCCTTGCCAAGCCTTTGAGCTGTCTTTAGTGCCTGAGTGATTAGGACAGAGGTGAGGAGATAGAGATAATTCTGCCTAATCTTACTAGAGAGACCATGTTTAGATTTCTTTTCCCCTGCCTTCCTATTCTTCCCAAACACTCAAGATCACTTGAATACTCTCCTTGAGGCTTTAGATTTAAGAGTCTAGATCTAGTCCATTTAGGCCAGCAAAAACCTAGACAGGGACATCAGGGCAAGTGGCTAATGGGGTTTCACACTAGGTGTGCAGGCCCTACAGGATGTGTCACAGCTACAGGGCATTATGTGGCATGCTCAGAAAGAGAGAGGGGCCAAAGGCCAATGACTGGTCACAATTGCAACATACAGTGTAAGAATTTAAAATTGGACATACATCCCAGAATTCTCTAGACCCTTTCCTCATCCATTTTCATTAGACTTCTTGCCATATGACTTATTATGTTTTAAGTAAAACATAGTCTTTTAAAATATTTACTTATTTTGAGAGAGTGTGAGAGGGAGAGAGAATCCCAAGCAGGATCCACGCTCTCCACACAAGAGACTGAGGCAGGGTTCAATTCCACAACTATGAGATCATGACCTGAGCCAAAATCAAGAGTCAGATGCTTAACCAACTGAGCCACCCAGTTGCCCCTAAGTAAAACATAGTCTTTTCACTTCTCTTCCCATCAGAATAGGAAGTTTTGTCTGTTTTTGTTCACTGTTGTATCCACAGTGTTTCAAACAATGCCAGGCAGATAGTAGAAACTCTAATATTTATTGAACAGATAAATAAAGAAGGGATATGTGACACCTAACGCTGCTCACTCACTTTCTTGCTCCCTTAATATTAAGTCCCGAACTTCTGCTTTTGAACAAAATACCCTGTTCTATTTTAAGGGCTCCCAACGGAGATCTGCTGAAGTCCATCCTGTCAGGAAGTGACCAGTAAATGCTGACATTACATCTGTCTCAATATAATATCACCAAAGTCAGTGTTAGTTGCATTTGGAACAACAGTACAAATTATAGGTAGATTTTAAGGATTAGTCACAGCTCAGAAAACAACTCCTATAAACGAGAAAAAATGTTTTGTTGTTAGTGTCATTGTTTCTTCGCCAATAACCAGGGTCATCAAAACAGTAGACATTTAAAATGCTCAATATTGATAATACTGATTACAGCCTGCCTTTAGCCATCTCACTCTGAATTGAGTCATGTGGTATGACCAGAGTCTGTGTTTTCCTTGTGGCTTTCCAGAAGCAGGTGACATGTAGACATGTTTGAATGGCTAAGGCCACAGTGTTTGGGGTCAGACCAGCCTGTCTTTGAATTCCGGCTCTGATGCTTATTAGCTGTGCAAACTTGGGGGGAGTTACTAAACCTCTTTGAACTTATTTCGTTATCTCCTGCCAAATGATTCGAGTTGTTGTGGGTTAAATGCGATGTAAGTGTTGGGCAATTATGACTGATGCATAGTTGGTGCTCAAATATTGGTAACCGGAGTCATTTGGGAAAAAGCAAAACAAAGTCAGAAATATTCCAGATAACCAAGTGTTTTATGAAGCACACAAGTAACAAAATTGTTTTCTGCAGTGACATCCACTGTGACTCAGGTCCCAAAGCTTTCCAAAAATAGCTTTCCAGAATTGTTATGTGCCAGACATAGTGCTAGGCCGTATTGCTGATATATGAGTAAGACACATTCCTGTCCTCCAGAGACTCACAGTATTATGGGGTAAATAGCCAAGTAAATAATTATCACTCACTGTGACTGTGCTGGGACCCAATTCAGCCTTTTCTCCTACCGCCTACTCCTAAGATCCACGTTTAAGCAACAGTCTGGGGCCTTGGAAGGGACAGACTGGACTACTGGCATCTCTGGGTGTCATTTAAATATCTACCTTACTTTGCTCTGTGTATAAAATGAGCTATTGACTTGGTGGCATAGTTTATGAAAAGAAAATAGTCAACCCCAACTGACAGGGTGTCAGAAAGTTGGAGGGGTGCCTGGGTGGCTCAGTCGGTTAAGCGTCCTACTTCAGCTCAGGTCACGATCTCATGGTTCGTGGGTTGGAGCCCCACATCGGGCTCTGTGCCGACAGCTCAGAGCCTGGAGCCTGCTTCGGATTCTGTGTCTCCCTCTCTCTCTCTCTGCCCCTCCCCTGCTCATGCTCTGTCTCTCTGTCTCTCTCTTTCAAAAATAAATAACATCAAAAAAATTAAAAGGAAAAAGTCGGATATCAGGCCCTCAACGTGGTGGTAACACAGTAAAATCTCAAAACGTATCAGCTGTTTCATCACTGTTATTTCAGCCAACAGCACAGCTATCTGTTTCTTCAAAAAGATACTAGAGGGGCGCCTGGGTGGCGCAGTCGGTTGAGCGTCCGACTTCGGCCGGGTCACGGTCTCGCGGTCCGTGAGTTCGAGCCCCGCGTCAGGCTCTGGGCTGATGGCTCGGAGCCTGGAGCCTGTTTCCGATTCTGTGTCTCCCTCTCTCTCTGCCCCTCCCCCGTTCATGCTCTGTCTCTCTCTGTCCCAAAAAAAAAAAAAAAAGATACTAGAGGGGTGCCTGGCTGGCTCAGTCAGTTCAAGCCTCACATTGGGCATGGAGCCTACTTAAAAAAAAAAAAAAAAAACGATACTAGGAAAGACCCTTAGAATTTACTATTAAGGAAAGGAAGCAACAACCTGTGTATAGCATGCTATCATATATGTTAAAAAGAGTGAATGAGGATGAAGATTGGCTCTCTTCACCTTTGCATTTGCCACAAAAAGCTCCTAACAGTATTTACCTATGTGTGTGTAGAGGAGACTAGTAGCTGGAGAGGGGTTAAGAATAGAAGAAAACTTTATAGCGGGCCTATTCTTGAATATATATACTCCTATATACATGACATATGAATATATTCAAAGAGGTTTCTTAATTAAAATATATCCTTTTTTTTCCCCTAAGTCAGGGGGAAAAAAATGGGATAATGAGATGGCCTAGAAGCCGAGGTGGGAAACTAGCTGTGTAAACACCAGTCCTCTAAGGACAGGGCCAAGGAAGAAGAGGCCCAGCTCAGTGCCTCAGCAGCAAAAAATTACTCCAGAAAAAAAAAAAAATTGCTACACAGAACTGAGAAGTGGCTATGCTCCAGTGAACACTTCAAAAATCCCAACTGAGGGGCACCTGAGTGGCTCAGTCGGTTAAGCGTCCAACTTCGGCTCAAGTCACCATCTCACGGTTCGCGGGTTCAAGCCCCGCGTCGGGCTCTGTGCCGAGAGCCTGGAGTCTGCTTCGGATTCTGTGTCTCCCTCGCTCTCTGCCCCTCCCCTGCTCGTGCTCTGTCTCTCAAAACTAAATAGGCATTGAAAAAACATTTTTTTAATAATCCCATCTGAGCCCATCTCTGTCGGAAAACCTCACTGAATTCACTGGGTCCCCCATATTCCCATTAGCCTTAAGAGGAACCCTCAGTTCCTCAGTGCTGTATTCCTGCCTTTCCACACTCTGGCCCCGACACATCTTTCCCATTTTACCTCCCTCTTGTTTCAATTCAAGCCCTTGGCTCTAGCCAACTGGGCTAACCACACCCTAAAAACCTTACTACAGTCACACTTCTGACCCTCTAGCCACCACAGATGGCCGTGTAGTCTACGTGTAGCCCTAAGGCAGCCTGTGGAGGGGAGGGGCAAGAGGGGATCAAATCTAGGCCAAGTTCTGCTAAACAAGCCAGCATTGAAGTGCATCATGGGTTGGGCAGGGAGGAAGGAGTGCTCTCCAGTGATTGGTCTGCCCAGAAGGAGGTCTTACTGTATACTTGCACAAAAGCAGCCGCTTCATTTGCTTCACTCCATTCTCTGCTTTTAATGACCTCCTTACCATTCCAAACTCTGACTTTGTTCTTCATAAAACCTCCCAAGCCACTACCAGCTCCATTATGATCCCCTCTCCCTTTAAATTCATACAACTGAGTTGCCATCTCATCAGAACACTACAGTTCTGTGTTGTTTGGGGTTGTTTTGGTTGCCATTTAATTTTTATTTTTATGCGAGTATTTTCAAGCCCCAACCAGCTTGTAAGCTCATTGAAGACAGGACAAACATATTTTTTTGATTCCTCCACATTCCCCAGGATGGTGTCATTCTCTCAGCAGGTGATCAGTAAACATTTGTGGAACAAATCATAGATACAAATAACATCTCACGCAAGAGTCAGTCTCAGGGAAGTTTACTGGTACAGCAAGAGGGAGCAGGAAAGAAAAAGTTTCAGGAATTGGACCTAGCACAAAGGTCTCTTACGGAAGAAATCTTAAGAGTATGAAAGGACCACCAAGACATCCGTGCCTTTATTTTTAGCTTCTTTTCTCTACTTCTAGTTACCACGAAAACAGGTTTCCTTTCCTTTCCTTAAGAGCCTAGCAATCGCTGTCAGGGCTAAGGACCAGCCTCATTCATTTTCTTATCCAGCATCGAATAGCATACATTTTTAAAGTTTATGCATTTATCAGAATGGGTAGATAACTGGCTTGGTTATCAGATTGGTTTCTATTTCCCTTTGTCATCTAAAGGACAGATTGCTGCATTATCAACTGATGCCGTAAGTGTCAGAGGAAGATATTTGCCACGTATTATTTTGGGAAATATCTTCTGGGCCTTTTTTTCCAGAGCATTTGCAATGGCCAGTTTTTTTCCTATCTGGGCTTTACCTGACCTTAAAAAGTGTCAAGGGCAGATGTAGTCTACTTCCTGTTCTAGAAGATTTCCAATGGTCAGATCACTCGTCCTTTCTGTTGCTGCCTGGCATACCACCTCCCCCTTCGTGAGGCTGCATCTCTACAGGATCTGCTGATCTTGCAATTGCCCTTCAGGTCATCGATTGCTGCTTTAGCAATCACAAGGCCTACAGTTTTGATTTTTGCCATTTCCAGTTTACATTCCCCTTTTTAAAAGAATCATGCACATTTCAAGTATTTTGATCACGTGTATGGAGAAGGCTTTGAATTTCACAATCCAACCAAAGAGGAGACCAAAACAAAACAAAACAAAAACGAACAAAATCCAGTATAAGCTAGATATCTGGCTTCAAATAAATTTTCTACTAAAGACTCCATTTAGGCTATGGATAAAATTCAATTGTATGTATTTTGTGGCATATTCTCAATACCTCATTTTACCATCCCCCCATAACCGCAGCCAGGATGTTATCTCCGGGCTCTTCTTCTCATTAGCTCAGCTATTTTTTCTTCAAAATATGTCTTCTTTACTTGATAGCCTATTTGGAGGAAAGGACAACCTTAAGACCCAAGGTGGACCCCTCTTTGGGAACAGAAACAAGGTAAGAATATGAAGCAGGTTCTGTTGGCTGCATTGGAATGTGACTAGAATGAGTAATAGTTTTTCATTCTGTATAGCATCTTGCTCCACCTACCAAATGGGAGACCGTGCCATCTCTGCCTCAGAGATTACGACACATCCAGAAAAATTAATAAAGCACCTTGCACAGTGGGCCTATATCCACATTCCGGTTTTCACTTTTCATTGGCGTCACAGGCAGGAACGCATCAGACAAAAGACATCCGCTCTGGAATTTATGGGAAAGACATTCTCCAGCTAATGGAAGCAAAGAAACTTCTGTTGTTAAAACCCATAATCCGGCGACCCTGACACATTCACATAAGGAGTTATGAAGAAATACTAACCTGCGGGGCCCCCTCCCACTTCGGCCGCAGTGGTGGGCGGGGCTTGGCCTTTGGCCACGCCCCCTTGCGTCTTGTTCCCGGAGGGGCGCGGCCCACCCCGGCCTCTCGCGCCCGCGCTTGGTGAAGCCAGTTTTGCCCCTCCTTCCCTGTAGGAGCGCGGAGGGACAGTTCTTGCGCTTGCGCCCTGCGTCGCTGGGCGCCTAGACCCAACCGCCGCCCGCCCGGGAGCCTTTTGTGCGCCTGCGCGCTCGCGCTCGCCCTCCCACCCTCTCGCTGCGCTCGGCTGAGTCAGTCAGTCTGTCGGAGTCTGTCCTCGGAGCAGGAGGAGCGAAGGGACTTCCGAGAGCCAGCTGCCCGATTGTTTTCTTTCCCCTCCCTCTCTCCCGCCCCACATCTCTCTTCACCCCTCTCCTGCCCTTGCTCGCGCGGCCATGGCGGAGCCGTCGGCGGCCACTCAGTCTCCGTCCGTCTCGTCGTCGTCCTCCGGGGCCGAGCCTTCGGCGCCCGGCGGCGGGAGCCCTGGAGCCTGCCCCGCCCTGGGGGCGAAGAGCTGCGGCTCCTCCTGTGCGGGTGAGGCGCTCCGGGGAACCCCGCCCTTGGGGGGTTGGGGGGGACGTTGGAGTGTCAGGGAAGGCAAAGGACCCTCGCCTACCGGAGGCTTCAGCCCCCGGTTACGAGCGGGTGGAAAATGGGCTAAGGGGGAGGGGAGAGTAAGGTGGTGCAGGCGGTGAGGAAATAACGGGGTGTGAGGCAAACAGGTTGGGGGCGGGGAGATATTCTGGGGAGTGGGCGTTAACGCCGAGGCACAGCAGGTGGGGGAGAAACACCATTTCGGGGGAGCCGTCGGCTGAACCGGGGTGATTTAGTGGAGGATTAGAGAGATTGAGAGGATTGGGGCAGGTTGGTTGCAGGAGAGCGAGCTGGCTAGGGTTTTGAAGAGATGATGGTGCAAAGGTTGCACTGCGGGTTTACAGACAGGTGTTGACATAGTCGGAAATTCGTGGTAGTCTTCCAGAAATATAGAAATATTTTTTTGATTTCCCGTGGGGGAGGAGGATCAGGACGTTTGATGGAAACATGGTAGCCGTTTTCTATGCTCTTTTCCTGCGCCTGTAATTTTTGTTGTGGTTGGACTCCCTAAATGCTCGCTTTTCTGAGGCTCCGAGGTGAGAGGAGGCGTGATGAGAATAGCTCCGGGAAGATTTGGGAGGGAGCAGCTGATGGTCCAAGATGGATCCGTGGCTGCATCTGCAACACAGCCCGCTCTTCACTGGCGCGGCGTGGGGGTGGGGACAAGCAATCAATTGCTTATATTCTAGAAGATAATAGAGTCATGCCAAGCCATCAACACATTTTGATTTCATGCTCTCTATGGGCCATTATTGATCGCAGTGTAACAAAGGGGAGTGTTTAGCGCAGAAAGGGGGGAGGGGGAGAAAAATTAGACAAAGCAGGAGCTGGTTGAACCCCCTTCTTCTGTCTCTCTGTGAAAGACTAGGAGGCAAGCTGCAGGCCGCTTTTAGTTTCCATTGTATACGCGTTTGCCTGCTGGTGGGAGCTGGCTGGCAAGCTCCCCTCGTGCAGAGATCTGCAGTGCAGATGCCTTCTTGAGGGCAAAAAAAAAAATGCACCATGAGCAGGTGGTGGTTCTTAGAGGAACTCAGTCTTTGAAAAAAAGAAAAAAGAAAAAAAAAACCTTTTCGTCAAAGGAAGGGGGCCATAACCCGGGGAAAGTACAGACAATTTTGTTCTGCATTTAGTTACCTTAAAGGATTTTGAGCGGGTTTAAAATATTCCGTTGTCTCCATTGCCAGAATCTTGGGTTGATTGTTCTAAAGAACGTGGGATTTCTGATCTTGGCTTTAAATATTCTCTAGATGTTCTGTTTTGTTTAATCTCTACACCCAAAGTGGGGCTCGAACTCACGACCCCAAGATCAAGAGTTGGATGCTCCACCAACTGAGCCAGGCAGGTGCCCCTTTTCTCTAGTTTTTTGAACACTGGATTTCCACATAAGAGCTTTGGGACCCTGTTGGATTTTCCAGTGTGGTTATGGCCATTTTGATAGAGACGATATCAGAGGAAGCTTCTGCAAGGTCAAGATTAGCTGTCCAGATAAAGGAATGAGGCAGCAAATTTAGAACCCTTGTTCCCTTTAAACGGCCAGCGTTTCTCCTCCAAATTTTTGTGTTCTGGGCAAAGGTCCAGATGAACAACAGCTTCCCTATAACTTAGCAACTTGGTGTTTTGGATTTAATCACTTGTCATTGCTTACTGTTTGGTTGTTGGCCCTTTTGTATAGACCTTTTGATTCTTCGTGATTTTGAATTCTTGATTCACCTGCAAAATAGATAGATACGCTGTCTTACTTAAGTTCTCATTTGTTGTAGATGGGTATTAATATTATCTAAAAAGCATTCATACAGTTTTGGTGGGCCTCATTGGTCGGGTCACTACTTGAAAAGTTGAGCTTAAGATACTGTAATGTGTGCTTAATCATTCCATTGGAGAAGCTCTTCCCCCTTGTAGAATGTTTTCTCCATATCTCAAAGGAAATGTCCTAGGCTTCTGCACTACGAAAATAAGGTGAAGTTTGTTATTCCACAATTTAACCTATTTAAAATGGACATTTAAAAATCTACCTCGATTGTTTAAAAAGTCTACAAGTGTTGATTGATGTCAGCCTTCAGCTTTCACATTCTTTCACCAAGCTCCTCTTGGTTTAAGAGACTTTCAAAATGTGGAAAGGGTGGTCGCTTGGTGTCCTGCAGGAAAAAGTTTTGTCTCAACTGACCTGTCTAGTAACAGCTTTTAGAAATATTAGTTACTACCTAAAGGTAGAGAATGAGTGATGACACTCTCTGGTCTAGTGCCCAGGTGCTAGTGCAGCCAGCAGAGTATGCTGGGAGAAGGTGGTCAAGGGCCAGAATTGGCATCCCGATTTTCTGCCTTTGAAGAAAATCAAAGATCTCAAAGGCAGAAATTTGAGGTCAAGGTAAAAGAAACTTAAACATTTAGTGTTTTTTCAGAAGGGGGATTGCCTTTATTAGACACCAAGTATAGATACTGTGTCTGAACTTTGAAGGTTTACTGTCTTTTTAAAGCGATTAATAGTGTTTAAAATCCTACAACTTGACAGAGACTGTCCTTTATTATTGCTCTGAATATCATGATGCCAGAATAAAGCTACATTTCTTGTATCTGTTCATGGAAATTAACTCAAAGCAAAAACAGCTTGGACAGTTAAAAAAAAGTTTTTGCTTTAAATCCTTCTTTTCTCACTCGTGAAGCTTAGTTGTCCTGTGTACTTTTTATGGCATCACTTTCACAGTTTATTCTATTATGTCAATCAAATATAAGTATGTAATTTGTATTTTCCATCTTAACCCTTAGGAAGGAATCTACCTGTTTAACACTGACATTAACTGTATTATATTCATGTCACATTATCAGTGGCAGTATGACATGGTGATAAACATGCAGATTTGAGCTCCAAAGGCATATAGATTTCAAGCCTGATTCTTTTAATGGTTGTATGACCTTGTGCATATCCTGAGCCTCAGCAATATGACCTAGGCAAATTTGCTTTGTGCCCTTAAATCCTCACTTTCACTGAATAAGAGTACCTAATATTTGATTCATTTATTTGCAGGTTACAAACTGTTTGCACATAGATAAAAAATGTCAGTTGAATTTCAAGTGAGAAATCATCATCTTCCTCACAATGAAGGAAGATCTTACACCACTTTCCTCTTTATAAAAGTGGGTGTTGCAGCTTTTGACCCTTCACATTAATGTCTTCTAAGCTACCAGCCCTTTTCACTCAGCCAGTCTGTTAAAAGGAAGGTGAGGGGCAGCCGTGTTTTGTAGATAGCTTGGCATGACATCAGTATGATTAAGTATTGGGGCGCCCAGCTGGCTCATTCAGAAGAGCATGCAACTCTTGAGCCCTACGTGAAGTGTAGAGATTACTTAAATAAAGCTTAAAAATATATGCTTAAGTATTTTCTGCAGCATTCTGACCATAAGTGTGTTACAATACACTGTCAGCGAAAGCAAGAAAGAGTGCAGGAGACAGCAAGAATGGTCATGTCAGTATGGTTTACATTTGCCTATTGACTTGGATGGTTTTTATTCCCCAGAAATAAAATGTTTCTTTTAATACTGTTTTCTTTTAGAGTCACATTCACAAATAGTTTAACCACTCTAATCTAGTCTCTCATGTGTGACAAGCATACCTTAACCCTAAATTGAAATTTCTAGATGATTGTTTATGAAAATTGCTGGTAAGTACATCAGTGTTTTTAAATTTTTATAATTTGAGATGGCCTAAAAACAAAATAAGATGAATACTATTGCTTTTATTGTATTTTCTGGTAAGGAAATTATATACTCATCCTGATCTAGGACTCACTGGTTTATTTTATTTTATTTGGGGGGAGGGGCTCACTTACCTCTTTAATCCTGTGTGTGTTTCAAGCACTTGTAAATGAAGTTTAGTAGTGAGGGAGTTGGTGACATGTCATTGAAGTTTAGGGAGAGTTAAGGTTTCCAGTTTTTTTGAGGCTGTTTGTTCTATAGAAAAGCACTTCCCTTTAGCAGTAATCCTAGAACTTAACCATTTTTGTAATTCCAAGTGGAATTATAAAAGGCTCCAAATAAATGAATAATTACACATATTTGTTGTATGTGCTTAATAGTTTATGTTCAGCTTTACTGTTAATGATGAATTTTATAACTGCCTCCAAAACTTCATAGGCTTGTGAAAAATATATTAATTTAATAGTAAAGCTTTTTAGATAAAAATTATCAAGTTGATATTATGTTTACATAATTATCTTATTCAGAAGCTGCCCAGGAAACTGACTTGACTTTTTACTCAGTTCATTTATTACAGCTGTTAATTCTAGAATTATTTTTGGTCATTGAGTATGCTACACATGTTTTGAAAAATTGTATATGCCACGTAAGTTTGCTATAATCAGTATTGCTTGTGATTGCGTCATTGAAGTCTTTTACTGCATTCTTGTGACTTATGTAAGACATTTTTACTCTGTGATAGTGCAGTTTCAGAGAGAATCCCTTTAAATACTGTATCAGATTGGTGTTTGTTTTATTAGGAAAGGGTGTGTCAGAAGGTAGCCTTCTCTTATGATTTTCTTTTTTAATTTCGAAGAAACATACTTACCTATTTTCTCCAATCAGCTGTTTTATTTCTCCCTGTAAGCATATCATCATAACCTAACCAGAAGAGGCGGTTGGAGCTTTCTGACACGTTCCTCATTGGCACCTTGCCCTTAAGGATATTGAAGGGTATCCTGGAAAACTTTTTTAGCAAAACTGATACAGATGCCCTTTTGTCCTGTTACCTGAAAGCATTTCAGCAATGCAGTGTCTTTTACATAGGAGATAGAAATATTTGATTTTTATATCTTATCTTTGTGTATTGCTTTATAGTGTAAGTTGTGCCCATACATTGACTTAACAAATGTTTGAGCATATAGTAAAGCTCTTTGGGAGATAGGCAGGTAAAACAGATATCTGTATCTCTGGAAGCTATATTCAATAAGAGAAAGACTTGTGTTATGTCTATCTATGACATAGATAGTGATATAAGTGTCATTTTACAGATGAGGAATCAGGCTTAGGGAGATTAAGTGACATGCCTAAACGTTTGTTGCCGTAAAGTTGAGGGCAGAATAAAACTAAGGGATTGAGGGTCCAATTCAGTTCTCTTTTGTTTTTTTTTAATTTTTTTTTTTTTCAACGTTTATTTATTTTTGGGACAGAGAGAGACAGAGCATGAACGGGGGAGGGGCAGAGAGAGAGGGAGACACAGAATCGGAAACAGGCTCCAGGCTCTGAGCCATCAGCCCAGAGCCTGACGCGGGGCTCGAACTCACGGACCGCGAGATCGTGACCTGGCTGAAGTCGGACGCTTAACCGACTGCGCCACCCAGGCGCCCCTGGTTCTCTTTTGAATACACATACTGCCTCTCTTTAAAATTTGAAACAACCTGTGATAAAAATCTTTCAGTCACCCTCTTCACTTCAGTTATTGGTTGAACTTAAAAAGTTTAATTTCTGACTGTATGTTAAACTAACAAATTTAAATAAATAAATTTTTAAAAAATTTAATTTTTGATCCCATGCTTCCTAAGCCATGTGCCGTATGGCTCTGCTTTTCTATAGAAACTTCTGTTGTGCTCACTAGTTATTTTCCACATTTTAAATCCAATAGCCACTTCTTAGTCCTCATCTGAAATGCCCTATCAGCAGCTTCTGGTAAAATTGGTCACTTGCTTCTTCTTTGAAATAATACTTTTCCTTTAGTCTTCCACGACACCACATGCTCTATCACTGGCTGCTCCTCCTTTGTGTCTTTTGCTAGTTCTTCTCCTCCTCTTTCCCCTCTCCTTTTTTTTTTTTTTTTGAGATACAATTCACATAACATAAAAAGCACCATATTAAAATGTTTATATATATATATATATATATATATGTATACCCAAGGTTATGCAACTATCACCACTGTCTAGTTCCAGAACATTTTCATCACCCCCAAAAGAAACCCTGTACCTGTAGCAGTCACTCTCCATTCCTCCCTTCATTCCTTGGCAACCACTAATCTTTCTGACTCTGTGGATTTCCTTATTATTGGGATTTCATATTGCTAATTCTTTTTTTGTCTCCCCAACGTCTAAAATTTAGAGTGTTCCAGGACTTACTTCTCAGAACTTTTCTCTGTGCTCTGGTCTCATTTATGAGAGCCATCTTGTGGTTTGCAATACCATCCATAAATTGGTGACTTCCAAATCTTTATCTTCAGTCTTCATGTCTATGGGCATCTCATACTTACTGTGTCTAAACTTGAACTCCTGATCTTTTATAAGTCTGTTCTTCTCACAGTCTCGTGCATCTCAGTAAACAGTCATTCTCTCCATATTTTGCCCAAATCAAGAAACTTGAAGTCATCCTTGACTCCTTCCTTCATATAACATCAGCAAATCCTGTTGATTCTATGCTCAGAACATATCCAGCGTCTAACCATTTTTCTTGACCTCCGTTGTTACCCTGGCCCAGGCTGCTATCATAGCTCCGCTGGATTATTGCATTTGCCTCCTAACTGGTCTTTATACTTTATCCCTTGCCTCTTTTCAGTCTGTATTCCATACAGCAGATGGTGTAAGCCTGTGAAAAACGTAAGTCGGATCATGTCACTCATGGGCAAATGCTCCAGTAGCTTCTGATCACACTCAAGAGTCAATGCCGGTCTCACCCTCCCCCTTGCTCACCCAGCTTCAGCTGCAGTGGCTTCCTTACTGTTCACACCAGGAACACTCCTCTACCTCAGAGTGTTATTTGCTGTTCACTCTGCCTAGGATGCTCTGCCCCCATATATCTTCACAGCTTTTCACTCCCTCACTTTCTTTAGGTCTTTGACCACCTTATCTAAATCGAACAAGAAAAAACACCTTATAGGGCTCCACTGCTTTATATTTCTTACCATCTGTCATATCTGTCACAATCTTACTATATTTATATAGTATATGATCTGACTTACTTTGTTTATTGTCTGTCTTCCACACTAGATGCGAGTTCCATCAGAGTAGAGATTTTTGCTGTTTTATTCACTGCTTTTTTTTTTAAATATTTATTTATTTAATTTTTTGAGAGAAAGAGAGGAGGGAGGGGCAGAGAGAGAGAGAGAATCCCAAGCAGGCTCTGTGCTGTCAGCACAGTGCCTGATGCAGGGCTCAATCTCACGAACCATGAGATCATGACCTGAGCCAAAATCAAGAGTCAGATGCTTAACCGACTGAGCCACCCAGGCGCCTCTTCACTGCTCTATTTCTTTTTTTTTTTTTTTTAACGTTTATTTATTTTTGAGACAGAGAGAGAGCATGAATGGGGGGAGGGTCAGAGAGAGAGGGAGACACAGAATCCAAAGCCGGGTCCAGGCTCCAAGCTGTTAGCCCAGAGCCTGACATGGGGCTTGAACTCATGAGCCATGAGATCATGACCTGAGCTGAAGTCGGACGCTTCACTGACTGAGCCACCCAGGTGCCCCATTCACTGCTCTATTTCTAATATCTGAGCAGGACCTGGTGCAAAGCAGGCCCTCAGATATTTTTGGATGAACAACTAATCATTTTTGTTAAGCAACTAAAACTAGTCCTTGGTTTATAATAGGTGTTTAATAAATATTTATGAAATGAATGGTTGGAGACATTTTATTCCCAGAAAAACAGGCATATAAACAAAGTAGTGCATAAGCTTTCACAGAGTTCATGAACTGCTATGAAATTGTTCATAAACCACAGATGAGGAATGTTTGGTTTTTGAAAATCAAATTAGGAGTTTTGTAAAAAACTTATTCCTGTGGAAATTGATACATTGACATAGGTGCTAAGAAGAGGGTTTTTATGTAAGCCCATAAAACTGTATCTGTAATAAATATATCTTGTGTTTAAGATTGGCTTCTTTACGTCTGGACTTGAGGTATTTTTCACTAATGGTTTTAATCCAGAAAAGTCTCTGTTTTGTAACCACCTGAATGCCACATTTTGGTGTGTTAGACTCCATTTCGAATAAGGACTCAGTGGTAGGCTAGTCTGATGTGTCAGGATTTTTAAATATGTTAAAATAAGTCTAATTTCCATCTCATTCCTAAAAAAAAATGAGATTTTGATTCACTACATTGATCTTGAATACTATTTGGAGAAGGGTAAGACGTTTCTAAAAGTAAATGTAGTGCTGTTTTAGAAATTGGGTCATTAAAATATTTGTAGCCAATTTCCTATTAACACCGTCCATTTAGTTTCTGTTAGACTTTCTAATTATGTTTCTTTTGCAACAAGAGTTCTGATTGTTCTTCTCTTGGATTATATATACATTTATTCCATAAATGTACAAAGAAACCCAACTCTTTTAGTGTTCTAATAAAAGACTTAAAGTAGGAAGTGCTTAGTGACTTGGTTTCCAGAGAGTACAGTGTGGAAGGATGGGGGAGAAGTACTACCTGGAGAAACCTGGCAAACTCCCTCAACCAAGGGATCAAGGTTAACATCTTCAGTGATAAGTCATATTGAGATAGTAGATACCCTTGATACGTTAGAAGGAGGACCCTTCACCTAAGTTGTAGTCTTCCCCAAAACCCAAAACTCCAGTCTAACCATGAGAAGAACATCTAAACATGAGACAAACCCAAATTGAGGGACATTCTGTAAAGTATCTGACAAATGCTCCCTCAAAACTGTCAAGACCATCAAAAGCAAGGAAAGTCTGAGAAATTGTCATAGTCTAAAAGAGACTAAGGAGACTTGATGACAAAATGTGATATGGTATCCTGGATGGGATTTTGGAACAGAAAAAGGGCTTTAGGGAAAAATTAATGAAATGTATCAGTGTTCATTAATTGTAACAAATGTACCACCATATTAAGATAACTTGTTAACAATGGGAGAAAGTGAGCACTGGATATAAAGCAATACTCTACTACCTTTGGGCCTTTTCTGTAAATCTAAAATTATTCTAAAATTAAAAGTTTGTTTTAAAGAAACCCTTAATCATGAAATCAGAATTGCTTTGGGAGAGGGAAGGAGGCCCACTTTCACTACTTCTCTTCAGTGATGCAGTAATAGAAAAAATATACGGGAAAAATGGAATAAATTTTGGGGAAAAAATTGGTCTGCTTATCCCTGGAATTCTGATTAGAATTCTGATAGGAGAGAGGGCATTATGATAACTCATAATGATGTGAGTTATCATCAGGAATTGTGGTCACGAGAAAGAATAGAAACCCTTTTCGAGGAGCCTACCTTTATAGGCAAACAGGAAAACTAAGTAATGAAAAGAATATTTAATTTTAACGTTAGAGAGAAAGATGTTTGAAAGAGCTGATGGATTTCTAATTTTCATTATATGAGTTTTAGATAAAGTTTCAAATACTACTTTTCCTTATGTATTGAAAGATGCCTTAATAACCGAACCTTGTTTCTCTGTGTAAAAATATAGTTTGTATTCTGCTGGTGTTGAAGGACAGCTGTCACTAAAATAAATAATTTGTTGGAATAATATTTTAATGGGGGTTAGAAAATTCAAACAGTGAGATTTATTTGGTTTATTTTCCCTCAATAATAAATCAAAACTGAAGTCTCATGTACAGTCCAAAGCACCTCTCTTCCTATTCCCTCTGCCCCCAACAGTATCTGGCACAGACTTGACACAGATTTGAAAACCTACTCTAGTGTGCCCTTTTGCTCTCTTTGCACCTGTTTTTCCACTTCTCACCCACTCAGTATGCTGCTAGGGAGAGAAGGGTTAAAAGGTAGGGGACAAGATCTTATTTTACTGGTCTGGTGAAGTTTTAAAACATAAACTTGACTAGTAAATTTTTAGGTAACTAGCATATAAGATAGGTAATCTGACTGGTGGATAGAATTGTATAAAAAGAAAGGCACAGACTTCCAGGAAAAGTGTGGATTTGAATACTGATTCTTGACACAAGCTTCAGGTTTTCATTTTTTTTTTTTTAAATCATAAGTGAGGTTTGTAACGATTTCATTTAATATGCATAGAAGTATTTAGTTCAGTGTCTATCAGCATTCAGGACTCAGTAAATGGAACAACCTGTTTTCAAAGTGGCATGATGTGTGTGTGTGTGTGTGTGTGTGTGTGTGTGTGTGTGGTAGTTTTGACAGTTGCAGATTAAAGTCTTACGAGGATTAAAAATCTAGTGGTGTGAAGACTAAAAAGATTATTCACTAAAATTTTATTGGAAGACCTGTTAGAGATCCCATTTGAGGTGTCCTTTTTCTCCTCTAAGGTTGCTTACCTGTTCCTTGTAAGGAGAGGGCAATTAGAAATTAGAAATTTAGAATTCTTGAAAAATGTATGTCTATAACAAAATTCAAGAAAAAAATACAAAGAAAATTAAAAACCAGTGAGTAGTACCATCCAGTTAACATTTTCATGTATATCTTTTCATATATGTATGAATATATGTATATATATGAATGGAATGTCATATATATAAGAATTTGTATGTTAAAATTTTCCATTAGGAGGGGATGTTAGGTAGAGGTAGATAGGCAAGTTCACAGGATCTGTTTTGGCAAATTGTTACTGGTTATCTGTGTTTTGTATCAGAGTAGATGTGATGCATAAGAATTTGTGTGTTAAAATTTTCCATAGGAGGGGGTGTTAGGTGGAGGTGGATGGGCAAATTCATAGGATCATTTTTGGCATTGGGCTTTTTCAGCATTTGGTTTTTGCTTATTCAAATTTAAACTCATCATCTGGTGGAGATTTAATGTTGAAGGTAAATGCATATAGGGATGAACCCATCTGGAAACATTAAAGAAACCTATAGAAATGCTTGCTTTAAAAAGAAGAGAGATGGGGTTCCTGGCTGGCTCAGTTGGAGGAGTGTACAACTCTTGATCTCAGGGTTGTGAGTTTGAGCCCCGCGTTGGGAGTAGAGATTACTAAAAAAAATAAATAACGGAAAACAGTTTTTCATTTGTAGTGGCAAATGTGGTGCTTTATCTTAAGATGATTAAAAAGCAATGAATTTTAAAAGTCTGGTCTTGAGTTACTGAATTACTGCTACTTGTCCACTAAACTGTCTTGGTGTTATGTTCTCCATATTTGTTGACTAAGTACTTACAGTATAGCTATAGCCCAGTCCTTTAAAGCAATCTCCCCCATTTTATTTCTAATGTTTGTAAAAACATGTTTATAATTGCAAGGAAAAAAGGAGGTAACAAGTAAAGGCCAGTATGTTTAGGGGCATTTGGGGGGAGGTTGCTTTTCCCATGCTATTTTTATTAACTTTTTTTCTGTATTTACTGAAAAGATAACTTATATGCTTTGGTTTGTTTGTTTTTTTTTAAAGGGCCAAAGGTTGTAGTTAGAAGCAAATCTCCCCCACCTCAAACCTTAAAGTCCCTTTTGCTAGTCCCCTTTGTTGCCAGTTAACAAACGGGGGCATATGTATATATCTCTGCCCTTTGCTTTTTCATCAACTGTATCAACATACATAGCTGTGCCTTTCTTCTTTTTCATAGCAGCAAGTATTCCATTGTTTGGATGTAACTAGTTTCCTGTTGGTGGTCATTTTGATTATTCCTAATATTTATGACCACTGCTTTTATAAATATTCTTATAAACATGTTTTTATACTCTGTGACAATATTTTATGTTATATTCCTAGAAGTATAACTGGCCAAATTCAAAAGAATGCTGATGGTTGGTGGGGATAGTACATGCATTTAAAATTCTGATAAATGTTGCCAAATTTAGAGGAGTATAATTTTAGAAGGTGGAAGGTTTCTCATGTAGTCCTATTTGCCTAGTGGATTATTTGTGATTTTTTTTAACGTAATCAGGGTCCACTTTGTTTATTTGCCAAGTATATAACTTTAAATGCTCATATTAGTGACTAACTCTTCAAATGCAGTTGAAAATAGTTAAAAGGAAATATCAATTAGTACTAAGATTCTTATTTTTTCTTTCCCAAAAAGACTTGCAGGGGAGTATCATCTTTCTTGAGGTTATATTTGTTTTAAAATGCTAGGGGTTCCTCTTTTCGTTCTCTGAGGGTGAGAATATTTGATCCAAAAAATTAAATTAACTTTTAGAAATGCATCTTGAAAATGAAATAAGGTTTTGCTGCCAGGTGAGTGAAAACAGTAAATGGAAGTAAAGATTTGAGTTTTCCCATCTTGCTCAAACCCAATGAAATTATGATGCTTGGCCAAAAAAAAAAAAAAAAAAAAGGAGAGTTGAAGTTAAAATTCCTGTGTGAGGTTGTCAAATTCTCACGCTGTATATTTTCTTTCAGATTCCTTTGTTTCTTCCTCTTCCTCTCAGCCTGTATCTCTATTTTCGACCTCACAAGGCAAGTCTGTCATTTTTTTGTGTGCATTTATAAAAGAAAAATGTTGAGAAAGAGGCTGTAACTGGGGATATGAGGCACAAGTTTTCTATTGCTCCCAAATCCCTTGAGATAAAATCTGTAAACCAATTCTTCATATTTAGCAGTTTGCATTGGATTTCCTGTAAAGGTTAATAGATTAAGGCTAGGTAGGTGGACTCTTTTAACAGAGCAAAAGCTTTAGGTATAGTTTTGAGCATTTCTTAAAGGTTATAAACTCAGCCACAGAATTTAGAGCAGACAGAATTGTGGCTCAGAAAACAACTCACTGCAGGATGCATTTAACTTACTGATTTGCAGTTATGTAACTGGTTTAGAGAGGTAGTAGATTTGGAAAGACAGTATAAAAGTGTGCTTCCGCTGAACTGCTAATCCATCAACCTAGCTAGAGTACTTTAGTGTGAATTTATCTGAGATTTGTCCCAAGAGCTAGGCTCGTACCAAATTGCCTAGGGACATTGAACAAGTCAGTTGACTTTTTGAAAAGCAAGGCTTGTTTTCTAGGGATTGTGGGGTTGCTTGTTTGTTTAATTTCCCAGCCAGTGAAGAAGGGAATTGGAGTGTGATAGCTGTATGTGGGGGTAGCACTACCAAGAATCTGCAAGGGAGAGCACATTTGCACTGATAATAAAGTACAGTTTCATTTCTGTGGTTGTACTTGACCTAAAATATAGGTCAATGGAAAACGCTTATTTTAAAAAAAGGTAATTAAACTCACTAGATAGGTCTGAGAAGCCCTGTGCAAACAGATTATTGTCCCTGCTGGAATTGTCCCATCTGTAGATGCAAAGTGTGACTGCTGGTTTGGTAGGAAGACTTTGACCTTATAAGAATAAAAATATAATGGGATAAAGTGAACAAGTATATTTTTTCAGGGGTTTAATCTGCTTCTTAGAAAGCATGGTAAATAATTTATTGCTTTTAATTCAGACTGATAATATTAGATCCCCCCCCAGCCCCTTTGTAATGTGTCTCATTGTGTGAATTTGGGTATCTTGGGGTCAAATCATGACCTCTAAAATTAAGCATTTATATGGGCCACCTGGGTGGCTCAGTCGGTTGAGCGTCCGACTTTAGCTCAGGTCATGATCTCACAGCTTGTGAGTTCGAGCCCCGCATCAGGTTCTGTGCTGACAGCTCAGAGCCTGGAGCCTGCTTCAGATTCTGTGCCTCCCTCTCTCTCTGCCCCAACCCACTCACATTATGTCTCTGTTTCTTTCAAAAATAAATAAACATTAAACAAAATTTTTTTAATTAAGCATTTATATTAAAAGATAGATATTTTGTGAATACTAGAAAATAACTGAAATCTACAAAGAGAGTCAACATCTGGAGCCCAACCAAATGATATTTTTAATTTTTTTTCTTTATGAGAAATTTAATAATTTAGGCAAGTAGGTGTTACATGTATTCTACTCTGGAAGATAAACTGGTAAAAATATCATAGTGTAAATGGAACAAATCATTACATTCTCTCTGTTGTAAATATTTGAGATCTTTTAAAAATAAATTCTTCATGCTTATAACTTTTAGTCACTTTTTTCAAAAAGGGGATAATTGATATCCTGATATCGTAAATAGTGTAACAGTGTAAGCCAAGCACAACATCCCTAACATATGGAATGTTGACAAGATAAGTGTCATAGCTTCAAAAATTATTTTAGGTCCTGTTAGGAAAAATACACATACATTCAAGTAGAATGGAGGTAAATAAAGGATTTTGTTAATTAAAAACTAAGGTTTAAGTAGACTTCAGTGGCATAGTGAGTTTGTAAAAGAAAATAGATTTGCCATTTTTCCTTCTTGCTTATAGCTATTTTGACCAGTGCAGATTTAGGATAATGTTATTGTTAAAAAGGGTATCATAAAGTGGCAGTTTTGGGGTTTTTTTTTAAGCTTATTTACTTATTTTGAGGGGGGTGGGGAGTAGCAGAGAGAGAATCCCAAGCAGACTTGTGCTGTCAGCACAGAGCCCAACACAGAGCTTGATCCCACAAAATCAAGAGTCAGACACTTAGCCAACTGAGCCTCCCAGGTGCCCAGTAGAGTAACAGTTTAAAAAGCTGTACCCCTGAAGGTCCCAGGAACGGAGGCTCAGCAGACTGAGCCACCCAGGCACCCCTCCATTTCTTTTTAAATAAACTGTACTCCTGAGTTGGTCCTTTGTAGTCTTCTTCTTATTGATTCCCTTTTTCTCATCAATACAGTCTAGCCTGTATTAGTACTAACATTTTTCTCTTGCAAAAACAAACCAAAAAAAAAACAAAAAAAACAAAAAAAACAAAAAAAAACACGTAATGGAAAAGTAACCCAATTGGTGCTCTACTTCATTGTCAAGTCTAGAGATCAGCCTGTTGTTTGAGGAAACACCTTGGCAAGTAATTAGGTATATTCTAGAATAGCCAAAAACGGTAGCTTCTAGAATGCCTTAATAAAAATGAGGAAAGAGGATGTTGATGTCCTTGATTAACTGGCTTAAAAACCCTGGGGAGAATAGCTGAGACCAGTCTGGCCCAACGCAGGACTTTCAGAGTGACTGCTGCTACCACCAGGAACCTTGAGGGGCACCTGGGTGGCTCAGCTGGTTAAGTGTCCAACTTCAGCTCAGGTCATGATCTCATGGTTTTGTGAGTTTGAGCCCCACAATGGGCTCTGTGCTGACAGCTCAGAGCCTGGAGCCTGCTTTGGATTCTCTGTCTCTCTGTCTGTCTCTGTCTCTCTCTGTCTCTCTCTCTCTCTCTGTCCCTCCTCTGCTCATGGCTCTCTGTCTCTCTCTCAAAAGAAATAAATCATTTAAAAAACAAAAAAAAGAGGAACCTTAAGTCCATCACTGGCATCAACCCAACTAACTAATCTGTCTCTGGCTTCCATAGCCCTTGACCATTTATTTAGTCTTGGAGAATTGTGTCTCACTTTTATGTATCTAAACCATATTAAGCAATATGTAGCAGTTATTGAGTAGGACGTTTTCATATTTAAGAATGACATCTTCAGTCCTAAAATAGTTATCATTATTGGCCTTCAGGGCTATCCCATTTACAAAAAACTGCCATTAATTTGGACTGAATAAAGGAAGGACAGAAAATAAAATTATATAATATTTATAAAATTATATAATGTTTATAAAATTGTACTACTTTGAAGTATACAGCTATTTAAATTAGCAAAGTAGGGGCGCCTGGGTGGCGCAGTCGGTTGAGCGTCCGGCTTCAGCCAGGTCATGATCTCGCGGTCCGTGAGTTCGAGCCCCGCGTCGGGCTCTGGGCTGATGGCTCAGAGCCTGGGGCCTGTTTCAGATTCTGTGTCTCCCTCTCTCTCTGACCCTCCCCCGTTCATGCTCTGTCTCTCTCTGTCCCAAAAATAAATAAATGTTGAAAAAAAAATTAAAAAAAAAATAATAATAAATTAGCAAAGTAAACTTTTTGACAGCTATTAAATACATTTGTAATGACAATAGAATACTCCATTTCTTCTTATTTATTTATTTTTTTAAGTTTATTTATTTACTTGGGGGGGAGGGGCAGAGAGAGAGGGAGAGATAGAATCTGAAGCAGCCTCTGCACTGTCAGCACAAAGCCTGATGTGGGGCTCGAGCTCACAAACCAAGCGAGATCATGACCTGAGCCGAAACCAAGAGTCACACGCTCAGCTGACTGAGCCACCTAGGCACCCCTCCGTTTCTTTTTAAATAAACTGTACTCCTGAGTTCGTCCTTTGTAGTCTTTTTCTTATTGATTCCTTTTTTCTCATCAAGCAGAATTTAATTTCAGCCTAATCCCTGAGTATTTCAAAATAGGGGAATACATTTTCATGGTGTTTTCCTGAGTGTAAAATAAGGATACCAACAGAGGTATAGACGTAGGATGTGGCTCATTTTTATTGAGCTTTTACCTTGTTCAATACTTGATGAGAACCATCTCATTTACTCCTCACAGCCAGTTTTATGGAGGAAAAGGCACTACTAGCTCTTTTACCAGATGAGAACACTGGGTTTAAAATGGTGCAATAACTTGCTCAAGATCACAGAGTGACAGATGGAGAACTCCCAAGTCCATGCCCATAAACACTGCCTATGGTAAAGTATATTAGTCGTAGTTTAGGGTTTGCGGATATTTTTTAGAGGTGTCATTTTCAGGTTGATGTTACAGTCATGAGAGCAGGGGAAGAGGCAGAAATTACTATTTGAACCATATTACCGCTGTTAGTGATATAATTTAGTATCATTGGGGATATGTGCTCCCTCCGTCAGCACAAAATCAAACTGAAATTTGGTTTCTACTTTTGAAACCTTTGATAAGAGTGGAGGCTGGAAAATACTCTGGTTTTCTTTAGAAAACATGGAAGAAAAGTAGGTGAAAATAAGATGGGAAAGAGAGGAACCACCTACCCTGGAGAGCTGGGAGCACATTTGCAGTAATGAACATTTGCATTCAATTTGAGTAATGCAGTAGGCATCTGGAATAGGAAGTTAAACACTGAACTTTGGGGCAAGTGTTGAGGGAAGAAATTTGCCAGTTACAGCCTTTTTTTTAACAAAACCAAAACATTTTTCTTTGTACAAAAGAGACTTTTTGTTTAGAATCTAGCTTGGCTGCAAAGTGTCTGCTGGCTAACTTCCTATTTTGATGCTGTGGCTGAAAGTTGCTGATACTGTTTTGCACGAGAATTTGTCTTTTCCTGTTTTGTGCACATGAGAAAATTCAAGTGTAGGAAAACCTATACCTGAATATTTCAAGCCTCCTTTGTATGAATATGCATAGTATTTCTTCACTGATGTGTATGGTTTTCCATGTTCCAGCTATCCTTTTACTTAAAAGTAATAAATTTCCTTAGTGAGGGCGAGGGGGTGGGGGGAGTAACCAGACAGTAACTATAATGATTCTAAGCTATTCACTCTTTTTAGGAAGAACTCTGATGACATTATTGTTTACTTGTTTCCTAGATCACAATGTTTTCAGTAGTTAAGTTACCAACACCTAAATACAAATACTAAATCTTTTTTGAAAAGGCAGTTTGGGGAATAAAAGTAAAGAGGAGCTGTTTTGAAGGATAAACAACACATGAAGGGCCTTTTTCAATTCCAGTGCATTTACTTGGTGTGAACCCAGTGCTTACTTGGAAGTTGATTTTTCATTCTGCCATTTTTAACTCCCCTCCTTGTTCTGTGAGGTAAAATACTGTAGGCATAGGAGAGAGGAACTTCTTCCAGAACTCCCACACCAAAGTCTCTAGTCAAATGGAGCTTTTGCCTTATTCAGCCAAATTTTCGAGTTCCTATACTTTGAAATTAGTAGGTAGAAGCATTTAAAGCAGGCACAAAGGACCACCCTTGCCCCACTGATGTGTAAGCTGTGCTTCTGGACGAGGACCATCCAGGGGCAAGAGTGAGAGAGAAGTGTCAGGCTCATCTCCTGTGGGATTTTTACAGGATGGGAGTTGTAAAGTGCAGACAGGCTGTGGGTTTCAAACCAGGTTCATTACCTAGGACACTTGTAATGCAGATTGTATCCATCTCAGGAAATGCTGAGTAAGTCAGAGATCACACATGAAGGACTAGCAGTTCTAAAATTTGAAAGCGATTGCCAAAGATGGTGTCAAACCGTGTTTTTGGGCCAGGTGGTTGTACTGTTCAGCTAGTTGCACATTGAACTAAAATGTACTTTGACCTTGATGGTGGTAAAATGGGAAAAGTTCTGTTTTCTTTCAACATTGGCTTCAAATTTTTTCGGTATTGGGCTGTCTTAAATGTCTTTACCTACACAGAACCTAGCATGATTCTTGGAATGCCGCAGGCATTTGTTGAGCAATAACTGATTGAGAAGTTGCCTCACTCAGATTTTTGAAATACATCAAAGCTCCTTAGTAATTACTTCCTTTTATTTGAGAATGGTAGGAGGGAAAGTGTCTAAAACTCTGAGTTTTCTCTGTGTTACATACTCTCCCCTATCAAAAAGGCATATGATATGGAGTCTGTATGTCAGGAGAATTTTTTCCGAGAATGTGGAGGTGTTAGGGGATGTTTACCGAGGGTTTATTAAGTGCCGGATGTGTTCTCAGCTCTTCTCACATATTAACTCATTGAACCTTCACAGCAGTTCTCAAGTAAGGTGCTTTAGTATCCCCATTTTTTTAGATGAGAGTAAGCAACTTGCCAAGACCATGCGATTAGTAAATGTGATAAAATGATTTTGCATCTTTTAATAGGAATTTGTGGTCTGGGAGAGGTCTAGAAATTTAGACTATGACTGCCAACTTAATTTCCTAGTCTTTTTCAGGTAGTACACTCAAATGGAGACCTCTAAATATTTAGAGCTTAAGAAGATATGGGTAAGCAAAGAACTCAGTACTGGATAAATTTGGGAACATTCTCATGATCATCATGGGCTTATGATATTTTTCACTTAACATACATAATTCCCTTTTTAACAAAGCTGTTAAGTGTATAACCCCTTTGTTAATAGCCCCTTATTTTTAACTAATTAGAACTCTTGAAAATGAATATGCACGTTAAATCCTATAATAGAAAATAAATGAGCAAATATTCGCAATGAGGAAAATTTTTTTGACAGACAGTGGTTTTGAGTAATGTTGTAAGTCTTGTAATACACGTGAAGGGTTGGATCTTCTGAAAAAGGAAAGGGAGTGGACATTTCCTGAAATGTAAGAGGATCCCAAGTTATTCTATCAGGCAGTTTTATAGTATATAGTATTTTAAAAACTAACAAGCTTCAAACTCCCTGGCGTTTCCTGCTGTTTTGCAGGCTTGGACAACACCAGTGACTATTAAGTGCCATACTCACTAATTGGAAGAGTCCTTGCTTATGGGAGCTGTTCTAAAAAAAGGCTTAGTAGATGCTGGTCTTCATTCTGTTTAATTTTTTCATGCCTTTATAAACTCTTTACTTCCAGCCCAGTTTTTTCCATTGTCTTGGTACAAGTCAGCTGTGTCCAAGTTTGTTAGGGTTTCAACTAGCCAAAAAACTTCTTTTCATTTGCTGAGATTCTAAACATGATAATTAAAGCACAGGTGAGGGTCTAACTTACTTTGCTACGTGTGGGAAAGCCTGATTGCTGATGCCGAGAGCTAGCGCCTGTGTCACAGCCTCTGCGCGATTACTGCGTTGAGCTCTTTCTCTTTGCCCCCCCAAGGCTAACCTCCCAGAAAGCACTCTCCACCCCATATGTTAAGTCACAGAATTACTAGGAACACAACTAAAGTTATTTTTGTGTGCATAAGAGTGACGTCATATGAGTCTTAATTAAAGAATATTGGAAGTTTATTTATTGCAGGACTTGCTGGTATTCTGAGAACGATTTCTAATGTAATCTTCTAGCTTCACCTCAGATTATTGTATATTTAACTTGAAACTTTTAGAATATTGAGTTCAAAGAAGATAAACAAGGCTTGGAAAACTGACAAGTGTGTGTCCTGACAAAGCATGTTAGAACAGTTCCAACATGCTTTTTCCCACTAATGTGCACATTCTCTGATTACCAATCAGTGTAGGTTGCTTTCTTTTTCATTTCTTCAAGCCCACTACCACCACATCATCATTTTACTTGTTGATTTTGCTTACTGTCTATCTCCCACTCTGTGCTGTGAGCACCACAAAGGCAAGGATTTTTTTTGTTTTGTTCACTGCTTTTAATCTAGTTTCTTTTCTTTTTTGTTTTTTGTTTTTTTTTTGCTTTAATGTTTGTTTCTTTTGAGAGAGAGCACGTGCATGAGCGGGGGAGAGGGAGAGAGAATCCCAAGCAGACTCCAAGCTATCGGAGCCACTCTATACGACACAGGGCTCAATCCCAGGAACTGTGAGATCATGACCTGAGCTGACATCAAGAGCCAGACACTTAACTGACAGAGCCACCCAGGAGCCTCTTAGTCTAGTTAAAGCAGTGTCTGGCACATGATAGGTACTTAGTAAATATTTGTGGAATTATTACTAATTCTTTTTGTCCATTTTTGTCTAGAAGATGGTTGGTCTGAGTAATCTGATAGTGCAGTCTCTATAAATCATGTAAGTTGAGCATTCCCTGTAAGGTGGATTCAGTTTTGATCATGTCAAAGTTCCACTCATGTTTGAAGGGAGGGGTTCCCAAACAGTTTTACCTAATCCAGATTTCATCCATTGAGCATTGAACTGGTAGAAACAGTAACCAGTAAGTTCAATAACAATACGTAGCTCAGATCATGGAATGTTTCTGATTTAAGTGTAGCCTATAAATGAACTACTAAAAATGTAGTTCTTTAAATTGCAGGGTTTTGAACCTTTTTTTTTTAATGTTAATTTTTTGAGAGAGAGTGATCAGGGAGGGGCGGGGGGCAGGGGGAAGAGGATCCAAAGCAGGCTCTGTGCTGACAGCAGCGAGCCCAACACGGGGCTTGAACTCAACCAACTGTGAGATCATGACCTGAGCCAAAGTCAGATGCTCAACTGAGTCACCCAGAGGTCCCAGGTTTTGAACCTTTTAACCTATAATGCTGAGCTTCATTTATATTGTTCCCTTAATTTGGTCTTGTTGAGTACTATATAATATTATATCATAGTATATAATGATAGATGCAAACCATCTCTGTCTACTACATTAGAAGTAAATGTGCATTCACCTTCAAATATTTTCTCTCTCACTAGTACAGTCTGTACCACCAAACTTTATTATTCCTCAGTTTACAAAGACTTTTTCCTCAATACCCAGATTCCAGTTAAACTATTTTAAAAGGTCAGATCCTATTACATGAAATTTCAGTGATGCATTGATGTGGAGGAACTTTATCATCTGGCATTTGGAAACATTTTTATAATAGTGGAATTTTATTTATTGCAGTAAGATATTTAATTTTCTTTTCAATCTTATATTTTGAATAAAGTTACAATTTTGCTTTCGTCAAGTATTCAGCTCCTCACATGAAAAAAAAAATACAAGCTGAATGAAAGTAATCCCAAAGGTTTTTCTTTTTCACATCTTCACAATTACTCATTCACACTCAAGGTGTTGCTGTCCTGGACCTGCTTAGCTCTCATCTGACCAAACTGAATCTTTGATTCACTCATTTGGAACTATTTATTTAAGACCTACTTTTGTTCCAGCTGCAGAGGTAACAACATGCACGAAAGACAGCACCTGCCCTTGGGATGGTTGTTTTGATCTTTTCTCAAGTAAAAACTTGCTAGATTGGAAAGTTGGAAAACAATGTGATAAATCACTGGCTACTGTGGTATTAAGAACTGATAAGACTTAATGTATTACTTTCAGAAGGATATTTTCTGTTTTAAAAGGATTTCTGGAGTTAATTCTTCCTAACCAAAAGACAAACCTCACTGATTCACACAGTTCAGTGTTGGTTAAATTGGCAAGTTGATGTAAGAGATTTTGCAGTCAGCCATCCTTTTCATACTCTTTAGTTTAAAATCATTGAGACCATCTGGGGCTCTTGGGTGCTCAGTTAATTGTCCAACTTAGGCTCAGGTCACGATCACAGTTTGTGAGTTTGAGTCCCACGTAGGGCTGTGTGCTGATAGCTCAGAACCTAGAGCCTGCTTCAGATTCTGTAGTCTCCCTCTCTCTGTCCCTCCCCTGCTCACGTTCTCCCTCTCTCTCTGTCTCTCGGTCTCTCTCGGTCCCTCTCTCAACAGTAAATAAACATTAAAAAAAAATTTTTTTTTTTAAAGGAGGCCATCTGTACCTGAGGCCAATCTTCCCTAGGATAGAATACAATAATTCTAGTCTGATTCTTAGACCTGGGAGGAATCTGCTATGTCTCCTCAGAATCAAAAGAACTGTAGTCGCTTTTTTTTTTTTCCATCTCAAATTGTTGGACTGTAACAGTGGATTTGTAGAAGCTGTGTGTACTGAAATATGCAGCTTACAGATGAGAGCATATCAGTGCTTCATAATAGTGAGTTGTTTTATATGGATTACATTGAGTAGCTCTACCAAAAAAACAAAGAAAGGAACCTTCCCAGACTTTCCAATCTTTTTATACTTCTTTATGCTTTACGTTTACAATGGAAAAAGTAGACTGAAAAATATGTCATGAAATTTTGTCATTTGCAATTTGTAGCATGATACAGCTTTTCTGTTTGACTGTTGGCAATTTTATGCATGTTTTATAGGATTACTGTTGGTCCTTGTTTTGTTACATATTTACGTGTGTTGTGTGCGTGTATGTGTATATGTATATATACATCCTGTGTGTATATATATGTAACTTGAAAAATGAAAAGCATGCTGCTTGGCCTGAGTAGTTAATGTGTAATTGTGCCTGGTAAACAAACTTTTCTCTTTCAAATTCTGACCATAGAGGGATTGAGCTCTCTTTGCTCTGGTGAGCCACCTTCAGAAATTATGACTTCCTCTTTTTCATCTTCTGAAATGCATAACAATGACCTTACAATACTACACGGAGAAAAAAGCAAAGTGTCAGGCAGCCAGCCTATTTTAGCCAAAGAAGGAAAAGACTCCTTGGCTCTCCTAGATGTGAAAAAGATGGAAAAGCCTCAAGAGACCAGTAGAGACCTAGCATACTCCCCAGATTCTGTGGCAGAAGGAGTTCAGTGTACCCGTCCTTTCATTCCGGCCAATTTCCCAGATCGTCCTGCTTTTCTCTCAGAGGAAATGAGTCTACTGGAACAGCAAATAAATAAAGATCAAGAGTCCAAGAACCCAAATGAGGTACCAAGTACAGACGGTAAAACTGAATTGGATGCTGATGACAAGTTCACTTTGCTGACAGCTCAGAAACCACTGACCCAGCAGTCTAAGGCAGAAGGCATTTGTAAATATTCCTTGTCCCCATCTGAAGTTTCAGGAGGTGGTATTATTGAAAAGGATTCCCCTGAGTCACCATTTGAAGTAATTATTGACAAAGAAGCATTTGACAAAGAATTTAAAGATGTATATAAGGAGAGCACAAATGATTTTGGTAGCTGGGCAATGAACACTGATAAAGAAACATCTGCAGACATTTTAGAGTCTAATGACAAAGTATTTCCACTGAGAAGTAAAGAGGCAGGGCGTTACCCAACCTCTGCATTGCTCACTAGACAGTTTTCACACACAACTGCAGCACTGGAAGAAGTGTCTAGATGTGTGAATGATATGCATAACTTCACTAATGAAATACTGACTTGGGATTTGGTTCCCCAAGCAAAAGAAGAGAGCTGTAAGTCTGACTACATCACAAAAACCACAGGACTTGACATGAGTGAATATAAATCAGAAATCCCAGTTGTAAATCTTAAAACTAACACTCACCAGAAAATTCCTATACGTTCTATTAATGGGAACACTCCCATCACTAAATCAGCAGGTGATCGGGCACAGGAATCCCTCCCACAAGAAAATGCTAACATTGACAAACCTGTACCGGATTGTCTCAATTCCACAAAGGAAGTCAATATCAAAGGTGTGGGAGGCCATGCGCAGAAACAAGATAACACAGTTGCAGAGTTCCCTGGGTCTCCATTTGACAAAGGTGTCTCTCGGGGTTCTGGAGTGGCCACCGTGAAAGTGGTTTTACCTGATGGCCACCTGAAAGATGAAATGAACTGGCAGAGCGCTGTGTTAGGAGAAGCGACAGAAGCTGATAGTTCTGGTGAGTCTGATGACACAGTAATAGAGGACATCACAACCAGTGTTTCATTTGAAGGTAAAAAAATTCAGGCTGAAAAACCTGTTTCCATTCCAAGTGCTATTGTAAAAAGAGATGAAAGAGAAATCGAAGAGGCTTTCAATTGCAATAGGGAAAACAAAACATGTGAAACCTTTGAAGGGCCAGTCAGTGACCCTGAGGCAGCACACGTTCAGCCTGATATTCCCGAAAGGAGTCCAGTGGGTGAGGCGGCATGTTCACAAGTACGTGATCTGAAGATCATGTCAGAAGATGTGCAGCAGTCAGGTAGTATGAGTGAAGCTGCTGCTGAAAAACATGTTGCAACTGAGAACCCAAAGCATCCTTCAGCTGTATCTCCAGGTGTTCTTCATGAGACAGAATTCTCACTAAATGTGACAACCTCTGCCTATTTGGAGTCATTACATGAAAAAAATGTTGAAGATGTAGATGATTCTTCCCCAGAGGACCTGATAGCAGCCTTTACAGAAACCAGAGAGAAAGGAATCATAGGTAAAGGTGAAGGGAATGCCTTTGACGCAACATCAGAGAAGACTAGGGACTTTAAAACAAGTCTTGCTGTGGAAGTCTTGCATGAAAGTGAGTCAGGTGGTTCTGAAATTAAAGACCGAAGAAGCGAACCCATGGAACAAAGCAAAGAAACAAATGGAAGTGAGATTCTGGGTGTTTTCCCTGCCCGAGGTACTCCAGTGGCATCTCTTGACTTAGAACAGGAAGAGCTCACAATCAAAGCCCTTAAAGAATTGAGTGAAAGGAGGACTGAGAAGTCAGCTTCTGTACAGGGTGATGTAGAATCTCCTCCTGAAGAAACACTCGAGCACACTTTCACATGTGCTCCAGAATCCTCTTGGCTTCAGAGAGCGTATGATGTCCTAGAACACACAGAAGTTAACACTGGATCTGATCTTGGGATTTCCAAGAAGCCCACAATTGTCACAGAAACTACTAGGGTAGATATTATACCGAGCCTTAGTAAGACTGAAGTGGTAAACAAGCAAGTCCTAGCAAGACTTCTGACGGACTTCTCAGGTAATCATTTACATTAGAAATACTGCATGTGATTACTTCTGCTGTGATTGATTATTTAATAGAATGCCATTTTTCTAAGTCTCTGATTTTATATCACCAAAATTATGGCCAGAATAAAAACACATTGTATAGTGGAGAAAGGTAAATTTTTTTCATGGTTGCTTGATTTGGTTTTCTTCTACAAATATTTCCCAAATCAGAACACTTGTTAAATTAATATTCTCCTTAAAACATTGTTTTATGCTCCAATTGTTTCAAGGTTCTCCTTTCCCTATAGGTTGGCCCTAGGGCAGTTGGCTGCATTTAAGGATGTCATTAGGCATATATTTATTTACAAAGCTTATTTTTTTTTAAATAATTTTTAAAACTTTTTTATTTTAGAGAGAGAACAAGCACAAGCAGGGGAGAGGGGCAGAGGGAGGGAGGGAGGAGAGAGAGAGAGAGAGAGAGAGAGAGAATCCCAAGGAGGCCCCACACTCAGCACAGAGCCTGATGCAGGGCTTGATCCCATACTCTGTGATCATGACCTGAACTGAAATCAAGAGCCAGTTACTCAACCAACTGAGCCACTCAGGCACCCCCAAAGCTTATTTTTAAATCTCCATAACAGTTGCACTGCTTAGCACTTGGGTTTTTTGCTGTGGGCCTTGTGAAACCTATTTAGCAATCAAAGATAAAGGAATTCCTGCTGGGAATGACAGCAAATGAAACTTTTAATTAATTTGATCTTATACTACAGAGATTTTATGTTCTGAAAGTAGGTAACCAGTATTATATTGTAGTACTGTTTTGTGAGTATTGCTCAAGAGAAGTCATGCATTCTTCTACTTTGGACCTTATTTAATATTGTTCAGGCCAACAGTTATTTGGTACTAGAAGCCCTTCCCATTGTCTCTGTTTACTTGATTACTTTTCTCACACTCAGCCTTCAGTTAAGTTACTTCAAATGCTATCTGTTCCGGGGTCTTAGAAGATGTAAGAAAAAAAGGATATTCCAAGCCTTCCAAAAGGTACCCCCAACTTCTGATCTAAGATCTATACTTACTATATGGTCACTCTTAGGTGCTTTATAGGGATCTGTGGTTGTCCAAACTTCTTTGACAATAGATCCCTTTTTTCAAATGAAATCATACATAGAGTTACAATATTTAAAAAGATTTTTTTGTTAGGATAAACTTATAAATGTGATTATACTATTTTCTTTTATCCTCTTCTTCTTCTGTAAAGGTTTTGTTATGCACAGAATGGACAGGAAGCCCAGCCCTTAGCAGCCACTTTCCTATCCTGGTGGCAGCCAGAACCTGCTCAGCTCTTCTTGCTGGGGTGCCTCTCGTGAGGAGTGAAACACACCTCTCAGATCTTGTCTTGCACTGATTTGATGTGCTTGGTGGGGTGCTCATGCCAGCAGTGCTTTGGCTTGCTCAAGTTCTTGGTCACCTTGGGGCCCTTGTTGAGACCCATGACCATGGGGTCTGCAGAGACGTGGTTGCTGCTCTTCAGTGGCTGCTGAAGTGGAAGGGCACCATTTCCTTTATATTTCCTTTCTGAAGACCACAGGTGGTTTACTTAGTCTTTCTAAATTTTAATCGTTAATATAGAGATAATTGTGCTTACCTTATATTAATAATGTAGGGATTAATTGTGGAAATGCAGGTAATGCAGTGCCTAGCATATAGTAAATACCGCATAGTACAAGACCTAGCATGTGGTAGGTACCGGGTAATTAATTGTTAGTGAATGAATTGATCAGTATCAGTGAAAACATTGAGACTGTTTCACAAACTAAAAAATTTGAAGTGACTGCTAAGGATAGCTGTTATCCTCTAGTGATTGAAGATTGCTGAGCTTGGATTAAGGAGTGAATTCTCATTGTTGCTTTACAACATCTAGAAGTGTGGCTTTGAACAATGAAGTTATGTCACCTTTTGGGGCCTTAGTTTCCTTATCTATAATGCGAGAATGTTGAAGATTATCTTCAGTATCATTTTAATAATACTCTCTGACTGTAGGGGCCCCTGGGTGTCTCCATCAGTTGAGCATCTGACTCTTGATTTCAGCTCGGGTCGTGATCCCAGGGTCGTGGGATTGAGCCCTGCACTCAGTGCAGAGCCCGCTTAAGATTCTGTTTCTCTAAAATATAAAAATAATATTCTCTGACTCTAGATTTCCTCATGAGTTGTTATTGTAATTCTTATAGGTTCTTTTGTGTGATGAGGCATATGGGAATTAGGCTACAAGAATTTTGGTGTCTAATTTTGGCACATTCCTGCTTTAGCATGACCTTAGCTCATCTAACTGGTTCAACATCTTCCTTTGTTAATATGGCTATAATTATTTTGCCATCCTTTATAGTGTTGTAGTAAATAACAAACTGTGTAAATACTAATTATTACTAGTTCTTAACTGAGTTGTTTAATCTATTGTGAGAGGTGAAAAGGGCCGTGGAAGTTTAGGATATTTGTCACTGGCTAAATTCTGTGATTAGTAGATATATTTAGATGCTAATTAAAAACCAATATAATTAGATCAAGACGCTAAAAAGTCTTCCTTTGCAGGCTTCAAAACAGAAAACCTTTTTATTTTTTTCTTTTTTTTTAAGTTGATTTATTTTGAGAAAGAGAGAGCAGGGGAGGGGAGAGAGGGAGAGAGGGAGAAAGAGACTCTGAAGCGGGTTCTGTGGTGCAGAGCAGTGGGGCTCAATCCCATGACCCTGGGATCATAACCTGAGCTGAAATGAAGAGTCAGATGCTCAACCAACTGAGCCACTCAGACGCTCCCAGAAAATCTTTTTAAATTGTCTTACTTTATGAATAAATCTTTAAAATGTAACTACTTCAGCAAAATACATCAGTCTCTAGTTCTAAGTAGTCCATCTGAATTGCCTTCCTTTTAAAGTTAAACCAGTTCGGGACACCTGGGTGGCTCAGTCACTTGAATGTCCAACTCTTGATTTCAGCTCCAGTCATGATCCCAGGGTCATGGGATCAAGCCCCGCGTTGGTCTCATTGTGGAGCCTGCTTACGATTTTCTCTCTCTCTCTCTCTCTCTCTCTGCCCCTCTTCCCTTCTCATGCTCTCTCTCTCTCTCTAAAATAAAAAAATTTAAAAAGATAAACCAATTCTGTAATTATGTTCTGCCTGAAACTGTGAGGGGAAAATAGGCAAAAGAAAAGTATTAACGGTTTTTTATTTTTCTTTTGCTGTTTTATGATACATTGGGTATAAACTCCTAATGAAGCCTAATTTCATTCCCTTTATGATAACATTAGAGTCTAATAACTGTGATATGAGCTATGATATAACTAATTGGGGAAAATTTAAATCCCTGCTCATACACCTAATTGAGTGAAGACCGTTTTTTGGATTTTAGTATCCAGATTGGCAAGAATGCAAGGAAATAGGCAGGTATATATTTTGGTGATAGGTGTGTGTAAGTTGTTACAACTTTTTTGGAAGACATTTTGGTAATATGTAACAAAGACCTAGAATTGAGCTAGCAATTATGTTTCTAGGAACTTATTCTAAGGGGAAGAAATTGTACATGCAAAAACAATTACAAAGATGTTTTTTGTAGTGCTGTTCAGAATATTGGCAGGTATCTCAGTGTCTTAACAATTAGAGATTGGTAGAATATGTTATGACCTATCTGTGCAGTCAAGTATGCAGCCACTGAAGTTGTTGCAGGTTTTTTTTAAGAAATGGAAAAATATAGGAAAGTACAAAAAGACATACACTCACATTTCTATATGTAGAATTAACTTCTGTTAATTAACATTACTGTTAATGGTCATGATCGCCTCCAAACCAAGGAACCCTTTGATTACCACCTGTCCCACTTACTCCCTTCTTCCCTTCTCTGGAGGCAACCACCATCATGGACCTGATAAATGCTTTCAGTTTACTTTAAATGTATGTGTATGTAGTATTGGTTTGTGTTTTTAAACTTTTATTAATATTACCATCTTTGATATCCAACTTGTTTCATTCGACATTAGGGTTTTTTAACTCCTTCCATACTGAAATATATATAATTTCAAAGAAATGAATAATTTATTCATTTTGACAGCTGTGTAGTAATCCTTTTTATCTGTGTTATTTCCCTTTTGATTAGTATTTGGGCTATTTTCCATTTTTTACTCTTAAAGACAGTGCTGAAGTTAACATCTTTGTACTTGTCTGGTTTTACACATATACAAGTATTTCTCTAGGGTCAGAGTGCCGCTGCTCATCAATTTAACTTCTAGGTATGTGCATTATTTTTCTAGTTCTTGTCAGTTTGCCATCAGAGCTGGAGTTTCTGCTGGTATGTGAAAATGTTCATAATTTACTTTTTTAAAGATTTTATTTATTTTTTTACATGATCTCTACACCCAATGTGGGGCTTGAACTTAACCCTGAGACCAAGAGTTGTATGCTCTACTGACTGAGCCAGCCAGGTGCCTCAAATGTTCATAATTTATTAATAAAAATTGTATTATTGAATACCTTTGTAGAGTTTTTGTTATAGGATGGAATGATTACAGTAGAAAAGCACAAGTTAGAAAACAAGATATTCAGAATAATGATTAAAAGTGAATCTATATTGGGTGCCTCGTTGGCTCAGAAGAGGATGCAACTCTTGATCTCAGGAGGATAATGAGTTCAAGCCCCATGTTGGGTGTAGAAATTACTTAAATAAACAAAACTTTAAAAAGATTTTTAAAAATCTGTATACCCACACACGTGAAACTGAAGTAAATTTTTAAAAAATAACATCACAATGGTTTTTCTTGCAGTATGGCCAAGTAGGCTTTTACTGGAACTGATCTTTCTGCATATAACTATATATTCTGGACAAAATTGGAAGGAAAAAAAAGATCTGAAGGCCCTGGAAAATGAACAAAAGCAGGCAGATTCTGAAAAGGGACTGACACTTCCAAGAAGAGAAAACATGGAATGTGTTCTCCATGTTTACTGCTGTTAGCCAGATGACAGGCTGAAGTTGACACTCAGCAGATTGGCTAATAAAGCTTTCATAGAAAACTTACGAGAGGACAGAATTTGGGTCAGCCACAGCCATTCAACCACTGAAAAGTAAGAGAAGGAAGAATCCTGGAGAGGAAAGATCCAGAGAGTGAGAGCCTAAAATTCTGTGTACATACTCTCTGTATACACCTCCATTTAATCCTTGAACTACACACATACTTGGAAGACTACAAGCAGCTCAGCTCTAGAAAAAAGAAGTGAACTAAGATTGGAGATGGTGCCCAAGAGGCAAGAGCTTGCAGTTTGATGCACCCAATTAGGTGCATACTGAAACAAGTATCAGCACTCTCCAGAGGAATATAACGGAGTCCAGAGGCTGTACAACGTAATATTCACCGTGTCCAAGATATAATGCAAAACTACACATTTTAAAAGCTGAGAATATATGACCCGGTCTGAAGAAAAGGACAATGAACAACTACTAACTTCATTTGTTGGAATTTGGAAACCGGGGTTTTAAGGCAGCTATTATTATGAAATAGAGAAAAATACAAGAGCCGAGTGGAGGTTTTAGAACTGTAAAATACAGCTGCTGAAATCAAAATTCACTGAGTAGCCTTAACAGCAAAATGGAGATCACAAAGGGAAAGAGTCAGTGAAGTTGGTAACAGATGAACAGAAAGTTACCCAACCTGAAGAACAGAAAGAAAAATATATTACTGAGCTTCGGATACCTTTGGGAAATTATTATAAGATCCAACTCATATAATTGGAAGTTTCAGAAGGAAAGGACAATGAGAGACAGAAGTGAGAATATATATGAAGACAAAATAGCAAAAGAATGCCTCATTAAACACACACACACACACACATTTACTGATTAAAGAAGCTTTAGCGGAAACATTAAGATAAGAAAAGAACCATACCTTTGTACATGTGTCGGGTTCCCATGACCACCTTCAGGCTCAATGATTTGCTCGAAGGACTCAGGATTGAGAAGCTGTTATACGTACAGTTAAGAGTTCATTGCAGCAAAAGGACATAGATTAGAATTGGCAAAGGAGAAAGGCACATGGGATGAAGTCCAGGAGAAACCAGGTGCAAGCTTCCTGGTGGCCAGAGGAGTCACACAGGGATGCCCTTAATTTTCCCATCAGTGATATGACAGCATGTGCAGTGTTGCCAATAAGGGAAGCTATACTCAGTGCTTGGTGTCCAGAATGCCATGCAGTGCCCACATGGCTGACCCTAGCTACTCAGACCCCCAGAGTAAAACCAGATGTTTGCCATACATCATATTGTTAGAATAAACTCACCTGGTCACACTAGTACAGCATGGCTCAAGTGCTCAGGCGTGCAAAAAAACACCAGCCAGAGTAGTCCAAGGGCTCAGAGTTCATCTCCTAGGAGCCAGCCAAGGACCAGTCCTGAAGACTGACCTTTCTTTGGCATGTACAGGGTTTGAGCATTTGAGGCCTACTTAGTTAACCCTTTCTTTTACAGTATTATAGTCAAATTACTAAAGCCAAAGATGAGAATATCTTAAAAGTAACTATAGAGCAATGAATGACATATAAAAGGGAATGGCAGTTATAATTAGAGCTAGCTTCTTACCAGAAACCACAAATGCTAGAAGACTGAAATAACATCTTTCAAAGTGTCAAACAGGGAAAAAAACGTCGACCCAGATTTCTCTATTCAGCAAAAATACTCTGCAAGAATGAAGGCAAAATAAAGACTAAATTATTAGATAAAAGAAAACTAAGAATTTGTCACTAGAAGATCTGCACTATAAGAAACACTAAAGGAAATCCTTCAGATTAGAGTTGATACCAGATAGAAACTCAGACCTCCAGGAAGGAATAAAGAGCATTAGAAATGCTAAATACCTGAAAAAAATACTAAAGGCTTAATTTTTCAGGGTGCCTGGCTGGCTCAGTCAATAGAGCATGCAGCTCTTGATCTTAGGGTCGTGAGTTCAAGCCCCACATTGGGCGTAGAGCTTACTTAAAAAAAAAGTTTTTCCTCTAATTTAAAATATATAGGACTTGGGGTGCCTGGGTGGCTCAGTCAGGCGTCCAACTTCAGCTCAGGTCATGATCTCACAGTTTGTGAGTTCGAGCCCCGTGTCAGGCTCTGTGCTGACAGCTTAGAGCCTTGAGCCTGCTTCGAATTCTGTGTCTCCCTCCCTCTCTGCTCCTCTCCCCCTCTCATGCTCTGTCTCTCTCCTTCAAAAATAAGTAACATTTAAAAAAAATTTTAAGTATATAGAATTCTTCAAAGCAGAAATTATTATGTGTGTGGAGATTGTAATGTTATTCGTATAACAACTTATAACAAAATATATGAACTTGTATAGCAAGAATTTCTACATCTTTTTGAAGTGTAAGTATTAATTTTAAGTAGACTGAAAAGTCAAAATTGTGTATTATATACTTGGAAACAACCACTAAGATGATAATACAAAGACATAGCTGAAAAGCCCATAGATCAAATCTTCAAATAATTAAAGAGAGGGCAAAAAAAGAAAAAAGAGGAAATGGTGATAAAATGGGAGACTTAATGCAACCATACCAATATGTTTAGTGGACTACACACTACGATCAGTAGAATGGCAGACTACATAAAGCTGCTAGACCCATCTATATGCTGACTATGAAAGCTGCACATTAAAGACACAGGTAGGTAAAAAGTAAACAGATGGAAACGTATATACCAAAAAATATATAAATGAATACCATGCAAAATTTAAGCATAAGACAACAAAGGGTATTACCAGAAATGAAAAGTGACATGTTGTCATGATAAAAGGTATCAAGAAATCTTCGGTCATAAATGTGTATGTACCTAATAACAGCTTCAAAATACTTAAAGCAAAAATTTCAGACTTAAGAGAAATAGGCAATTCTGTAATCATAATTGGAGTTTTTTGGTTTTTTTTAAGTTTATTTTGAGAGCTCACACGTGTGATCAGTGGAGGGGCAGAGAGAGAGGGAGAGAGAATCTCAAGCAGGCACTGCTGTCATCACGGAGCCTAGTGTGAGACTTAGTCTCATGAACCGTGAGATCATGGCCTGAGCCAAAATCAAGAATCAGATGCTTACCTGACTGAGCCACCCAGGCACCCCTGGAAGATTTAATACCTCTTTCTCAGCAATTGATAGACCAACCTGCACACACCTATGCGCACACACACAGACCTGAGTGCTGCAGTCAACCACTTTGACCTAGATGATATTTATAGAACGCTGTACCCTGCAATGGCAGGATACACAGTCTTTTGCAAGTGGACAAGAAATAAATTTGCCAATGTAGACAATATGCTAGGCCATAAAAAAACCCAGTGAACTTAAAAGATGAAAAGCATACAAAATATATTCTAAGACCATAATGAAATTAAATCTTAAATGAAAATAAGATACCTAAGAAAATTCCTAAGCATTGAGAAATTAAGCAAGACACATTTACATAATCCATAGCTCAACGAAGAAATCACAAGAAAAAATTTTAAGTGCTTTAAACTGAAGTACAGTGAAAATACAGTGTATCAAACTTCTGGAGTGCAGTGCAGAAAGAAATTTATAGCTCTCAATGCTGATATTAGAAAAGAAAAATATCTATATTCAGTGATTTAAGCTTTCAATTCAAAAAGCTAGAAAAGGGGGCACCTGGCTGGCTGGCTCAGAGCACGCAGCTCTTGATCTCGGGGTTGTAAGTTCGAGCCCCGTGTTGGGTATAGAGATTACTTAAAAATCTTTTAAAAAGATGTTTTTTAAGCTAGAAAAAAGAGCAAAGTAGGGGCGCCTAGGTGTCTCTGTTAAGCATCTAACTTCGGCTCAGGTCATGATCTCATGGTTTATGAGTTTGAGCACTGTGTTGGGCCCTGTGCTGAGGAGCCTGGAGCCTCCTTCAGATTCTGTGTCTCCCTCTCTGTCTCTGCCCCTCCCCTGCTTGTGCGCCGTGTCTCTCTCTCTCTCTCTCTCTCTCTCTCTCTCTCTCTCTCTCTCTTTCTCTTTCTCTCAAAAATAAACATTAAAAATATTTTTTAAGTTAAAAGAAAGAAAATATCAAAAATAAGAGCGGAAATCAGTGGAATAAAAAACAAAATTAACAAAGCCAAAATTTAGTTCCTGGAAAAGATCAACAAAATTGATTTCTTGACTGATCAAGAAAAGAGCAGAACCAGATTACCAATATCAAGCATGAAAAAGGGATCACCACTTCAGATCCTACAGATATTAAAAGGATAATAGAATATTATGAATAGCTTTAGGCCAAGAAACTTATCAACTTAGATGAAATGGACAAACTCTTTGAAAAATACAACTTACTGAAACTAACACAGTTTCTATTAAATTCATTATCAAAAATCTGTCATGCAAAAAAAGTTCAGGGCCAGAGGTTTTACTGGGACTTTTTCAAGCTTTTAAGGAAAAAGGAGAGAACACTTTCCAACTCTTAGACAAGTATATAGTAATAGCAAAACTGGACAGAGACATTGCAAAGAAAATTATAGACTAATATCCCTCATGAACATAGTAAGATAAGAAATCTTTTAGAAAATGAGAATTCCTTAAAATATTAGCAGATCAAATCTAGCCGTGTATCAAAAGGTTAATACACCATGACTAAGTACAGTTTGTTCCAGGAATACAAGCCTGTATTAAGATTGGAGAATCAATCAGTGTAACTCAGAACATTAACATAATAGAAAAACTATGATTATTTCAGTCAATACAGAAAAGACATTTGAAAAACCTCAACATCCTTTTCCTGATCAAAATTTTCAGCAAACAAGGACTAGAAGGTAATCTCCTTAGTCTAATAAATGACATCTGTTGAAAACTACAGCTGACATCATCCTTAGTGCCAAAATAGTGAATGCTTTCCCCTTGAGATTGGGTATAAGGCAGGAGTGCTCACTCTCTTTGTATTCAGCATCACACTGGAGGTCCATCCTACCCATTGAATTATGACAAGAAATAGAAATAAAATGAATGAAGACTGGAAAAGAAGTTGTCAAACTGTCGTAGTTTACAGTTGACATGATTGTTTACATAGAAAATCCTAAGGAATTTGCAAAACAACTACTAGGACTAATAAGTGGATTTATTTAGCAAGGTTACAGGATATTAGGTTAATGCACAAAACTCAGTTTGACTTGTTATGTGCTGGCAGCAAATAATCAGGAAATGAAATTTTATTTTTTAAATTTCTTTCCCTCAGTTAAGACAGTATATATGTGTTACATTCAGCCACAAATGAAAACAGAATTAGTCCTGAGATATTTTGGCATTAAGTATATCAGTCCAGGGCAAAGGACCAAAAGGGACTGTTTTTATATGAGCAAGGTAGGCCTCTCAAAGGTGGTCGATATGATCAGATGACGATGGATGTTCTAGATCCGTTTAATCAAGCTCTAGAACGTAGGCATGCAGTCCAAAAAATTGTACCAGTATCCCTGGCCTCTGACTTTCTTCTCCTGTAGCTTCTGTGGGTGCACAAGCTAGTGGTTTACTTGGACCTCTGCCTCATCTTTCTTTTACACTTTAGTCTATAGCCTATGCATTTGCTTCTTCCTAACTTGGCTTTCATGGCACAGAGGTTTCTAAGAAGATGGTGCTAGGTCCGAGAGAGACTAGAAAACGACATATGTTTTAAAATATTTTTAAAGTTTATTTACCTTGAGAGAGAGGGTGCGCACAAGCGGGGGAGGCACAGAGAGAGGAAGAGAGAAACTCCCAAGCAGGCTCCAGCTGTCAGTGCAGTGCCCGACGCAGGGCTTGAACTCATGAAACCTTGAGATCGTGACCTGAGCCAAAATCAAGAATCAGATGCTTAACCAACTGAGCCACCCAAGCATCTCCAGAAAATGAAATTTTAAAACAATAGCATCAAAAGCATAAGATAGAAATAAATTTAACAAAAAAATTTGCAAGTCCTCTATATTGAAAACTGCAGAACTGCAAAGAAAAGCTTAAGAACTATCGAACAGGAAGGCCCTGCTATGTTCATGGGAGCCTCAGTATTGTTAGATATCAGTCCTACCCAGATTCATCAATGGATTCAATACAATTCAAAATCCCAGGAGAATTTTTTCTATAGAAATTAATAGAGTCGTTCCAAAATGTCTATGGAAATACACAGAACCTAGAAAATCCAAAGCAATTTTGAAAAAGAACAAAGTTGGAAGACTTGGAATACTCACTTTAAGACATTATAAAACTCCAGTAATAAAGACGATGTAGTACTTGCAAAAGAGTCAAAAAATAGATCTAAGAAACAAAATTCAGAAATAACAATTTGCTGCAAATTTAGGAACTTAAATCAACAATTTATTATCTCACAGTTTTCATGGATCACAAGTGTGGGCACAGGTTAGCTGAAATAAAGTGTGCTCTGAAAACACCAGATGTGAACAGGGTTGTGATCTTATGTGAGACTTGGAGTTCTCTTCACAGATTGTTGGCAGAATTCAGGAGGTTGTAGGGCCGGATCCCCATTTTCTTGCTTGCTGACTGGGGGCTGGGAGCCATCCTCAGTTCCTGGTCTCATGGCCCTCTCATCACATGGTAGCTTACTTCTTCAAAGTTTTCAGGAGAATTTCTCTCCAGTCTACTACCAGATCTTATGTAACTGAAAGATAAACACAAGAGTGACTACTATCCCGTCATATTTACAGGTTGTGCTCACATTGGGACATATGCAGGACATATATACAGGACATATACACCAATGGGCAAGAGTCTCTGGAACCATCTTAGCATTCTGTCTACCACAATCCCTACTTCACATGACATGAAAAATTAAAATGGATCAGAGACTTGAACATAGAAACTAAAACAGTAAAACTTTTAACAATAAAACTTTTAAAAGAAAGCATAAAATATCTTCACGACTTGGGGGTTTAGGCATAAGTTTATTGCACCATACAATGCACTAGCCATAAAATAAAAATTCGATAAATTAAACTTCAAAATTAAAACTTGCACATTAAAAGATGCCACTAATAGGCAAACCATTGACTGGGAGAAAGTATTAAAAAACATGTGTCTCATAAAGGATTAGTATCTAGAAAATACTACTATATTTTAACAATGAAAGGACAAACATTATAAAAAAAAACTGATTAGAAAAGATTCTGGCATTTCACAAAAGAAGACGTACAAGGGGCGCCTGGGTGGCGCAGTCGGTTAAGCGTCCGACTTCAGCCAGGTCACGATCTCGCACTCCGTGAGTTCGAGCCCCGCGTCAGGCTCTGGGCTGATGGCTCAGAGCCTGTTTCTGATTCTGTGTCTCCCTCTCTCTCTGCCCCTCCCCCGTTCATGCTCTGTCTCTCTCTGTCCCAAAAATAAATAAACGTTGAAAAAAAATTAAAAAAAAAAAGATGTACAAATGACCAATAATGCAATAAAAATGTGTTCAACGTGGGAGTCTTCACATAATTAAAATAAGATATCATTGCACATTCACCTGAGTGGCTGAAACTAAAGACTGACAACACCTAATGTTGGCAAGGATTTGGAACAACTGAGACGCTCATAAATTATTGGTAAGAATGTACAAATACTTTGGAGAAAGTTGGTCAGTTTCTTAGCGACCCTAAACGTGCAGCTACCCTATGAGCTTGTAACTCCCCTGTAGAGAAATACAAATATATTCATACAAAAACTTGTTATGTTCATAGCAATTTTATTCATCATAGCCCAAAACTGGAAATAGCTAGTGGCCCATCAACAAGGGAGTAGATAACCTGTGATACAGCTAGTTATCTTTTGATACTTGTGGCAATATGGATGAATCTCCGAAATTATGCCAAGTGAGAGAAACAGTGCAAAAAAGGTCATACTGCATGATTCCTTTTAGGTGTAATTATAGAACAAGCAAACTGGTCTATGTAGGAAAAAGAATCAGAGCACTTGTTACATCTTGGGATGTTGGCTGCAAAGAAACATGAGGAAACTTTCTGGGGTGATGATAATGTTCTGTAGCTTGATGGAGTTAATTAGGTGTACGCATGTCTCCAAAATCAGTGAATGTGTTATGTATTTCGGCATAAATTTTATATCAAAAGAAAAATAAACATTGAACTTCAGTTCAAGCTAAATAGATTCGTGGACAAAAGCATTTGGGTCTGTCTTTGACAAATAGTTTTGTGTTACTCGGTGATCCTTCTGTGCCATTTTGAAGGGAAGGGAATGTCTTTGGTTAAGGGTAAATCTGTAGCAGGGCAGACTATTAACCCGTTTTAGCAGTCACAAAATTTGAATCTACTCTCTTTTGCAACTCAAAAAGTGGCTTCATTTATTATTGTGAGCTATTAATGTAAGATAAAATAATCAGTGTGAACATATCTCTGCATTTTTCTTTACATCAATAATTGTTCATACCAAAAACTTAATTACCTGTTTCCCTTTTATTAATGTACAGTTTCCCACTTGTGGTCACAAAGCCTCGCTTATTTTTTTTTTTTCTTTCAGCCACATTTCAGTTTGCTTAGAGATACATACTTACAAATTTTGAAAAACTAATGCATGGAACATAGGAAGAGTTGTACAGATTCTTGAGTTGGAAGTTTTTTTTTTTTTTTAATATTTATTTATTTTGGAGAGAGAGAATGTGAGCAGGGTAGGGGCAGAGAGAGGGAGACACAGAATCCAAAGCAGACTCCAGGCTCTAAGCCATCAGGACAGAGTCCAACACGGGGATTCAAACTCATGAACCATGACATGAGATCATGACCTGAGCCAAAGCCAGATGCTTAACCATTGAGCCACCCAGGCACCCCAAGGAGGTTTATTCTTCAAAATGAAGTTAAAGCTGATTAACTGCTAAAACTTAAAATTTCTTAACCATTTACTCCTTTTCAGAATAAGCATTTCAACAGCCTTTCTTCTAAGGTGTATACTTTGGAGGGTGGATCGAAGTCAGTTGACCTTTGGGAATGGCTGAAGTTAATCAAACCAAGAGCTTTTCCCAAATTGAGTAATAAAAATCAATAGGTAGGGACTCAACAAGGTTTGCTGTTCTCACTTGGATGGACAGGTACCGGTTTCTTTTTCCTTAGCCTTGAGCTAACCATTGGGAGTGTTAGTGCCCTCTTTTGGTGTAAGGAGGGTACTGCAGCTGGCATCCTTAAATAATATGTGCGAGCAATAGACATCCTTTTGTGTTTTATTTTTTTTAATTTTTCAAAAAAATTTTAAATTTATTTTTGAGAGAGAGCACAAGCAGGAGGGGGAAGAGAGAGAGGGAGACACAGAATCCAAAGCAAGCTCCAGGCTGAGTTCTCAGCACAGAGCCTGATGCAGGGCCTGACTCATGAACTGTGAGATCGTGACCTGAACCGATTTGGACGCTCAACTACTTGAGTCACCCAGGAGCCCCCATTCTTTTAGGTTTTTAAAGTAAAATAATATGGTCACATTACAGAATATTTGGTAAGTTAAAGGAAGGATTCACTCATAATTCTACCCAAATATAAACATCCTTGATGAATTCAGGCATTCTTTGTCAAATGCTTCAACTGCCGTTAGTAAAATAATTAAGATAACTGAGCAGTGAAGTAAATATATTTACAGTTATAAAAAGAGGTTGTATTGAGGCACCTGTGTGTCTCAGTTGGTTAAGTGTCTGACTCTTGATTTTGGCTCAGGTCATGATCTCACGGTTCGTGAGTTCAAGCCCTGTGTCGGGTTCTGTGTTGACAATATGAGCCTACTTGGGGTTCTCTTTCTCTCTGCCCCTGCCCTGTTCATGTGTGTGCATGCATGCACGCTCTCATAGAGAAGAATAAATTAGTTTTAAAAAACTTTAGATCAGGGGTGCCTGGGTGGCTCAGTCAGTTGAGTGTCCAACTTCAGCTCAGGTCAGGATCTCGCAGTTCGTTAGTTCGAGCCCCGCGTCGGGCTCTGTGCTGACAGCTCAGAGCCTGGAGCCTGTTTCACATTCTGTGTCTCCCTCTCTCTGCCCCTTCCCTGCTCATGTCCTGTCTCTCTCTGTCTCTCAAAAATGAATAAACGTTAAAAATAAAAAACCTTTAGATCAAAAATAGAAATTTTTAAAGAGGTTGGATTATGTATTGAAATATTATGTATTGAAATAAAAAGCATAATTCATACAGCACAAGACTTTCAAGTAGAGACAACTAGAAAAAAATTAAGAATTTTTCAAATGAAAATAAATGTTAGGTAATGTTATATTAAAGTTGTAACCTGAAAAGTAAGGAAACAGTGACTTTGCACTTTTGAGAACTTTTGGCTTTCATTTTTCCAGTACCTATTAAACTGGCTTAGGTCACTACTCTTTAGGACTTTTGGAAAAGGCCAGCCAGAGCTTCATTCTGTCTCTGTAAGATAGAGGACTAAAGTAGCACTTTGTTAGTCCATCGGCTCTCAATTAAGATCTTACTCCACTGTGGATAGATTCAAGAAGGTAGACCTTGTCAGGCATTGGATGTAGGGAATGAGGGAGAAGGAAGAGTGAGTCCTATTTCTCAATCTCTGTCTTGAGTAGACATTCCACTAGGTGCTTAGTGGGATCTCATTGTAGTTTTAATTTGCATTTCCCTAATGACTAATGGTGTTGGGCATTGTTTCATGCGTTTACTTGCCATCCATGTATCTTCTTTGATGAAAGATCTGTCCACATTTTTGACTAGTTTATATTGTTTTGTTTGCTTTTGAGAAAATTTATATATACATATTCTGGATGCAAGTTGTTTAGATAGAAGTCAAATATATACTTTGCAAATACTTTCTAGTGTGTGGCTTTTATTCTTTTAACGTCTTTCAAAAATAGCAGAATAAACTTTTAAAAAAAGGGTGCCTGGGTGGCTCAGTTAAGTGTCCCAACTCTTGATTTCGGCTCAGGTCATGATCTCCCAGTTGGTGAAATTTTCCCACGTTGGGCTTTGTGCTAACAGCACAGAACCTACTTGAGATTCTCTTTCCCTTTCTTTCTGCCCTCCCCTGCTTGCTTGCTTGCTCGCTCTCTCTAAAAATAAACTTTAAAAGAAAAAGCAGAAATTTTTAATTTTGGTGAAGTACTGTTTATCATTTTTTCTATTATATGTCATATGTTTATTGTTATATATAAGAAGTCTTTCCTAAACCAAAGTTTTCTTCTAGTAGTTATATGGACTAGATTTTACATTTAAGTCTGATCTTTTTCTGTTAATTTTTGCATATCGTGAGATACTGATCAAAGTTTGGAGTTTTTTGCATGTGGGCATCTATGTGCAACACTATTTGTTGAAAATTCTCCACTGATTGATTTTGCAACTTTGTCAAAAAATAATTTGTTCATATACGCCTTGGTCTATTTTTGGACTTGGTATACCATTCCATTCCTCTTGTCTCAAAGTCATTGCTACACCATCTTGATGATGATAGTTTTATAGAGTCTTGAAATCAGATAGTGTTAATCTTCCAACTTTGTTCTTTTTCATAGTCAGTTTGGCCTTTCTAGGTCCTTTGACTTTCCATAGGAATTTTAGTATCACTTTGTCCATATCTACAAAAATACCTTCTAGAATTTTGATTGCAATTCTATCGAGTTATAGATAAACTTGGGGACAATGAAGAGTTTAGCAATTTTGAGTTTTTTAACCCATGAAAACAGGATCATTTTCCATTAATTTAGGTCTTCATTAGTTCCTCTCAACAATGTTAAATATTTCAGTGTATGGATCTTAATACATCTTTTGTCAGATTTGTCATGGGGTATAGCTCAGTGGTAGAGCATTTTGACTACCTCTTTTGTCAGATTTACATTTAAGTATTTTATATTTTCATGCTATTTAAAGTAGAATTTTTAGCTCAATTTCTGGTTAATACATGGAAATACATGTATTTACATGGAAATATACATGGAAATATAGTTGATTTTGTATATTGACTCTATATTTTGCAGATTTGTTAAACTCACTTATTCTAGCAGCTTTTTGTAAATTGCATCAAATTTTCTAAATAGGCTATATGCCATCTGTGAATGGTAGTTTTAATTCTTTTCCGAGTTGAATGCCTTTTACTTCTTTTTTTTTTTTTTTTTTACTTACTATACTGGCTAGAACCTCTAATACAGTGTTCCATAGAAGAAGTGAGAAAGAACATTCTTGCCTCTTTTTATGAAATATGTTAGCTCTAGGTTTCTTATAGATTCTCTTTATCAAGTTGAGGAAATTCCCTTCTATGACAGTAGTTTGCAGCTACTTGAAAGGTTGTTGAAATCTTGTAGAAAGGTTTTATTAGAGAGGATATTGGATTTCCTTAATTGCCTTTTTCTGTATCTTTTGAGATGGTCATATGGTATTCTTACTTAGTTTTAGTTTATCAATATGGTGAATTATATTGAATGACTATGAATGTTAAACCAATCTTGCATGTTCCTGATAAATCCCACTTGGTCTTAGTGTATTCTTTTTATATATTGTTGGGTTTGATTTGGTAAAACTGTGTTAAGAAATTTTTGCATCTATGCTCATGAGCAATATTATTGCTCTGTGGTTTTCTTGTAATGTCTCTGTATAGTTTTGGAGTCTAGGCAGTGCTGGCCTTATAAAATGTGTTGGAAAACATTACCTTCTCCTCATTTCTCTGGAAAATTCTGTGTGGAATTGGTATTATTTCTTGATAATGTTTGGCAGAATTCCCCAGTGATGCATCTGGACCTAGAATTTTCTGTGTGGGAAGCATTTTATTTATTTGTGTTTTATTTCTTCAGTAGGTATAGAACTAGTCATTTTATTTTCTGAGTGAACTTTGGTAGTTTGTGTCTGTGGAAGAATTTGTCCACTTTAAGTTATCTAATTTATTGGCATACTGTTGTTCCTAATATTCCTTTATTATCCTTTTAATGTCTGTAGAATCTGTAGTGAAGTCACCTCTTATTCTTGGTATTGGCACTTTTTGTACATTTTTACCTTTTCTATTCCTTTCCTTTCCTTTCCGTTCCGTTCCGTTCCTTTTCTTTCCTTAAGTGTATTTATTTTGAGAGAAACAGAACATATGCATGGGACAGAAAAAATGCTCAGCAGGCTCTGTGCTGTCATGACAGTGTAGGGCCTGATCCCTTGAACCCTGAGATCATGACTTGACCCGAAATCAAGAATCAGACACTGAACTGACTGAGCCACCCAGGCGCCCCCTTTCACCTTTTCTTGATCAATCTAGATAAAGTTTTATCTGTTTTATTGATAGTCTCAAAGTCTTTGCTTTCATTAATTTTCTCTGTTGTTTTTCTGTTACCTGTTTAATTGATGTCTGTTCTGATTTTTTATTATTTCCTTTTTTCTGTTTACTTGGTTCAGGTTGTCCTTTTTCTAGTTTTTTGAGACTGCAGCTGAGATCACTGATTTGTCATCTTTCTTCTTTTCTAACATAGGCACTTTTATACTATGTATTACTTTAGTTGGATCCCACAAGTTTTGATTTTCATTCAGTTCAGAATACTTCTTAATTTTTTTTTCAACGTTTATTTATTTTTGCGACACAGAGAGACAGAGCATGAACGGGGGAGGGGCAGAGAGAGAGGGAGACACAGAATTGGAAACAGGCTCCAGGCTCTGAGCCATCAGCCCAGAGCCCGACGCGGGGCTCGAACTCCTGGACCGCGAGATCGTGACCTGGCTGAAGTCGGACGCTTAACCGACTGCGCCACCCAGGCGCCCCAGTTCAGAATACTTCTAATTTCCCCGTTGATTTCTTTGATTCATGGGTTGTTTAGAAGTGTGTTGTTTACAAATATTTGAGATTCCCCCAATATCTTTCTTTACCAATATCTTTTGTTATCATTTCTAATATAATTACCTTGTAGTCAGAAAACATAAAGGTGACTTGAACCCTTTGAAATGTATTGGGACTGTTTCATGATCCAGGGTTTGGTTTATCTTGGTGAATGTTCCACATGTACTTGAAAAGAATATATATTCTGCTGTTGTGTGGAGTGTTCTATAAATGGCCAGAAGATCAAATTGGTTAATAGTGTTTAAGTCTTCTGGGTTTTTTTGATTTTCTGTCTACTTGTTCTACCAATTATTGCGAGAGGGGCGTTGAAATCCTAAACTGTAATTGTGGATTTGTCTTGTGTTTGTTTGTTTAACACCCTTAATGAGGTATAATTCCAATACTATACAGTCCATCCATTTAAAGAGGATAACTAGGGCCACCTGGCTGGTTCAGTTGGTTAAGCATCTGACTTCAGCTCAGGTCATGATCTCACAGTTCGTAGGTTTGAGCCCTGCATCAGGCTCTGTGTTAACAGCTGCAAGCCTGGAGCCTGCTTCGCATCCTGTCTCAGTCTCTTTCTGCTCCTCCCCCACTCACACACAGTCTCTCTCACTCTCAAATATAAACATTAATTTTTTAATTTAATTTTAAAAAGTGTACAACTATATGTTTATCACTATCCAATTTTAGAATATTTTAGTCCCCCCCCCACAAGAAAGAAACCCCATACTCATTAGCATTCATTTCCCATCTCCCGCCACTACAGCCCTAAGCAACTAATCTACTGTCTGTCTCTCTAGATTTGCTTATACTGGATGTGTTACATAAGTGGAATCATGCAATATGTGCTCTCTTGTAATTGGCGTCTTTCACTTAGCCTAATGTTTTCAAGTTTGAGCCAGTTCGTAGCAGGTAGCATTAAGAACTTCACTTCTTTTTATTGCCAAACAGTAATTACGTTGTGTGGGTATATACTGCATTTTATTCATCTGCTCATCAGTTGATGGACATTTGGATTGTTTCCACTTTTTGGCTATTATGAATTATGCTTCTGTAAATATTGGTGTACTCAAATTTTTGTGTTGTCATATGTTTTTATTTCTCTTGAGTGGAATTGTCGGGTCATATAATAACTCTATGTTTAACTTTTTGAGGAACCGCCAAACTGTTTTCCATAGTGGCTGTGCCATTCTTCCTTCCCACCAGGAATGTTTGAGGGTTCCAATTTCTCCACATCCTTGCCAGTATTTGTTACTGTATCCTTTATTATAGCTGTCCTAGTGGGTTCATTGTGGTTTTGGTTTGTATTTCCCTAATGACTACTGATGTGTGTAGCATCTTTTTATGTGATTATTGGCCATTTGTATATCTTTGGAGTAATGTCTATTCAGATCCTTTATTTTTCGGTTGGGCTATTTTTTAATTATTGAGTTATAATTCTTTATTCCTACCATATTCTGGACACAAATACCTTATCAGATACATAATTTGCAAATGTATTCTTTCATTTTGTGAGTTTTCTTGCCACTTTCTTGGTACTGTTTATAGAACAAAGGTTTTTAATTTTGATACAGTCCCAGCTTATCTGTTTTTTTCTTTTGTCACTTGTGCTTTTGGTTGAGAAATCATTGCCTAACCCAAGATCACAAAGATTTACTCCTGTTTTGTTTATCTTTTGATTTATCTTGGTGAATGTTCCACATGTACCAGAAAAGAATGTGTATTCTGCTGTTGCTGTGTGGAGTATTCTATAAATGTTGATGTAAATGTTCTATAAATATTTAAAAAATAAGCTTTTATCTTAATTCTAGTTAATTAACATAACAGTGTTATATTAGTTTCCGGTGTACGATACGGTGACTCAACAGTTTATACAACACCCTGTGCCCATCACAGGTGCACTCCTTCCTTAATTTCCATCACCTATTTAACTCCTATTTTCTTCTAAGAGTTTTAAGACAGTTTCTCACTTTTCTAAAACAACCATTTATCTTCTTCTCTTGTCCCCACCTCAGCTGAAGTCCTCAGCACCTTTTTTGTTGAGAAACTGGAAGCATTCAGAAAGAAATCCCTCTTCTTGCGATCTTCATGTCTATGGATGAGCCTGTGTCTCTCCTCATCTTCTTCACTGTGTGGTTCTGACAAGGGTCCGTCCCTTCACCTGGGTTCTGGATCGCTATCCCTCCCTTCTGAACTTCGCTTCTTCTGCCCCCCATCTTCAACCTCTTCCTGCTTGTGTCTGCGTATAAACATGCTTGAGTGCTTCCCGTCTTTAAAGAGCTGACCCTTGGTTCCAAATGCCCCACTCCCCTTTGCAGCCAAACTTCTCAGACATTTCCTCTCACGCTGCCTCCACGCCTCACCACTGCTTCCTCTGCTCTTCCCTCCAATTGCTCCTTCCCGTCACTCCGCTACACAGCTTTCGTCAGATCACCAGCTGTCTCCGTGTTCCAAATCCAGGGTTACTTTTTTCCTTATTCGAGCTTGGCAGAATTAGCCAGTTTCCACACCTCCTCCTCAGAGTACTCCTCTCTCCACTTCTGTAATCCCATACTCTTCCTAATCCTCCCCTACCTCCCTGGTTGTTGCTTCTGTTCCCATTCCCTAGCTCCTCTAGTTTTATTCAATTACGAAATACTGGAGTACCATAGAATTAAGACCTGGGCCTTCTTCCCTATCCATATGAGGTAACCTCATCCATTTTCATGACTTTTAAATATTATTTGTGTGCTAGTGACTTCCAAATGTGTCTCTGGCTCAGACCTACTTTGTGTGTTGCACACTGGTAGATCTGACTGCTTTCTTTAATAATGGTATCTCTAAACATGGATCCCCAAATTAATTTTTTTTTTCAACGTTTATTTTATTTTTGGGACAGAGAGAGACAGAGCATGAACGGGGGAGGGGCAGAGAGAGAGGGAGACACAGAATCGGAAACAGCCTCCAGGCTCTGAGCCATCAGCCCAGAGCCCGACACGGGGCTTGAACTCAAGGACTGCGAGATCATGACCTGGCTGAAGTCGGACGCTTAACTGACTGCGCCACCCAGGCGCCCCTGTGGATCCCCAAATTAACATGCTCTGTACTCTGCTCTTCCTCACCTCAGTGAATAACACTATAGCCATCCATTTGTGCAGACCCCAAACCTATGTGTCACCCATATTTCTTCCCGGTGTCATCTCCCACATCCTGTCACCAGGTTTTCCCTGTTCTACCTCCAAACCGTAGCTCATGTCTGTCCACTCCTCCATCCTGACTGCCCCCATCCTAATCTAAATGACAACCATCTTGCATTTGAACATCCATGTTAGCCTTCTAGGGAGTCTCTCTGCCTGCACTTTTGCCCCACCCTTTTCTATATGGTAAAAGCGTTCTTCTTCTTAAAATACAATATATCATGTTATACCCCTGCTTGACCTTTAGTGGCTCCCATTTCACTTGAAGTTAAAATCCATGCTGCTTACCTTGCTCTGTGAAAGTGCTCCATGATCTAGCCCCTGCCAGTCTCTCCAGCCTTGTCACACCATTCCTCTGGCTTTTTGCATGGCCAGCTCCTTCTCATTTTTCATACCTCACCTTTCATGGCAGTCCTCAGAGAGGCTTCTCCTGACCAGTAGCTTCAGTCATGCCTGTGTGCACACCATTATTCTCATCGTGGCACAATGGATTCATATCCTTATGGGTCTCTGGTACAAATGACACTTACCTTGTTTGTTATTCATGCCTCTCCCCCCCCCCCCCCGGAAACTAAGTAAGGTTCTTGTTTGCTTTGTTCACTGCTGTATTATATTCCCAGTTCTTAGTGCTTTGCCTGGCACATGGTGGGCACTTAATTAAAGCTTGCTGAAAGAAGAGAGGAATGGGAAAGGAAGGAAAAGAACA